>NC_044317.1:44564048-45164048 GCF_007474595.2 Lynx canadensis | reverse complement strand
CCAAATCAGAATGTGGAAAATTCTATGGGACAAATTGCCAAGTTTCTTCAGTAAATGAGTGGCATGGTAAGGAGGGAGAAAAATGAACTGCCTTAGTTCAAAAGAGACTTAAAGGTAACTTATCAACCAGATTCAGAGTGTGGAACATTCTTGAGTCCAGACTTGGAACAAATAACTGAACAGATATTTTGAGGAAATCATGAAAAATTGAACATGGATTGGGTATTAGATACTAATTAATTTTTTTTAATTTGGTTGGATGTGGTAAAGAGACTGCATATGTCCTGGTGCACATGCCTGGGGCGGGAGGGGGAGGGGAGCCAACCCCGGGCTTGGTAGCATTCTCAGGGGTGCACTTTGAGAAAGCCCCCTCCCTTGAGCACTGTGGGAAGGTTTATTGCCCCCTGCAAAGACAAAAGACCCTGAAGGAGCCCTTTGTCAACTGAGCAGAGTGCTATTTCAGAACTGGGTGTCCACATGGAGCAGGATCCTTTAAGACATTGGGTTTTGGATCCCAGTCGAGCACTGGGGAGTCAGGGGAGACTGTAGAGCAGGGCAAATCGGTCACTGAAGTCTGTGCTGCTCTGTCAGGGCAGCATAAACAGTGTGGTTTGGGACACCTGGTAGGAGGAGGAGAGGTTGGGGGGGTCGCCATTTTCCTCCCCATCACTAACACAGTGGGGCTTCAGGGAGCAGCACAGCCACCTCCAGTGGAGGTGGGACCCACTTACACCAAACGTTGCCCTTCAGAGGCCAGGAACTGCTTATTTACCAGGGTGAGATTGACACTCACTGAACTAGTTGGTCCCTCCTCCAGACCAGCACAACCACTGTTTCCAAGGCACCAACAGACAACTGTCCTGCAGTTTGGTATGTTAGTCTGTTTTTTTTTTTCTTTTTAAATTATTATTATTATTACTTCTTCTCTTTTCCCTGCATTACCTTTCTACTCTCCTTCCCCCCCCACCCCCACCTTAGAATGAGCCTTATAGTTTCTGATTTGATTTTTGGTCAATACTTATATATTTTTCCTTTTTTTTTTTTTTTTTTTAATTTCTGTTCTGGTTGTTTAATCCGGCATTTTTACTCTATCCTTTTTTTACCTTTTCTGTATCTCCTTTATTTTCCTCTCTGTCTTTCTGGATTAAGCCCAATAGTTTCTTTGATTCTCTCTGCCTGGTCTTTTTTCCCTCCCCTATCATTTTTCTCTTTGTTTAGGATAAGGTTTCTTCCCCCCCCCCAACTCCTCCTCTTTTCCAGGGTTACCTCAATGAACAAATCAAAGCACACCTGGTGGACAGTCCAATCCACCACTATGAGTAGTTAGATAAAGCAGCCAAGACACAATAATAGAGTGCATGTAACACACTCCAAAAACACCTCCTAAAGTGCCAGGCCCTGAACAGTGTATGACACCCCCCCCTTTTTTTTTTAAAGATTTAAAAAAATTTTTTTTTAACATTATTTTTGAGACAGAGAGAGAGCATGAACAGGGGAGGGTCAGAGAAAGAAGGAGACACAGAATCAGAAGCAGGCTGCAGGCTCTGAGCTGTCAGCACAGAGCCCAACACAGGGCTCGAACCCACGGACCGCGAGATCATGACCTGAGCCGAAGTCGGACGCTTAACCGACTGAGCCACCCAGGCGCTCCACTCCTTTTTAATATAGTAGTACTTGCAGGTGCAGGACACATGACAAGCTATTAGAAGATGTAAAGGACAGAAAACTAGCCAAAATGATGCAACAGAAGAATTATCCTCGAAGGGAATCCCAGGAAGAAATGACAGCCAGAGAATTGCTCAGAACAGATATAAACAATATATCTGATCAGGAATTTAGAATAATAGTCATAAGACAAATAGCTGGGCTTGAAAAATAGCATAGAAGACAGCAGAGAATCTGCAGAGATCAAGGACCTAAGAAATAGTCACAGTGAACTAAGAAATGCTGTAAATGAGCTGCAAAATAAGCTAGATGCAATAACATCAAAGATAGGTGAAATAGAAGATAAAGTATGGAAAATGATGAAGCTGAGAAAAGTAGAGAAAGGAAGTTACTAGATGATGAGGGAACAATTAGAGACCTAAGTGATTCAATGAAATAATATCCATATCATAGGAGTTCCAGAAGGGGGAAGAGAGAAAGGGGAAGAAGATTTATTTGAACAAATTATAGCGAGATGTTCCCTAATCTGGGGTAGGAAACAGGCATCCAAGTCCAGGAGGCACAGAGAACTCCCAGATCAACAAAAAAATAGGTCAACACCATGACATATCATAGTGAAACTGGCAAAATACAAAGATAAAGAGAAAATTCTGAAAAATTCTGAAATTTGCTAGGGACAAATGGCCCTTAACATACAAGAGTAGACACATAAGAGTAGTAGCAGATCTGTCCACTGAAATTTGTCAGGGCAGAAGGGAGTGGCAAGAAATAGTCAATGTGCTGAATAGGGAAAATATGCAGCCAAGAATTCTATGTCCAGCAAGGCTGTCATTTAGAGTAGAAGAAGAGATAAATGTTTTTCCCAGACAAAAACTAAAGGAGTTCATAAACCAGCCCTGCAGGAGATCTTAAGGGGGTCTATGTGACTGGAAAGCAGAAAAGACTACAAAGGACCGGAGACATCACCACAAGCGTGAAACCTACAGATAACACAATGACACTAAATGCTTATCTTTTAATAATCTGAATGTAAATGGACTAAATGCCCCAATCAAAAGACATGGGGTATCAGAATGAATAAAAAGCCAAGATCCATCTATATGCTGCCTACAAGAGACTCATTTTAGACCTGAGGACACCAGCAGATTGAAAGTGAAGGGATAGAGAACCATCTATCATGCTATGGTATGTAAAAAAGAAAGCCAGAGTAGCCATACTTCTATCAGACAAACTAGATTTTAACCAAAGACTGTAACAAAAGATGAAGAAGGTCATTATAATTGAGGGGTCTATCCATCAAGAAGCGCTAACAATTATAAATGTTTATGCCCCAACTTGGAAGCACCCAAATATATGTATCAGTTAATCACGAACATAAATAAATGTATAGATAACAATACTGTGAGTGTAGGGGACTTTAATACTCCACTTACACCAATGGACAGATCATCTAGGCAGAAAATCAGTAAAGAAACAATAGCTTTGAATGACACATTGGACCAGATGGGCTTAACAGATATATTCAGATCTTTTCATCCAAAAGCAGCAGAATGCACATTCTTCTCGAGTGCACATGGGACATTCTCAAAATGGGTCACAAAACAGACCTCAACAAATATAAAAGGATTGAAATCATGCCATGCACCTATTTTCAGATCACAACGCTATGAAACTTGAAATCAACCACAAAAATAAATTTGGAAAGCCTCTAAATACATGGAGGTTAAAGAATATCCTAAGGAATGAATGGGTCAACCAGGAAATTAAGGAAGAACTTTAAAAGTATATGGAAGCAAATGAAAATGAAAACATAACAGTCCAAACCTTTTGGGATGTAGCAAAGGCAGTCCTAAGGTGAAAATACAGTGTGATCCAGGCTTATCTCAAGAAACAAGAAAAATCCCAAATACAGAATCTAACCTTACAGCTAAAGCAATTAGAAACAGAGCAGGAAAGAAGCCTCAAAACCAGCAGAAGAAAAGAAATAAAGATTAGAGCAGAAATAATATAAAATAATAATTTAAAAAAGAACAGAACAGTTCAGTGAGTCTAAGATCTGGTTTTTTGAAAGGATAAACAAAATTGGTAAACCCTTAGCCAGACTTCTCAAAAAGAAAAGAGAGAACCCAAAGAGATACAATCACAAATGAAAGAGATCACAACACCACAGAAATACAAACAATTATTATAGAAAACTATGAAAAATTATATGCCAACAAACTGGATAATCTGGAAGAAATGGACAAATTCCTAGATACCCATCCACTACCAAAACTCAAATGGGAAGAAATAGAAAACTTGAACAGACCCATAAGCAGTGAAGAAACTGAAGCAGTTATTTTAAAATCTCCCAACAAATAAGAGTCTTGGACCAGATGGCTTCCCAAGGGAATTTTATCAGACATTTAAATCAGAAAGAGTTAATTCCTATTCTTCTCAAGCTGTTCCAAAAATAGAATAGTAGGAAGGCTTCGGGACTCATTCTATGAAGCCAGCATCACCTTGATTCCCAAACCAGACAAAGACCCCACTAAAAAGGAAAATTACAGGCCAGTATCTCTGATGAACATGGATGTGAGCAATCTCAACAAGACACTAGCAAATTGAATTCAACAGTATATTAAAAGAATTATTCAGGGGCGCCTGGGTGGCTCAGTCGGTTGAGCATCCGACTTCAGCTCAGGTCACGATCTCGCGGTCCGTGAGTTCGAGCCCTGCGTCGGGCTCTGGGCTGATGGCTCAGAGCCTGGAGCCTGCTGCAGATTCTGTGTCTCCCTCTCTCTCTGCCCCTCCCCCGTTCATGCTCTGTCTCTCTCTGTCTCAAAAATAAATAAACATTAAAAAAAAATTTTTTTTTAAAAGAATTATTCACCATGATCAAGTGGGATTCATTCCTGGGTTGCAGGGCTGGTTCAATATCTGCAAATCAATCAACGTGATACATCACATTAATGGAAGAAAAGATAAGAACCATATGATCTTGTCAATAGATGTGGAAAAAGATTTTGACAAAATACAACATCTTTTCTTAATAAAAACCCTCAATAAAGTCGGAATAGAAGGAACATACCTTAACATCATAAAAGCCATATATGAAAGGCCCATAGCTAATATCACCCTCAATCAGGAAAAACTTTCCCCTTGAGATCAGGAACATGACAGGGATGTCCACTCTCACCAGTGTTGTTTAACATAGTGTTGGAAGTCCTAGCCTCAGCAATCAGACAACAAAACAAAATAAAAGGCATCCAAATCGACAAAGAAGTCAAACTTTCACTTTGATACTCTACATGGAAAACCTGAAAGACTCCCCCCCCCAAAAACCTGCTAGAGCTGATACATGAATTCAGCTCTGAGCCTGGAGCCTGCTTTGGATTTTGTGTGTCTCTCTCTCTGCGCCTCCCCCACTCACACACTGTTGCTCTCTCAAAAATAAATACACATTAAAAATTAAAAATATATATATTACAAAGAAAGAATTGAAATCATACTGTGTTCTTTGATTGCAAAGGAATTAAACTAGAAATTGTTTAGCAGAAAGATAACATGAAACTAAACGATACACTTTAACTCTTGGGTCAAAGAGGAAACCTCAAGGGATGTTTTTTAAAAAGGTTACACTGAATGAAAATGAAAATAGAACATAGGAAAACTTGTAGAATACAATTAAATCTGAATTTACAGAAAAATTTATAGTACTAAATGCTCATCAAAAATGGGGTAAAGTTCTCAAAAAAAAATACCGCTCAAATTCCTTCCATAAGAAACTAGAAAAAGAGCAAAACAATGCAAAGTGAACAGAAGGAAGGAAATAAATATAAAGAGCTTAAAATCAATGAAATTGTAAACAGAAAAACAATACAGAAAAATAAACCAAAATCTCATCTTTTGAAAAGATCAATGAAACTGATAAACTTCTAGCAAGATTGTCATCAGAAATGTAAGAGAATATTAGTAAAAATCCAGCAAACAATGATAGGATAATAAGGGAGCATTATAAGAAATTCTACTCACAGAAACTCAACAACTTAGAAGAAATGGACCATTTCTTATAAACCATGAACTAACTAATGCATCCAAGATTAAATAAATAATATGAATAGTAAAGTACAACTACTTAAGTTAAATTCATAGTTTGTTTCTAATTTTGAAATAGCTTTATTGAGATATAATTTACATTCCACATACTTTACCCTTCTAAAATGTATTATGTAATAATTTTTGGTAGGTTACATTACCAACTTTTTACAAGTTGTAAAATATATACAATATAAGATTGCCATTTTCGCCATTTTTAAATGTACAATTCAGCCACATTAGTTATATCACATTGTTGTGCAACTATCACTGCTATCTATTTCTAACCTTTTCGTCACCTCAAACAGAAACTGTAACCATTAGGCAATAACTCCTAATAACTTCTAATCTACTTTCTATGAAAATCTATTAATTTGCCTATTCTTGATATTTCATATAAGTGGAAACATACAATACTTGTTCTTTTGTGTCTGACTTATTTTACTTAATGTAATGTTTTCAACACTAATCCATGTTGTAGCATGTGCAAGAATTTCATTTCTTTTTGTGCCTGAATATTATTCCATTGTGCATATATACCACATTTTGTTTATTCTGTTGATGGATACTTGAGTTGTTTCTACATTTTGGCTATTATGTATAATGCTGCAATAAACATTTGTGTACAAGTATCTATTCAAGTCATTGCTTTCAATTCCTTTAATACCTGAGTGGAATTGTTGGGTCATATGGAAATTCTATATTTAGCTTTTGAGGAACCACCAAGTTATTTTTATAGGAACCGCACAATTTCTAGCAATATCTGAGCGTCCCAATTGTTCCATATCCTCATCAACAGTTGTTATTTTTTAATTTTTAAAATAGGGATCCTAGGGGGCCCCTAAAAGCCTCCAACTTCAGCTCAGGTCGTGAGATTGAGTTTTGAGTTCATGAGTTCGAGCCCTGCATTGAGCTCTCTGCTGTCAGCACAGAGCCTGCTTTGGATTCTCTGTCTCCCATTCTTTCTGCCCTTTCCCCCCACCCCCTCAAACATAAATAAAAACATTTAAAAATAAATTTAAAATAGGCATCCTAGTAGGTGTTTAGTGTATTTTTCATTTCAGTTATTGTACTTTTAAGTTCCACAACTTCTTTCAGCTTTTTCAGCATATTTAGGACAGTTGATTTTGTTTCTTCATTCAAATGGTGATGGACATTTGGGATGTTGGCTCAGGTGCATATATCCTTATGATTGTTATGTCTTCTTGATGGAGTATCCCTTTTTGATGATAAAGTGTACCTCTTTGTCTCTGGTAATTTTGTCTTAATGCTTGTTTGGTCTGATAGTATAGCCACTCCATTTCTGTTATGATTGCAGTTTGCATGGTGTATCTTTTTCTGTCCTTTTGTTTTGAAATTTGATATTTGAATCTAAAACGTATATCCAGTATATAGTTGAATCATATTTTTAAATTCTCTGCCAATCTCCACCTTTGCCTGGGGACCTGTATATACTCTTTCTCACCTCCAGGAAGAAGTAGGCAGCCTCTTATTTTTGCTCACTCAGTCTATGCTGAGCTGGGAATGGGGGGTTGTGGCATCTATCAGTTGAAACCATTGGTTCTGTTTTCCCAAAGGTGGATAGACTGTGCCAGACCTCTCAGAGCTGTAAGACTAAGTCAAATGCCAAGTCGTTGGATGGCCCTAGCAACACTGGAGTGTTGGACACACAGATCAACTCTTTTCTTCCCCATGGGAAAGCTGAGGGCTGAGGGCTTGCTTTGTGTTGAATAGAGGTAAGGATTAATGGTATCTACCTGCCCAACCCACCATCTCTGTTATCTACCCAGTGGCTAGATTTTACTGGACCTGTCAGAACTCCACAACTGGCAAGACCTAAGTCAGTGTTCTGGGAGCTCCCAGGAAATTTAAGGTACAGAATGTGTAAAATATCCCCTTCCCCACCCCACCCC
The DNA here is from genome assembly GCF_007474595.2 of Lynx canadensis. NCBI lineage: Eukaryota > Metazoa > Chordata > Mammalia > Carnivora > Felidae > Lynx > Lynx canadensis. Next base: position 45,156,393 of record NC_044317.1, on the reverse strand, counting down.
ACCCCCAGGTGAAGCTGGTAACCAGGAGTCTCTCACTGATCATATGATGTTGTACCATGTGCCTGGACTCTGGCAGAAGGGTGTCCCATATCTCCCTGTGGCTTTTGATGAGTCTGGTTTTGCATTCTCCCTAGGTGCAGAGGCTTTCACTCAGTTTTTGGATTTCTCACAAAGGGAATTTTTCCATGAATTGCTGTATCAGTGTGTTTGTTAGAGGAGAGAGGGCCTAGGACATCCAATTCTACCATCTTGCTGACATCTCATTTACACAGAACCTGCTTTAATTTGTCCACAGGTCATTGAGGCTCTTTTCTTTCAGTCTTTTTCTCTCTGTGCTTCATTTTTCCAAACATATTTTCAAGGTCACTGAATTGTTCCTTCCTCTATGTTTAATCTCCAATAAAATTTTCTTCTCAGATATTTTTCTTTTATAGAAGTTCCATTTGTATCCTCTATATCTGTCCTCATTATGTTGTGGATTTTAAAAAATTCTTAAGCAGAGGCACCTGGGTGGCTTGGTCAGTTAAGCATTTGACTTTGGCTCAGGTCATGTTCTCGTGGTTCATGGGTTTGAGCCCTGCATTGGGCTCTGTGCTGACAGCTCAGAGCCTGGAGCCTGCTTCAGATTCTGTGTCTCCCTCTCTCTACCCCTCCCCCATTTGTGCTCTGTCTCTCTCTCAAAAATAAACATTAAAAAAATTAAAAATTCTTAAACATATTAAGCATAATAGCTTCTTTAGTAATTTTGTACTGATACCATTTCCCCTGCCATTTTATTTGGCCAACCAATTGATTTTTTCTGGTTTTGTGTCACGTGGTGGGGGGCTTCTTTATACAGATAATGAACATTATGGAATTTACATTGTTGAAGTGGCTATTGTTACATTTATTTTAGAGGATGAAGCTTTGCTCTGTAGGCAGCTGGGTTACTTGCTTGATTCTTTTAAAACTTTAAAACATTTTAGGACAAGTCTAAAGTGCTTTAGAGATAGTTGACCTCTGTTCCTTATGTGTGACTCTTCTGGGCTATCTACTAAATGGTATGGGTGATCATCAGGGTCAGAATTAGAAACATCTCTGCCCTGTGTCAGCTCTGGGCATTTTACAACTTGCAGCTCTCTGATTACACTTTGCTCAGACTTGTAGAATCACAACCTACACATGTACTACTTAATGTTAGGAAAGACTGAAGAGGACCCTTTCACACATTTCTGAAATTCTCTGCACAGCTTCCTTCTCTCTGGAACTGCTCTGCAACTTCCAGGAACATCAGTCTCTTTGATCTCAATCTTCTCAACATAGACCAGCATGCTCAGTTTGGGATAAACCTTTTTCATTATCTAGAATGTATCTCCAGGTAGGAAGTTGGTGTGATCATACTGCTCATTTAATTTGTATCTTTCTTGTTGAGGATCACAGTCGCTGTTTAAACCTGTTATTCCATCATGGCTGCTTTTGGCTTTATTTTTTGTTCCTGGTGATGGTATAGGGAATGAGCACTCTCATACTTTAATGATGAGAATGTAAACTGACTGTTTCAAAACAGCATAATCTATTAAAACAAATGTAAAATGTATACATATTTTGACTTAGCAGTCTAATCTGTAGGAATATATTCTGTAGAAATAAAAACACAAATATGCAAGAATAAGCATATAAAGACATTTATTGCCTGGTTTGCAGCAACAAAGAAATAACCTGAATATTCAATCTGGAGAAAATAGGGAGGATATATCATGGCATTGCTGTTACCATGTTTTTGTTTTGTTCTGTGGGCATTTTTAAAAAGACAAAAGCAAGTGTACAAGAGACACAGCAACCAAATGTAATGAGCAGATGTCTTTTAAATCCTGACTCAAATAACCCAACTATAATCACTAATATCTCAAAAATTACTAGATATTAATTAAGTCCTTATCTGTTCAAGATACATACTGAAATATGTAGGGGGGAGATGATAAAATATACTGGTTTGGGTACAATAGGGAAGATGGTGGCGTAGGAGGACGCTGGGCTCACCGCGTCCTGCTGATCACTTAGATTCCACCCACACTTGCCTAAATAACCCAGAAAACCGCCAGAAGACTAGCTTGGCTCTCTGGAGCCAAACGTAGACAAGAGGCCCACGAAGAGGGTAGGAAGGGCGGAGAGGCAGTGCATGCTACATGGACTGGCTGGAGGGAACCAGGGCAGAGGGGCAGCCTGCCGGCAAAGCAGAGCCCCCGAGTCTGGCTTGCAAAAGCAGAGGGGCCAGAGTATATTCTGACAGCAAGTGGGACTTAATATCTGGGAGGTTATAAGTTAACAGCTCTGCTCAGAGAGTGGGAGGGCTGGAGGACAACGCGAGGGAGAGTTGTTGAGCCCTGGATGACAGAGCACAACTTGGCAGGGAACAAAGGTGCTCACCAGCGCCATCTCCCTCACCCATCCCCCAGCCAAAATCCCAAAGGGAACCAGTTCCTGTCAGGGAACTTGCGTGCACCGTGCAAACACCCAATGCTGTGTTTCTACAGATCCATCCCTCTGGCGGTGGGTCTGACTCCCTCCCGGTGCCGAAGGGCCCCTCCTGAAGCAGATCACCGGAAGGATAAGCGAGCTGAGCCTGCTCCTCCCGCCCCTGTGTACCTTGCCGATCCACCCCAGCTAATATGCCAGATACCCAGCACCACAAGCCTGGCAGTGTGCAAGTAGCCCAGATGGGCCACGCCACCCCACAGTGAGTCCCGCCCCTAGGAGAGGGGAAGAGAAGATACACACCAGTCCGACTGTGGCCCCAGCAGTGGGCTGGGGGCAGACATCAGGTCTGACTGCGGCCCCACCCACCAACGCAAGTTATTCAAGACAGTACAGGGGAAGTGCCCTGCAGTTCCGCATCACTCCAGGGACTATCCAAAATGATGAAACGTAAGAATCCCCCTCAAAAGAATCTCCAGGAAATAGCGACAGCTAACGAACTGATCAAAAACGATTTAAACAATATAACAGAAAGTGAATTTAGAATAATAGTCATAAAATTAATCGCTGGGCTTGAAAACAGTATAGTGAACAGCAGAGAATCTATTGCTACAGAGATCAAGGGACTAAGGAACAGCCAGGAGGAGCTAAAAATGCTATTAATGAGCTGCAAATAAAATGGAGTTGACCACAGCTCGGATTGAAGAGGAAGAGGAGAGAATAGGTGAACTAGAAGATAAAATTATGGAAAAAGAAGAAGCTGAGAAAAAGATAAAAAAATCCAGGAGTATGAGGGGAAAATTAGAGAACTAAGTGATGCACTAAAGAGAAATAATCTATGCATAATTGGTATTCCAGAGGAGGAAGAGAGAGGGAAAGGTGCTGAAGGTGTATTTGGAGAAATAATAGCTGAGAACGTCCTTGATCTGGGGAAGGAAAAAGGCATTGAAATCCAAGAGGCACAGAGAACTCCCTTCAGACGTAACTTGAATCGATCATCTGCATGACATATCATAGTGAAACTGGCAAAATACAAGGATAAAGAGAAAATTCTGAAAGCAGCTAGGGATAAACATGCTCTAACATATAAAGGGAGACTGATAAGACTTGTGACCGATCTGTCTACTGAAACTTGGCAGGCCAGAAAGGAATGGCAGGAAATCTTCAGTGTGATGAACAGAAAAAATATGCAGCCGAGAATCCTTTATCCAGCAAGTCTGTCATTTAGAATAGGAGAGATAAAGGTCTTCCCAAACAAACAAAAACTGAAGGAATTTGTCACCACTAAACCAGCCCTACAAGAGATCATAAGGGGGACCCTGTGAGACAAAGTACCAGAGACATCGCTACAAGCATGAAACCTACAGACATCACAATGACTCTAAACCCATATCTTTCTATAATAACACTGAATGTAAATGGACTAAATGCGCCAATCAAAAGACATAGGGTATCAGAATGGATTAAAAAAAACAAGACCCATCTATTTGCTGTCTACAAGAGACTCATTTTAGACCCGAGGACACCTTTAGATTGAGAGTGAGGGGATGGAGAACTATTTATCATGCTACTGGAACTCAAAAGAAAGCTGGAGTAGCCATACTTATATCAGACAAACTAGACTTTAAATTAAAGGCTGTAACAAGAGATGAAGAAGGGCATTATATAATACTTACAGGGTCTATCCATCAAGAAGAACTAACAATTATAAATGTCTATGCGCTGAATACGGGAGCCCCCAAATATATAAAACAATTACTCACAAACATAAGCAACCTTATTGATAAGAATGTGGTAATTGCAGGGGACTTTAATAGCCCACTTACAACAATGGATAGATCATCTAGACACACAGTCAATAAAGAAACAAGGGCCCTGAATGATACATTGGATCAGATGGACTTAACAGATATATTTAGAACTCTACATCTCAAAGCAACAGAATATACTTTCTTCTCGAGTGCACATGGAACATTCTCCAAGATAGATCACAAACTGGGTCACAAAACAGCCCTTCATAAGTATACAAGAATTGAGATCATACTATGCATACTTTCAGACCACAATGCTATGAAGCTTGAAATCAACCACAGGAAAAAGTCTGGAAAACCTCCAAAAGCATGGAGGTTAAAGAATACCCTACTAAAGATCGAATGGGTCAACCAGGCAATTAGAGAAGAATTTAAAAAATATATGGAAACAAACGAAAATGAAAATACAACAATCCAAATGCTTTGGGACACAGCGAAGGCAGTCCTGAGAGGAAAATACATTGCAATCCAGGCCTATCTCAAGAAACAAGAAAAATCCCAAATACAAAATCTAACAGCACACCTAAAGGAAATAGAAGCAGAACAGCAAAGACACCCTAAACCCAGCAGAAGAAGAAAAATAATAAAGATCAGAGCAGAAATAAACAATATAGAATCTAAAAAAAACTGTAGAGCAGATCAATGAAACCAAGAGTTGGTTTTTTGAAAAAATAAACAAAATTGATAAACCTCTAGCCAGGCTTCTCAAAAAGAAAAGGGAGATGACCCAAATAGATAAAATCTTGAATGAAAATGGAATTATTACGACCAATCCCTCAGAAATGCAAGCAATTATCAGGGAATACTATGAAAAATTATATGCCAACAAACTGGACAACCTGGAAGAAATGGACAAATTTCTAAACACCCACACACTTCCAAAACTCAAACAGGAGGAAATAGAAAGCTTGAACAGACCCATAGCCAGTGAAGAAATTGAATCAGTTATCAAAAATCTCCCAACAAATAAGAGTCCAGGACCAGATGGCTTCCCAGGGGAGTTCTACCAGACGTTTAAAGCAGAAATAATACCTATCCTTCTCAAGCTATTCGAAAAAATAGAAAGGGAAGGAAAACTTCCAGACTCATTCTATGAAGCCAGTATTACTTTGATTCCTAAACCAGACAGAGACCCAGTAAAAAAAGAGAACTACAGGCCAATATCCCTGATGAATACGGATGCAAACATTCTCAATAAGATACTAGCAAATCGAATTCAACAGCATAGAAAAAGAATTACTCACCATGATCAAGTGGGATTCATTCCTGGGATGCAGGGCTGGTCCAACATTCGCAAATCAATCAATGTGATACATCACATTAATAAAAGAAAATATAAGAACCATATGATCCTGTCAATTGATGCAGAAAAAGCATTTGACAAAATTCAGCAAGCTTTCTTAATAAAAACCCTCGAGAAAGTCGGGACAGAAGGAACATACTTAAACATCATAAAAGCCATTTATGAAAAGCCCACAGCTAATATCATCCTCAATGGGGAAAATCTGAAAGCTTTTTCCCTGAGATCAGGAACACGACAGGGATGTCCACTCTCACCACTGTTGTTTAACATAGTGTTGGAAGTTCTAGCATCAGCAATCAGACAACAAAAGGAAATCAAAGGCATCAAAATTGGCAAAGATGAAGTCAAGCTTTCATTTTTTGCAGATGACATGATATTATACATGGAAAATCCGATAGACGCCACCAAAAGTCTGCTAGAACTGATACATGAATTCAGCAAAGTTGCAGGATACAAAATCAATGTACAGAAATCAGTTGCATTCTTATACACTAATAATGAAGCAACACAAAGACAAATAAAGAAACTGATCCCATTCACAATTGCACCAAGAAGCTAAAATACCTAGGAATAAATCTAACCAAAGATGTCAAAGATCTGTATGCTGAAAACTATAGAAAGCTTATGAAGGAAATTGAAGAAGATATAAAGAAATGGAAAAACATTCCGTGCTCATGGGTTGGAAGAATAAATATTGTCAAAATGTCAATACTACCCAAAGCTATCTACACATTCAATGCAATCCCAATCAAAATTGCACCAACATTCTTCTCGAAGCTAGAACAAGCAATCCTAAAATTCATATGGAACCACAAAAGGCCCCGAATCGCCAAAGTAATTTTGAAGAAGAAGACCAAAGCAGGAGGCATCACAATCCCAGACTTTAGCCTCTACTACAAAGCTGTCATCATCAAGACAGCATGGTATTGGCACAAAAACAGACACACAGACCAATGGAATAGAATAGAAACCCCAGAATTAGACCCACAAAAGTATGGCCAACCAATCTTTGACAAAGCAGGAAAGAATATCCAATGGAAAAAAGACAGTCTCTTTAACAAATGGTGCTGGGAGAACTGGACAGCAACATGCAGAAGGTTGGAACTAGACCACTTTCTCACACCATTCACAAAAATAAACTCAAAATGGATTAAAGGACCTGAATGTGAGGCAGGAAACCATCAAAACCCTCTAGGAGAAAACAGGAAAAGACCTCTCTGACCTCAGCCGTAGCAATTTCTTACTTGACACATCCCCAAAGGCAAGGGAATCAAAAGCAAAAATGAACTATTGGGACCTCATGAAGATAAAAAGCTTCTGCACAGCAAAGGAAACAACCAACAAAACTAAAAGGCAACCAACGGAATGGGAAAAGATACTTGCAAATGTCATATTGGACAAAGGGCTAGTATACAAAATCTATAAAGTGCTCACCAAACTCCACACCCGAAAAACAAATAACCCAGTGAAGAAATGGGCAGAAAACATGAAGAGACGCTTCTCTAAAGAAGACATCTGGATGGCCAACAGGCACATTAAAAGATGCTCAATGTCGCTCCTCATCAGGGAAATACAAATCAAAACCACACTCAGATATCACCTCATGCCAGTCGGAGTGGCCAAAATGAGCAAATCAGGAAACTATAGATGCAGGAGAGGATGTGGAGAAACAGGAACCCTCTTGCACTGTTGGTGGGAATGCAAACTGGTGCAGCCACTCTGGAAAACAGTGTGGAGGTTCCTCAAAACATTAAAAATAGACCTACCCTATGACCCAGCAGTAGCACTGCTAGGAATTTACCCAAGGGATACAGGAGTACTGATGCATAGGGGCACTTGTACCCCAATGTTTATAGCAGGACTCTCAACAATAGCCAAATGATGGAAAGAACCTAAATGTCCATCAACTGATGAATGGATAAAGAAATTGCGGCTTATATACACAATGGAGTACTACGTGGCAATGAGAAAGGATGAAATACGGCCCTTTGTAGCAACGTGGATGGAACTGGAGAGTGTCATGCTAAGTGAAATAAGCCATACAGAGAAAGACAGATACTATATGTTTTCACTCTTATGTGGATCCTGAGAAACTTAACAGAAACCCATGGGGAGGGAAGGAAAAAAAAAAGAGGTTAGAGTGGGAGAGAGCCAAAGCATAAGAGACTCTTAAAAACTGAGAACAAACTGAGGGTTGGTGGGGGGTGGGAGGGAGGGGAGGGTGGGTGATGGGTATTGAGAGGGCATCTTTTGGGATGAGCACTGGGTGTTGTATGGAAACCAATTTGACAATAAATTTCATAAAAATAAAATAAAGTATCTTAAAAGATTAAAAATAATAATAATAAAATAAAATAAAATATACAGCTTGGCTTTAAAATATCCAGCAAAAAATATTTGGAAGATTAACAAGAAAGGTAAAATAGAAGTGATTATTAAAAATATGTGATGCTCGGTGCCTGGATGGCTCAGTCGGTTAAGCGTGTGACTCTTGATTTCAGCTCAGGTCATGATCTCACAGTGTGAGATTGAGCCCTGTGTTGGGCTCTATTGCTAAGTGTGGAGCCTACTTGGGATTCTCTCTCTCTCTCTCTCTCTCTCTCTCTCTCTCTCTCTGTCTCTCTCTCCCTCTGCCCTTCCCTGCTTGCTCACTCTCTCTCTCTCTCAAAATAAATAAACATTTAAAAATGCAATGTTGTATGTTATCTATACTTGAATTAAAAAATAAAAATAAAAACGTGATGGGTACATGTCTGTTCATTTTACTATTCTATTTTTGTTACGTTTGGTATGTTCTACAATAAAAAGTTAAAATAAAACAAGTTACAGATGAGTGGGTAGCTATCCCATTAAAACATACTTTTGTTACACTCAAATGTGGACCATATTTGAGAACAGAAGGAAACATCACAGATAAAAACCAAAGTTTTAACAGTAGATGGATGAGCAATAGTGAATGTGATTCTTTTTAATTTACACTGTAACTTTGGTATGGGGTAAACTTTGTTACATAACTTTGTAAGAGGAATATAGTGACCTTTGAAAAGAATTGTATGCATGTAGGGAAAATAAAGCTTAATTTGAACAGGTATGATGGTATCAGTATACCTTAAAGTAGCAACTAAGGCAGTATAGCAACCACAACCTGTTTGTCTTTATGAATTCTTTGATTAGTGTACATTCCTATCCCCTCACCATTACCTCAATAGGGAAACTCTTAGTTTCAAAATGATTTATGAAATAAAGTACTGAGATAATATTCATTCAAGTTTCATATTAAACCATCTTTTTTTAAAGGTTTTTTATTTATTTTGAGAGAGACAGAGATAGCGCAAGTTGGGGAGGGACAGGGAGAAAGGGAGACAAAGAATCCCAAGTAGCCTCCCCATGTGGGACATGGGGCTCAAACTCCTGAAACTGGGAGATCACCTGAGCCAATACCAAGAGTCTGATGCTTAACTGCCTGGGCCACCCAGGCTTAACAGTCTTATAACAACAGCATCAAGAATAAAAATCTAATTAAATCAATCTAGATGATGAGAGAATAGGGAAAGGGTTGTGAAAACTTGAGCTAGAGGGACTCTTCTTGTATAGTGTACTGATTAATTTTAGAACACAAAAGTACTGCACCACCCACTAAATTTAACTAACTTCCAAAATGCCTTAAATTTTCTCTTATAATTATTCTTTTTGGTCAGCAATGGATTTCTCAAAGTGTGTTCATAACCCAAAGATAGTAAATATTATGGAGGGGAAAGAATTCATGGTCAGGACTGGGAAACAGTGTGTTGAATAATGGTAATATTTTCTTTATTGCAGGTCTTCTTACAACCTTTTAATTTGGCTTGTTCAAAGTATAATTCATTGGCAATAAAGGAATTTGGTTATGTACCACAATATGCAATGAGACAGAGTCCTCTTCTCCAATGGTATTTTGGAGATTATTATCTCTTGAACATATTTTGGAGAGTCTGGTTCAGAGTATTTTCTAATATGCAAATATGGTATATGCCAAATATATGTCAATGAATTATGATCAATGTAGCAAATAATATTTTAGGGGCGCCTGGCTGGCTCAGTCGGTTGAGCGTCCAGCTTCAGCTCAGGTCATGATCTCACAGTTCGTGAGTTTGAGCCCTGCATTGGGCTCTGTGCTGACAGCTCAGAATCTGGAGCCTGCTTCGGATTCTGTGTCTCCCTCTCTCTCTGCTCCTCCCCAGCTTGCACTCTGTCTCTCCCTCTCTCAAAAACAAATAATAAACATTAAAAAAAATTTTTTTAAGATGAATTTAAATTACATTTGGGAAAACTGATCAGGACACTTGAAAGGGCCAGAAGCATCATTTTCCCACTTAAAATAACGGAAGTAGGCTCTGAAATGTGGGCATCTGAAAATTTACTCTTCAACATATTATCAGATACAGATAATGAGAAAAGCTGTAGTTAGTAAATTTTGTTTTGATTTCTCATTTAAGACAGTAATAATTTATATAGTTTTATTTTAATGGAGCCACTTGGCTATAATTTTCTTGATAAAAAATTATCTTTCCCTTAAAGAAGTAATTAGAAAATGTAGTAAAATGACTTCTGCTTTTGGAATTTGCTGTAGAAAAATGACCTCCCCTTGATTTTATAAAAAATCTCTACAACTCTAAAGGAATTTCTTCCATAGTTTTTTTGCAGTATGAATTATCTGGTGCAGCAAAATTTATGAGCTCTAAAATGGAGGCCTTTCTGCCTTTATGATGTCCTAAAGCTTCTGTCACAGAATAAATTATCTGGTGTTCAAAAAAGGATAGATGGTAAAACCAGACCAAACCCAAACAAGAAACAGAAAGGGATAGATGGTAATAGAATGTTTATGTCTTACTGTATTCAAAAATATTCCTACCCTTTGACTTCTCTAATAGCATATAATAATGATAATACCAGTGATAATAATAGATACTGAGTATCAGATGCTGTCCAAAGGGAGTTACATGTGTTTAATCATCTATAATTCAATCCATGTAATATCATTACATTATTTTACACAAAGGAGCTGAGGCACAGAGAGGTTAAGTAACTTTTCAAATTTCATAGGAAATGGTGAAATAGAGATGGTACTCAATAAAGGATATATTTCAGATTACATTCCAAGGCTATAGAGATTGTTAAAATTGTTTAATAGGGGGTGCCTGGGTGGCTTAGTTGGTTAAGTGTCTGACTCTTGATCTCAGCTAAGATCTTGATCTCAGGGTCGTGAGTTCAAGCCCTAAGTTGGACTCTGTGCTGGGCATGAAGCCTACTTTAAAAATAAAAAATAAAAAAATGAAAATGAAAATAAATGTTTACTGTGTTTCAGAAGTTATTTCTGCATTCATTAATATAGGCTTTCTAAAAATGAGTTCATTATGAGCACAAGTAAAAGGATGTCCTACATTCATTACGAACATAATATGGGTTCTCTAATATTCCAGAGGTGTTGAATACAGTTGAAGCCTTTCTTATATTAAATCAGATTCAAAGCTTTTTCAATTATGAAGCCTCATATGTTGAGTAAGTTGTGAATGACGTCTAAAGTCTTTACCACATTGGACACATGCATAAGGTTTCTCACCAGTATGGATCCTTTGATGTAGAGTAAGTTCTGAGCCACGACTAAAGGCCTTCCCACATTCCTTACATTCATAGGGTTTCTCACCAGAATGAGTTCTTAGATGTTCAGTAAGATGTGAACCACGAATAAAGGCCTTCCCACACTGCTTACATTCATAGGGTTTTTCACCTCTATGAATTCTCTGGTGCTCACTAAGTTGTGAGCCATAAATAAAAGCCTTGTCACATTCCTTACATTTGTAGGGTTTCTCACCTGTATGAATTCTCTGGTGATATGTAAGTTGTGTGGCACGAAAAAAGGTCTTCCCACATTCCTTACATTCATAATGTTTCTCACCATGAATTTTCTCATGTTGAGTAAGATATGCACCACGAATAAAAGCCTTTCCACACTCCTTACATTCAAAGGGTTTCTCACCTGTATGAATTCTCTGATGTTCACTAAGCTGTTTGCCACAAATGAAGGCCTTCTCACATTCTTTACATTTGTAGGGTTTTTCACCTGTATGAATTCTCTGATGTTGAGTAAGATTAGAATTAGAAATAAAGGCTTTTCCACATTCTTTACATTTATAGGGTCTCTCACCTGTATGAACTCTCAAATGGTAAGTAAGTTGTGAGCCACGAAAAAAGGCCTTCCCACATTCTTTACATTCATAGGGTTTCTCACCTGTATGGATTCGCTGATGTTCATTAAGTTGGGAGGCACATAAAAAGGCCTTCCCACATTCTTTACATCTGTAAGGCTTTTCACCAGTATGAACTCTTTGATGATAAGTAAGGTGTGAACCAAGAATAAAGGCCTTTCCACATTCCTTACACTCATAGGGTTTCTCACCACTATGAATTCTCTGATGGTAAGTAAGTTGAGAGCCAAGAATAAAGGACTTCCCACATTCCTTGCATTCATAGGGTTTTTCACCACTGTGAATTCTCTGATGGAGAGTATATTGTGAACAATAACTAAAGGCTTTTCCACATTTCTTACATTCATATGGTTTCTCTCCTGTATGAACTCTCTGATGTTCAGTGAGCTGTGAACCACGAATAAAAGCTTTCCCACATGCCTTACACTGATAAGGTTTTTCATTAGTATGAATTTTCTGATGTTGAATCAGATCAGAACTACGACCAAAGGCCTTCCCACATTCCATACACTCATAAGGCTTTTCACCATTCTGAATCCTCTGATGTTGAATATATGTTGGCTTTTTGCTGAAGGTCTTCCTACGTTTCTTAACTTCAGAGTGTTTTTCTTTATTATGGCTTTTCTCATGTTGAGTAAGGCATGACAGGTAGCTGAAAGCTTGTTCATATTCCTTACATTTGTACAATTTTTCCCTGGTAGGATTTAGCGGATGAAGAGTAGGTGACACAGAATGGCTTTGGGTGGCCTTTTCTCCATAGGTAATTTTCATGTGCATGTAAAGTCCTTCCTGACTTCCCTGTTGATCCTCAAATTTGCCTTTGCCCTCCATATTATCTCTAATACCATTGTAATCAAAATTATGGCTGATAGGTTTCCTCCTATTTTCCCATTGCAGTGATTCCATTTCATAAGCTCCCTTTTCTGGAGATGACTTTTTGGTCTCACAACTGGATTCCAAGTCTGTAAGATAACAAGAGAGCAAATTCCTTCTTTTTTTTTTTTTTTTTTTTTTTTTAACAAGGGGAAATGAAACTTCTAAAATAAAAATGATAGGTAAAATAAAAATTCTGATAAGAACAAATGGCTTAAACAGTGCTGAAATATTTTGTGCAATTAAAACAAAAGGCACAAGGAGAAAACATAGAATGAGGGGAGTTTATAGGGAGCAAAGTAATTAGGACAACAGTTTAAGTGTGTGGTTCTCAAACTTTGGAGTAGATTAGAATCCAACCAAAGAAGCTTATAAAATAACAAAAACACTCCCCTATAAACATTCAATCAAATGTTTAGTTAGATATCCAATCTACCAACAAGACCTACTACCTGTCCTATTAAAAGTTTATCAAGGGACACCTGGGTGGCTCAGTTGGTTAAGTGTCTGATGTTGGCTCAGGTCATGATCTCACCTGGCTTTGAGCCCCACATTGGGCTCAGGGCTGACAGCTCAGGGCCTGGATCCTGCTTCAGATTCTGTGTCTCCCCCTCTCCGTGCCCCTCCCCTGCTCACACTCTGTCTCTCTCTCTCTCAAAAATAAATAAACATCAAAAAAATTTTTTTTTAAGTTTATCAAGTACGACCACATCCACTACTATCACTCTAGGCCAAGCCACTTGCAATTGTCCCTGCAATCTGTTCTTCACACAGCAGCCAGAGGAATTCATTTACAATGTAATTCATATCACCTTATTCCCGTATAAAAATCTTCTGAGTTTACCATCTTAGAATAATATCCTAAGTTCTTACTTATTATGGCTCACAAGACCTTACTATGGTCCACAGACTCTACATGAGTTTGCCCTTGGCCACTTTTCTGATGTCATCTCTTGCCACTCCTAATTATTCATTTTGTTCTCACCACAATGGCTTCCTTGCTGCTCAAAAATACCAAGTGTATACCTTCGTGTTTACCTTTTGGAATGCTCTTTTCCCAGATACCTGCATGGTTTGCTCTCTCATTTCAGTTTTCCATTCAAATGACACATTATCAAAACACCCAATATAGAAATGCACCTATATTGCATTTATCACTAATGGATATACTAGTTTTAAAGTTTGTGCCTTGTCTGTCTGCCCATGCTTAATCAAAGCAATGACTTTGTTTCATTCTCTGCTTTATTTCTAGTACCTAGAGCCATTACTGGACACTCAGTATTTGTCAGCAACTTTAAAAATACAAATTTTCTTTCATTTTTCATTTCCCCAGATGCTTCTGATATAAAAAAAAAAATTGAGAATACTGCTTAAAACCTTTCAATGGTTTATCCCTTTGTACTTCAAATAAAATCCAAATTCCTGTTCAAAGCCTAAAAGCCCCTGCATGATCCATTTCTTGATTACTTTTTTCACCTCATTTTGAACCACCATTATCTTCAGGAACAATGCTCTAGCCTTACCGGCTTTATTGAAGTGCCTGGAACGTATCAAATCCTTTCCCATTTCACACTCTCACATGCTGTTCTATCTGCCAGGAATGCTCTCTGCATGGCCAGTTCCTTTTTGTCTGAAATGTCCTAACTAAAATGGCAGCTGCTCAGAAAGACTATCCCTGAAAACTCGAATTGGGTTTATGCTTTATCTTATTCTCTCATTTATCTGATTGTCTATACTTGTCATATAACTTTAATATGTAGAAGAACACTATCTAATGTGACTGGAACAGCAGCCACCATCTCTGACAACAATGCACATAAGCTGTAGAGTGTAATAGAGGATGGTGTTGAGAAAGGAAATAAACATAAATCAATAAATTGAAGATTGAACAGTCTTTAGAAATGAGTCAGAAATCCAAGGAAAACATGCTTTTGTTGAAAAGCAGAAAGAAATTGTAAACAACAACAAAAACAAGAAACCCCACACAGCTCAGTTTAACATCAACTCATGTCAGCAAAATGTACTGGGATGAGAGTACCTGGCTTTTTACTTTGTCAGAGAAGCACAATATCATTTATAAAACACTAGGTAAGAACCCAACTGGAATATGGTGATCAAGGGAACAGTGTAAGGAACCAAATGAATCCAGTTTAGGTCCCAAACTGCTCTCCATGTCATATATAGTAACATGATTAAATAGTTCTTTTTTGATGTTTATTTATTTCTGAGAGAGAGAGACAGAGCACGAGCAGGGGAGGGGCAGAGAGAGAGGGAGACACAGAATCTGTAACAGGCTCCAGGCTCTGAACTGTCAGCACAGAACCTGACGCGGGGCTTGAACTCACAAATTGAAAGATCATGACCTGAGCCAAAGTTGGACGCTTAACCGACTGAGCCACCCGGGTGCCTCTAAACAGTTCTTTTTATTGTCGTTAAATTAACGGAAGAAAAAAATGAGAAAATAAAAAAGGGGTGATGGCTGAAAATGACAAAATGGCGTCTGAAAAGCAGAAGTCATTTCGGGAGGCCTCTTTCATACTTGCCCCCCTCAACAACTCTGGGTGAATTGATCCTCTAAATCTCTCTTGAATCTGTTTCCTTATCCCCATTGCCATTACCAACACTCAGAAAGCCCAGAGAGCACCACACATTTGAAGCAGAACAATAATCCACTCAGTTGTGTCCTGAGATCCTTTCTTCTAATCTCCATCTGGCAGTCAAGAGTGATATATTAAATATGTAAATCACATTATGTCACTGTCCTACTTAAGATTCTTCATTAGCTTGCAAATGCTTTGGGGACAAAATTCAATGAGAGGTAAGAAATACATGTTATTTTATGGTCAAATACACACCCACAACATAAAACAAACAAGTCATGAAATAATCTTTACCTCTGCTACATGTGATGCATTCACATGTATTTTTAAATGTGATATTTTTAAAATTTTTCTGCTCTATGTTATTGTATTTAAGAATCAAAACAAAACTGGGGCGCCTGCGTGGCTCAGTCAGTTGCACATCCAACTTTGGTTCAGGTCATGATCTCGATGTTCATGAGTTTGAGCCCTGCTTTGGGCTCTGTGCTGACAGCTCAGAGCCTGGAGCCTGTTTCAGATTGTGTCTCCCTCTCTCTCTGCCCTTTCCCACTCACACTCTCTCTCTCTCTCTCTCAAAAATAAATATTCTTTAAAAAAAGAAAAAGAGGGGCGCCTGGGTGGCGCAGTCGGTTAAGCGTCCGACTTCAGCCAGGTCACGATCTCGCGGTCCGCGTGTTTGAGCCCCGCGTCAGACTCTGGGCTGATGGCTCAGAGCCTGGAGCCTGTTTCCGATTCTGTGTCTCCCTCTCTCTCTGCCCCTCCCCCGTTCATGCTCTGTCTCTCTCTGTCCCAAAAATAAATAAAAAAAAAAACAAAAAACAAAAAAACGTTGAAAAGAAAAAAAAAAAGAAGAAAAGAAAAAGAAACAAAACAAAACCAAAACCAAAACAAAAACAAATGCTGTTCACAACCTATCAGGTCATTTTTATAATCCCTAAGGTCCTGCCTGGCCTAGACCCTGGCAGACTCTCCAAACTCACACCTGGTACCCTTCCCTCACTAGGCTCCAACTATAAGGGCCTTCTTTGAATACCTCCTATTACACCAAGCTGCATCACTCTATGGCCTTCAGGACACCGTTTCCTCTGCCAAGAATGTTTTTCTCTCTACCCTCGGCCTCCCTACTGCTTTACATCCTTTCAGGGCTCATCCTTTCACATACCTTTGCTTTTCCTCAAAAGTCCTTCCCAATCTCAGACTCCAGCAATGCCGCACCTGCAATTCTCTCTTATAGTAAGACAGCTACAGCTCATGGGCTCATGATAGTGAAACTGAGCCTCACATTGGGCTCTGCACTGAGCATGGAACCTGCTTGGGATTCTATCTTTCTCCCCCTCTCTCTGCTTCTCCTACCTCCCCCCCCCCACCTCTCCACACTCTCTTGCTCTCTCAATAAATAAATAAATAAATAAATAAATAAATAAATAAACAAACAAACAAACTAAACTAAACTAAACATAAACATAAACATAAAAAAAAAAAAGACAGCTACTCTACCCACTGCAGCCTACAAGGGAGGCCCCCCATAGCTTTGGATGCTGGTAAGACTGCCACATCCTGCTCTTAATGCTGGATTCTCCTAGGAGGTCTTGACTTCCATAAACTCTCAATGTGACAGTCCCACTACCTTTAGTTTATGACAGGAATAAGTACTCACCCTCCCCAAAGAAACTACTCCAAGACCTATCCTGTAATGCTTGGCATCTCTGGGTATCCCAATACTCCTGAAAAGCCCTGGCTTTCTGTATCCTTGTTCATCACTAGGCCTCTCATCCCATTCCAGGTCTAGACATCTTTTATTGTGACTCAGTGTTCTATTACTCTCTGACCACTAGGGCTCCAGGAACTCACTATATACTTTCTGCAAATACTCCACAACCTCAGCCTCCTTCCCTCTGTGTATTCTCTTCACGTCTTGCTCTGATTGCAACCTTGAGCACCCTGCTTCCCAGAAGCACTGTTTTCCTCCACCTCACTCCACCTACCGTCCCCTGAAGTAGACATAACAGACCTTGTTATTTCTAATTAGGACAGTACCTCCCAAAACTCAATTTCAAGTAACCATCCTTACTGACCACTACCACCCATATTTCCAGATCACTTACTCTTGTACCATCTCTCCAATATTTATCTCCACCTTAAAGACTCTCCTTCAAAATCAAAACAAAACAACTCCTTTGATTCTATGGTTCACCCTGTAGCTCCTATCCATTTACTGTACTCCTTCCTGGTAAAACTTCTCAAAAGAGATGTCTGTATTTCCTGTCAATACTTTTTCCCCCTTTGTCTCCCACCCTTATAACTAACATTTTTCCCATATTTGCTTCCAGGATTTTTTTTCTTGCACTTTTATACAGTTGAAATAATTCTACATATATAAACTTAAACCATACTTCTTTGTCCTAATTATTAGGGCACTATTATAAAAAACTTCTAATACATTTTAAAACTCTATTTGTACTTTTGAGAATTCCTCAAATGGGTCCTCAACACTGCCTGGTGAGTTAAGTCATTACCCCACAACAGTTTTTATTGTTGGCTTATTTCTTCCCTAGTCTCTCATCTCGCCCCATCATCCAGAGATTTACCTTATATTTATCTCTCCGTCCTGACTACCATCTTGCAGGCTTTCAAATGCTTATCTAACTTCTCTGTCAAGAATATCTAATGGCCATCTCCAATGCATAACTCTTGACTTCCTTCTGCAGGCTTCCAAACTCTGATGCTTCTTTCTATTTCCAATCCTTCAGCAAATCCTATTAATTGTACCATCAGATATAACCCATTCTCATTTTCTTCACATATTAGACCCCATTCCAAGACACTATCATCTCTAAAGTGGACTCCTGAACTAGTGTCCTCTAACTGGCCTTCTTGCTTTCATTCTTAACCTCATTCTACATAAGCACCCAGAGTGATGTGTAAACAAAGATCCCTTACTCTTCTGCACAAAACCCTTCAACAGCTCCTTATACTTAGAATAAAATCACATTCCTTGCAATGGCCTACATGGTCTTATGTGATCTGTTCGCTGCCTATTTCTCTGACCTCATCACTAATTTCCACTTTCACTCTCCTTGTTCTAGCCATGCTGACTTTGTTCTAGCCACGCAGCCAGAAGGCTGATCCTCAAATAAGTGAAGTTCAGCATCTCCTCAGGGCCTCTACACTTCTGTCCCATGTGACTGAACACACACTTCCCTTTTTTTGCATGGCTAATTTCATTCAGGCCTCAGTTCAAAATTACTTCCTCTGGGAGATCATCCCTGATTATCCTAATCTAAGAACACAGCAAGCTCTCCATAAACATTTGCTGGCTAGAGACACCAACTCAATTAAAAATAAATAAAAGGATTATCTTTGGAAGAAATGAAAAGTAACTTCCTCATTAAAACAAAGGGGAATATGAGAGAAGAAGAATGGTAAATTGGAGCTGGAAAGGAAGTTCCTTTGGCAACTCATATTGATATCACCTTCCTGCTGAGACCTTAGGCTTCTTTCCACAGGCCTTTGAAGAGAGCTTCATGCAAACATCTCCAAGTGTTGCCACCTCACAGACCAGCTGTATTATTATGAGCAATAGCTGCTCCTATGTGACTTGCTCTTTATTCACCTGAGCTCCATCTTCTTGTCATGGCTCTTGTCACCATCCAGGGGTCCTTCCCTTGCTCCAATAAAGAAAACACATCTGGTTTAGGGATCGCACATCCAGCTTAAAAGAAAAGAAATGGGATATGGTCATGGTATAAGAGTCCCAGATTCAAATCCAGTCCACTGGTCATCAAAGACACTGAAGGAAGTGACAGAGGAATATGTGAAGGTCTGAAGGATGAGAAATAAGAAGGTACACAGTGGAGGGGCTCCTGGGTGGCTCAATTGGTTGAGTGTCCGACTTCAGCTCAGGTCATGATCTCGCAGTTTGTGAGTTTGAGCCCCGTGTGGGACTCTCTGCGGACAGCTCAGACCCTGGTACCTGCTTTGGATTCTGTGTCTCTCGCTCTCTCTCTGCCCCTCCCCCGCTCACACTCTGTCTCTCTCAAAAATAAATAAACATTAAAACCAATTATATAATGAGCACTGGGTGTTGTATGGAAACCAATTTGACAATAAATTTCATATATTGAAAAAAAATTACATAAAACAAAAGAAGGTACACAGTGGAGCTGTCTACTTCTGTTAGCTAGAATGAAAGGGGAAGTTATTCCAATAAGAGGGCCTAAAGCTATCAGCAGAAGGGAGGAGGGGAAAAGACAAAAGCAGAATCAATAATCGTTTTGCAGAACTGTTTTCCAGAATCAATATTTCCAGCCAAGGAGACACCTAAATAGGTGTTTCACCTGACAGTTCCTTGCTAAGTATGTCTAGCCCATTAGCTCCTTATGTGAGCCAGTCTGAGCCAGAATAGAGCTGAGGACCTGCACAGAAGCCCCCCTGAGCTGACCTGAAGTTACCTTAGCTCATTATAATAATAAGATGTCCTCTAGGGTGCCTGGGTGGCTCAGTCAGTTAAGCATCTGTCCTGATTTCAGCTAAGGTCATGATCTTGCAGTCGTGAGATCAAGTTCCATGTCAGGCTCCATGCCGATCATGCAGCCTGCTTGGGAGTCTCTCTCTCCCTCTCTCATTGTCCCTCTCTCCTCCTCAAAATAAATAAATAAACATTAAAAAAAATAATATCTCTTATCATGGGTAGAGTTTTCCACCATTTTTTGAACATACGATGTACATACTGGCATGTTGACATGCTGGACATGCTAATTGAACCAAAAGTGCTTATCTACACAAACTCCCTGCCCCCACCCTGATACACTGCATAAAAATTTCCTGTAATAATCCCACAGGGAGACAGTGCATTCAGACCAATCTCCCTGTCTCTGTAGCAAGTAATACAAAGTTCTTTGCTTTCAACATTTCCTTGGGTTGTGTGCAATTTAGTGCACCTTGAGTTCGGTTACATTTCTACCTCCAAAACACTCAAACCTTTCTGTACAAGATGATCTTACCTAGTGAGATCAGGTTGCTGTAATTCTCCAACATCACATCCCTGTACAAATCCCTCTGAGTGGAGTTAAGGCATTCCCATTCCTCCTGAGAGAAGTTGATGGCCACATCCCTGAAAGTCACCAACCACTGAAACAACAAATCCATTTATTGTTGGCGAAAATATGGCAATGACTTTGAGGTAAAATGAGGAAAGAAAGAAGAGGGTGTGAAGGAAGGGGATGACAATAAATAGGCCATGGCTGAACACATTGTAACATTAAAAGAAATTAGGTGCCTGAACAAAGACAAAACTTCCAATGTATAGTAAGACAATTCTATTATCCAGAAAAGTCCAGGAATACAAAAGGCCAGATGAATGCAGTTCTCCAATTAAATGAAATATTATATGTAATCACACAGTATATTAAGCTTTTCAGATTCTCAAAAAATAATAAATTCTCAACAAATATGAGTTCTTTCCTTTTCTTCTCCCCTTAAAGAAAAATATAAACAAATTTAATGAAATCCAAACAATTTTTAACAAATCTCTAGGCTAAAACATAGAATTTGGATATAACTTAAGAATTTTTTGAAGATTAAGGCACCTGGGTGGTTCAGTCAGTTAAGCATCTGACTCTTGATTTTGGCTCAGGTTATGCTCTCACAGTTCGTGAGATTTAATCCTGAGTCGGGCTCTATGCAGAGCCTGCTTGGAATTCTCTCTCTCCCTCTGTCTCTGTCCCTCCCTGGCTTGTGCATACACACACACTCTCTCTCTCAAAATAAATAAATATTTTTTAAAAAAGAATGTTTTGAAGATTTGAATTCTTCAAGTCACAATATTATGATGTTTCCATTTTATGTATGAGATGATCTGCTTATTTGGGAGTATTTCATTTAATTCTCCAACATCTTTGAGCTCTAAGAATCTACAGTTCTCAAGAGAACCGGCATTTGGCAGGTTTTATTTCTACTTTCTGTGTTCCTAGGCTACAGCTAGCTTATGGATGCCAATCTAGGTGCCTCGGGTATCACTGACACATTCTGGCCAACTCCAAGGTAAACCTGACTGCTGGTCATCCTCTCATTGGTTCCTGGGTAAGAGGACTGTGGTACATAGAATAACACCCTCCCCAAGATGTCCACATCTGAATCTCTGGAACCTGTGAGTATGTAACCTTATAATGCAAATGGAACTTTGTAGATGTGATTAAGGATCTTTAAAAGGGAAGATTATCCTGGATTATCTGCTTGGGACCAATGTAATCTTAAGAGTATTTTAAATGGTAGAGGGAGGGGCGCCTGGGTGGCTCAGTAGGTTGAACGTCTGACTTCGGCTCAGGGCATGATCTCACGGTCTGTGAGTTCGAGCCCCATGTCGGGCTCTGTGCTGACAGCTCAGAGCCTGGAGCCTGCTTCTGATTCTGTGTCTCCCTCTCTCTCTGCCCCTCCCCCACTCATGCTCTGTCTCAGAAATAAACATTAAATGGTAGAGGGAGGCCGAGAAGGAGATGTGATAATGAAAGCAGAGGTCAGAATGATGACTGCTGGCTGTAAAAATGGAAGGGAGCCACAAGCCAAGGAACGTGGGCAGCCTCTAGCAGCTGGAAAAATGCAAGGAAATAGATTCGCCTCCTGAAGAACACAGACCTATCAACACCTTAAATTTAGCCTGTAAAACTAATTTCAGACACTGACCTCCAGAAATATAAGATAATAAACTTATGTTGTTTTAAGTCACTGAGTTTATAGTAATTTGTCATGGCATCAACAGGAAACTGCAAGAGGCAAGATCTCTTCCTTCTCGGGACTCAGTTCCTCACCCAATCTTAAAAGCCTTGCAGAAAATCTTATCATACACTGAGACTTGGAACACCCAGCAGAAATGCTGTCACTTCCAAGTGGGAAACCCAGGTCTATAGAGATCAGTTTGCCATATGTCCCATGTAACTACCTCACCAAACCATTATACTAATACTGCTCTTAAGGGGAGTATTAGTATTAGGAATACTGCTCTTAATACTGCTTCCTTAGGACTCCTGGCAGAAGACTTTGCATGTAAAATATGTAGAATGATCTGAAAAAAATACTTAAACACTCTCTGGTGAGGGGAAAAGCATGTAGAGAAGAATGGAGCTCTTTGCTAGGATTAGCCACTGGAATGGGAGAAATTTGGGAGTGGTTCCTTCAGGCAGCTAAGCAAGGCAGAAAATTTGGGGATAAATAAATCTGGTGTTCACATCACACAACACATCACTTCAGGAAGGAAAAATGAGGGGCCCCTGGCTGGCTGAGTCAGTAGAGCATGCAATTCAATCTCGGGGTTGTGAGTTTGAGCCTCACATTTGGTGCAGAGATTACGAAAAAATTAAAAAAAAATCTAAAAAAAAAAAAAAAGGAAAAATGAAATAGTAACTCACATGGGGCATGTTTTCTAGAACTATCAGGACTGATTGGTTTTCTGGGTTCTTTTCCTGGAGATGTGCAGAGTTCAGAGAACGCAGGGCTGGAGAGAGAAACAGAAGCCATGAGATAAACCTTGCCTCAGAGCCCACAAAATAAGCACCTTGACATTAACTTTATTTCACCTTTTTTTTTTTTAATTTTTAATGTTTATTTATTTTTAAGAGAGAGAGAGAGAGAGAGAGAGAGAGCCTGCCTGAAACAGGCTCCAGGCTCTGAACTGTCAGCACAGAGCCCCACGTGGGGTTCAAACCCACGAGCTGCAAGATAACGACCTGCACTGAAGTCAGATACTTAACCAACTAAGCCACTCAGCCACCCCTATTTTACCTCTTTGAGGGAGTTTGGAAAAATCTTAGCTTTCCTGCAAATCCAATGGAATACAGCTACAGCAGAAAGAATTCAGGCCAAACTTCTCCTGAATCCCCCTGATGCTGAATAGGACCTCACAGGGTGCTAGTTTTCCAGGGCATCTCACATCTTTAGGATAGGGGCATACCTAGGGAGCCCCGAGATCAGCTTCCCCAGATACCTCCCCTCCCCCCTCCCCGCCCCCCCCCTTCCGCATATACACACAAAGTGAGATGCTTTGCTCCCACAGCTTAAGGGCTCAATCCTACAAGACTGCTCCTGATTCCAGAAGTCAGTCTGAAATCCCTGGCCACCAGTACTTCTGATCACTCAGCTATAAATTGGGGGCTCCCACAGTCCCCTCCTAGGTTTGATACTTTGCTAGGATGGCTCACAGAACTTAGGAAGCCACAAAAAGGATGAAGTATCTAGGCCTAAGGTTGACAAGAAATGCATAAAACCTGTAGGAAGAAAAACTTGAAATACTTCCTGAAAGACATAAAAATAGATTTGTGCAAATGGCTAAAACAGTATTTCCCAACATTGTTTTCTATCATTGCCCCTCTGAGGAGCCATTTCAGACATTTTTTCCTAGTTGTCCCCCTCCAGCATGAAATTTTAATAGGTCAGATACACTGTAATATATGTATTTATGTAAGTATATATAAGTTTATATAAATATATATAAGTTTATATAATATAGAGGAGCCTGGGTGGCTCAGTTGGTTAAGCGTCCAACTTCAGTTCAGGTCACAATCTCAGTTTGTGAGAGTTTGAGCTCAGTTTGAGCTCCACATTGGGTTCTGTGCGGACAGCTCCAAGCCTGGAGCTTGCTTCAGATTCTGTGTCTTCTGCTCTCTCTGCTCCTTACCTGCTTGTGCTCTGTCTCTCACTCTCTCTCCAAAAATAAAAAAACATTTAAAAAATCAAAAAAAAAAGTATATAATATAAACAATGTAATTAAAATTTTAATATATCATTCAAAACCATTCTTTTCCAACAAAAGGTAAAACAATTGAAAAATTAATTTCTTAAAAATTCTTTTTAGTGAACTTAACTTCTACTAGATAGAAGAAACTTTTAACTGGTCGCTTGATCTTCATTCACATATTGTCAACATTTTAACTTCTCAGCCCTTGACATAATTGGTGGGTTTCACAATGTTAAACTTTATCCAAGAACTATGATCCTGAAAAATAGCCACAGCCACAATGAGAGATACCCCCTCATCCTTTATACACTAGGAAACAGCTGAATGAAATGAACCTCCCTTCCCTCTATGACTTAGATAAGACTGGAGGATGACCCTTTCCCCCCTTTTTTAACCTATGAGAAGGCCAGGCAGAACCTCCAAATGGCCATTCTTTGTCTCATAATTGACTAGCTGAGCTGTTTGACCTCACTCACTAATCTGGACAAAAATGCCCGATAACTTTACTTGACCAAACTTTAGTCAGGCTTCTCTCCTTCTCGCAGGCCTTTGAACTTTGGCCTACCCTGTATTCTGAGCCAGCAAAGGATGCAAACAACCCTCTTAACAATGATACAAGCTTCAGAGAACAAAATCTACACTTCTGACTCCCCACTTGTCCCAGTTCTTTCTGGCTTTATCTTCCTTATAAAAAAAAAAAAAATGCTTTTCTGCCTGACCTTTTAGATGCCTGCAGATCTTATGGTTGGAGTGTTCTCCCAATTACAAGTCTTCCTTCCCTCACTGCAGTGATCCTTTAAATAAAGTCATTCCCAGGGGTGACTTCAGCTCAGGTCATGATCTCACAGCTCGTGGGTTCAAGCCCCACGTCCGGCTCTGTGCTAACAAGCTCAGAGTCTGGAGCCTGCTTCTGATTCTGTGTCTTTCTCTCTGACTCTCCTCCGCTTACACGGTCTCTGTCTCTCAAAAAATGAATAAATGTCAAAAAAATTTTTTTAAATAAATAAATAAAGTCATTCGTTAGCTAAGTCCAAATTTGTCTTTTATGAGACATGGTGAATAACTTTTGTAGACTAAAACATTACTTTTATTTAATCCTCAAATCCCAAGTCAAATAAAAAAGCATGATCAAATACAAACAACATCCACAAGGCAGCCAATGGGCATACACAAGGAATTATTTCAGATTAAATAAGACTAAAGAGATGTGATAACTAAATGAAATATTTGATCCTAGATGTGATTCTGGAATGGATCCCAGATCAAGGGAAAAAAGGCTATAAAGGGCAGTACTGGGACAACTAGTGAAATTTTTCTATGAATTCTGAATTAAATAATTATTATATCTATGCTACATTTCCTGATTTTAATAAATGAATGATAGTGGTAGTCCTTGTACTTAGAAAAATACACTGATGTATTTTTATGGATAAAGGAACATGATATCTGAAAATTACTACCGACTGGTTCAGAAAAAAAGAACATATGTAGAAGGAAAGAGCAAATGAAAAGCTAATGTTAACAACTTAATCAAACTATAAGGGCATATGAGAATTCATTCTACTATTTTGGGGGTGTAATATTATATCAAAACAAATTTTTTGAATGAATGTTATGAGAACATTTATACTTGATTATGATATTAAGAGACATAACCAAATGTAACACATGAACCTTAAATATAGGGAATATGATAACCAAAATAAATTTACAAACATTCCCTATTTTGATAGTTGTAATGTTGCTATTGTTGTTTTGACACCATTATAAGTACATTTTCAGGTAAAAGAGACTAATTATATTAACGTTGTTAGCAACCAAGAATGTCAGTATAAAAGGAGAGACAAAGTTATAAAATCAAATAAAAAAAAACCTTGTTATCATTGGTCTAAATGGAAATATGATTATGAATTCATGATTATGGTTTATACATTAAAAACAAGTTATTAGCTTTGTCCTCTGAAAAGCCTTAGAAGAAATGACAGCCCTATGACAATGAATATTCCTAATATCCAAACTGTAGTCTCTATATGCCATGATCCATAAGAGGAACCAGAACTCCTTAGAGAGATGGCTCATTTTGGATCTGGCACAGGAAATGTACAAGGTGAACTTGGGACAGCTTGTGCCAGAAAGTAAATAAGCTATCAATTCTTATATGATCATGTCAAAAGACATAGGAACTGACCAGAAGGGACTCCCACTGGCTAAAGAGAGAGCAGTTCAGGGTACCTGGGGGGCTCAGTCGGTTAAGTGTTGACTCTTGATTTCAGCTCAGGTCATAATCTCACAGTTGGTGAGTTTGAACCCTGTGTCTGACTGTATGCTGACAGCACAGAACCGGCTTGGGATTCTGTCTCTCTCTCTCAAAATAAATAAATAAATTTTAAAAAGTAATAAATACATAGAGCACAGTTTGAGATAAAAAGGAATAATGAGGGGTACCTGGGTGACTCAGTTGGTTAAGTGACTGACTCTTGATTTCAGCTCAGGTCCTCATCTCACAGTCATGAGATCAAGCCCTGCATTGAGCCCTGAGCCCTGATATTCTCTCTCTGCCCCACCAGCTCATGTGCACATGTGTCCTCTCTCTCTCTCTCAAAAAAAAAAAAAAAAAAAAAAGATTACAGTGGTTGGAAACCTATCAAATGTATTTCCAAAACCCATGAATACTCAAAATAAACTGACTCACTTACTTTTGGGACTCTTTAGGAGGTTGTAGGATGCCAACTAATTTCTCTGAAAACTAATATATAAAGGGAAAGAATCAAATAGATTACTGTCTTTCTATATGAACTGAATTTGAGGATAACCAAATAGTTTTGAAGCAAATTTCTTATTTATAGAACTCCAACTAAGAAATGCAGAAGGAAGTGAGAGAATTTTTAAAAATCACTATATGTAGGGGTACCTGGGTGGCTCAGTCAGTTAAGCATCTGACTTTGGCCCAGGTCTTGATCTTGCCGTTCATGAGTTTGAGCCCCATGTGGGCTCTGTGCTGACAGCTCAGAGCCTGGAGCCTGTTTCGGAATCTCTCTCTCTCTCTCTCTCTCTCTCTCTCTCTCTCTCTCTCTCCTTCCCTCTGCCCCTCCCCTGCTCATACTCTCTCTAAAATAAATAAAACAATTAAATTTTTAAAAATCACTGTATGTAATCTTTAATGAAGTAACAGATCTCACCATCAATCATAAATGGATGTTATAAACTTTAGGTGTTTCTTGACCTTTTTTCCCCTTGTTTCCCCTAAAAAGGCTGAAAGAGCCTTTTTAGACACCTTTTTTTCCCCTAACCACTATTCAACTATAAAATTTTAATGCCATGGTTATACTGTATATGTGTTTATGTACTGTGTGGCTCCAAGGGCCACAAACCATTGCAATATCTTAAGAGTTTGCCCTGCTAAGAACCAAGTTTTATCCCCCAGAGGGGAGGAGGGTGGGTGGGTGGACAATACCTTCCTCTATTAATAGGTGAAAAAAGAAAGGAGAGCCTTATAAAAAGGTTAAGTGGACAGCCCTTAAACACTGATCAATATGGCATCACCAGAAGTGGGACACCAGACTTTAAAAGCCTCAGGATGTGATGTAATAGGAAGTACAAGGCACCAACTATGAATTATTTTTGTCTGAAAATGGGATTTATGCAAAATATGATCTGGATTTGATCAAGTTTCTAGATCTAACTACTCATTTACAGAAATACGGGGCACAGGAGAACAAATTATATGACACCCTAAGGAAGCAATTAGCCAAAAGCAGAATGTACAATATTCTATAAACCTAGTTTTTTAAAAAACAAATCAGTAATACCAACTAAAATAAAACAAAAGCAAAAAATAGAAGGGAAATTTACAGATTAAAGAAATTTAAGATGTTTGGCAACCTTATGCACTGTGTAGACCTTATCTGTATCATGATTTGAACAAACCAATTGTAAAAATCTATCTTTGAAAAAATTGGGGAAACAAATATGTATGTATTGCATATATGATATTATGGACTTACTGTTAGTTTTTCAAGTTGGGGTAACATCACTGTGGTTATCTAAAAATATGTTTTTTGGTTATATATGTATACATATGGATAAAATTATACAATGTTTGAAATGCTACAGAAAAAAAGGAGGAAGGATGTAAGGATATTTGCAAACGTTTTAAATTATAGGTGGGTATTGAGCACATTGGGTTTATATTACTTTCTATCCTGCTTGAAATTTTCCATAATAAAGTTAAAATAAAAATCTTCAAATTTCCTCCGGAGGGTGTAGTTCTCTCTCATCAAAAATCTTAGAAATGGCTGATTTGCCATTGGGTGGAGAGAACAGGTGTAGTGTGGCTGGGAGTGGAGTTAGCCTAGTGAGCTTATCCCTGGAGCGCCATCATTTATGGGGATAGCTAATGCCTAAGGACAAGTCACTGAATGGCTGGTTCTTCCTTAAGATGTTGCAGAACGTACTGCAACATCTTGAAAAGTAAGAAACTTGAGAGGAGGAAGAAAATGGTAACTCATTTTAGGCAAGTCTTTTAGATGTGCAACATTCTTTTCCTTTCCTGTGTGGCTCTGTTAGAAAAAGTAGAAGGGACTAAACAATCATAGGCTACCAAGCCTTTCTCACAGCCAACAAAATATTTAGGATCATCTCTCACAACTTCAGGCCAGAGAAAGGGATTGATTTTCCCCACAGGGCTCTCAAAGTAGAATGGGGCATCCTATTATGGTGGTCTTCTCCCTTCCTAGGGCGCTTCAGGTGTAAATCCTCATTATACAGCTTCAAAATAGTCACGTTCTCAGCACAGTAAAGTGAGGAAACTGCAGCACCTGGAACCGCTCGATTCTCAACGGACTCTGTCCGTGTCATACGGGGGTAAAGTACACAGGTGCGAAGTATCCCTGGCCGCCAAAAGCATTAGAAGACAGCAGGCGAGCACATCGCGCCGCCACAGAAAGGGACACACACATCCAGCACGGTGGAACGTTAAAGGTAACATATTCCCTATCCCGTCCTACCGGAACCAAAGATAAGGTGCGGAGTTTGCCAGCCGGGAGGGGCGCTAAGTGCACGCCCACATCACAGGGGCTGAGGGAAAAAGCTAATAGCACCACGCCCCTGCCGGTCTGAACCGAAGTGACGGTGCAGATATTGCCGGAGAGGAAGGTCACAGCTACTCCCCAGGCAAGGCCGACTTCCGTAAGGAATCAACCTGGAGCTCTATGACCTAAAGGAAACGTAGTCCAGAGCCGAGATCGTCCCGATTCCTCACAGCACCGAGCCCCAGCTGGCATACCGGTATTCCCAGCACCATATGAGAACTTCTTTCTGGATGCTCCAAATTAAATGCAGCGTGCGGGTCCCAGTGAGACGGTCCACTCACCTGACCGCTGCAGACTGGATCCCTGCATCAAGACGTAACGGAATAAGTGTACGAAATGGCGCAGGGACGCGGTGGCCTCCGGGAAATGTAGTCAAAAATGTGACCACCCTCCCCCCACCCCCACCTCCCGCCGCTCGATCCAACAGAATGCAGAGGCAGTGGCCACATTCTGCGGCCCGGAATAGGCCCGAGCCTTGAGTCTCCCTTGCTCGAATGGGGGATCTCAGGCTACTACTACGTGTGTGCCAACCTATCTCATTTGACTCAAGTGACTCCTCCAGAAAATCCCAAAAAGATTACCAGAGTTTGGGTCTTGTAGTGAAGCCTTCAGACAAATGTAGTCCAGGGCTGAAAAAGGTGCAGAAGGCCAGGAGGTAGGGTCCAGATTTCTCAGACAAGAGCTGTGGCTCAGACGCAGTAGCTGTGACCACCCGGGTTTCCGCTCAAGAAGCATCAGAGGTTTGACACACTTCACGGACATGTGTTTGTTATCCAAGTGTCTTCTGCAGGGGAAGAGAGGTCTGTGGGGAATGTGCTGTGTATCAGATTGTGTTTGAGACTGTAAGAGACATGTTAGTGGATACGCGTGTGATCCATTTGGGATTGTGAGAGTGTCTCGGGAACGGTGTGACTATAAGGGTGGTGCCTGGGATTAATTAGACAATCTAAGTATTTTATGACTTACAAAATGCTTTTTCTTTGCATGGTTATGAATTTAGAATAGATTCCTATATAATTATAGAAATGTTAAATGAATGATACATTGAGAGTTCATCTGTAGCAGTGAATATGGGAAAAGAAGTGAATGCAGCACTGTGTATCTCAAAACTTCAGTTTTCTCACCTTTAAAATGAACTTTTATGTAAGTTTTTGGAGTACAGCTGCCCAATAGAACTTTCTGTAAAACTCAATTCTGTGTTTTGTATCTGCACTGTCCAGTATAGTAGCCACTAGCCACATATGACTATTCAAGCCCCTTAAGTGTGGTTAGTTTGACCAAGGAATGAATGTTTAATTTTGTTTAATTTTAATAAACTTAAATTTAAACAGTTACCAGTGGCTACCTAAATTGGAGAAACAAGAATTTCATCTGGCAAATAATTTGAAAAATGAGTTTTATATTGAAATGAAGAGAGATGGGAAAAAGTGTAATTTCAGCCTTAGTCTTTTTTTTTAGAGGAATAATTTATATAAAGTCTACAAATATTATATATACACCTCCATGATTTTTGCATACACAGGCAATCACCACACACAGATCAAGATAAAGAACATTGATTTCCAAAATGCCAGAATGTTCCCTTGTGCCCCATCCTGGTCAACTGTGACTCTACTTAGAAGGGACCATTATTTGGACTTCTAACACCACAGATTACTTTTGTGTATTCTTGAACTTCATTTGAATACAATCAATGTAATGGTATGTGCCTGGCATGTTTTTGTCAACATTAAGACTCCGAGATGAGTCCTTTAACCAGCAAATAAATATTTTTGGTTTTATGTGCCAGATGTTGTCTGTCACACCTACTCAACTCTGCTATTCTAGCATGAGAGCAACCATAGATAATATGTAAACAAATTAGTGTGGCTGTATTCCAAGAAAACTTTATTTATGGACGCTGAAATTTGGATTTCATATAATTTTTTACATATTGCAAAATACTACTCTTATTTTTTCAACCATTTAAAAATGTAAAACCTTTCTTAGGTCATTGGCCATAGCAAAATAGGTGATGGGTCATATTTTGCCTGCAGGCTGCCATAGTCTAAATCTTGATACAATATATTCATTCTGTATTGATACACATTTGTGTGGGTTTCAGTTTTTTCTTTTCTTTCGTTTTTTTTTTTTTTTAAGTTTATTTATTTTTGAGAGAGAGAGAAAGCATGAATTGGGGAGGGGCAGAGAGAGAGGGAAAGAGAGAGAATGCCACGCAGGCTCCACACTGTTAGTGCAGGGCCTGATGCAGGGTTCAAACCCACAAACTGTGAGATCATGACCTGAGCTGAAGTCGGGCACTTAACTGACTGAGCCACCCAGGTGTCCCTCCAGTTTTTCTTATTAATAAATCTATGGTCAATCTTCATATTTTGGGAGACATAGCATTCATTTCTATTAGGAATCCAAGAGTGGAATAGCTGGATCGTAGATTTGTATGTACCTGTGGAGATACTGCCAAATCATTTTCCAAAGTTGTGTCAATTTACACTTCTATCAACAATGCAAAGGGTTCCATTTGCTTCATATCCTTTTAGGCACCTGGTATTATCAGTCTTTTTAATTTTTACAATACTAGAAGGTGGGTAGTGGTATCTCAGTGTGATTTTAATTTGCATTTCCCTGATGAATACTCACTTTAGCATCCTTTCATATACCAGTCACTTGGATAACTTCTATGTTGAGTTGTCTGTTTAACTTTTGACCATTTTATTAAAATGAGTTTGTGTTTTTTCTATTTATTCATAGGTATTTGTATATACTAGGATATGAGG
The DNA here is from genome assembly GCF_007474595.2 of Lynx canadensis. NCBI lineage: Eukaryota > Metazoa > Chordata > Mammalia > Carnivora > Felidae > Lynx > Lynx canadensis. The sequence continues at coordinate 45,124,515 of NC_044317.1, read as the reverse complement.
TCTTTGTAGGGCATTTGCGTTATATCTTTTCCAGGCTATGGCTTGCCTTTTCACTCTAATAATGAAGTCTTTTGAAGAACAGCTGCTTTTAATTTAAATGAAGTTCAATTTATTAATACTTTATTTATAGCTGATGTCTCATTCTGTTTAAAAGCCTCTGCCTACCATAGGACCTGAAGATATTCTATTTTTCTTCTAGAGATTTTATTGTTTCACCTTTCACATTTATAGTTATGATTCATCTCAAATTAATTGTTTTGTTTCTTTCTTTTGAGGTGAGGATCAAGAGATTTTTCCCCCATACGTATAACCAGTTGCTCCATCACTATTTATTGAATTGCAATGGTGCCTTTGTAATAAGTCAAGTGACTTTATATCTGTGAGCCTATTTCTGTACTATATTTTCTCATTGGTATATTTAGCTATCTTGCACTAATACCAAGCTGTCTTTAGAGTAAGTATTGAAATATCATGGTATACATTTTAAACTTTATTCTTTTTCATTATATTGGGCATTCTAGGTCCTATGCAATTCCATATATATTTCAAGAAACAGCTGGTTGATTTACACAAAGAAACCTGGAGGGACTTAACTGGCTTTCTTTGACCCTGTAAATGTAGGATGAATTGATATCTTAATACTAAGTCTTGCAATTCACAAATATTGGCATATCTCTCCATTTCTTTGAGTCCTCATTAATTTATCTCAGCAACGTTTTATAATTTTCATTGGAAAGCATTTATGTCTTTATAAAAAACAGCTTTATTGGGGCGCCTGGGTGGCGCAGTCGGCTAAGCGTCCGACTTCAGCCAGGTCACGATCTCGCGGTCCGTGAGTTCGAGCCCCGCGTCGGGCTCTGGGCTGATGGCTCAGAGCCTGGAGCCTGTTTCCGATTCTGTGTCTCCCTCTCTCTGCCCCTCCCCCGTTCATGCTCTCTCTCTCTCTGTCCCAAAAATAAATAAACGTTGAAAAAAAAAATTAAAAAAAAAACAACAGCTTTATTGAGATAAAATTAACATAAAATTCTCCCATTTGAAGTGTTCACTTCATGGGTGGCTCAGTTGGTTGAGCATCTGACTCTTGATTTTGGCTTAAGTCATTAACTCATGGTTCGTGAATTTGAGCCCTGCAAATTGTTCACTTCAGTGGTTTTTAGTATATTTACAGTTATACACCCAATTACCCCACAGTCAATGATTTTACATTTTCATCGCCTGAAAAAGGAATCCCACACCCCTTAGCAGTAATTCCCAATTCCTGTCTCCTGTCCCCCAGTCACAGGCAACCATTTATCTTCTATCTGTATCTATAGAATTGCCTATTCAGGATAATGCATATAAATGGAATCCTACAATATTTGTTTTTTTGTGACTTTCACTTAACATAATTTTATCAAGATTTATCTTTGTTGTAGCATGTAACATTACTTTATTACTCTTTATTGCTGAATACTCTTCTATTGTATGGATTTTCCACATACCTTGGGGGAAATCATTGTCTTAGTTAATTATGATGTTAGCTGTCGATTTTTCATAAATTCCCTTTACTAGAATGAGGAAGTTTTCCTCTATTCTGACTTTGTTGAGTGTTTTTATCATGAAAGGATAGTAGATATTGTTAAATTTTTTTTCTTTGTCAGACATCATGTGCTTTCTGTCCTTTATTCTATTGATATATTACATTGATTTTTTGCATGCTACACCACCAACCTTGCATTCCTGGCATAAATCTCACTTGGTCCTGGTGTATAAATTATTTTTTTATTTGTTACTAGATTCAATTTGTTAGTACTTTGTTGAGAATTTTTGTGCCTTTTTGTTATTTTCGTGTTTTGTTGCTATGAGAAATACTTTTGTTTTTTTATTTTACTGTTTAATTTAAGCTGGTATATAGAGACACAAATTCTGTTTTTATATGTACTTAAATCCAGTAATTATGCTAAATTTGCTTATTTATTAAGAGTTTTAGAATTCTAGGGGTGCCTGGGTGGTTCATTTGGTTAAACTTCCGACTCTTGATTTCAGCTCAGGTCATGATCTCGAAGTTCTGTGGGATTGAATCCCATGGCATATCTGCTTGGGATTCTCTCTCATCCTCTTTCTCTACCCCTCCCCTGCTCATATTTTCTCTCTCTTTCTCTCTCTCACTCAAAATAAACATTAAAAAAAAAGTTTTAGAATTCTTTTTTGGATTTTCTACATACAAATTATGTTATTGACAGATACTGTTATATTTCTTCTTTTTCCAATCTTTATACTTTTTCCTTTTTTCCTGTTTATTGCACTGGCTTGGGTCTCCAGTATGATAATAAATGCAAGTATCAAATGTAGATATCCTTGTTTTATTCCCTTGAGGAATCCATTAGGTTTGTTATCTGAGATTATTTAAAGATGTTCTTTATCAGATTGAGGCAATTTTCTTTCTTGCCACTTTTGTTGAGAATTGTTTTAATGGATGTTGAATTTTTTTAATGGATAGCCTGCACATTAGATGATCATAAGATTTTTCTCCTTTATTCTGTTAATGTGGTAAGTTACACTGATTATTTTTTGTATGTGAAACCATCTAGCATTCCTAGAATACTCATTTGGTCATGATTTATTATCTTCTTTATCATTCACTGAATTTGCCTAGCTATATTTTGTTTAGGGCTTTGCTTTTATGTTTTTCTTGTCCTGAAATTTCCAGGGTTAATATAAAGATGTTTTTGGCTTCATAGAGGAAATCGGGAAGTCATTCCCCTTTTTCTTTTCTTTGTAAGAATTTGTACATGACTGATATTTTCTGTTCCATCAAATATTTGGAAGAATTCACCAGTAAAAACATCTGGAACTGGAATTTTCCTTGTGGGAGATTTATAAATGAAGATTTATTTTTTTTTAACAATTACTCAAATTTATATTTTTTCTCATGTCATTTTTGCAAGTTGTATTTTTTAAGAAATGTTTTATTTCTTTGAAGATCAAATTTATTGGTGTAAAGTTGTCCATAATGCCTTCTTGTTTACCCTTTAATTTCTATAAAATCTTTTTCCATACCTGATATTTGTGGGATTGTTTTCTTTTTTGGTCAGTCTTGCTATGGCTTATCAATTCTGTTGATCTTTCAAAGAACTAGCTTTTGGCTCAGTTTATTTTCTCTATTACAAGTTTGCTTTCTATTTTAGTGATGTCCATACATATCTTTATTTCTTCTTTCCTTTTACTTTCTTTTGGTTTAATTTGATATTCTTTCTTTTAGTTTCTTATGATGGAGGCTTACATTATTCATATTCAGTATTTGCTCCTTTCTAATATATGCATTTAGAGCTACAAACATGCCCTCAAATCGCTGCTTTTACTGCATCCCAGTAAAATCAAAAATCCCTTTTTGATTTTCACTATCAAAAAGTTCAAAATATCTTTTAAATTCCATTGTCATTATTTGATCCACTGCTTTTGTAGAGTTATGTTCCTTAAGTTTGGATAACTTGGGAAGTTTTCAATGTTTTGTTTTGTAATGGTTTTTGGTTTTAGTTTAATTCCATTGTGGTCAGACACGAGACTATACATGATTTCAATCCTATGAAGTATATTAGATTTGCTATATGGCCCAGTGTATGGTTTATTTTGCCACACAGTCCACATTCACTTGAAAAGAATATATATTCCAGGGCACCTGGGTTGCTCAGTCAGTTGAGCATCAGACTCTTCATTCTGGCTCAGGTTATGATCCCAGGGTCATGGGATTGTGCCCCACATTGGGCTCCATGCTGAGCTTGGAGCCTGTTTGGAATGCTCTCTCTCTCTCTTTCTCTCTCTCTCTCTCTCCCTCTGCCCCTCTCCCCTGCACGCGCTCTCTCTCTCTCTCTCTCTCTCTCTCTCTGTCAAATTAGAAAAAAAGAGAGAGACAATAAAATTTAGAATTAGTTTTTCTGTTGAATTGCTCCTTTTATCATTATGTTCCTATTTATTTTTAGAAATATCTATTTCCTCAAAGTCTATCAGCTATTAAAATAGCTACCCCAGCATTTTTTTGGTTAGCATTTGCATGTTGTTCCCTCCACCATCTTTTTACTTTCAACCGTTCTCTGTCATATGTAATGTATGTCTTGTAGATCTTTTTACATAAAATCTAGTCTGATAGTCTCAGTTTTTTTTAGAGAGCCAACCTGCCAAAGCAGGGGAGAAGGAAGAGGTGAGAAAGAGAGAGAGAGACAGAAGAGAGAGAGAAAGGATCTCCAGCAGGCTCTACACTCAGCACAGAGCCTGATGTGGGGCTCAATTCCATGACCCTGGCTGGGATCATGACCTGAACCAAAATTAAGAGTCTGATGCTCAACCAGCTGAGCCACCCAGGCACCCTGGTAGTCTTTACCTTTTAATTGAAATACTTAGATCATTTTTATTTAAGATATTTACAGACATAGTTGGTGTGGTTAACTATAAAAACAGTCACAATAATTTATGCCATTCTATATTCACTTCGTAATGTGACTTTGCTGCTCCTTCCATCCTCCATTAAACACCGCAAAATGAAGCAGTGTTTATTTCTCCATCTCCTGAATCTGGGCTTAACCACATGCTTTTGCTATTGGGACATCAATAAATGTGATATAAGCAGTGACTTGACGAATGGAATTTGCCCATTTTTGTGTGTGAATGGTGTGAATGAACCTGGTGTGAATGAATCTGTTGTAGCATGCTAGAATAGTCATCTAGTAAAGAACCAAGATACACTGGTAGCCAACTTGCCAACCACCGGTGAAACTATCCTAGACTAACCAGCCCCAGCCAAACTGCCTAGAGCTTCATGGATGTGTTAAACTGAGACTCTCCTTGCCATAGTTTTTTCTTTAAAAAAAATTTTTAAGACTTTATTATGGAGCAGTTTTAGGTTTACAACAAAATTGAGAGGAAGGTACACAGATTTCCCATTTACCCCCTGCCTGACACATATGTAGTTTCCTCCATTATCAATATCCCTGGGGAACCTGGGTGGCTCAGGTTCCCCTTTTCCAGATTTGCCTTTTCCAGAATATCATATACTCAGAATCAGACCATCTGTAACCTTTTCCAAGATTGATTTCTTTTACTTAGTAATATGAATTTAAATTTCCTTCATGTCTTTTTTTTTCACGTTTATTTATTTTGATAGAGCACATGCCCAAGTGAGTGGGGGAGGGGCATAGGGAGAATCCCAAGCAGGCTCCATGCTGGTAGCTCGGAGCCCAACATGGGGCTCCATCTCACAAACTGCAAGTTCATGACCTGAGCCAAAATCAAGAGTTGGATGCTTAACCAACTGAGTCACCCAGACACCTCTCCTTCATGTCTTTTGGTGGCTTGGTAGCTCATTTCTTTTTAGCACTGAGTAACTATCCCCAGGAGGTACCATAGTTTATCCATTCACCTACTGAAGATCATCTTGCTTTCTTCTGAGTTATGGCAATTAAGAATAAAGCTGCTATAAATATAAACATCAGTGTGCAGGTTTTTATGCAGACATAAGTTTACAACTATTATGGGTAAATACAAAGGAATTCCATTGCTGGACTATATGGTAAGAGTATATTTAGTTTTGTAAGAAACCATCAAACTGTCTTCCAAGGTGTCTTTGCCATCATTTCTTAACTGTAAAATAGGATTACCCACTTCATAACATTATTAGGAGTGGGGGATAAGGTAATAGTGTCAATTCCTTAGACCAGCCCCTGGCACATACTAAAAGCTCAGAAAATTTTACCTGTTATTATGATGTGGTAATTCTTAGCCAGTCCCCCTCAGGTTTCGGTAGATCAACAACAATGACAATGTAAACTTAAATTTATTGGCACTTGTAGGTAAGAAAATGAAGCAAATGCTAAAGTCATATAGAATACCATTTAACTCTATGCCATTTGCCTTCATTTGTGGACTTCCAGGAAACAATTGATTCATTAATTTTCCCCCTCACCTTTATTGAGATATGTTTGACATATAACATTATATAAGTTTATGATGTACAATGTGAAGATTTGGTATATGTAAATATTGTGAAATTATTACTACATAAGGATAGTCATTACCCTTAACACATCATTACCTCACATTACCACATCACCTAACACACATTAACAGATAATTATCTCACAATTAGCTCTTTATGTGTATTCATGTGTGAAAGAACATTTAAGATCCACTCTCTTAGCAACTTTCAAGTATACAAGTATATGGTTGACTCTAGTCACCAAGCTGGACAGAAGATCCCTAGAGCTTATTCATCTTCTAACTGGAAGTTTATACCCTTTAACCAACATTTCCCCATTTTCTCAATATCCTAGACCCTGGCAGACACTAATCTACTCTTTGTTTCAGTGAGTTCAGTTTTTTAAGGCCCCACACATAAGTGAGAAGATACAATATTTGTCTTTATCTGATTTATTTCACTTAGAATAATACCCTCAAAGTTCATTCATGTTGTCTCAAATGACAGGATTTCCTTCCTTTTTATAGCTGAGTAATATTCCATTGTGTGTGTGTGTGTGTGTGTGTGTGTGCGTGTGTGTGTGCATCTATATCTTTATATACACTAAATGTGTTATATATATACATATGATAACGTGTACATATGTTAGGTACATGTATATATAACATTTTCTTTATCCACGTGTTGGTAGGCAAACAGGTTTGTTGCCTTCCCTTGGCTATTGTGAATAATGTTGCAATGAACATAGAGGTACAGACATATCTTTGATATAGAGATATGAGATAGTAATTTCATTTCCTTTAGACATATACCTAGATGTGGTATTGCTAGATCATATGATAGTTCTATTCTTAAGTTTTTGAGGAACCTCTATACAGTTTTCCATAATGGCTGTACCAATTTATATTCCCACCAACAGTGTGCAAGGGCTCCCTTTTCTCTGCATCCTGGACACCACTTGTTATCTCGTCTTCTTAAGGATAGCCATTCTAATAGATGTGAGGTGATATCTCCTTGTGTTTTTGATTTGCATTTCCCTGATGATTAGTGATGCCAAGCATCTTTTCATATAACTGTTGACCATTCGTATGTATTCTTTAGAAAAATGTCTATTCGGGGCGCCTGGGTGGCGCAGTCGGTTAAGCGTCCGACTTCAGCCAGGTCACGATCACGCGGTCCGTGAGTTCGAGCCCCGTGTCGGCTCTGGGCTGATGGCTCAGAGCCTGGAGCCTGTTTCCGATTCTGTGTCTCCCTCTCTCTCTGCCCCTCCCCCGTTCATGCTCTGTCTCTCTCTGTCCCAAAAATAAATAAATGTTGAAAAAAAAATTAAAAAAAAATTAAAAAAAAAGAAAAATGTCTATTCAAGTACTCTGCCCATTTTTAAATCTGATGGATTGCTTTTTTTTTCCTTGTGAGTTGTATGAGTTCCTTACACATTTGGGATATCAAATATATGGTTTGCAGCTATTTAGTTTGCAAATATTTTCCCCCATTCCAAAAAGGCTGCCTTTTCATTTTGTTGATTCCTTTTGCTGCACAGAAGCTTTTTAGTCTGATGTAGTCCCACTTGTTTACTTTTGCTATTGTTGCCTGTGCTTGTGGTGTCATATCCAAAATATCATTGCCAAGACCAGTTTTCCAGTGTTTTCCTCTAGAAATTTTATGACTTCAGGTTTTATATTCAAGTATTTAGTCCATTTCAACTTAATTTTTGTTAATGGTTATGTTTTTTATTTACTTTTTTAATGTTAATGTTAATTTTTGTTTATGTTAATGATGTAAGATACAGGTCCAATTTCATTCTTTTACATTTGAATATCCACTTTTCCCAGCACCATTTATTGATTATCCTTTCCTCATTGAGTATTCTTGACTCCTTTATCAAATATCAGCTGGATGAATATATGTGATTTTATCTCAGGGCTCTCAGTTCTGTTCCATCAGTCTAGGTGTCTATTTTTATGCCAGTATCATATTGTTTTGCTTACTATAGCTTTGTAGTATAGTTTGAAACCAGGAAATGTGACATCTCCATCTTTGTTCTTTCTCAAGATGGCATTTGGATATTCAGGGTCTTTTCTGGTTTCATAATTATTTTAGGATTGTTTTTTCTATTTCTGTGAGAAATGTCAGTGGAATTTTGATAGATATTGCATTGAATCTGTACATGGCTTTGGTAGTATGAACATTTTAACAATATTATTCTTCTGATCCATAAATATAGAATACCTTTCCATTAATTTGTGTCTTCTTCAATTTCTTTCATCAGTGTTTAATAGTTTTCAGTGTACAGATCTTTTACTTCCTTGGTGAAATTTATTCCTGAGTATTTTATTATTTTTTACGCTATTTTTTTTTTGTAATTTTTAAGTTTATTTATTTATTTTGAGAGACAGCAAGCAGGAGAGGGGCAGAGAGAGAGAGAGAAACCCAAGCAGGCTCTGCACTATCAAGTGAAGCCCAATGTGGGGCTTGAACTCACAAACCATGAAATCATGACCTGAACCAAAATCAAGAGATGGATGCTTAACCAATGGAGCCACCCAGGTGCCCCTATGCTATTTTCAATGGGAGTGTTTTATTTCTTTTTCAGAGAGTTCAGTGTTAGTATATAGAAACATAACTGATTTTTGTATGTTGATTTTATATCCTGTTAACTTTACTCAACTTGTGTGTTAGTTCTAACAGTTTTATGGTGGCATCTTTAGGATTTTCTATATGTAAGGTCATGTCATTAACAAACAGAGACAGTTTTACTTTCTGATTAGGATGTATTTTATTTTTATTGTATTGTATTGTATTTTTTATTTTATTTTATTTATTGTATTGATGGGTCTGGCTAGAACTTCCAGTACTATATGAATGGGTGGTGAGCATGGATGGGCACTCTGTGTTGTTCTTGATCTTAGAGGGAAAACATTCAGCCTTTCAGTGTTAAATAGGATGTTAGCTGTGAGTCTGTCAAATATGGCCTTTATTATTTTGATATATATTTCTTTCATACCCAGTTTTTTTTAAGTTCTCAATATGAAAGGATGTTAAACTTTATCAAACACTTTTTCTTCATATAAGGTGATCATATTTTTAACTTTCATTCAATTAATGTGGTATAACACATTTATTGATTTGCAAGTTAATCCATTTTTTTTGTAATTTTTTAAAATGTTTATTAATTTTATATGAAATTTATTGTCAAATTGGTTTCCATACAACACCCAGTGCTCATCCCAACATGTGCCCTCTTCAATGCCCATCACCCACTTTCCCCTCCCTCCCACCCCCCATCAACCCTCAGTTTATTCTCAGTTTTTAAGAGTCTCTTATGGTTTGGCTCCCTCCCTTTTTTTTCCCCTTCCCCATGGTCTTCTGTTAAGTTTCTCAGGATCCACATAAGAGTGAAAACATACGGTATCTGTCTCTCTGTATGACTTATTTCACTTAGCGTAACACTTTCCAGTTCCATCCACGTTGCTACAAAAGGCCATATTTCATTCTTTCTCATTGCCAAATAGTATTCCATTGTATATACAAACCATAATTTCTTTATCCATTCATCAGTTGATGGACATTTAGGCTCATCCATTCTTGCATCCCAAGGAGAAATCCCACTTGATAGTGGTGTATGATCCTTTCAACATGCTGTTGAATTTCGTTTGTTAATATTTTGCTAAGAATATTTGCATCTATATTCATCAGGAATATTAGCCTATAGTTTTTGTATTAACTGTAGTATTTTAAAAATTTATTAAAAATACTTCTTAATGTTTATTTTTGAGAGAGAGAGAGGCAGATGGAGTGTGGGCGGGGAGGGGCAGAGACAGAGAGAGGGAGACACAGAACCTGAAGCAGGTTCCAGGCTCTGAGTTGTCAGCACAGAGCCCTATACGGGGCTTGAACTCACAAATCACGAGATCATGACCTGAGCTGAAGTCAGACGCTTAACTGACTGAGCCACCTAGCCGCCCCTTAAATTTATTTAAAGTTAGTTAACATACAGTGTAGTATTGGTTTCAGGAGTAGAACCCAGTGATTCATCACTTCTCTATAACACCTAGGGCTCATCCCAACAAGTGCTCTCCTTAATGCTCATCACCTATTTAGCCCACCCTCCCACCCACCTCCCACCCACCTCCCACCCCGGCAAACCTGTTTGTTCTCTGTATTTAAGTCTCTTATGGTTTACTTCCCTCTCTCTTTTTACTTTTTTTCCCTTCCCCTGTGTTCATCTGTTTTGTTTTTTAAATTCCACATGAGTGAAATCATATTTGTCTTTCTCTGACTTGTTTTGCTTAGCATAATACACTCTAGTTTCATCGTTGTTGCAAATGGCAAGATTTCATTCTTTTTTTTAAAAATGTTTAAATGTTTATTTTTGAGAGGCAGTGAGAGGGACAGAGCGTGAGCTGGAGAGGGGCAGAGAGAGACAGAGACACAGAATCCAAAGCAGGCTCCAGGCTCTGAGCTATCAGCATTTAAAAAGGAACAAACTATTGATAGATGTGACAACTTTGATCTCAAAAACATTGAGTTCTGAAAGCCAGTCTCAAAAGGTCACATACTGTATGATTCTATTTATGTAACTTCAACAAAAAATTATAGAGATCTAAAACAGATTAATGGTTTCCAGGGATTAGTGATGGTAGGTGAAATGCAGGTGTAATTATAAAGGGGCAGCATAAGAGAGATCTTTGTATTGGAATAGTTCTGTATCTTTAGTGCAGTAGTGATTACATGAATCTATACTTATACTCATGATGACATGTAACTACATATATATGTCATATTAATGCCAAATTCTATGTTTTGATATTGTACTTTATGTAAGATGTGACCACTGATGGAAACTTGGTAAAATGTACCATTTCTGTAGATTCCTGTGTACCTATAATTATTTTCAAGTAAAAAAGTTAAAAAAAAAAACTTAATGGACTGAAAAACAGAATGCATACAGCTGAACTGTGAATTAGGAAGCCAGATTTCATTACTATACAGGTCAGAGGAACCAAATGTAACAAAGTGATGCAAAGTATTAGAATAAAACTTGATATAAAAGATTGAAGTAGAAATTCCACCATCCATTTAAAAGAAGCCCCAGAAGATAATAGAAATAATTGAGGAGAGGTAATGTTTGAACTAGTAATCAATGAAAGTAACCTCAAAACCAAGAAGGATGTTAAGTACTCAATTTGAGAGAGCCCTAGCAAGTTAATAAAATTCCAATTATCATTAATTCTGGTACACATTTTGATTTTAACATCTGTGAGACCAGAATGCATCTTAATATCAGTGACATAGCATAGTTTAATTCAGTGTTTTCTTTCCTTTAAAATGGTAAATAAAATAACTGGTTCTAAAAGTGATGGCTTTGAAAAAATTAAGTAAAATAGTAATACCTGAAATACCAAAAATAAGTTTTAAAAAATACTGAAAGTTTCAAGAAAGATTTAAAAAACAGTTTACATACATAAGAATAAGAAATACATTAACATTATACTTTCACAGATTATACTCATGTAGGAAGACAATGGAGTAAATCATCAAATTCAGAGAGAAAAACAATTCGTACCAATTTCCAGACTGTGCCAAACTCTCATTTAAGCATCAATGAAATAAATTAGGCATTTAAGAAACCTTCTCTGAATGTATTCCTGGAAGCTATAATCCAACAAAAAGACAAAATAACCAAACAACAGAAATAAGGTGACAAGGTTGCAATCTTCATACAAAAATCAATAGCTTTCTTATATATCAATAATGATCAATTAGATACTGTAACAAAACATTTCCAGTCATGAAATCAACAAAATGTATAATGCATCTATGATTGAACAAAGCAAGGAATTTGTAAGCTCTTTATCTAAAAGTGTAACGACTAGGGGCGCCTGGGTGGCTCAGTTGGTTAAGTGTCCGACTCTGGCTCAGGTCGTGATCTCACAGTTCCTGAGTTTGAGCCCCGCATCAGGCTCTGTGCTAACAGCTCTATGCTGACAGAGTTAAATTAGTTTTAATGCATGGAAGATCTAATATTGTAAAGATTTCAATTTTTATCTTCCTTTTTAAGTACCCTGTCTGAATAGGATACAGTATAACACCTTGCAGCTTAACAGATTTTCTTTGGTAGAAAGGAAAATAGAAGTGATCTTGATTTTTTTTTCATTATGTTTCTGTATATTTTCTCAATTTTTATAGAAACTTATTTATAAAGAGCAAAGGTAAAAATGTTTAGAAGGATACAATACTAATATATATTAAAGGACATTAAAACAGCAACAATAAAAAAATTATAATGGATATTCTATGCCATTTTCCTGTCTCTGCAATGCTATATTTACATATATATAAATATATATTATACATATACATACACACACACACGTATTTCAGAAGCAGACAACAGGACACAATGATAAGGGAAGAAATTATTCAATAAATAAGAGTGTAAAAATTGAAAAATTTTCCAGCCTCAGTTAATTATTCCCCTTCACAAGTCAGGATGATATAAAAATTACATGCCAAGCACCAGTCTATCATCAAATTAGTAGTAACTGATGAGAAGTAATGCCAGGAGGAATACTATGACAGTGGATAAGGCATTCTCTAAGTCCATGGATGGTAGTTTTATCAGAAGCTTGGCATGCAGGGCAAGTAAATCCATATCGAGTTAAGTTTCTAGTCCAGTAAGGTCAAAACGCTGCCTCTTCTATGATGGAAGTGATCGAAGGTAACCAACCTGCTTCCAGTAGCTAGCTGAACACCTCAAGGAATAGGGTTATGTTGGGGGGCTCAGTATTGTCTCTGCTTCTGGCAGATTGAGCACTCAGCAATGGTCATAGCCAGGTCAGCCTTGGTGAGTGGAAGTCCATGTTGCTGATCACATGCATTACCTCCATCCCTGCCACCATGGCCACTTTGTTCATGGGTCCATTGGATGACAAGGGTGGCTGGGGAAAGAAACTATTAACCACAGAATGGGCCATCCTGTCCACTTGATTATTAAAATCCTCCTTTGCTGAGGTCACTCATTTACATGGGACACACGTATCTTCAATTTTTTTGCCCTAATTCAGAGAGGTCTACCCACCTACCTCTCCCCCAGATTTCAATGTCCAAAGTTCCAATCATGTTCCTTCCACTACAATGCCACACACTTAGTTTCCACACTTGTTCCCTGGATTTCTAAGTTAGAAAACTCAGGTAGTTCTTTTGGACTGTAGCACCCCTCCTCATGGGTCACACTTTGCACTGTACTTTTAGGAGTCTGCTGGGACAGAGTCTAGTGATAGGTCTAGAAACAAAAGGGGGTGGTTGTGCGGGTTTCTGAGAAGTAGCATTGTCTTGCATGGCCACTACCTCAAGGGAGGTCATTAGTTTCCTCAAGCAATGCATAATTAATTCCATCAGATGGAAATGGAAAGGCTGATGTCACTGTGGGTGGGGATGCCACTGCCACTAGGGATGGAAAGGCCACCTCTGCTGATGAGGCTGCTTCTACTGGGAAGAAGACTCAGAATATAGGAGCTCAATGTCACAGCTACGTCAGAGCCTTCCCACTTGTCCCCATACCATCTTACAGGATCCCATTCTTTCCCAATCAATACTCTCACTGTAACATTACTCAACTATTCAGCTGAGAATTTCCCAAATCTCGTTTGAAAAATTCCATTGTTAAGTAATTTCTCTCTACTTGCATTTTTTTGTAATCAGCCAGGAGCCAAGCCACACCTTCAACTTCATTATTGTTCACAAGTTCTACTTTCCACAAAACACTAGAATGGAATGCAATTTCACCAAGTTCTTTGTCACTTTATAAAAAGAACTGCCTTCCTCCAGTTTGCAATATGTTCCTCACTTCCACCTGAGACTTCATCTGTACTGCCTTTACCATTCATTTCTACGAACATTCTGTCGATAATGTATTCTCTAAGGTTGAAGTTTTCTCTTCAGCTCTTTTCTGAGATATCACCAAAATCACCATTAATGTCTCTATTTTTTGCATGCATCTAAAAACTCTTCCAGCTTTTACCTATTATTCAATTCCAAAGCCACTTCTACATTTTTAGCTATTTGTTACATTAGCACCCCACTTCTGGTACCAATATCTGTCTCATTCATTTCAGTCTGCTATAACACAGTACAATAGACGGGGTGGTTTATAAACAACAGCAATTTATTTCTCACAATCCTTGAGGCTGAAGTCTGACATCAGTGTGCCAGCATGGTTAGTTTCTGGCAAGAACTGTCTTCCAGAGTAAAGACTGCCATTTTCTTGTATCCTCAGATGGCACAAAAATGTAAGAGAGCTCTCTGGGATCCCTTTTACAAGGGGACTAATCTCAATCAGGAGGGATCCACCATTGTAACTTAGTTTCCTCCAAAAGGCTCCACTTCCTAATGTCATTATATTGGGGGTTAGGATGTGAACACATGAATTTCAAGGCCCAAATGGCTTCACTGGAGAATCCTACCAAACATTTGAAGAATAATTAACAATTCAACACTACCTCTACCAGAAATGAAAAGGAAGCAATTCTGTGAAACTCATTTTATGAGGCCATAATCACCTTGATAGCAAAATGAGGCAAAGACAGTAGAATGCAAGAAAACTACAAACTAGTATTCCTCATGAATATAGATACAAAGATCCTAAAAAAAAAAAAAATCCTCAAAATATTAGCACATCATAGCAATCTCAGCAAATCCAGCAATGTATTTATGTACTACATACAAAATGTACACTACAAACAAATGGAGCTTATTCCAGTGATGTAAGTCTTGATCGATATTTGAAAATTCATAAATGTAATCCATCATAACATAGCAAAAGAGAAAAATCACATTTTAGTATCAATTGCTGCATATTTCAAATAAATTTCAAAGAAACATAGAGGGTTCCATGGCAGTGTTTCCAGAGAGCAAAGGGTTTTCAAAGTTATAATGGGCCTGGGGTGGGGGTGGGAATCAAATATATAGTGCTGTCCTGAAAATATAGCCTCCAAATAATGATGAACCCAACTTTTATCTTTCCTGTGAAATACTAGGGCTTCTAACAATTTCAAACTCATTTTTCTACAGCAACCTCATAGGGAACCTAATAGAGAAGAGCCTGTTGATTCTTTGAGTGAACCCTAATAAAATTCATAGAAAATACAGTTTTTAGTGGTGCCTGGGTGGCTCAGTTGAAGATTGACACCACATCTGGATTTCAGCTCAGGTCATGATCTTAGTGTTGAGATGGAGCCTGGTGATGGTCTCCATGCTGATAGCACAGAGCGTGCTTGTTATTCTCTCTCCTTCTCTCTCTGCCCGTCCCCTGCTCTCAAAATAATAATTTTGTAAAATTTAAAAAAATATATATGTTTTTTAAGACAATGGTACTACTTGAAGCACTGCAAGCTTGAACCTAATGGGACAGAAATAGTACAAAGTGAAAGGGCCTTGGGATCCCAAGACATCTACAGGCTAAAAACAGTCTGAGAAAACTATTCAGCTTTATAAACACGGGCTACCTTTCATGAAGGGGAGGAAAACAAAGGATGATTCAGGGTAGAACCAAGATCTCAGTATGCAAACATGCCACTTGGAAGCAGAAAGACACTTAAATTGGGTTCTGAATATCCCACTGAATATCACAGCAGAGAAACACTGTGAGAAACAATATACATTACATTCTTTTAAAAACCAAATCTTCAAAACCTCATGTGTATTTTACACCTAACACCATTTTAATTTGAACTAGCCACAATTCAAGTGCTCAATTTTGAGTGCTCAACATGTTGCTGGCAACTATCTTATTTGACAATGAAGGTCTAGTCCATTAATTTCCACATTTAGTTGTAGTAACTGCTTTTTAAACTCATTCTTTAAACATATGAAGTACTGTGGGACAGGCATGGTAACAGAGGTAGCAATAGGTGAAGTAGATAAAATTTGGATCTTCCATCTGTATTTCCCAAATACAGTACAGCGTATTTAATATCCCAATGTGCAGAACTTCGACAACACCCAGAAATTTTGATACGCAGTCATTTAAAAAAATCATTTACTTCAATTTGGTTAAAATTCCAGAGCTAATTTTATCTTTAAAATAATATTATGGAAAAATTCAAATACATAAAAGTAAAGAAAATAGCAAGAACAAAATAAACAAAAACTATGTACTCAAGACTTATCTTACCATCACTTTAACAAGCTTATCCTTTTCTTTTGCATGAGCACTTTTTTTTTAAATTTTTTTTAACGTTTATTTATTATTGAGAGACAGAGCACGAGCAGAGGAGGAGCAGAGAGAGAGGGAGACACAGAATCTGAAGCAGGCTCCAGGCTCCGAGCTGTCAGCAAAGAGCCCGACATGGGGCTCGAACTCACGAACTGTGAGATCATGACCTGAGCCAAAGTTGGTTGCTCAACCAACTGAGCCACCCAGGTGCCCCACATGAGCACTTTTAAAAAGTTCCAGACATCATATCATCTTATGTGTATAAACTTATCTCTAACATTTTTATATAACTACGATGCTACCTAACAAAAACATAATTTCTTAGTATTATCTGTCAATATTCCCATTTCCCCAACTGTCATAAAAATGTCCTTTTTACATATTTGTTCAACTTGTGATCTAGTTCACTGCATTTGATTAATATACATTTCTTCAGACTCTTAATATTTAAGAGTTCCACCTCCCTTTTTTCAATGCTATTTTATTGAATTTGAAGGCAGGTCATTTCTCTTGTAGAATTACCCACATTTTAAATTCGTTTCATTGCTTCTTCTTGTGTCATGTTCTTGTGTTCTGTGATTCTTCCCTAAACTGGGAGTTAGATCTTGATGCTTAGATTCAGTTCAATATTTTTTGGCAACATGTGTATGTCTTACTGTAACTTATTAGGGGCACAAAATGTTTTGTCCTATTTTGAGATTAAAATTGATCAGTGGGTATCTACTGGTCTTAACCTCCACTGAGAATTGTACCTAGATCCATTATTTCATTATGTGCTGCAAAATTCTCTAATAAAGAACTTTAGCTCATCAACTTCTAGTTACTCTAAAATACAGTTCAACAGGAAATGCAGGCTAAATGATTTTCCTTTCAATTATCAGTTTTTGGAATGAGATAGTGCCCTAGCAACCTTCATAGATATATTATACAGACGGGAAAAAGAGGCGATGATAGGTAAGATTAAAAGCTCTTCTATATTCACTCCTTTAAAAAAGAGTTTCTTTCTAGAACACATTTCCCAAAGTTTAACATAGTTTTTAATGATAAGAAAAGGCTTCTAAAAATTCATGAAATTTATCCTTTCCTTCAAAGAAAACCTAACTATTTAGGTTAGCTGTAAGCACGAAGCAAAAGGGATTCCTATATTCAAAAACTTTTCCCCTAGAATTTATTTTCTAATGCCCCTTAACACAAAATTCACAGTGGAAGGCTTTCCTAAATTATTTAGTTACATTATGAATTCGCTGATGGTAAGTAAGATGTGAATGTTGTCTAAATGCCTTTTTACATTCCTTACATTTGTATGGTTTTTCACCAGAATGAATTCTCTGATGTTGAATAAGTGATGAATGAAGTCTAAAGGCCTTTCCACATTCCTTACAGTCATAGGGTTTCTCACCAGTGTGAATACTCTGATGTTGAGTAAGTTGTGATAGCAGTCTAAAAGTCTTCTCACATTCCTTACATTTATAAGGTTTCTCACCAAAATGAATACTCTGATGTTGGGTAAGTTGTGAGAACAGTCTAAAGGTCTTCCCACATTCCTTACAATCATAGGGTTTCTCTCCAATATGAATACCCTGATGTGAAATAAGTTCTGAGTAACGACGGAAGAACTTCCGACATTCCTTACATTCATAAGGTTTCTCACCAGTATGAATTCTCTGATGGAGAGTGAGATGATAGCCACGACTAAAGGTCTTTCCACATTCTTTACAATCATAGGGTTTCTCACCAGTATGAATTCTCTGATGGAGAGTGAGTTGTTGCCGCACCCTGAAGGCCTTTCCACATTCCTTACATTCATAGGGTTTTTCACCAGTATGAAGTTTGTGATGTACTCTAAGGCCTGTACTACACAAAAAAGCCTGCCCACAGTCCTTACATTCATAACACTTCTCAGCAATATTAAGTCTCTGATGTCGTGTAAGGTGTGCATACTGTCTAAAGGTCTTCCCACATTCCTTACATTCATAGGGTTTCTCGCCAGTATGAATCCTTTGATGAAGATTAAGTTGTCCTCTTACTCTAAAGGCCTTCCCACATTCCTTACATTCATAGGGCTTCTCACCAATATGAGTTCTCTGATGTACTCGAAGATCTGCACCACATGTAAAGATCTTTCCACATTTTTTACATTCAAGGAGTTTGTCAGAAGTATGAATTCTCTGATGTCGACTAAGGTGGGCACACTGTCTAAAGGCTTTTCCACATTCTTTACATTCATAGGGTTTTTCGCCAGTGTGAATTCTCTGATGGAAAGTAAGTTGTTGGCGTACTCTAAAGGCCTTCCCGCAATCCCCACATTCATAGGGTTTCTCTCTATTATGGATACTCTGATACAGAGTAAGAGAAGTGAGTTTTCTGTAAGTGGGCATTTTTTCAGAGGTGGTTTTTTTCACTTGCCGGAAATATCCCTCTTGAAGGTGTTCTTGTCCCTCAAACTTCTCATATTTATAATCTTTTCTGATAAAGGAGTTTTCAAGGCCACAACTTCTAATTCTTCCCATTATCTCCCACTGAGATAAATTCATTTCACAAATATCCTTTTCTTGAAATAACTTTTTAGTGTCATATCTGGATTCTAAATCTGAAAGAAAACAAGATAAATACATGCTATCTTCTTATTCTAGAAAAAGCGAACAAGCATATAAAAAAACTTTATAATAGAAAATAAAGCTCAATTTCAAGTAAACGAGCTAAAAACCTCATCAAAGTTTGAGAATCTTTAAATTTTTTAATGATTACTTTTTAATTAGAATAATGCACAAACATCTTACCATGAATAACATGGCCTTTGTTTACCATAAGATATCATCTCAAGCCACTGCCTGATTTGCTCCCTATATTCCTATCCCACTAGCCTCCTTTCAGTTCCTAGAATATGTCACAATCTTTCCATTTCTTAGAGCTTTTCACTGACAATTTAAATTCACAGGAATTTCAACTTGCATTTTCTACATAGTTGGGTTCCTTTCATCCTTTAGATACCATGTTAAAAATCAGACCCATTCTGGGGCACCTGGGTGGCTCAGTCGGTTAGGCGACCGACTTCAGCTCAGGTCATGATCTCGCAATCCGTGAGTTTGAGCCCCGCGTTGGGCTCTGTGCTGACAGCTCAGAGCCTGGAGCCTGCTTCTGTTTCTGGGTCTCCCTCTCTCTCTGCCCCTCCCCCATTTGTGCTCTGTCTCTCTCTGCCTTTCAAAAATGAATAAATGTTAAAAAAAAAAATCAGACCCATGCTGACTTCATCTAATTTATATACTTTATTTTCTATCCCAGTAACTTGTTCCATGCCTCTTAACACTTTTTTTATTTTGTTGTTACATATTCATTACTTTTCCCATTTTTAAATTCTCTTTATTTTCTTACCTTAAACCTTCCCAAGGGCAGAAGCAACCTTTCATTTATCATTGAATAACAAACTCATAGCATATAGTAACTATTAATTATGAAATCTCATAATTGGTTAACAGTTATTGCCTATGTTCCCTTGCCTCTAATCTTATACCTTATTACAGATTAAATATTTTTTATTACTTCCTATAGAGATAGGAAACAAAAGCACATCTAAGCTATCTCAGTCAAATATATAAATGAAAAATGGTGATGTCTTCACATCTGATCATCTTCCCAATTGTCTACTTTCACTTAGGTATCTCCACTACTTCTGATTTTCTACCTTGCATAGTCATGAGTAAACTTTGCCTGTTTTCACAAGGTAACAAGAAGCTCATCTTTATTTCAGTTTATATATCTACACACATCTATGTTACAAACAGCCTGTTTAGTTCCTTCATGCCCTTCCCTATACTCTCCCCAGAGTCCTCAAAGCCAATGCCATTTAGATTCTACCTAGAGAGTATTTTCGTGATTTTTCAGGCATAAGAACAGTTTTATACCATACAAGCATGCTAATAAAATTCTGAGCAAAGAGATGTTTTTCTCAAATGTGTATTTCCTCAAAAAAATTCCAATTAAGAGTTCACTACTTTTCAAAATGAAAATGGTATTTTTAAAAACTGAGAATACAGGAACATTAGTTTTAATATGCCCAAACTGGAAAGAATCCATCAGAATGGCTATGCAAATT
Source organism: Lynx canadensis (assembly GCF_007474595.2). Taxonomy (NCBI): domain Eukaryota; kingdom Metazoa; phylum Chordata; class Mammalia; order Carnivora; family Felidae; genus Lynx; species Lynx canadensis. Next base: position 45,104,259 of record NC_044317.1, on the reverse strand, counting down.
AAAACATACTGAAACAACATGATACTGTATACCAAGGAGAATGAATAATATACAAGTACATGCAACAACATGGATCAATCTCACAAACATAATGGTGAGTAAAAAAGCCAGACATAAAAGAACATATACTGTATGGTTCCATTTTTATAAGTTTCAAAAAAAGTAAAATTAATCTATGGAGTTGCTAACAGTCAGGATAGTGGTTAATTTCAGTGGGGAGGAATGACTGGAAGGAGTTAGGAGGGAGCCGCTACTCTCTCTCTCTCTCTCTCTTTTTTTTGTTTGAGTTTTTTATTTATTTAAGAACTCTCTACACAGAATGTGGGGCTCAAACTCAGGACCTTGAGATCAAGAATCACATGTTCTTCCAACTGAGCCAGCCAGGCACCCCAGGAGGGAGCTTCTAATATCCCAGCAAATCTCTATTTTGCTGCCGGTCAGATGGGTGTGATCACTTCGTGAAAATTCAGTAAGCTGTTTCCTTATGATTTCTGGATTTTTTTTTTTTTTTTTTTTTTGGTATACATTTATGTTTCAGTAAGTTTGCTTAGAAAAGGATTACTGAAAACATTAAAAAGTAACAATGATTTAAATAGTGTAGATAAAATATAAGCAGAGACAGGTAAATGATGATAGAAAATATCACTATTGGGGCACCTGGGTGGCTTAGTAGGTTAAGCGTCTGACTTTGGTTCAGGTAATGATCTCACGGTTCATGAGTTTGAGCCCTGCGTCAGGCTCTGTGCTGACAGCTCAGAGCCTGGAGTCTGCTTTGGGTTTTGTGTCTCCCTCTCTCTCTGCCCCTCCCCGATACATACTCTGTCTCTCTCTAAAAAATAAATAAAACATAAAATTAAAAAATATATATATCACTATGAAATCTGTGTGTCTTCCTCCCTCCCTCTCCCCTTAGTTCCTTTCATTCTCCCGCTTTCCCTCTTCCCCTTCTCTCTGTCTCCATCTCCCTACCCCAAAAAAGCAATAAAAAATTATGGCAACTTTGTAAGAATCTTTAGGAAAAAGTCAATTTAAGTCTTCATTAAGATAAATAAGATATAAATGACATAGTAAATGACTAGTAATTAGCTAAGTAACAGTAGTAAATAAGTAGGAGGCTATAAAGGTATGACAAATGTTATAAATGGTAATTTCAAAGGATTTACTTATAAATTTAAAAAGTAAAAACCAGCAATGGAAAAGGAAAGTCATAAAAAAATTTAAAAACAGGAAAGTCATAGTTAAAATAAAAGTAAGCCAAAATATTTGTAAGAAAATGAGTGTTCACAGCATAAATGCTCACACAAATTGACATAAGAAACATTAAACAATGGAATGGAAAAATAGAATAAAGGAGATGAGCAGACAGTACACAAAATATATATAAATATACACGAACTTAAGACAAAATGTCCATATTCTCTCTCTCTCTCTCTCTCTCTCTCTCTCTCTCACACACACACACACACACACACACACACACACACCACAAAGTAGAACAAGTTATAAAATTTATCCTATAGAGGTGCCTGGCTGGCTCAGTTGTTGGAGCATGCAACACTCATCTCAGGGCTGTAAGTTCAAGCCCCACATTAGGTATAGAGATTACTTAATAAAATCTAAAACACACACACACACACACACACACACACACACACACACACATCCTATAAATTTAAAGGTTTTCATTAAAAAAAAAAAAATTCTGAAAGTGGATATAGTGAACCTGAGACTCTCATATATGCCCCCACCCGTTATAAGACATGCCAGATTAAGACCCTGGCATGTTGAAAATTCTCACCTAGGAGACTACTCTATAGTATGAACACTGAACTGTAATCTTATGATTTCTGTAAACAAAAAGTCAGTGATATTTGTTTATGCCAGTTCTTATCCTTGCAAGCTACTAAGACAATCATTTCTATAAAAACAAAGCTGAATATTTTAGGTTCTTGTTCTACTTTAAATTGAAACTAGAAATAATAGCCTATGTAATATATATATGATCTAAACAAGAAAAAATTGGCTGGACCTACAATGAAACCAAAGGCCAAACTAAACATCCAAAGACTGCCCTATGGTAAGGAATTTTGATGTTTTGATTTTTAAGATATATGTAAAATATTTAACTATTTAAAATTAATAAACCAAACACTACTTTGGATTCTACTGAATCAAGAACTTTAGTAAACAATGCTAATATGAAAACACAGTGTTAGCCCATCTTAGATCAATATGAAAGGAGAAATGTTCTTTCCTTTTGCAGGGTATCAGCTTAAATTAAAAAGAAAACGAGGATCATGTTACCTGGTCACAGAATTAATTTGTTTTCTGAGGTATGATGTCTTTCATTACCTTTCTTTGTTGTTACTGATACAAGATAATATGGAATATAGAATATTTATGACAGAGGCAGTATTTGTTATATTAACACCAGGGTTAATGTATCAAGAAGTCTGTAAATATTAAAACCCTATGACCACAGAATTGTACTTCTGAGAATCAATACTTACTAAATACTAAATAATCCATACTGAATCCTAATAAAATACTAAATAATACATTCTGCTGATAATCTTACTGCTTAATTAAACAAGGAATCAGAAGCAACTGAAAGAAAAATACGTATTCTCCCCTTCACATTATTCAACCAACCTGTGTCCGTATCATTGTCATAAGCATGGGTTTTCTTCATAAATTGGCTCCTATTCTTTACCATCTACTGAAGGCCATTCCGTACAATATTATCTATCTTTCTACTCCATCAATTTTCACTTCTTTGAAATCATTCCCTTCAACATTTAATATGTTCTAATACCTCACATCGTAGAAGACATTTCCTGTATCCTATGTGTCTACTTTTATGGCAGAATTCCTTCAAAGAGTTGTATATATTTTTAACACGGTCTCATCTCTCATTTTCTTTTTATTTCCCAAAAACTTTGAAAGTTTACCACAGAGCACCTTTAACATACACAAAAGTAGAATAGTTTAATAAATGTCTACACATCTATGACCCAGCCTGAACAACCATCAACCCCTGACCAACCCAGGCCAATGCACACCCCAATCTACTCTTCTCATATTATTTGACACAAATACCATATATTCATTTTTTCTACTTACAGGATTTATTTCTAATAATACCATTATCCAAACCTAAAAAAATGGACACTAATTCTTTAAGAATATCAAAAATGAGTGTTCATACTTCCAACTGTCTCAAAGATAAAATTTTAAGTAATTTAAAAATAGTAAATTTATCCCCCCAAAAAGTCCATAGAATACAACTGGTTGACAGGTCTTTTACATGTCTTTTAATCTATAGGTTGGTTCTCCTGCAATCTTTCAATTTCCCTTGTAATTTATTTGTTGAAGAAACAGTTTTGACCCCATAGTGTTTCCCATTTCTTAATTTTGCGGACTATATTCCTATGGGGCAGTAGAACATGTTCCTCTATCTTCTTCCCATAAATTGGTAGTTGGCTTTAGAAACTTGATCAGACTTAGGACCAATTTTATTGGCAAAGTTACTTCATAGGTGATATTGTGTCCTTTCATTAGAAGAAGTATGTCTGATTTTCTCTATTTCTGTGACATTATCGGTATTGATGTTCAATGCCTAGATTCAGTTGTTCATTATGGGTTCCAAAATGGTAATACTCTAATTCTGTCATCTTTCATTTATTCACTGAATACTTTTAAGAAAAACATCCATCTAATACCTATTGGTACAGTTCTTATAAGGAATGCAGAATACTTTTTTTCCTTTATATTTATATTTTCTAGTAAGTTAAATCTCTAGTAGTTTCCAATGGTGAACAATTTACTATTAGTAACACTAAGAATGTATGGAATTAAGCATATTTTATGTATTATAACATATTGCAGTTATGTGTATAGTCAAATAGTTCCATCTTTGACCAGCTAGAGCCTCTTCAAACTACTTCCTGTTCTCTGACCACCCTATTTAAAGTTACCCAACTCACCCATCATAATTCTCCATATTCTTACCCTACCTACTTTTCTTCTTTTTTTAATATGAAATTTATTGTCCAATTGGTTTCCATACAACACCCAGTGCTCATCCCAACAGGTGCCCTCCTCAATACCCATCACCCACCCTCCCCTCCCTCCCACCCCCCATCAACCCTCAGATCGTTCTCAATTTTTAAGTGTCTCTTATGGTTTGGCTCCCTCTCTTTTTTTTTTTCCTGCCCTCCCCCATGGTCTTCTGTTAAGTTTCTCAGGATCCACATAAGATACTTTTCTTCATAATACTTAATCACTTATGATATTTGGTAACCCATTTGTTTGTTTATTGTATGACTTCCCTACTACAATGTAAACTTTATGAAAAGAGCAATGAAGAAATACATATACAAAAAATGGATTGGAAACAAATTAGATCCAAAGTACAGGTAAAATGGTTGTCATTACAGGGGTACCTGGGTGGCTCATTCCATTAAGCACCCAACTCTTGATACCAGCTCAGGTCGTCATTTCACATTCGTGAGATGGAACCCACCATGCTCAGGGCTAAGCATGGAGCCTGCTTGGGATTTTCACTCTCCCTGTCTCTCTGCCCCTCTCCTGCCCATGCTCTCTCCCTTTCCCACTCTCTCAAAATAAATAAATAAACATTTAAAAAATTTTCCTTATTTAAAAAAAAGGTTGTCATTATGGAAGAAAGCTTTCCCCCACTGAAATGACAGGGAAATAGAAGTGAAGAAACAAGTAGCAAGCCATAGTACAGATGAAATTTCCTTGGTGGCTCATGCTGAGATCTAAGTTTTCTTCCCAGGTTTCAGGTCTTTTCTTCATTACCAGTATCTATGGTGTGTGTTTCCTTCCCAACCAGTAGGCCATGCCATGCCATAACCATGTATCTCTGCCTGATTAGCACTTACTCACCTAGGCTCCTTCTTCTTCTCTCATCCCTCACAACCATCCAGGGTTCTTTCCCTTGCTCTAGTAGGGTAATCACATCTGGCTTAGAAATGGTACACCCTGCTTGAAAAAAACATAAGGGTATGTAATAAAGAATTTATTTGATCAAGCCTGCAGAATGAAATCGAGTAATGGGATTGAAAAAAACATTCATAATAGTGTTACTTCAGGATCACAAGGAATAACAAGAACAGAAGTAGGAACATTGTCTTATTTAAACTCATACAAACTCTGTCTCTTAAGAGGAAGGAATGATTTTTTTTTTTTAAAGAAGAAATAATGATTTGAGAACACTGGTTTTCAAATCCTGGCTCTGCTACCTGGGTCACTATGGCCTTATTTTTCTGTTGTAAAAAGGAAATACTGTATCTAGCCAAAGGACTGTTGTGAGGTTTGATTTAATAAATGTAAAGTGTTTGGATGAGTGTTTAGTACACAGTACACGCTATGATACTTATTAGGGACTTTTATTAGATATTTTTGCTATTTTTTGTTCTTTTGCTAAGAGGAAAATAATTAGTTTCTTGCCAGGATATTCATCCAATATCAAATGCAAAATTCATGTATTTTAAACGTTTACGCATAAATCACTTAAAAGGTAATATGTCTGTTGTGGTAAATTCAATGGTCCACTTGAGTTTTAATAAACTGTTGATTCAACCCAGCAACACATATGTTGTATAAGCTTTTTAAATAGATATGCGGAGCCAGATACCTCTGGTCTTCCTACTCACATTCAGGTGAAGTAACAGATAATAGACCATTTATAGCAATAAGAAACCAGATTTCTTTGATAACTGGTTTTTCTATAAGTGTCTCAGAATTTATATCTAGCTGTCATTAAAGAGAAGTAATTACGGAGAAGGCAAAGAAAGACATAAAGGTCACTAAATTATCGGGGAAGCTGAAGGAGCTATTTAAATGCTTAATGGCTGCAGGTGCCTATTCCTAAATACAAAGAAAATATTCAGCTAGCTTCTAGAAAGACAGCCGTGAAATTCAGTCCTATGAATTTCTAAATTATATGACACAGATAAGCTTACCCACTGACACCAAGTTGCTATAGTTCTCTAATATCACATCTCTGTACAAATTCCTCTGATATGAGTTCAGGCATTCCCACTCTTCCTGAGAAAAGTCTACAGCCACATCTCTGAACATCACCAAATGCTGAAATGACAAACCCATGTATTATTTCTAAAATTATTTATTTCTGTAAAGGGCCAATATTTTAAGCTTTGCATGCCACATATGGTCTGTTCCACATCCTTTCCTTTTCCCTTCTTTTTTAAAACAATTCCTTCAAAACATAATTAGCTCAAAGGCTGTATGAAAACAGGCCAAGGGGGGCACATGGGTGGCTCAGTCGGTTAAGTCGGTCTGACTTCGGCTCAGGTCATGATCCTGTGGTTCATGTGTTTGAGCCCTGCATCAGGCTTTGTGCTGACAGTTCAGAGCCTGGAGACTGCTTCAGATTCTGTGTCTCCCTCCCCTCTGCCCTTCCCCTACTCATGCTACATTTAATATAAATAAACATTAAAGAAATTTTTTTAAATTTTAAAAAATAAAAATAAAAACAGGCCAAGGGACGAATCTGGCTCATGAGCTGTAGTTTGCCAACCACTGCTAGAGACAAAACTTCCTGTGGGAAGGGGGATAATTCCCTTAATTAAGCACTGTGGGATACTTAATTTTATTTACTTCTAGATATGTTCACGTAGATTAATCAGAATTTCACAATTAACTGGAATAGTGATCATAAAACACTGCTTGCAAGGGCTTAAATAGGCCTAAAAAAATTCTCAATAAATGTGTTTCATTCTAACTCCTTTTAAGGATTAGAAAAAAAATTGATGGATTTTTTTCCCCTTCCAAATGAACCATAAAATTTCTATTTTTAAAAAGTAGAGTTTGGGGGTGCCTGAGTGGCTCAGTCGCTTGAGTGTCTGACTCTTGATCTCAACTCAAGTCAAGATTCCAGGGTCGTAGAGTAGAGCCCGTGTTGAGCCCTGCTTTGAGCCATGCTCAGCATGGAGCCTGCTTAAGATTCTTTCTCTCTCTCTCTTTCTTCCCTCTGCCCTTCTCCCCCACTTGCACTCTCTCTCTCTCAAAAACATAAAAAAATAAATTAAAAAAAATTTTTTTTTCAACGTTTATTTATTTTTGGGACAGAGAGAGACAGAGCATGAACGGGGGAGGGGCAGAGAGAGAAGGAGACACAGAACCGGAAACAGGCTCCAGGCTCTGAGCCATCAGCCCAGAGCCTGACACGGGGCTCGAACTCACGGACCGCGAGATCGTGACCTGGCTGAAGTCGGACGCTTAACCGACTGCGCCACCCAGGCGCCCCTAAAAAAATAAATTTAAAAAGTAGAGTTTGTATAAAACTAAAAATTTCTTCCAGACCTCTCTTCATCATTGTATCATTAGCATTTTTTCTTATAACAAATACTTTACTGAATATTTTTAATTTACTAAACAATAGTCCATTTGTGTTAGACTTAGTAATGATTATATTCATGTTTCTATACTTTTAAATATATTAAGTCATATTTAAAATTTAAGTTATACAAAATCTCTGAAGCTGCAATGTCCAGTATTCTAACGTAGATACATATAGTTATTGAGCACTTAAATTGTGGCTAGTCCAAATTTAGATGTGCTATAATTATAAAATACATACCTGATATTAAAGACTTTAGAAAGAAAAAAATGTAAAATATAATTTCCATACTGATTACACTTTAAATAACATTTTGACTATATGTACTGAATTAAATAAAACATTAACTGTACATGTTACTTTTTACTTTTTTTTAATGAGACTACTAAAAAGTTCAAGATGACATAAGTGCCTTGCATATTATTCTATACTCTTTATGAGATGTTATGCTGCCTACTGCACTTAAGGCACTAATTCTTTGGGGTGCCTGGGTGGCTCAGTCAGTTGAGTGTCCAACTCTTGGTTTCAGCTGAAGTCATGATCCCAGGGTTGTGGGATCGAGCCCCACATCAGGCTCCACTCTGAGCATAGAACCTGCTTAAGATTCTCTCTTTCTCCCTCTGTCCTTATCCCCAACTAGTGTGCGCTCTCTTTGTATATCTCTAAAATTTTTAAAACGACACTAATTCTATACTTTTAATATGTGACTACTAGACAATTTTAAATTACATAGGTAACTCATATTATAATTCCTTTAGATGGAGCTGCTCTAAAGTGATCTCCAGTACTGAGTCGCAGATCAAACAATTTCCTCTATGGACTTCACTTCTATTTTATCTCTGCTCTAGGCAAAGACTGAACATTTAGGAGATGCTGAATAATTTGGTCAATATACACATGGACATGGATGGAGAAGAGAGAGGCAAACAGAAGGGGCCTGGGCTGCCTGATTCCATCCCTTGCTAGAATGGAAGACTAGGAAAAAGCTGTTGGGTGGGGCTCTATTAAGAAGTTTCAGGATATCTAATGAGAATGTTCACATAACCTGAAAAAAATTACCATACTTTAAATAGAAACACCAACTTACATGAGCCATGATTTTAGAGTTGCAAGAACTGGTTAGTTTTCCTCAAAGGTCACTTGCTGGAGAAGCTGAGTCCATAGAAGCTAGAGCTGGGGGAAGAAGGTGAAGCCATAAGAACAAAATTGCCTCAGAGCTCCCAAATTTTAAAAAGTCATACTACTACTCCCTTCCTACAACCCTCTCCCCCCAGCAACACACAGACAAGTTATAAGAGGTAGGATGTAGTTTAGACAAACAGATGTCCTCAAATCCACAGGAAAATCAGTTGCACAAGGACAGACACAGAGCAGAGACTCTCTTGCATGGAAGCACATATTCATATACTTTAGCAGGAGTGTTTCCAGTTAGTCTCCTGCCCCAGGGAGGCTGATCTGGACCTGAGAATGGATTGTCTAGGCCTGTCCTGAGCAGATCCATTTCCCTCCATTGCCACCTTCCCAGCCAAGAAGTGGTTACATCATCTAACCCAGAACTTCTTTTTAAGACTCAGGAATGCGGCTGGGCTCCCTAAACCTAAACATAGGAAATACTATGGACAAGAATTTCCTAAACTTTGCTAGACACTGGAATTACCTGCAGGTCTTTAAAATATACTGATGCCTGGCTCACATCTCTCATTTTTATTTAATTAGTACAGAGTGTGACCTAGGAATCAGAATTTTTAAATTCCCCTCAGATTTTATAAAATTTCTGCCAGGTTATCATAATGAGCAACAAAGTTTGGTATTCAAACTTTGTGTGCATCAGATTCCCCTGGAGGGCTTATTAAAACACAGTTTGCAGGGCCTCACTCTTAGAGTTTGGAATTTAGTAGGTGTTTGGGCTTGGGCTTGAGAATTTGCAGTTCTAACAAGTTCCCAAGAGATACTTGATGTTGCTCGTCCAAATGTCACAATTTGAGAAAAACTTGCATAGCCCATGCTAGCGGTCTTTATGACAAAACTATACTTGCACACTGGGATCCCTTCCCAGGGGGAGGATGAACTACCATTTGCAGGCCCTCAGAGCTCACCAGTCACTACATATCTGTTCAGAATCATCAATACTACCTGCATGATCTCATTTATCAACCCATCTCTCTTGGAACCCAGGCTGGGGAAAAGTGAACTTGTGAAACCTGACCATGGCTAATTCTCTAGAAAGTAGAAATAACTCATTCATTAAAACTAACTAATAACTGGGGCGCCTGGGTGGCGCAGTCGGTTAAGCGTCCGACTTCAGCCAGGTCACGATCTCGCGGTCCGGGAGTTCGAGCCCCGCGTCAGGCTCTGGGCTGATGGCTCGGAGCCTGGAGCCTGTTTCCGATTCTGTGTCTCCCTCTCTCTCTGCCCCTCCCCCGTTCATGCTCTGTCTCTCTCTGTCCCAAAAATAAATAAACTTTAAAAAAAAAAAAAAAAAAAAAAAAAAACAAACTAACTAATAACTAAGGAAATCCAAATTAAAGGAATTGGACTAGATTTGAAAAATTGATTATACTACTTACTACTAAAGTTGTGGGGAAATGGACACTTAAGGTATGATGTAGAATGATGTATGGGAAGTGTTTATAATGGGACCAAAAAAAGCTGGAAAGAACCTAAATATCTTTTAGCAGGTTAAATAAATTATTGTGCATTCACACAATGGCACTAAAAACCCATGAAAAATGAGGGTGCCGGGTTAGCTCAGTGAAGAGTGTGCAACTCTTGATCTCAGGGTCATGAGTTCAAGCCCCATGTTGGGTGTAGAAATTACTAAAAAAATAAGTAAGTAAACTTTAAAAAAGTAAAATAAATTTTAATTAAAAAAATACTAAAAATGAAGGTAAAATTCTTATTTGATATAATGGAAAGATGGTAACTACAAACTGCTGGTAGAAGGTAGGTTAGGAAATAGTTTTATAGTATAATTGTATATTTGGCAGGGAAACTACTTACATAAACATACATGTATATGATGAGGGAGCATAAGGCAAGCTAATACCTCACAAACCCTCCCCCCCCCCCCCCCCGTGGGATATGTGTGATATTCCTCAGACCCTTCTGGCTGCCCAAGAACAAAGGAAAGGGAAGAAAACAAATGGTTAACTGATAGAGATCACAGTCATGCAGGACATGAGTCTCCATCAGTTTACATATGTCTTAGTAAATGACAAAAAAAAAAAAAAAAAAGAGGGCAATCTTATCAATAACCCAATCTCCAGAAACCTATAGACTCAGTTTCCTGGAGCCCTAACATCACCTTCCTCTCCATAGTGATGTGGGGGACAAAGGCCAAGAAAGAAATGGCAGGTAAAATTAAATTTTATGGTCTACTTCATACTGTAAAGAATCCTTCAGAAATTCAGCCAAACAATTCACAGAGTGTCACCTATATCCCACTTGGTAAAAAGTGTTCCTGTCTCTGAAATGACCATGAAGTGAAAAGCTGGGTAAGTAATAGCACATAGAATGCCTGTTGAAAGAATTGCTCGGGCAGTTTGAACATTACCACCCAATAACTGATTTCTTAAATAATTTATAAAACATTCATAAAATGGAATACTAAGGTAATCATTAAATGCTAAGTTTTAGAAAACAGTTAAGGAATAGAAAGTATTTTCAAGATACACTGAAAGAAAAAAATCAGTTTACAAAACAATATATGATTAGTTATTTTATTTATTTATTTATTTAATTTTTATTATTTTTTAACATTTATTTATTTTTGAGAGACAGAGCACCAGGTAGGGAGGGGCAGAGAGAGAGGGAGACATAGAATCCAAAGCAGGCTCCAGGCTCTGAGCTGTTAGCACAGGGCCTGACATGGCTCGAACTTGCGAACCATGAGATCATGACTTGAGCCAAAGTCAGACGCTTAACCAACTGAGTAACCCAAGCGCCCCAATATGATTAGTTATTTTAAATCATCAATATGAAACAGATATCAATAGATGGGGGGGAAAATCTCTATATTTCAATTCTGACATTTTAAAATTAATTTTAATTAAGTCTCTCAATTTAATTTCCATTTCTATCTTAAGAATTGTAATTGCTTGGAAGATTTCTCAAACAAGAAGGGGACTACTGGGATTTTACCTTTCCCCATAGATCCATGATTCAAAAATCCAAGAGGACACTGAATGTCTCTTTTAAAGTAAGAACTAGAGGGGGACTCCTGGGTGGCTCAGTCGGTTAAGGGCCCAACTCTTAGTTTTGGTTCAGGTCATGATCTCACGGTTTGTGAGACCAAGTTCCACAACAGGGCTCTGTGCTGACAGCAGGGAGCCTGCTTGGGATTCTCCCTCTCCCTCTCTCTCTGCCCCTCCCTCACTAGCACTGTGTCTCTGTCTCTCTCAAAATAAATAAATAAACTTTAAAAAATTAAACTAAGAATAGAGGTCTTGATTTCTTTTAAATTTTTAATTAGGGTTATACCATTATTCAGAAATAAAATCGTACACAAAAATACATGCTTGTAGAAATATTTTGGGAAAATATGCTCTAAATATTAATAGTGATTATTTCTGGATGTTGGGACCATGGGTAATTTTATTTCACAAGCCTGCATTAATTCCATCAGAAATATCGTTTTAAAAAGCTATTCTCATTGGAGCGCCTGGGTGGCTCAGTGGGTTAAGTGTCTGGCTCTTGATTTTGGCTCGGGTCATGATCTCATGGTTTGTTTGGGGTTCTGCATTGACAGCACAAAGCCTCCTTTCTCCTCCTCCCTCTCTCTGCCCCTCCCCTACTCACGCGCGCTCTCTCTCTCTCTCTCTCTCTCTCACACACACACACACACAAAGTATTTTTCAAAGCTAAAAATAAATAAATAAAAATTTATAAAAAGCTATTCTCACTAAAAATAATTTTTTAATGATTTGGGAGAATGGGATACCTTATAGTCATTAAGAAAACTGTGATTAGGGGTGTCTGGCTGGCTCAGTCCACAGAGTGAGTGACTCTTGATCTCGGGGCTGTGGGTTCCAACCCTACACTAGATATAGAGATTACTTAGAAAAATAAAATGTTTTTAAAAACTTGTGATTAAATTGGCCTATGTAAGTGGTAAAAACAGGGAAATGAGAGAGAGAGAGAATCCCAAGCAGGCTCTACACTGTCAGTCCAGAGCCCAATGAGGGGCTAGAACCCATGAACCATGAGCCTCCGCGCTACCAATTCTTGAATATTGTATTTCATCAACACCTGAGATCCTTCTGTGAAGGATCACAATGCTTTTCCAAACTAAAGACAGGGGAAAAATGCTTATTTCATAGCATCTGCTCAAATATTTGAGCTTAACTCTACTGGGCTCCAGTTAATACACTAGTTATTAAACCCTTGTAATGTATCTTATAAATTGTTATCTTAGTGTTCAAGATACATATATAACTTAATTTCTTAAAGATTTTTATTCAGAATAAATACTTTTCAATGTTACATTATATACATATATATTTTTCTAATGACTAACTAAATTACTAATAAATAGAATTTTTAGTATCGTATAACATCCCATCAAATGGATGGAGTGTGAGTTACTTAACCATTTCCATACTGCTGGATGCTACTTTTATTTTTTTTATTTTTTTTTTTAATTTTTTTTTTTTCAACGTTTATTTATTTTTGGGACAGAGAGAGACAGAGCATGAACGGGGGAGGGTCAGAGAGAGAGGGAGACACAGAATCGGAAGCAGGCTCCAGGCTCTGAGCCATCAGCCCAGAGCCCGATGCGGGGCTCGAACTCACGGACCGCGAGATCGTGACCTGGCTGAAGTCGGACGCTTAACCGACTGCGCCACCCAGGCGCCCCTGGATGCTACTTTTATAAAAGATTATAACAAAAGTCATTCCCAGTTATCCCAAACTTCGATTCTACACCAGTAAGAATCAACCTTGTTGGGTCTTATACAACTTTGATTAGTATCATGAAATGACAGACTTCCTCCCCACCAAATTACCAACAAGTATATACAACAATCCTGTACGTATTCTTAGATTTTTGTTGGCCTGAAAACCCATAAACACAGTCCAAAGACTTCATGTTAAGAACTCCTCTTTTGGTCCATTTGAGCATGTGATTCATTTTCCTGCTAGCAAGCATCCATCCTAATTAAGCTCACATTTTCATTACTCTTGGGAGTACAGAAAACTGATAGAGAATGACTAACAATCATCATTTAATACCAATAGCTAATATTAGTTAAGCAGTCTTCTAATGTGCAGCGTACTCCTCTAAGAGCTTTACAGGTACTAATTCAGGTAATCTTCAAAACCACTCTGCGACATAAATACTATTATAATTCTGATTTAATGGATGAAGAAACTGAGACACAGAAATATTGCTCAAACTCCCTCAGATTTAAGTGGTGGGCAGGATTCAAATTCTCTTAACCTAGGTTCAAAATCCTTTTATTTTTTATATATTTTTAATGTTTATTTATTTTAAGAGAGGCAGAGAGCCAGCAGGGGAGGGGCAGAGAGAGAGACAAAGAATCCAAAGCAGGCTCTAGGCTCCGAGGTGTCAGCACAGACCCCGCCACTGGGCTGGAACTCTCTGACGGCGAGATCATGACCTGAGCCGAAGTCCCATGCTTAACCGACTGAGCCACCCAGGCGCACCCCTAGCTTCAAAATTCTTAAATACCTTATACACCTCAGTCTATCCAATAACATGCCCTAAATAAACTTATGCTACAAACTCTCAGTCATAAGTAAACTCTGAAGACCTAATGTACAACATGGTTACTATAAATAATGATAATGTATTATAGGCTTGAAATTTGCCACAAGAGTAGATCTTAAGTATTCTCTCACCACTCGCCATAGTTATTTACACAAAAGTAACTATGGGAGGTGATGGATGTTAGTCTGACGGTGGTAATCATTCCATTCCACAATGTATACATATACTGAAACATGTATATATTTATGCGTTAAACATATACCATTTTGTATTTGTCAAAAATAAGCAAAATAAACTCATGCTACCAAATCTCTACCACATCTGGCAGTTACCAAAACTCTCCAATGGCGGAGTCTCTTGGAAAAAAATTCCCACCCCTACTCTGGAATCAATCATAGAAGATATCTAAACAAACCCTGAACTACTCCTTAACAAATCACAGTCGAAAACAAAGCATGAACTTTCACTTCCAAAAGGGGCATTTCCATAATCAGAATATATAGCATATGGTTAAACTAAACGTAGAACTGTATTAGACGGGCACTAAGAAGTGTTATCTATTAATTAGGTCCTCTGCCATTAACTAGGTAGGGAAATCTTAAAGCACAAATCAATGAATAGATCATTCTTAAGCAGCATATTCCAAGGGAAGAAAATTTAAAAAGCCCAGTGTCCATAAAATCAAATCATTTCACGGAAACAAAGAATCAGCACAAACTCACACAGAACCTGGCTTTTAGAGGCGCGGCAGCGATTCGTTTCACTTCGAAGGCCTTCTCTGGAGACTGGCAGGGCTAGGGAAGCAAAGTGTTCATTACACCCCAGGCTTTTCTTAGTCCGTCAAAACCCACCCGCTCTGCCCCTTGCCAATCGCCACAGGCATGCACAAACAGAAACCAGAGGCAAACGAGGAAAGGTTTGCGGTCACCCGAGTCCGGGTTCGCGGCTCTGGGTACCCAATAGCTTGGTCGTCGCTACTGCTCACCGCCTGGGACGGCCCACTGCGTCTTCTTCGGTCCAAGGGGTCGTTCCGTCCCCACAGGCCAGCCCTGAATCTGGTTCCAGCGCTCTGCAGGGGACCTTTATTCTGGGGCTCCACCTCCGACTTCCCTCTTACAGCCAGGCCTGGGTGGTAGAGAAGACCGAGGTGAGTAGGTCCGCAGGGTCTCGCACTGCAGAACAGGCCGCGCCCACATACCCGGCCCAGCGGCGCTACTGGCGCACGAATTTAAACCCAAGCCGTCCGTGTCTCTGACTGCAAGCCCTCACTCGGGAAGAATCGCACAGTAGCCCGAGGCCCCAGGACCCACCCCGGGTCGGGTCCGCGGAATCTAGTCCTTCATAAAAGCAGTCCGCGCACTCCGGCCGCCACTGGCTCTGAGGACCGCCCAGCCCTCAAGTCTACTGTGTCGGGCTTCTAGAGTGCCTAGCTCGGCACGAGTGCGCAAGCGCGCAGGGGGCGGGGGAAGGGCCTCGGCTCTTCAGAAGCGCTCGCGGGGGGAAATGGGGCCAGATTACCGCGGCTGGCCTGCGGAATGGAGAAGCATAATTCTGCAGGGCCAGGACTCCTCAGGCCCGTAATGGTGACTCTGTGAGTGATCGGTGCTACCAAGGGTAATCCGAGCCTGCTCCCTTTTTGGAACAGTAGTCCAAAATCACAAAAGCTACGTATTCTGGCTTTCCTCTTTCGGTTCTCGGCTCCGCCCTCGGTTTGAACCGCGAGCACCGCACCGCCCTCAAGAGGAGCGTGGAGGCTCCGGGGAGTTGCAGTTTCCGTTCCGAGTACGCAGGCGCTGGGGTGGGGTGGGGGGCGAACCCTGTCCTCTACTGAGGTCAGGGAGCCTCTTGGAGCCACAATCGCTGGAGGGTAGGGGAAGGGAAAGGGGTGCAGGTAAGAAAGGTTGGAGCCAGGAGCCCGGCTTGGGCCTGGGTAACCAGATCTCTAGGCTCGTAACGGGGACCCTGACTGATACCCAGTGCCCTGTGTGTGGTTCACGTGGAGCTTCCTGATGGACTGGCGTGGTACCGCCAAGTGCCTGAGAGTGTAATTGCAGACTGGGTTGTGTTTTTTCCTACATGGAGCGATTTCCCCGCATATGTCATTCTTTGGATGTAAGACTGAGAAAGCGCCACAGAGAACACTGTGTGCATGATTGTGCTTGACTAGGGATCTCTGAAGTCTCTGTGGTTTGTAGCATTAAGAAACAAATTCAATTGGCTAGATCTAATCGGCTTTATTTAACTCTTCATGATTTGGCAGCATCCCTTCTAGTAAGTAGACATTCCTAGGAATTTTACAGAATGGAAGGATTTCCAGGCAGGATGATGGGGCAAGGAAATTATTAGCAAAAGAAAAGAAAGGGTTGTTTCAGGCCAGGTCATCTTTTTGAGGGAAGAGAATAGGCAGGAGTCTTATTTTGCAGATTACTAGTGCTGTTCAGGAAATTTCAGGTTGACTGTTTAAAGGTCATTTATGGGAGTGGTTGGAGCTGCAACTGTTGATTAATTAAAATTGTTAATCTTGGTTTGCTCTCTAAGGGTAAAATGACTCCATCTGGAGCTGGTTTCTTTTATTGTAACAATGAAGTGCCTCACATTGTGTGTATCCTTGAAGATGGCTGTGCTGTGAAGGTAATCAGAGTATGTCACCTCTATATATGCCTCTTGGACAAAAAAAAATTATTTTGAGCTGAAAGCAATTTAGAAGCATGAAAGTCAGGAAAGCTCTCTCTGCCCTCCCCCATTTCTGCCTAAATGCAGGGTATAAATTCTCATTTTATACCCTGTTTGAGTTTTATACCCTGTTGTTGAGTTTGTTGAGTTGTTTGAGACAGCTCTAGATTCTTAGCCCATAGATGGTACCAAAGGAATCTGCAAATACATTTTACTCCCATTAGTTTCCTTTCACAGACTTCCACACTTGGGATTCTAAAACTGCTTTTCTTTATCCTGTCATTTCTCTACAGTCATATTATTTGTTAAAGATGCTGTATAAGCTAGAGTGCTAAGCCACCACTTTTGAGTTACTCTTGTTTTCTCCCATGAGACATGTGCACACATGTTAATAAATTGTTTATGTCTTCTGTTAATCTGTTTTTTGTTGCAGAGCCCTAGCAGAGAACCTAAGATGAGTAGAGGTAAAATATTTTCTCCCAGAAGCCCCATTGTGTGTTATTTCTGGCACGGTTTTGATAGGCCTGTACTTCTGGTTCTTGCTTTGCATGGATACCATGTTTGTGGGTGTAGGGGAGCAGAATTTGCCACCCAAAATGTGTCTCTTTAGCATAAGGATTATTATAGGCTGATTATTTTTTTAAGGAACTGCAAACACAGAAGCTCTGGAACTGAGTACAAGTTACCTTTTTGTAAGAAACATTTACATTTGTAAGGGAAATCTCTATTTTTAAGGGTGTCTCCCTCACTGTAACAAGAAGAAGACGGTACCTAAATCTCTAGAATGTTATCCCTGGAGAAGGCATGGACTTAAATCTGCATAACAACCTTATACTTATTTAATATGCTTTTCCTGGTAACCTCCCATAACTGACCCTCCACCCCAACATCTTTTGTCTTTAACTGAAGATGGTAATTAAGGTGATGGCTTTGGCCATTTCAGGGAGCCACGCAGTTTTCCTAGGTCTCTCCCTTGTATACAGGAAGTATATGTTTTATTAAACTTTTGTTTATCTTCTGTTAATTTATGGTGTGTCGGTTTAACTCTTAGATCAGCCAGAAGAATCTTGAAGGGCAAAGGATAATCCTTCCTCCCCAGCATGGATCACTGTGTTACTAGGTTCTGGGATTTTGATGGTCAGCATCTTGGCCACTAAGTGTGCTCTCAAGAATGTGGTGCTATGGCATTTAAGTGAGTAAAATAATTATAGGCACAAAAATACTGGAAATGAGCATGTAAAATTATCATTATTTATGAGTATAAGATTGTAGGAGTATATAATCAGGAAGTTGAAATTAATAGGACTTCATACAACAAAAGAAGGGCGCTTTATTTTCTCTTATAAATGTACTTGCAATATTCATCTGCATATGAGGTTTTTTTTGTTTTTGTTTTTAACTGCACTTAGATGAAATCTTGGATGAATTCAATGTTTTCAATCACTCTTGGATAATAAAAGTTTCTTTGAACACCTTTAGTTAAAAGATCAGTCTTGGGGTGCCTGGGCGGCTCAGTCAGTTGAGTGTCTGACCTTGATTTTGGCTCAGGTCATAATCTCACAGTTTGTGATATTGAGCCCCACGTTGGGCTCTGCACTGACAGCATGAAGCCTGCTTGGTATTCTCTCTCTGCTCCTCTTTCACTCATGCACTTGGTCTCTCTCTCACTCTCTCAAAATAAATAAATAAACATTAAAAAAAGATCAGTCTTATTTTTAGCAGTTAAAAATGTCTTTTTTTTTTTTAATTTTTTTTTTCAACGTTTATTTATTTTTGGGACAGAGAGAGACAGAGCATGAACGGGGGAGGGGCAGAGAGAGAGGGAGACACAGAATCGGAAACAGGCTCCAGGCTCTGAGCCATCAGTCCAGAGCCTGACGCAGGGCTCGAACTCCCGGACCGCGAGATCGTGACCTGGCTGAAGACGGACGCTTAACCGACTGCGCCACCCAGGCGCCCCAAAAATGTCTTTTTTAATAAAAATGTCAGTGTAATAATCAATATTTCACTTAAAGCAAAAAACTTACACCTTTTTCTTTCTCCTTGACCACCTCCAAATATATCTCAAAGTCAATATGTGGTACTTATATACTAATTATGTAAATTATTTTTTATTCAAAATCAGGTAGATTTTCTAGCTTTTTTTGTTTATTAAGGATTTCATTAGTTTTCTTTGTACCTGTTCTTAGTTTTTATAGATGTTCCACATTTATGTTAAATATCCACAGATGATTTTTTTAAATTGTTCAAATATCCAATTAGAGGGGTGCCTGGGTGGCTCAGTTGGTTAAGCATCTGACTCTTGATTTTGGCTCAGATCATGATTTCACAGTTCGTGAGATCAAGCCCCACATCGGGCTCTCCGCTGAGAGCACAGAGCCTGCTTGAAATCCCCCCCCCTGCCCCTCTCCCCCTCAAAATAACTAACTAAACCTTTTTTAAAAAACCAACAACAAATATCCCATTAGAATCTCTCAGTCTACCATTCTGGGGCTCCAGTTGGACTCTACAGTTGTCATGAAGCTCACTTTCATTGTTTTCCTGAATCGGATTACTGTTTCCTGGAATCAAGTTAATTTTTCATTTTCATTAAGGTTCATTAAGGTTCTTTTTTCAATAGCTTCCTTTAGATGCACGTGTTAGAGTTAAATTTTTTAGTTCTTTCATGTTTGAAAATGTCTTTATTCTACTCTCACACTTCTCCAGTATTCAAAATTTGGAAACATCACCTCAAGTCTTCTGGTAGCTTATGTTGTCAAATCTAATACTAGTTGCTTTCCATTCCTGTATATGTAACTTTATGTCCCCCTCCCCATTCAGATACTTACTGTTATTTATATCTCCAGTGTACTGAAATGTCCTAACTTATGGTATGGATTTTCAAACATTTTTTATGCTAGGTGAGAATTTTAGTCTTTAGACTCCAGATCTGAGAATATTTCTTATATTTTTGTTTTTGGACAAACATTTTTAAGTTTTTAAAAAACGTTTATTTATTTTTGAGAGAGAGACAGACAGATGCAGGGGTGTGGAGAGGGGCAGAGGGAGAGAGGGAAAGATTCCCAAGCAGGCTCCACACTCAGTGCAGAGTCAGACACGGGGCTTGATCTCATGACCATGAGATCATGACCTGAGCTGAAATCAAGAGTCAGACGTTCAACTAACTGAGCCACCCAGGCACCCCTATTTTAGATTTTTAATTCCTGGGATTTGTATTTGCTGGAAGGACTATTCATGAGTTGTGCCTAATTTTTCCTTTTTCATAGGTTTCTCTTATTATATATGGATGCAGTATAATTTTCTATCAGGGTAATTACAGTTGTTCAAATTTTTCTTCTCCATTTTTGTCTTTTATGTCCAAATCAAATTCTTTTTGCAAAAAAACCCTTGAATTGTTTAATTTACATGGGATCCTTTCCTGAAATGTGTGGTAATCCTTGCCTCCAGTCAAGAGGTAAAGTTTCTCAACTGGCAGATATTAGAGCCAGCCTTTTTACTGGAAGACTGCCAGAAAGCTCTGTTCTCTGTTCTTTCTGCTCTGTTTAGAGCAGAAAACATGTCCAGTCTCCTGAGTTACTGGTGTTTGGGGCTAGGATAAGGAAGGTCCTTAGTGGCCTGATTTTTCACTCAGGCAGCCTGTGCCTCAATCCTGTCTTCTTTTGTGCAGTTGTACATCCTTTCTAGGTCAGTTTATCCAGAGATCAAACCCTATGTGCAGTGTATTTGATTACATAAAAGAGGAAAAGTAAAGGGGGAGAGCAAACAGTTTGTGCACAAATTTTCAACCAAACTGTTTCCAGGTACATACCTCTCCAGGTTTATCATCTTTACCAGAATATAGGACTCAGCAGCCAACAGGGTCTAACTGACATTTATAGAACATTTGTTCCAACAGCAGCCGAAAACACATTGTTTACAAATATTCATGGAGCATATAATAAGATATGGCAAATGCATGGCCATAAAGTAAACCTCAAAATACTTAAAAGAATTGGGGCATGTGGTGGCCCAGTTGGTTAAGCATCCAACTCTTGATTTTGCCTCAGGTCATGATCTCATGGTTCATGAGATTGAGCCCCACAATGAGCTCTGTGCTAACAGCTTGGAGGCTGCCTGGAATTCTCTCTTTCCCTCTCTTTCTTTCCCCCTCCTTCGCTTATGTGTGCTCTTGCTCTCTCTCTCAAAATAAGCATTTTAAAAAATGTTTAAAAAGACTTGAAACCAATTCTTTTGGACATTCTCTGACCACAATGGAATCAAACTAGAAATCAGTAACAGAAGGCAGGAAAATCTCCAAACACTTAGAAACTAAACAACACTCTTCTAAATAAACTGTGGGTCAAAGAGGAAACCTTAAGGGAAATTAGAAAATTACATTAAGTTGAATGAAAATACAACATATCAAAATTTGTGGGACACAGCTAAAGCAGTGCTATGGGGAACTTTTTAGCACTAAGTGAATACATTAGAAAAAAAGAAGAGTCCCAAATCAATAATCTAGTTAAGCTTCCACTTCAAGAACCAAAGGGGAAAAAAAGCAATGTAAACAAAGCAAGCAGGAGGAAGAAAGTATTAAAGAGCAAAAATTTAAAAATGAACCTTATACGAAGATCAATTCAAAAAGGATCACAGACTTAAACATTAAAAGTATAAAACTTGTAGGAAGAAACATAGGACAAAATCTTTAGGTTCGAGGTTGAGGTAGAGTACTTAGACCTGATACCAAAAACATAATCCATAAAAGGAAAACTGAAAACTTGGGCTTCATTAAAAGTAAAGTATTTGGCTTGTGAAAGTCCACATTTAAAGGTTGAAAAGACAAGACATAGTCTAGGAGAAAATATTTGTAAACCACATATCCAAAAAAGGGCTAGTATGTAGAATGGATACGTAGATTAGCTTGAATGTGGTGACATTTCATAGTGTATGCATATGCCAAGCCGTCATTTTAATATTCAGTTACACCTCAATAAAAATGGGGGTGGAGGACAGAATGAAAAGGTCTCATATAGCTCTCATTGGAGTGTCAAAAGGAAACAACAAATGAAAAAAGGCAGTATCTAAAGAGATCATGAATGCAAAGTTTCCAGAATTGAAGAAAACTATGAGTCCACAAATCTAGGAAGCACAGTACATCCTAGGTGAGATGAATGAGACAAAAAAGATGCATACTTAAATATATTATTAAAAACAGCAACAAGAACAACTTGAGAATACAAAAGACAAAATTAAAAGCACCTAAGCTAAAAGCATTAAAAACAGAGTACCTACAAAATTATTGCAGTTAGAAAACAGCAGACCTCCCAACAGCAACAACGGAAGCCAGAGACAGAATCATATCTTTATCATTTTTTTAAATTTAATTTAATTTTTTAAATTTACATCCAAATTAGCATACAGTGCAACAATGATTTCAGAAATAGATTCCTTAGTGCCCCTTACCCATTTAGCCCATCTCCCCTCCCACACCCCCTCCAGTAACCCTCACTTTTTTCTCCATATTTATGAGTCTCTTCTGTTTTGTCCCCCTCCCTGTTTTTATATTATTTTTGTTGCCCTTCCCTTATGTTCATCTGTTTTGTCTCTTAAAGTCCTCCTATGAGTGAAGTCATATGATTTTTGTCTTTCTCTGACTAATTTCACTTAGCATAATACCCTCCAGTTCCATCCACGTAGTTGCAAATAGCAAGATTTCTTTTTTTTTTTTTTTACATTTATTTATTTTTGAGAAACAGAGTGAGACAAAGCATGAGCAGGGGAGGGACAGAGAGAGAAGGAGACACAGAATCTGAAGCAGGCTCCAGGCTCTGAGGAAGCAACACAAAGCCTGATGCGGGGCTCGAACCCACAAACCATGAGATCATGACCTGAGCTGAAGTCAGGTGCTCAACCAACTGAGTCACCCAGGCGCCCCGATTTCATTCTTTTTGATTGCCAAGTAATACTCCATTGTATATATATATACCACATCTTCTTTATCCATTCATCCATTGTTGGACATCTGGGCTCTTTCCATACTTTGGCTATCGTTGATAGTGCTGCTATAAACACTGGGGTGCATGTGTCCCTCCAAAACAGCACACCTGTATCCCTTGGATAAATACCTAGTAGTGCAGTTGCTGGGTCGTAGGGTAGTTCTATTTTTAGTTTTTTGAAGAACCTCCATACTCTTTTCCAGAGTGGCTGCACCAGCTTGCATTCCCACAGAATCATATCTGTAAAGAGTTGAGGGTTAAAGCCCATAACTGGGCATCTAGGAAGTGAGTCAAGAATGATGATAAAATATTTACAAATTAATACAAGAGTTTACTACCAAGAGATATCGTTAAATGAACGTCAAAAGGATACACTTCAGGAAGAATGAAAATGATCCCAGGAGGACAATCTAGTGTGCAACAAAGAGTGGTGAACACAACAATGGTAAACATGTATGTGAATAAAAACTAACTTTACAGAAGCATTAATTAACATAATACCATCTAATTGGCAGTATTAAAAGGAAAAAACAAGTGGACTTCCACTCTAACCATGATGGAGTATTAAGGACCAGATTTACCTTTGTTGCCTTTAACAAATGAAAAACTAGAAAAAATAAATAAAGCAACATTTAAAAACAGGCGAAGCAGGAGAATAATCCCTGAGAGAAGGAGAAAAGGGAAGTCTTGTGGTTGCCCTAGAGTACTTCCAGTAGAGACTTTTGCAAGCCACAGCACAAGAAAGGGTAAACTAAATAGTCTCCCATGAACTGAAAAGAGCTGACAATTCAGGAAGGCCAAAGTGGCTAGAATTCCAAGCAATTATACATTTGATAGAATTCATACAGAGAGATCACATGTACCATTTTTCCAACTTTCCCCAATTCTAACATCTTGCAAACCCCATAATAGAATACCACAATACCCAGGTACTGACACTGATAATAGTGAAGATACTGAACATTTGCATCATGCAAGGATCACTAATGTTGCATTTTTAGAACCACACCCACTCTTCTCTGTTACCATTACCTCTTCCATACCTGCAACCACTAATCTGTTCTCTATTTCTAAAATATTGTCATTTTAGGAATGTTATATAGGTGGGATTATACAGAATGTAATCTTTTAGGATTGGATTTTTTTTTTTTTTTCCATTCAGCATGATTCTCAGGATACTCATCCAGGTTGTTGTGTATAGCAATAGTTCTTTTTCTTTTCTATTATTTTCCTTCTTTCTTTTTTATATCTGAATAGCTTTCCATGATATGGATCAGCTTCAGTTAGTTTACTCTTTGAGGGAATCTGGGTTGTTTTTGGGCCTTGGCTGTTACAAATACAGCTGTTACAAATATTTGTTTACAAGTTTTTATGTAAACATGGTTTACATTTCTGTTGAGGAAACACCCAAAGAGCCTTAATTGCTGGGTCATATGGTAGTTACATGTTTAGTCGTGGTTTTTTTTTAAATATATAAAGTTGATTCATTTTAAGAGAGAGAGAAAGAGTGCACATGTGTGAGAGAGAGCGGGGGAGGGACAGAGAGGAAAAGAGAGAATCTGAAGCAGGCTCCATGCTGTCAATGCAGACCCCAACATGGGGCTCGAACCCACAAACCATGAGATCATGACCTGAGCCAAAAACCAAGAGTTGGATGCTTAACTGACTGAGCCACCCAAGTGCCCCACCATGTTTAGTTTTTAAGAAATCACCAAACTTACGGTAACAGCAATGGCTGTACTATTTTACTTTACCAGTAGCAATATATTAGTGATTCAGTTTCTCTGCATTCTTGCCAGCATTTGGTATTGTTACTCTTTTTCATTTTAGCCATTCTAAAGTGAAATGATAGTAGTGATAGCTCACTGAGGTTTTAATCTGCATATCTCTCATGGCTAATGATGTTGAACATCCTTTCATGTGTGCTTATTTGGCATGTGTATATCCTCAGTTAAATGTACCCTTGTCTCTTATGCATGTTTTCTAATGGGATTGGTTTTTTTTTTTAATTTTTTGAGCTTTGAGAGTTCTGTTTGTATAACTTAAAAATTTACTTTAACAAAATTCTTCCAAAATTACAAAAGTAACACTCATTCTACTGTTGAAAACATTATAAAGAAATAAATATTATCCCATATATTCTTCCTTTCCCCACCAGTCTTGAATTTCACCTTCTTTTTCTGCACCCTCTGCAGTATTGGATGCTAATTACATTTTGTCAATTAGATGGGTAAAACATGCTTTCTTAACTGTTGCTTCAATTTGTATTTCTTTGAAAACTAATAAGGTTAAGTGTGTTTGTGCATGCGTGCATGTGCTTGTATGTGTATGTATTCACGTAAGTAGCTTCCTCCTCCCATCTAAAGTTTCACTTTTCACTGTTTCAGTTATCTGTGGTCAACCACATCTGCCTGGAAGCAGATGATCCTCCTGACATACCATGAAAAAGTCAATCAATAGTAGCCTAGTGCTTTGTCATAGTACTTATGTCATTCACTTCACTTCATCTCATCACATAGGCATTTATCATGTCACATCACAAGAAGGCGGCTATCATAGTACAGTAATATATTGAGAGAAACCATATTCACGATTTTATACTGTATGTTATTATAATTGTTCTATTTTATTATTAGTTATTATTGTTAATCTCTAACTATGCCTAATTTGTAAGTTAAACTTTACCATAGGTATGTATGTATAGGAAAAACATAGCACATATAGAGTTTGGTATGTATGCACCTTGAGGCATCCCCTGAGGGTCTTGGAATGTATGTCCCATGGACAAGGGGGTGACTACTACTTGTAAATAAGCAATTCTGTGAATATAATGAAAGCACATCCAGGGAGTTAAGACCAGCATATATACTTTACTGTAATTTCCAAATTATGATATTTCTAAGTCTAGAAATTAAATGTGGAAAAACAGAGGAATGGAAATGTGACATCTTACTGGTAAAATCTGAAGAGAGTTGGGCTTCTATTCACGAGGTGTATTTTCATTGTCCTTTTATTGATGCTGATAGAGATCTCTGTTTCTCTTTGGTGAACCTTCAGGTTGAATCTTCTTTGTCAGAGGTGGAAATCAAAAGATATAATGTTTTGGATACTCTTGTGCTTTATCGATTTATTTCCTAGCAAATCTATCCTTCCTTGACCTGCTTTGCAGTATTGGAGCTGAGCCATGTAAACATTCCCTACTGACAGCTGGGCTAGTGTTAAGCTTTTTACTAGATGGGAGTGGAGAGACACTGCATGAAAGTGGGGCTTTTCTTCCTGGTTCTGAAACACTTTTCAATTCTTACTCAGATGATGAACCGTAGCCAGCAGGATACATGTGGGATACACAATGTCTTGTGAGTTCTGATAGCACTCACAGGCGGCTGGGGCATCTAGTGGCACTCATCATTCTGAGAGCTTCACTGGCACCCTCCCATGCCCCTCCTCCCTTTCAGGAGGCTTCCTTGCACATTTGACAGCACCTTCTGTCTTCTTGAATACGTGAAGTTTTATTTAGAATAGCCTATTTGACAACCTTTTCCATGAATTCTATCGACTGTATAATTTCTTGGAATTCTAGCCACTTCGGCCTTCCTGAATTCTCAACTCTTATCTTTTCAGTTCAGGAAGACTGTTTAGTTTACCCTTTCCTCTGCTGTGGCTTGCAAAAGTCTCTACAGGAAGTACACTAGGACAGTCACAGGACTTCCCTCCTTTTCTCCTTCTCTCAGGGATTTTTCCCCTGCTTTGCCTGTTTTCAAATGTTGTTTTACTTATTTTTTCCAGTTTTTCATTTGTTGAAGCAGCAAAGGTAAATCTGGTCCTTGTGACTCCATCATGGTTGGAGTGGAAGTCCATTTGTGTTTTCCTTTTGATACTGCCAATTAGATAGTATTGTGTTAATTAATATTTTCCAAAAGTTAGTTTTTATTCACATACATGTTTACCATTGTGTGTGCTCACCATTCTTTGTTGCGCATTAAATTGTCCTTCTGGGATCATTTTCATTTTTCCTGAGGCATATTCTTTTGAGGTTCATTTAATGATGTCTCTTGGTAGTGAACTCTTGTTTAATTTGTAATTATTTTATCATCATTCTTGGCTCATTTCCTAGATGCCCAGTTCTGCATTTTTAACCTCAACCCTTTAAATATATTATTCTGGGGGGAGCCTGGGTGACTTAGTCGGTTAAGCATCCCACTTCAGCTCAGGTCATGATCTCACAGTTGGTGAGTTTGAGCTCCTCATCGGGCTCTGTGCTGACAGTGCAGAGCCTGCTTTGGATCCTCCTTCCCCCCCTCTCTCTGCCCTTCACCTGTTTGCACACTCTCTTCCTCTCAAAAATAAACATTAAAAAAAATAATAAAGATATGATTCTGCTAACTCCTGGCTTCTAGTTGTTGCTGTTGAGAAGTCTGCTTCCCTAAATCTTGGTATTTTGGAGCTGGACCAAGTTCCTCATGCTAAAGCTCATGCCAAAAATTAGGAAATTCCAGCTCAGAACTGCCCCTAGGTCACTGGCAGTTTGGGACTGGACTCCACACTGGATGCTCTGACTTTCAGGCCTAAGTGAGCCCAGTTTCTTAACCAAATGTGAGCAACTTTGGCCCGGAAAGGAAGGGAGTTCTCTTGTTTCCCTCATCTGTGAATTAGGTCAAAACCAGCCCCTTCCTATGCAGCTCTGGGGGTTACATAGGTGTGGCCCAGCCCAGGGATGCCACTCAGTAGTAGGAATATCATAATGGGAAGTGGAAGGAGGGCTAGAATTTTGAGAGTTCCCAGACTCTATGTCACTTCTCTTCCCCAAATCCCCTGGTTTACTAGGGAAGTGGTTATAGTGAGTGTTCAACTCTAGTATGAAAACCCACCCTGATTTTATTTTTTCCCCTTCAGAATAGCCCTGAATTTCTCTTTTTCTCTGTCCAACTTTTACCTACATAACAATTCCAGGCCTTTCTGAGGCCTGGTTTTACTGTCATGGCTTCCTAGCCCAGCACCTGGATTTAGCTTCTTTCTAATCCACCTAATATGCCACTGCCTGACTTATCCTAAATGCCAATGTCATCACATTGCTTCCTGCTTAAATACTTGCTGTCATTTTCCAGCATCTGGCTCTTGACCTGTATTTAACTGAGACTGACTTTTCCTGTTTCTGGCCCTGTAGCATTGAGTATCTGGCAGGTCGATAACTGCATTGTTCCAATTATGATGTGTGTCTTAGAAGGAAATTGGTGATCCTTGAAGACAAGGATGGTTACTTGTGTCTGTTTTGGATTTTTTTTTTTTTTTTTTTTTTTGAGACAGAGAGAGACAGAGCATGAACGGGGGAGGGTCAGAGAGAGGGAGACACAGAATCTGAAACAGGCTCCAGGCTCTGAGCTGTCAGCACAGAGCCCGACTCGGGGCTCAAACTCACGGACAGCGAAATCATGACCTGAGCCGAAGTCGGACGCTTAACCGACTGAGCCACCCAGGCGCCCCTTTGGCTTCTGCTTTTTAAGATCTTTTAAAGCTGTGTGTCCTTCCTTTTCAGCCTCACACATGGCAGCCATTATTTCCTCCAGCTAAAGCCTGATTTACTTAATTTAAGTTAGTGTTACATTATTTTCATTTTAGCAGAATAAAGAAAAATCTAGACTTATAGTTAAAACATTTTTCATTTAGCATGACATCTTGAAAGTTGAGTTATAAGTTATTTTCCCAGAAGAAACCATTTTAGAACAAGCTGTTTTAGAAGAAAATGTAGGAGAATATCTTTATAACTTTGGAGGTAAAGAAGCATTAAACCACACACAAAAAGCACAATTATTATAATGACCTGCTATACTGCTATACCTGTTCCACCAAATTCCTTGGAACTCATAGAACTGGATCCCCAATATGAAAACAATGATGATGACAATACACTTATTTCCTATAACAAGTGGTAAAAAGGAATCTGAGGCTTAAAGAGATGAAGCAGTTCCACCCCCCAAGGCCTCAAATGTCCAAAGGGAAAGAGCTGGGTTTGAAACCCGCTGGGTCCACAAATGCTTACCTTCACCACCTTTAGCACCCTGAAGTCTTGGTCTAAACCTTGGTCATTGTGGAGGCACTGATCCTGCAGGAACCACTTGATTCCCCGCCGGGTATCCTATACTTCCTCCTTCCAGTACCCTTCAGTGGGGCTGAGGGCTCTACCCCGGGAGGGTATCCAGCATGTCTGCAGGGGTCTCACCCATGTTCTGGGAAGGTTCCATTTCTGCAGGAATCATGAATATATATTTAAATTGAATAAATTTAATTTATTCAGGGCACCCCTTGAATAAATCCTCTCTGCTTCTGCCCACTCTTTTGAAGAAGGCACCATCTAGCCTTTCTCCAAAAAACTAGAAGACTAGAAGCTGGGGGAGGGAGAGCATGTAAAGGTAGAGAGGGATTTATCCTCCTCCTCCTAGGATGAAGGGGCACCTTCCCTGCAGCACATTGTTCCCATGCCCTGGGCTGCCTTATGCTCAGTAGCCAGCCTCCCACAGTTCTCCCTGCTCTCTTGACGCTTGCAAATTGAAATTCAGCTTGTAGAGGTGGAATTTTCTCTTTCTGTTTGAGGCTGACAAGAACAATGACTGGGAGATGGGGGATTCCCGTGGGCCTCAGACTCAGCCTAGGAATTTTCAAGTGTCCTGGAGCTGGCCTCTTCCCTTTCCCCATTTCCTACTGCATGAAGAGGAGACCTTGATCCCTACAGGAGGTAAATAACATCTGCTCCTAGGGTGTGGAGGTGCTTCCTGCCTGGAGTGAAGGGATGCAGGGGCTTGGGCTAAGCTTGAGGGTCTGGGGCCAGAAAACAATTTCTTAAAACAAACAAACAAAAGGCACCTACAATTTTTATTGCTTGTTTTGTTCCTTATTATATGACTAATCCATGTTCATGGTGGAAAAATTAGAAAATGGAGATGTGCAGAGGTGCCTGGGTGGCTCAGTCAGTTGAGCATCTGACTCTGGATTTCGGCTCATGATCTCATGGTTTGTGAGATTGAGCCCCACATCAGGATCTGTGCTGACAGTGCAGAGCCTGCTCGGGATTCTCTCTCTCCCCCTCTCTCTGACTCTCCTCTGCTTGTGCTCTTGCTCTCTCTCTCTCTCAAAATAAATAAACATTAAAAAAAAAAAAGAAAGTACAGATGTACAGAATGAAGAAAATAAGAACCATCCATATAATCCCATCACCAAGGGATCCTGATCATTTATATTTCGGTGTATGTTCTTCCATTCTTATTACTAGGTGAGTCCTCCCTACCCCATTACCCCATAGCAAAAAGTGAGGAGTCTTACATGTGAGTTCTTAAAAAGTCTTTCATGGGAGAGGGTGCAGTTATCTGAAGGACTTTAAAGATAATAGGACAGTTTGGAGAAGATTCATTGACCTTAAAGGATTTCCATTCATTTGAGCTTTGGAGGCCTAAAGAGGTCTCCCTATGAAATCAGTCAAACAGGGGCGCCTGGGCGTCTCAGTCGGTTTGAGTGTTTGAGTCTTGATTTCAGCTCAGGTCATGATCCCAGGGTCGTGGGATTGAGCCCTGGGTCTGGCTCTGCACTGAGCATACAGCCTGCTTAAGATTCCCCTTCTCTCTCCTCTGCCCCTCTCCCCACCAACCCCCCCA
Source organism: Lynx canadensis (assembly GCF_007474595.2). Taxonomy (NCBI): domain Eukaryota; kingdom Metazoa; phylum Chordata; class Mammalia; order Carnivora; family Felidae; genus Lynx; species Lynx canadensis. Next base: position 45,073,851 of record NC_044317.1, on the reverse strand, counting down.
CTCACTCTCTCTAAAAGAAGGAGGAGGAGGAGGAGGAGGAGGAGGAAGAGAAATTAGTCAAACAAGTGGCAGAGAAATTTAGTTCAGATTTGGCAGTTATTCCTGGGAAGATGACTGTACATTTGCATAGACTGGATAGCATTGCACACAAGTATTTTAACAATTATTTAAATAGGAAATCCTATTTTGATATTGTGAAGATAAGAAATATACACCTACAGGGGTGCCTGGCTGGCTCATTTGGGGGAGCATGCAACTCTTGATCTTGGGGTCATGAGTTAGAGCCCCACATTGAGTGTAGACATTACTTAAAATATATACGTATCTACAGGATAAATAGAAAAATGTATTAATGTCACATGAATGCATGCAATGAATGCATCATTGTCAATAATGTTCAGATTCCACTTCTTATTCTACTTAGAAGAGAAAATGATGGACCCTGGAAAACTGGCTTACAAACCTCAAAAACAGCTTTGGGGGAGGTGCCTGGGTGGCTCAATTGGTTAAGTGTCTGCCTTTAGCTCAGGTCATGATCTTGTGAGTTTGAGCCCCCTGTCGGGCTCTGTGCTGACAGCTCCAAGCCTGGAGCCTGTTTCAGATTCTGTCTCCATCTCTCTGACCCTCCCCCACTCGTGCATGCATGTGCACTCTCTCTCAAATATAAATAAACATTTAAAAATTATCAAAAAATTGCTTTGGGGATGAGAAAAACACTGCTACTTGTAGAGTTAAAAATCTTTTTTCAAAACATGAAATTGGAGAAGACCAAAATTTATATATTATTCATTCAATTTAAATATATAATTCATCTAAACTAATACATATTATAAGTACATATTTCATTTCCCTAAAAATTTATACCATCAGGACAATCCCAACAAAATCTTCTTGGCTCACTGTGAAATATTACTGCATTGGAAAAAGTAACTTAGATTTAGGGTCACCTTGTGTTTGGGCATTCGTGGTGTCCATATTTATATTTTTTAATTGTAGCCTCTTGTACATACTCTTAAGAAACTTACTTTTAAAAATTAATATATTTTAGATATATTGTTATGCTGATATATCAGTATCTAGATCTATATCTCTACCACCTACATAATATTTTTAAAGATCTGCACAGTAAAGCAAAGTTTGTACTAAAAATTATAAAACACTTGCCTTTTTGTTCTTATTCTTTTCCTTTTCCTTTTTTTTTTTTTTTTTTTTTTAAGCCACATACCTTGAAAATCCTTAACATTGTTAAGGTTTACCAGAGGTTTAGCTCTTGCCTAGCTCTGCAGCGTCATCTCTTAAAACTATCCCTTTCTGCTAGAAACGCACTAGTTTTCCCCAGAGGCTGCCCCCACCTCCAGACTCATCTGTGCTTTTCCTACTTGGTATGACTTCCTCTTCAGGGAATCTTCTCTGGCCCTTCAGATGGCTGCACCTGTTCTTCCCCTTTTCTAACTTTTCCCCTGCTCTTTTCCTGCATGCTGGGAAGTCTAACGTGTAGAGAGTATTGTTTACCCCTGTATTCACCATCACTGCTGCGTGGCCTGGCATCTAGTAGGTGCTCACTAAATGTCTGCTGCATGAATGTGAATGAAAAGTTGTGAGAAAGGAATTCCCCCAACATTTGGAAACAGGGCTGATGTTCACTACCAGGCCATTCTTTTCTCCTGTTGGACATAAACAATCTCACAGACATCATATCAGACAAGGTTTCTCTGAGACCATGACAACATCAAATAAAACAAGGTCCCTCTGTGGCCCACTGAATAACAAACATCCCCCTCTCTCAGCTGACACATGGGTTTATTTTTGTTTATATTTTAATAAAGAAAATTCACATTTGACACCAATATTAAAACTTCTTATGTCTTTAAAACTGATCATAAATGATAAACAATGTGGTTTCTATAAATATACAATTTCTTTTTTAGGAAAATGGACTTTTTGCACTTCTTGTTGATGATAATGGTAACAGCAATTTCCATTCTCAAACGCTTACTGTTCCTATTCCTGGGCTTCATGCTTTACATGGCTTCTCTCATTCACCCCTCACAACTCTATGGTATGGATCCTACTGAAGTCTCCTCTGCAGACAAAGAGAGGGGAGAATACTCATTTATTCTGAATAATTTTGGCAGAAAGGGTGCTTTTGGTCAAAGATGTGAGGAAAGGTAGAAGAGGTGTGGAGAAGAGGGGAAGGGAAAGCATGTTGTGTGTCCCCACAGAGCTACATGGTTGGAATTTAACCTTAGAACAGAGAGGGTCAGACCCAGGAGCTTACAGACTTGATGTCACATGGACATACAGAACTGATATATGACCCAGAGCTTTGGAGAGTGCCTTGGGTGTTCCCTGGCACAGAGCCCTCTGCTGCCCCAGCATCTTGAGCACGAGTGTTGAAGGCAACAGGAGGCAATGCTTTTAGCTTGATACAGAGACAGATGAAGCAGAACATAAAAGATGTGCCCCTAAGTCCACAGGACCCAGAAATCACCCAGGACCCAGGGAGGCCTGGGGAGGAGATGGTCCTTCTCCAAAAGCTGATAGGGATGTGGGCACCCAGGAGTCTGGGTGACTGTTAAGGGAACTTCATCTGATCTTACTTTCTGGGAAGACCTAGCACACATACAGGTCATCTTCCTGGCCTCTCTTTGAACGTTTCTATGGCTTTTCAAAACTTTATCTTCCAAAATTCTCTGTGACATTTATATTCCAACCCCCGTTGCAAAAAAGAAAGAGAGGGAAGGAGAGAGAGAGAAGAAAAGAAAGAAAGAAAGAAAGAAAGAAAGAAAGAAAGAAAGAAAGAAAGAGAAAAACAAAATCTCACTATTTCCAATTCATAGAATTGTAGCGTGGAAGAAATGTGGAGGTGATCTGCTCAGTCCTCGTTTTGCAGATCCTGGAATGAAAACAGCAGTGTTTACCAGAGTTACTTAACATTTTAGTAATAATATTAATTTCAATAGCTATAACTTGCTGGGCACTCAGCATATACTAGGCTCTTCATGGATTAGCTTCTTTAATCCCCACTGGACCCCATGATGTAAATTCTCATCCTACATATGAGGAAATTGAATCTCAGAGAGGTTATGTGACCTACTCAGCCCCAATAGCACATAAGTGGAGTTGCTGTGATTTCTTTTATTCCAAATATCAAAGACTTAACCATTCTACCATCTCAACTGCCCATAGCAGTTGCTATTTATTGAGCTCCTACTGTGTGCTAGTCACTAGATGAAGCCTACAGACAGAGCCATTGGTGGAATTTCTCTATTCACCTACCAAATTTTTATTGAATTCATATTGTGTGCCATGTCTATGCTATGTGCTGAGGATACCACAGAGGACAACTGCTCTGGGGCAACATGGAGCCTGGTCAGATGACTTTCATCCCTCAAGCCACAACTGCTGACTGGGCTTGTGGTGGTTTACACCTCCCAGTGAGCCTGCGATTCTTCCCCCCTCTGAGCTCTCCTCTAAAGCTGAAGGAAACATGGGTAATCCTGAATAGTTTTTGACTTGTGCTCACATTCTTTAGTACCATGTTTCCCAAGAGTATCCCAAGGATGTGCAAAAACAGCTGCTTTCAGTGTTCTACATTTAAAGCCAAACTCAAAGGAAGGAATGGAGGAAATGAAAGACAAAAAATTTTAAGATCTACAGAAACAAATAATGTGAGGAATAAGCTTAAGAATTCCCTGAGCTTTCACCAATGGGTTAACAAGGCTTAGGGTGGAAAGCCAGCACAGGGAGAAAGTGCCACCAGTGTAGAAGAAAGCATAGAGCGGAAAGTCACTTCCACAGGATGGAAGTGTCTGTGAACAGGTAGAAGCAGAAAGCCCCTGCAGCAGGGTAAAAATGTCCAGAGCTAATTAGCAAGAAAAATGCCTTGTTAACCCTGAGGCAGCAGGGTTAGCCCCTAGACAAGTTAAGATAAACAGACACAGTGCCTGGTGGCTGCAGTAAACGGCCATCTACTCAGCGCCGGGACTTTGATTTGTATTGACCCAAACCCCTAACACCACGTACCTTTGAAACCCCCTTTCTCTCACACACATGAATTAATGGTTAGTGTTTTATTGTCTCTTTCTGCATGTCCATCATGTTTGTAAGCCTTCTGATCCTAATAAATATGGAGCAAGGACCCTTACTTGGGGCTCTCGTCTCCTCCCGGACATTAGCCTCTCTTGTATTCAATTCTGCATCCATTTTCTTGCTGGACAAGAGGGAACTCCGACTCAAAGTCTGTGACAAAATAACAATTTGGTAAAAGTAAGTCCTTACATTAGTTTAAATGTAAATTGATTAAACTGCCAATCAAAAGATACAGATTGACAGGATGGGTTTTTAAAACTCAGGATTCAGGGGTGCCTGGGTGGCTCAGTCATTTAAAAGACTGACTCTTGGTTTTGGCTCAGGTCATGATCTCACAGTTTGTGAGACTGAGTCCTGGGTCAGGCTCCACGCTGACAGCATGGAGGCTGCATGGGATTCTCTGTCTCTCTCTCTCTCTCTCTCTCTCTCAAAATAAACTTTTAAGAAATTAAAAAATAAAAATAAAAATCAATGTTCAACTATATGCCATCTATAAAAGATTGAAAATCTTGGGGTGCCTGGGTGGCGCAGTCGGTTAAGCGTCCGACTTCAGCCAGGTCACGATCTTGCGGTCCGTGAGTTCGAGCCCCGCGTCGAGCTCTGGGCTGATGGCTCGAAGCCTGGAGCCTGTTTCCGATTCTGTGTCTCCCTCTCTCTCTGCCCCTCCCCCGTTCATGCTCTGTCTCTCTCTGTCCCAAAAATAAAATAAAAAACGTTGAAAATTAAAAAAAAAAAAGAAAATCTCTAAGGACATATATAAGTTGAAAGTGAAAGTATGGGAAAAGATATTCCAGGTAGATAGTAGCCAAGAGACAGCAGGAGTAGCTATGCTAATGTGGACTTTAGCTCAAAAATTCTTACGAGAGACAAAAAAAAAAGACATTATATAATGATAAAAGGGTCAATTAAGATGACATACAATTATGAGCATATATACAACAAATATCAGAGGTCCTAAATCTATGAAGCAAACATTGATAGAACTGAAGAAATACACAGCTCTACAATAGTAGACTTCAGTTCTCACTTTCAGTAATGATAGAAGAGCCAGATAGAAAGTCAGTAAGGAAACAGAGGACTTGATCAACACTATAAACCAGCTGAACCTAACAGACATATACAGAATACTATTTTGCGCCAGTCTCAACCTATCAATAGTGATGCTATAAATGGCTGGAGGTACTTACCTGGGCTCAGGTTCCCTTTTTGGAACCAGTGTTGTAGTTGAACTGGCCCTTGTGGCTTCAATGCAATCACTATCAAAATTCCAGTAACATTTTTTGTAAAAATAGAAAAATCCATCCTAAAATTCATATGGAATCTTAAGGGACCCTGAATGCCCCCCAAAAAAACTCTTGAAAAAAAAGAACAAAGTTAGAGGTCTCACCCTGATTTCAAACCTACTACAAAGCTACAGTAATCAAAACTGTGTTGTACTGACATTAAGATGGACATACAGACCAGTAAAAAAGAATAAGAAGCCCAGAAAATTACCTTGCAGTATAGTTAGTTGATTTTTGACAAGGCTGCAAGACCATTCCATGGGGGAAACAACAATCTTTTCAACAAACAATTGAAAATTGGATTTGGGGAATCTAATTTGGGATTGGGAAAATTGAATATTCACATGTGAAAGAATGAAGTTGGACCCTTACCTTACACAATATAAAACTATTAATTCAATATGGATCAAAGACCTAAATGTAAGAGTGTAAAACTATAAAATTATTAGAAGACAACATAGGGGAAGGGTTCATGACATTGAATCTGGCAATCATTTCTTGGATATGATACCAAAAGTACAAGCAATAAGAGGAAAAATAAATTATATTACATAAAAAGTTTAAACTGTGCATCAAAGGACACAATCGACAGAGTGAAAAGGCAACCCATAGAATGGGAGAAAATATTTGCAAATCATATACCTGATAAGAGGTTAATATCCAGAATATATGAAGAACTCCTACCACTCAACCACAATAACCCCAAACAACCCACTTTTAAAATGAGCAAAGGACTTGAATAGACATTTCTCTAAAGAAGATATATAAATGGTCAATAAGAATATAAAAAGATGCTCAATATCACTGACCAGGGAAATGCAAATCAAAATCACGATGAGGTATACTACCTTAGATCTATTAGAATGGCTACTATCGAAAAGAAAAACAAAATAACAAGTATTGGTGAGGATATTTAGATTTTGGGATCCTTATGCACTGTTGGTAATGTAAAATGGTACAGATGCAATGGAAAACAGTATGGTGATTCTACAAAAAATTAAAAATAGAATCACCATATTGTCCAGCCATTCCACTTCTGGGTATATCTCCAAAATAACTGAAGAGAGTGTTCAAAGAAATTTTTGTACACCCATTTTCATAGCAGCATTATTTACAACAGCCAAAGGTGGAAGCAGTCCAAGTGTCTATTGCCAGGTAAATAGAACAAAATGTGGTATACACATACAATAGAATTATTCAGCCTTAAAAAGGAAGGAAATTCTGACACATGCTACATACAACATGGGGAAAAGTTACAGACATCATGCTAAGTGAAATAAGCCAGTCACAAAAAGACAAATACTGTATAATTGCACTTAAATGAGGTATCTGTTATAGAGACTGCAACTAGAATAGAGCTTGCCAGAGATTGGGGGGAGGGCAGAATGGAGAGCTGCTGTTTAATGAGTTTAATCAGGCTTGTGGTTTCTCGTTTTTTTTTTTTTTTTTTTTTACCTTTTCTCTTTTTTTGGATCAGAGTTTTTAAAATTCTTTTCTTTTTCCTTCCTTTTTCCTTCCTTCTTTTTTTCCTTTTCTTTTCCTTTCTTTTTCTTTGGAATCAGCCTTATAGTTTTTTGATTCTCTGTTTGGTTTTTTTGTACCCTTTCCTTTTCTCTTTTTTTTTTTTTTTTTTTGAGATCAGGCTTTTTCTCCCTCCCCTCTTTTTACCAAGGTTACTTGAACAAACAAATCAAAGGTTTGGACCTAGTTAAAGGTCCAAACACTCCACCACAGGAAGCATGGAGGAACTCTGCAGAGGACTGACCAGTAGGAAAGAGCAGCCAAAATGCAACAACAGAGTATACACAACATACACCAGAAACACTTCACGAAGTGCCAGGCCCTGGACAGGGTATGACCCCTTTTTAATACAGCAGTACTCTCAGGTTCAGGAAACACAAAACATTTTAAAGCACACAAAAGACAGAAACTTAGCCAAAATGACAAGATGGAAGAATTCTCCCCAAAAGAAAAATCAAGAGGAAATCACAGCCAGAGAATTGCTCAAAATAGACATAAGCAATATATCTGAACAATAATTTAGAACAATAGTCATTAGATTACTAACTGGGCTTGAAAAAAGCATAGAAGACACCAGAAATATCCTTGCTGCAGAGATCAAAGACCTAAGAACTAGTCAGGATGAAATAAAAAGTGCTGTAACTAAGATACAAAACAAACTGGATACAGTGACAATGAGGACTGAAGAAGCAGAGGAGAGAATAGGTGATATAGAGATAAAATTATGGAAAATAATGAAGCTGAAAAAGAGGGAAAGGAAATTATTAGATCACGAGGGGAGACTTAGAGAACTAAGTGATTCCATGAAACAAAACAATATCCATATCATAGGGAGTCCCAGAAGAAGAATGGGGAAAAGGGGGCAGAGGGTTTATTTGAACAAATGATAGCTGAGAACTTCTCTAATCTGGGGAAGGAAACAGGCATTCAAATCCAAGAGGCACAGAGAACTCCCCTCAAAATCAACAAAAACAATTCAACACCATGACATATCATAGTGAAACTTGCAAAATACAAAAATAAAGAGAGAATTCTGAAAATAGCTAGGGACAAAAGGTGCTTAACCTACAAGAATGGGACATAAGGTTAACAGCAGACCTGTCCATTGAAACTTGGCAGGCCAGAAGGGAATGGCAGGAAATACTCAATGTGCTGAATAGGAAAAATATACAGCCAAGAATTCTTTATCCAGCAAGGCTGTCATTCAGTATAGGAGAGTTTCCCAGATAAACAAAATTAAAGGAGTTTGTGACCACTAAACCATTCAACCACTAAACCACTAAACCAGCCCCACAAGAAATTTAAGGGGGGGGGGGGGGGTGTCTCTCTGAGTGGAAGAAAAAAAAAAAAAAAGACCAAAGCAACAAAGACTACAAAGAACCACAGAACATTACCAGACACACCAACTCTACAGGTAACACACTGGCACTAAATTCATGTCTTTCAGTAATCATTCTGAATGTAAATAGACTAAATGTTCCAATCAAAAGACATATGGTATCAGAATGGATAAAAAAAAAAAAAACAAGATTCATCTATATGTTGCCTACAAGAGACTCATTTTATTTATTTATTTATTTATTTATTTATTTATTTATTTATTTAATGTTTATTTATTTTTGAGAGACAGAGCATTAGCAGGGGAAGGGCAGAGAGAGAGAGGGAGACACAGAATCCAAAGCAGGCTCCAGGCTCTGACCGGTCAGCACAGAGCCCGATGTAGGGTTCGAACTCACAAACCTTGAGATCATGACCTGAGCCAAAGTTGGACGCTTAACCGATTGAGCCACCAGGCGCCCCTACAAGAGACTCATTTTAGACTCAAAGACACCTACAGATTGAAAGTGAAGGGATAGAGAACCATCTTTCATGCTAATGGAGATGAAAAGAAGACCAGAATAGCCATACTATATCAGACAAACTAGATTTAAAAACATAGACTGTAACAAGAGATGAAGAAGGGCATTATATCATAATTAAGGGGTCTTTCCATCAAGAAGACAATTGTAATTATTTGTAACAATTGTAAATATTTATGCCCCAACTTGGAACACCCAAATATGTGAATCAATTAATCACAAACATAAAGAAAACTCATTGTTAATAATACCATAATAGGAGATTTTAATACCCCACTTACAACAATGGACAGATCATCTAAGCAGAAAATCAACAAGGAAACAATGGCTTTGAATGACACACTGGACCAGATGGACTTAACAGATATATTCAGAACATTTCATCCTAAGGGAGCGGAATACACATTCTTCTTGAACGCATATGGAACATTCTCCAGAATAGATCACATACTGGGTCACATATCAGCCCTCAACAGGTACAAAAAGATCAAGATTATACCATGCATATTTTCAGATAACAAAATGCTATTTTCGTAGCATTTTCAGATGCTATGAAACTGAAATCAACTATAAGAAAAAAACTCGGAAAGCCCCCAAATACTTGGAGGTTAAAGAACATCCTACTAAAGAATGAATGGGTTAACCAGGAAATTAAAGAAGAAATTTAGAATTATCAATCTCAACACTCAAAAAAACCCAAATAATCCAGTGAAGAAATGGGCAGAACACATGAACACTTTTCCAAAGAAGACATCCAGAGGGCTAACAGATACATGAAATGATGGTCAACATCACTCATCATCAGGGAATACAAATCAAAACCACAATGAGATACCACCTCATACTGGTCAGAATGGCTAAAATTAACAACTCAGGAAACAACAGTTATTGGTGAGGATGTGGAGAAAGGGGAATCCTATTATGCTTTTGGTGGGAATGCAAACTGGTGCAGCCACTCTGGAAAACAGTGTGGAGAGTCCTCAAAAAGTTAAAAATAGAACTACCCTACAACCCAGCAATTGTACTACTAGGTATCTATCCAAAAGACTTAAAAAATTGCTGATTCGAAGGGGCACATGCACCCTAATGTTTTTAGCAGTGTTATTATCAACAATAGCCAAATTATGGAAAAAGCCCAAATGTCCATTGACTGACAAATGGATAAAAAAGATGTGGTAGATATATACAATGGAATATTATTCGGCCATCAAAAAGAATGAAATCTTGGCATTTGCAACAACATGGATGGAACTATAATGTATTATGTATGCTAAGCGAGATAAGTCAGTCAGAGAAAGACAAATATCATATGATTTCACTCACATGTGGAATTTAAGAAACACAACAGATGAACACAGGGGAAGGGAAGGAAAACTAAGATAAAAACAGAGAGGGAGGCAAACCATAAGACACTCTTAATTATAGCAACAAACTGAGGGTTGCTGGAGGGGAGGTGGGTAGGGGGTAGGGCTAAATGGGCAGTGGGCATTAAAGAGGGCACTTGTTGGGATGAGCACTGGGTGTTATATGGAAGTGATGAATCACTGGGTTCTACTCCTGAAACCAATACTACACTGTATGTTAACTAACTTGAATTAAATAAATTAAATTAATTAAAAAATATAAAGAAGCTCACTTGAGCATTGGTATCAGTCTTTCTTAAAACTCCATAGATGATTGTCTGTATGTTGCCTACTAAATAAAAATATTGCCTATGTTTACAGACCCTCTGGATGTTGACAGTTATGTGACCAAAAGCCTAGACCCTGAATCACATTGTTAGTGTGACCCAAAGCCTCTATGTAAATTAGTTGTTATTATTTGGCTTGGCCTAAGGCCTGTACTCCAAATAACCTTGTTAATCCCTGCCTAACACAAAGCCGCTCGTAAACAAAGACATTTACCAGGCAAAATATTCCAAAGAGGTAAAAATAAGTAGGAGCTAAGGAGAAAAAAAAATACCTCTTTCTAGGTAAACTTGAACACTTTACTACCAAACCACCATTCTAGAAATGACAAAACAGTTCTACAGAGAATTTCAGTGAATGGCCCAAGTGCCCACAGATGGCAAATGACCAAGTTAGAATTAAGACCCAGAATAAAATTCCAGAGTCAGACTATTAACCATCAAGTTGTGCTATCTCCCAAAGGCACATAAGAGTTTCATCTGACACAAACTGACACAGTTAGATTTCAAAGGCTTCAACACAGTTCTCATTACTATATTCTCTTAATCTAAAGTCCTCTGTTACAGGAGTGCCTGGGTGGCTCAATTGGGCAAGCCTCTGACTTGGTTTTGGCTCAGGTCATGATCTCACAGTTTCGTGAGTTCGAGCCCCATGTCGGGCTCTATGCTGGCAGCATAGAGCCTGCTTGGGATTCTCTCTCCCTCTCTCTGCCCCTTCCCCACTTGTGCTGTCTCTGTCTCTCTCAAAATAAATAAATAAACTTTAAAAAGTGAAATAGGAGGCGCCTGGGTGGCTTAGTTGTTTAAGCAATTAACTTTGGCTCAGGTCATGATCTCACAGTTTGTGAGCTTGAGCCCTGTGTCAGGCTCTGTGCTGACAGCTCAGAGCCTGGAGCCTACTTCAGACTCTATGTCTCCCCCTCTCTCTACCCCTCCCCTGCTCAGGCTCTGTGTCTGTCTCTCATTAATAAATAAACGTTAAAAAAAAGTGAAATAAAATAAAATTCTATGTTAAAAAATAGTCAATACCTATGCCTGATATTCTCTTAGTGCAAGTTCTGCTCACCTAATGGCTAGAACCAATACCTTCTACCTTGCTTTGTTTTAAAAATACATCTTTCAAGATCAACTATAAATGGAATCTAATTCTATCTAAGCTTAATTCTTCCCCCAGCAGATAATATGTAAAATAAAGGTTTACTATTTCCTACAGAGAAAGAAACTCCACTAAAATGTGGACAAACCAAGACTTACCACATGCCTATGTATATACTAGGTCAGAGGAAAAGGGGCATTGGGAAGGGTCTGAATTCACCAATGCTCTCTCACTGCCATGGGCTGCCATCAATCAATGAAAATAAAAGGCCCATGAACATCTCTATCAGGGAAAACATACATGGAGAAGGAAAGCACATGTAAGAAAAGCAAAAATCAAGTGAAAAATAAACAGTATGTGTAATAACTTGCAAGGAAAAATCTCTGTGAAGACAGAAGGCCATGAAAGACTTGCCAAATGAATATGGCCACACCAGGTAGGCCACGGGAACTCACTGGGCAGGCAAATCCCACCCTCTTCTGTGGACCTCAGCATTCATGCAGGCCCAAGCTGTGCTTTCCTGCTTTCTATGGCACTCATCTTAGGAGAAATACACGAGGGGACAAGAAAGTCATCAGGAGACTAGACACCAGGGCCAGAAGTAACTCAGGCCCTCCCCTGAGTTTACAGATGCACCACAGGACTTACTTGCTTTGTCAAGGGGAGGCTGACTGTCCTTGACAGAGAGGGGTCAAGAATCCGTCAGCGGCCAGCCACTGAGGAAAGAGCCCTGGGTCCTGGAATGCTTCTGGGAAGCACCATCCCCCCCGTCCAAGGAGGCAGGTGCTAAGCAACTGGTGTGCCCCACCAGGGAGGGAGCCCCTCCACAGCTGGGCCTACGTACACTAGGGAAGAGGCTGTTTTTCCGGGGGGTGGGGGGCAGTGGGGTTGCAGACCTGCAGAAAGGGATTCCTGAAAGGCACTGGGAGAGGCAGAAGCTCCGATGTGTGGTGCCAGGGCATGGGACTCCTCCACCCACATCTAGGTCTCAGGGAAAATGGATTTTCAGGTGACAAGGCTATGGGATCTTTATTACCTCACTCACCAGATATCATCCCCACCCCACCTGGCCTTACATCAGATCCCATTCCTACCCGCTCCATTTGGATTTCGGTCCATAGTGTATGCAGTCTGTAGTGTCTGCATCTGGCCATCAAATCTGGCTGGCATGGCCGTAGTGGCGGCCACGGCTGTGATCCAGAGGCCCATGATCTAGGGGAACCGAGGAGAGTAAAGCAGGCTCACCCTCCCCACCTCCCGGGTTACACCCTCCTCTTTCACCCCCTCCCCACCGCCCACAACGCTCCAGGAGCCCAGCAACTCGGGGTTGAGGCCCGCCCTCCAACTGCACAAGTGCGGGCAACAGATATTGCCAGCTTCACCCGGGAACCACCACCATTCCTAAACGAAGGGCGGAAACTGTAGAGGGGCGGGGGCGCCCTCTGGCGGTAGTGTTGGACAGGTTGAGGCACAGGCTGTGGCTGTCCTGTCTTCTAGTGGGTCCAGCGGATGGAAAGAAGGGAGGGAGGGAGGAAAGAAGAGAGGGAGCGAGAGAGGGCCAAGCTAGACTGACCAAGCAGGATGAGAACAGTAGCGTTGGTATCCCTTCCCTTGCGAGTGTGCCTGGGATGATTCTGGAAGGGGTCTGCCCTCTGACCCTGAGATGGGACTGCCCCTGTGTGCTTCCGGGCCAATTTGCTCCCTCGCAGGCTTCAGTTACTGGAGCCAGAGCCAGCCGGAAGCCAATGAGCTGCCCAGTATGGGTGGAGGGATGGGACTTGTCATCTAGGCCTAGGGATGCTTACAGTCCCCATTCTTCCTAGTGACCTTGTAGCTGTTTTTGCTGTGTTTGGCTGTGTAGCTGAGTGTGATTTTTTTCCTCCTCGTTTGTCCTCGGTTTTCTTAAGGTGTGCCTGACCTGGCGATGGCTTCAGACCAGCAGTTGTAGGAAGCCCTTCTCCATCCTAAAAGGCACCTTTCCAAACACAAGAATACAAAAAGACCTGCTCAGGAATGCCTTTCAGACTTTGAGGAAAGAGGTCAAAGAAGGTGCTTTTCACTCTTTAAGGCCCCACCTCACCCCCCTTCCCAAAATTCATATATCTCACCTAACCATTGTGCCATGATCCACAGGAGGCAAGTCACATTAGGAGGGTATGATCCACTCCGTGGCTGACTTGATGGCAAATTTACCACTGATCCACTTCCAGCATTTCATCTTCTGGCTTCCACTCCTTACTGGGAAGCCGGTCCCCGTTTGAGCTTGGGGGAGTAGAAGTGGAGGTGGGAGGGGTGTTTTCCAGAGGAGCGTTGCTACTTGGAATGTGCTTCTTTCTTTTTTTTTTTCTTTTCTTTTTTTTCCCCACCCACTGCAATCTTGTCTGATTTGGGGTTGGCACCAGCCATGTTTCTTCTTGTGGTCCTGTATATGAAATTCTTGATTGTGAGCCTTCCGGGGCTTCTTCTTGCTGCCCAAGCATGGCTTGGGGTCACTGTCAGTCTTGCAGTATCCAAATACTGCCTCAGACATACACTTTCTTCCTCCATCTTCCCTTGCTGGATCCCAATTCTACACCTATTCAACTTGATCTTTCTGTTCTCTGTGCCTGTGTTTGCTCCTCAGCAATTTCCATTATTCTCTCCTCCTCCTATAGGGGACGTGTTATATTCCAGTGGGTTCATTTTTCCTTCTGAAACTATTCTGCTGAGGTCATCACTTACATTTTTTGTATGTCATGGGCAAAACTTTTTTTTTCTTTTCTCCTGGTTTTTGTGTTGTTTTTAAATTTTTTTTTTCAACGTTTTATTTATTTTTGGGACAGAGAGAGACAGAGCATGAACGGGGGAGGGGCAGAGAGAGAGGGAGACACAGAATTGGAAATAGGCTCCAGGCTCTGAGCCATCAGCCCAGAGCCCGACGCGGGGCTCGAACTCACGGACCGCGAGATCGTGACCTGGCTGAAGTCGGACGCTTAACCGACTGCGCCACCCAGGCGCCCCTTGTGTTGTTTTTAAACTCCTAGAAGAGATTTCATTTCCTGTCCAGCCTGAGCATTTCTCTTCTGTGACTGAATCTATATCCCTACCTCCCCTGCCCCTACCAAGGAACTGTCTTTGAGCATAATTCACATCAAACAAAATGCACTGCCTTTCCATTTGGTGTCTGACAACATTTGGCAGATGTCCTTGGAGGTGGCTTGCTGCTGTCACCAGAACCTCAAACACTGGAGGGGATGGAACCCAGAAAGTCTCTGAGGAAACTATGAGTGAAAAATCACTGGGGACTAGAAGAAACTGCTTCTTTTTCCTCAGGGTTCTCTAGAGAACTGCTAGAAGCCTTTTGTGGGTATCAGTACCATGGAGGTGCTGATGTCCCGACATGCAGGATTCCAGTCAGTGGTGGCCTCTAGTGGTGTATGCCTGAACTGAGACTCAGAGACAGCCACGATCCAAGTCCACACTCCAGGCACCTTACCCTCAAGCTCTCCTGAACCAGAGTCAGCTCTAAGACTCACACATAGTGTCTTGACCCAAAACAAAGTCAGGCAGGCCAATCTCCAAACATACGTCATTCTTTATATGGTGTTGGATTCTTTCTCTCTTCAAAAACCACTGTCTCTCACCCCAAACACTGCACCCCCAGACACAGCTAACCGCCACACTGGACTGTATTCCTGACCGAAACAAGTGGCTCCAACCAGGCCCAGTCTGTCAACAGGGGTCTGGAGAGGACATCAAAGGTACCAACCAGGCCTACTTTTCTTCCTCCACAAAATACTGTCTCCCATCACAGTTCGAGACTTTCCCTCCAGGAGGAGGAAAAATCCTTGTAAAGACAAAGGGCCATGAAAGACTTGCTAAATAAATGTGGCCACACTAGGTGGCCACATAGGGATTGGGAAACCCACTGGGTAGGCAAATCCCACTCCCTTCTCTGGACCTCAGCCTTCAGGTAGGCCAAGCTATTGTTTCCAGGGGCACTGGTCTTGGGACTAGAGAATAAGAAAGGTATCAGGAGACTAGATGCCCCAGACTACAGGAATTCAGACGAAGCCCTCCTCTGAGGCTACAGATACAAGGCAGAGGGACAGGAGCTCCACAGGACTTGCCAGCTTTGTCAAAGGGAGGCTGGCTGTTCCTGACACTGAGGTCAAGAATATGCCAGGAGGATAGCCACTGAAGAAAGAGCCTGGATTCTGGAAGACCTATGGGAAGCATTATTGCCCTTTCTCTCCTCCTCTATAGTCCATGTTATATTCCAGGGAGTTCACTTTTCCTTCTCCTATGTCCACTTGTTCTTAAACCTGTCTGCTCAGGCCATTTCTTTCGTTGTTTTCAGTTGTGAGCATCTTTTTCTCATTTCCTTGGTTTATTTTCTTGTTTTTAAACTCATAAAAGAGATTCCATTTCCTGTCCAGTTGACCACTGCTTTTCTGTGTCTTTCACTTATGACTGACTTTATATTTGTACTTCCCCTGTATCAGTAAACTGTCTTTCACTCAGAATTTCATTCAAATATAATTCACTCAAACAAAGCACACTGCTACTCCTTTAAGTGTATGATGATTTTTTACAAACATAGAGGTGGAGTGATGCCATAATGGAAGCTCCAACACAGGGAAGGGGCAGAACCTGGAAAGCCTTTCAGGTAACTCTTTGCAAAAGCCACAGAGCCAGGAAGAAAACATTTCTTTCCCATAGTGTTCCTTTCCACAGTGGTTATAACCACTTCATCCCCCAACCACCATTGTCAGGGCGCACAACCCCTGACACAATTTTTTGAAGTTAGTAGCCCACATGTCCAATAGCAGTATAGATCTCAGCTAGGAGTCCATCTCAGCTAGAATCAAAGTGCGGACATCAGGCTGTTAGGCAAGCTATCCATACTGTATCTTTCCATGAAGCACATCAGGCTGTCATTGCCCAGAAACCAACTCAGGTGGGGAAACTTCAACTCATACTTTGTCCTCACTACAATTTTAACTATCTTGTCTCCATAAAGCCCTGCCTCTTAATCCAAACTAACCATCAAAAGCCATCAATGGGACTTGGCAAAGCAAAATCCTGGTCATATCACACCTGAGAAAAGCAGGTCCTACCTTGCCTAATTTTTTTTTAAATTTTTTTTTCAACGTTTATTTATTTTTGGGACAGAGAGAGACAGAGCATGAACGGGGGAGGGGCAGAGAGAGAGGGAGTCACAGAGTCGGAAACAGGCTCTAGGCTCTGAGCCATCAGCCCAGAGCCCGACACGGGGCTCGAACTCACAGACCGCGAGATCGTGACCTGGCTGAAGTCGGATGCTTAACCGACTGCGCCACCCAGGCGCCCCTACCTTGCCTAATTTTTGAAACCAGGTCACTGGAGAAGATGGAGGATAAATTCTCAACTGGTTCCATATAGTCTTCAATTCTTCCTCCACTAAATACTGTCCAATATCATGGCTTTCCCACTTCTCTCCAAGAGGAAGAAAACTCTTGTACAGTCAGAAAGCTGAGGAGGATTTTTTTAAGTGAAGAGGTTGATAATAGGCAAGTGGGAGAGGGATACTATGTAGGGTCTTCCATCAGGAACCCTTAGTGACAGACAGCACCTTGTACTCTGGGGAAAGGTAAGGCCTGAGAATCTTATCTGGCAGAGTGTGCCTGGGGAAGGAAAAGGCATGTCTGTGATAAAAACCAGAGAACTCTTGGAAAACCAGAAAGCACCTGGAGCATCTTCTTTCTTCCAGGAAGACAAACACTCTATTTTTCTGGAACTGCCTTTTAAGTTCACAGAACTATGCCTTCCTGTTTGGAGAGGTTCTCAAGGAATTCAGACCAAGGCCTCCTGTGGCCTCCTCCATTAGTTCGTACATTCAGGGCAAAGGGAGAATGGCACCAGATAGCTGACCTATCTTTTAAAGGAAAGTCCAGCCAGTCCCTGTCACATGGGGCAAGACTCTCCCAGGAGGACAACTACTTTGGAAAGAGCCCTGGCTCCAGGAAGGCCTCTTGGAAGATTTGCTCCTGTGGGAGAAGTAAGGTGCCCGCTAGCCCACCCATATTTACATCCAACTCAGGAGATAGCACCCTCAATAGCCAGGTCCAGTTATCTGAAAGGAATTGGGGTAAGGAATTGGTGATATAAGACAGGGCAGGTGCAGCATTTCCAGGAAAGTGCTCTAAGAGGCATGGCCCCCTCAGTAGAAGTTTTAGAATTGGCCCTGTGGAGGTGCTGGCCCACCAAGGTGCCCAAGTCAGGAGATAGCACTCTCCATGACCAGTCCCAAGTACAGCTAAAAGAGGTGGGGTGGTTTCACTATTTCTAGGAATGTGCTCAAAGAGTCGGTAACCCCTGGAGTTTGAGGCCAGGATTGGGATCCTTTTTCAATGTCTGAAGGAGGTACTGGTCTCACAATACCTATGAGTGTCTATTTACAATAGACACTATCACTTAGGGACTTGGACCTTCATATCCCTGCCCCCAACCTACCAGCCACATTCCCTCCATACCAGTCTGAAGAGGTGGCAAGGGAAGCCTAGGATGTGCGGTAGGATCCTTGTCTCAAGTCTTCATTGAATGTGTGAATGTGATTGTCCCTGAAGGAGTCTGCCAGAGATATGAATGAATGAATGAATGAATGAATGAATAAATAAAGCAAAACAAAACAAAACAAAAACAAAGCATATAAACATAACAAGAATACTCACTGTCAACTCACTTTCATATTATAGAAGAGGTACAACAACAGGCCATGTACAGTCTTTATAACATCTCACAAGCCCTCTTGCTCTAAAGGGAACCACATAACTAATTGTAGATATTTTGAGAACAGGAACTTCACGGTGGTACAACATTATAAACTGAGCTGCAGATCTTAATGGAAATTCTGCCATTTTCCCACTAATGTCTTTTTTTCTGATCCAGGATCCGCTTTACATTCAGTTGTTATTTCTCCTTAGCCTTTGCCACCTTCCACGTTTTCTCAATCTTTTCTTGTCTTTGAGGATCCTGATGCATGTTTATTTTGTGTAAGTCCTAGGAAGAAACAAAATCAAAATGAAATTCATAGAATTCTGTTATCATTGAAATCATTTTTTCTCATCAACATATATGTTTCTTCTGGGATATATGCTATTGTTATAAATTTCTCTGTTGATATTTTCTTTGTACAAAATAACTTTTGGTTTCACTATGCTTTACATACAATGGGATCATTCATTCTTAGCTCTTGGCCTTTTCATTCCTGTTGTCTAGTGATGTTATCTGCATTCTATTTTTCTTTCACTTTATTTTATTTTATTTTTTTTAATTTTTTTTTTCAACGTTTATTTATTTTTGGGACAGAGAGAGACAGAGCATGAACGGGGGAGGGGCAGAGAGAGAGGGAGACACAGGATCGGAAACAGGCTCCAGGCTCTGAGCTGTCAGCACAGAGCCCGACGCGGGGCTCGAACTCGCGGACCGCGAGATCGTGACCTGGCTGAAGTCGGACGCTTAACCGACTGCACCACCCAGGCGCCCCTATTTTTCTTTCACTTTAAAATGATATCCAATTGCTTATCTCTTTGCTTTTTCTTGGTGGAATGGTTGCTCCTTTGAAAGCCCTTTTTTTTCTCTGGAAGGTTCTACGGTTTTTTTACTTTCATCAAATGTTCTCTTATGGTGATATCTACATGGCTCAGTTGGTTAAGCATCCAACTTGGCTGAGGTCATGATCTTATGGTTTGTGAGTTCAAGCCTGGTGTTGATCTCTGTGCTAACAGCTCAGAGCCTGGAGCCTGCTCTGGATTCTGTGTCTCCCTCTTTCTGCCCCTCCCCTGCTCACAATCTATCTCATGCTAAACTAAAGCAACATCGATAGTCCAAAACTACTCTGTTTAGACGGATCTGCTTACACAGTTGACCCTTGAACAATATGGGGGTGTTAGGGGTGCTGACCCCCCCCATCAGAGTTGAAAATCTGGATATAACTTAATTCCCCAAAACTTAACTACTAATGGTATACCATTGACTGAAAGCCTTAACAATAACATAAACAGTCAAACAACACATATTTTGTATATGTATTATATACTATATTTTTAGAATAAAGTAAACTAGAGAAAAGAAAATGTTATTAAGACAATTATAACGAAGAGAAAATACATTTGCAGTACTTCACTGTGTTTATCGGAAAAAAAAAACCACAGATCAGTGGACCATGCAGTCAAACATACGCTGTTCAAGGGTCAACCATACTGTCTACTGGGTTGTTTTTTTTTTTAATGTTTATTCATCTTTGAGAGAGAAAGAGAGACAGAGTGTGAGCAGGGGACGTGCAGAGAGAGGGATACACAGACTCCAAAGCAGACTCCAGGCTCTGAGCTGTCAGCACACAGCCCAATACAGGTTTGAACCCACAGACCATGAGATCATGACCTGAGCTGAATTCAGATGCTTAACCGACTGAGCCACCCAGGCACCCCTCTACTCTTTCTGCTAGGTCTCGCTCATGTGGTTCTGTTCCCTTGCATGACTTGTTATCTATGACAGCTTGCTGGTCATTATCCCTAAAAAGTTATTTGTTGTTTTTTTTTTTTAATTTTTTTTTAATGTTTATTTATTTTGGGGACAGAGAGACAGAGCATGAATGGGGGAGGGGCAGAGAGAGAGGGAGACACAGAATTGGAAGCAGGCTCCAGGCTCTGAGCCATCAGCCCAGAGCCTGACGCGCGGCTCGAACTCACGGACCGCGAGATCATGACCTGAGCTGAAGTCGGACGCTTAACCGACTGAGCCACCCAGGCACCCCAACCCTAAAAAGTTATTTGTGGAGGCAGAAGCATAAGGTTGGTATACCCACCTGCAGTGTGGACTCTCATTCATCTTGCCAGGTATTAGCCAGCCCAACTCAAATCAAATTTGAGGTTCCTTAATTGATTTAGGTTGTGAGTCCATAATTTCCCACATCTAGTAAACTTGAAAAGAAAGAAAAATAGAACTTTGCCCCAGGAAAAGCAAATGAGGATTGCTGGGAATGGATCCCAATCATTGGTATTTTTTAAGTTTCTGAGTGACTTTAAGATTTAGCTAGAATTCAGAAGCACTGGACTTAAGAGAAAGGCAGAGTATAGGGGCCAAGTTGTAAAAGAAGAACATCTTTAGATTTAAACATTATATCTAAACATGTTCTTCAGTCATGGTCCCTCATACATGGCACTGACCATAAGCTAAAGATAAGAATTTACAGTTTTTTCTTTTTTTCACAAAAATATTTAGAAAAACAGAGAGAAAAGATTAATCACTATGTACTCATTATCCAGATTTAAGTTCTCAGTATTTTGCCAATTTTGCATTAAGAAAAGTTATTTTAAAAAACTAGGAAATAAGGAAACATTACTATGTCATCCTGTGTGACTCTTCAAAGTCATACCAGAGCATGGTCCAAAAACCCACCCAAGGTTGGGACACCTGGCTGGCTCCGTCAGTTAAGCGTCCGAATTCGGCTCAGGTCATGATCTCACTGCTGGTGAGTTGGAGTCCTATGTCAGGCTCTGTGCTAACAGCTCAGAGCCTGGAGCCTGCTTTGGATTCTGTGTCCCCATCTCTCTCTGCCCCTCCCCCACTCGTGCTCGCTCACGCTCTCTGTCTCTCTCTAAAAAATAAACATTAAAAAAAAATTTTTTTTTAAATAAAAGCTGACCCAAGGTCTAATAAGCCATTCTAGTGAAGGTTTTCTAAATTCAGCACTGTTCACATTTTTGGCCAGATAATCCTTTGTTGTGGAAGGTTGTGTTCTGCATTGTAGAATGGTTGGGGGCATCCATCCCTGGCTTTTACCCACCATGTGCCAGTTGCATTCTGCCCATCCTTCCCCTCCCACCCCCCCTAGATGGTGACAACCAAAACTGTCTCCAGACATTGCCAAATGTACCCTGGGGATTAAAACTGCACAGTTTGAGGGTGCCTGAGTGGCTCAGTAGGTTAAGCGTCTGACTTTGGCTCACATCATGATCTCACAGTTGGTGGGTTTGAGCCCCATGTTGGGCTTTGTGCTGACAGCTCAGGGCCTGGAGCCTGCTTCGGATTCTGTGTCTCCCTCTCTCTCTGCCCATCCCCCGTTCATGTTCTGTCTCTCTCTCTCTCAAAAATAAATAAAAATGTTTTAAAAAATTAAAAAATAAAATAAAATTGCACCAGTTTGAGATCCTACTACTCTAGTGGAATACAGGTGTGATTGGCTTTTTACTAATTAGGACTCAGACTATGCATATGCATAGCTAGGTATTCACTTGCAAAAAATTGATGCATTTCATCTATTAGTCTATTACAGATGCAAATTGATTTTTTACAGAAAAGATAACCTTAAAGGTTTGGTTTTTATTGCCCTGTAGGACATGAAATAGTTTTGTATCTAAATTTGCAATCTTATTCCAAGAGTCTTTCTTCCACTAACTTGGCTCCAGCACAGCAATGATTGATCCATCATGCAGGACAAGAGGAAAATGCTAATAACCCTCTCTGATCTGAAAGAAAAATCTCACAAGTTTAAGGACATCTTTAAGAAATCCAAAGACATCAATTATAGTATTTTTACCACAGCATCAGTTATCTATTGCTGTATAACAAATTACTCCCAAACTCAACAGCTTAAAACAAACATTTAGTATCTCACACAGTTTCTGAAAGTCAACAATATGGGAGCTGCTGGTTAGAGTGCTGAGTCTCTCATGCAGTTGCAGTCAATCTGTTATTGGCAAGGCCTGCAGCATGTCAAGGTTTGACCAGGGCTGCAGGATCTGCTCCCAAGATGACCCACTTGGATGGGGAGGGTATCAGTTCCTCCCTGGCTGTTGGCAGATTTCAGTTCCTTGCTACATGGGCCTCTACATAGGCTGTGTCAGCGTCCTCATGACATGACAACTAACTTCTCCCAGAGTAAATTATTTGAGAGAGAGCAAGAGAGAGAGACAGAGAGAGAGCGAGTGACCACACCTTGAAGACAGAAGAGGTATCATTTATAACTTAATCTTAGCAGTGGTGTGCCATCACTTCTACTGTATTTTATTAGCCTCCTAGACCAGCCCTGGTCCAATGTGGAAGGGGACTACACAAAAGTGTTAATGGCAACAGGTAGCCATTTTGGGGGTCAGCTGTTACACCAGTTAGTATAATGACCAATTGGAATTATGTTTTTTTAAAAAGCTATTTTCATAAGACAAGGTAACCATTCCTAAAGATTCCAATGTCTATGATATGTAGAGCACTGCTTTGGGTGCTATGAAATGAATGCTGTCAGTATGATGCAGGCAGGCTGGGTCTGAGGACTCAGGACGGTTCCACAGGACCAGCCAAGAGGGTCCTTGGCTTTATGCAGGAGAGAAATCTAATGAGAGCTGGAGAGAGTGAAGACAGAGTTTACTGAAAAGTGTGAATGACAAACAGAGAATAGCAGACAGAGCGTCTGGGAGACTCAGGAAGGAAAAGACAATGAGTCTCATCATCACTTGTGGTTAAGTGTTTACATTGGAAAGGGGTTTAGAGTACTCAGTTTCTTTCAGGAATCCAGGGTAGGGTCCAATCAAAGCAAGAGTTTGATGAACAATAGGTGTTATTCTGTAAATCACCAACGGTAGGGGGTGTTGATGCCAGGGTCAGCAGAGGTTTGTTTGAAGCTATGTCCTGGAACACGTTTGGGATCTGGCTCTTATTGGATATCATCAGGTGTTTGGGGCGCAGGACAAAACCCAGAGAATGATTAGCTTTCTTGCTTCCCCCTTGAAGTGGGAACATAGTCTCTTTGGCTTATTCACAGGCAAAATATAGAACCTGAGTAAACAGGGGTGCCTGGGTGGCTCAGTCGGCTAACCAGTCTGATTCTGGATTTCAGCTCAGGTCATAATCTGAGATTGGGCTCCATGCTGACAGCACAGGGTCTGTTGGGATTCTCTCTCCTCTCTCTCTGCTTGGTGTTCTCTCTCTCTCTCTCTCTCTCTCTCTCAAAATAAATAAATAAATAAATAAACATTAAAAAGAAAAGAAGAGGTACCTGGGTGGCTTAGTCTGTTAAGTGTCTGACTTCAGCTCAAGTCATGATCCTGCAGTTCGTGAGTTCAAATCCCACATCGGTCTCTGCACTGCCAGTGCAGTGCTTGGATTCTGCTTGGATTCTCTCTCTCTTGCTTGCACTCTCTCTCTCTCAAAGTAAATAAATAAACTTAAGAAGAAGAAGAAGATGATTAGTAAATGGGGCCTAACAGAAACTCTGCCTACACACTCTGCATACAGTTCCTACAGACTCTGCCTGAGACCTTGCCCATGAGACAGGCTAGAAGTGCTAGAGTTTTAAGGCCCTTGTAGTAGCACCCAAATATGAGGAATGAGAAATGATGTACAAATATCTGAGCTTCAGTGGCCCTTGAACGAGACAACTTGTATCTACACTGTCCTCCAGAGTTCCCCACAGCACTGAGCTCCCATTGTTCACAGGGATAATCCCCTCCTTGATACACTCTGTATTGGGTTCCACTCCTCCTTTGTCACTTCCCTAGACCCTACCTGCCAAAAAAAAACTGCCCACACTCACATCCTTGTCTCAGGTCAGCATCCAGGGCAGGCCACTGTTAGAAAGAAAACCACAAGCCCCAAATCGTGTCATTTATCTAAGCCTCCAAACCAGGGCTTAATACTACCTAACTTAATTGTAGTTTCAACCTCCCGTAGAAACGTTAAGTCTTAATTGATGAAGGAGCATGAGGCAGGCTGAAGGATAAAGTACAAGCTAGCACCCCCACCCCCACCCCAGGTGGGATCTGTGTGATATTCCTTGGACACTCCTGGTTCACCCAAGAACAAAGGAAATATTCCTTGGACACTCCTGGTTCACCCAAGAACAAAGGAAGGGGTTTAGGTGCTTGCCATGGTAATGGGGGAAACTAAGGCGAATGAAAAATTAAATTCCCTTTCTGCCTACAGCCCACTGACAAGTCCTTGAAACAGGCAGAGTGACCTCCCTCTACGAGCTCAGCTGCCTCAAGGATGACTCTTTTCTGGGGGCAAAAGAGATCCCGGCTTAACATTGTCCACTTCCTTTATCTCAACTGACCCAGGATATATGCTGGCAATCATGCTCCAAGTTTATGGTCCCCGATATGCATCTGAAGGGTCTCATCACTTAGGTTTTATTAAACAGTGATAAATGGTGTTTCCCTAGCAACAGTTAGCCCCTCAAGGTCCTGGAAACCTTGCTTCCAAAATCCCTTAAAGACATACTCTATCCCTGACCTCCTCCCAACCTGAGGGTATATAATGAGTTACTTGTCACAACCCCTGTACAGCTCTTTGTGCCCATGGGTCCTGTCCCATGCTTTAATAAAATCACCTTTTTTGCACCAAAGATGTCTTCAAGAATTCTTTCTTGGCTCTCAGGTCCAGACCCCACCATCACCCCAAAACTTCATCATTAACCAGTATATCAGGAATTTTCTGATTAGAACCAATGAGGTAAACTGTTACTTGGGCCCTCTCCATCCCCCTAAAATGAAATTATGTTAGTTAGGGATTAGCTCATCAGGGACCACAGTGAGAAATTAAATAAACTATCCTGTTTCTCAGCATGTTTGTTTTTCAGCTTTATGAGTCCTTGAGAACTTCCCTGTTCCTGGAAACCCACCAAAGTTATTCAATTGAGCAGATGTCTGGGAACAAAAAAAATCATAAATGTTCCTGGGAAATTGGAGTTAAGCAAACCCCTGTTAAGTTATGCTTGAACAATTTTTATAAAGGTTTTCTCAGTTCCTGTGACCACTTCTTAATTGCAAGAATAGCCTACCAAAAGGTTGCCCGCTAGCAGTATAAATTGGTCCTGAAGTTTGTGTTAGAGACAGAACTTTGTGGACTATCTCTGTCTCCGTACTACCTGCAAATAGTAAAATCCATTTGCTCAAACCAAAAGACATGGGTCAATCGTTTGGCTGATGCACCCAAGCTAGGTGCCCTTTGTGTTCAGTGACAAACCTGGTGATCCATATGGGTCAGTTATCCACCTAAAAAGACTCCCTGCTCTTCCACCTAAAGGAAGGTGACCTTGCCTGGAACAATCCTTTCTTTTGCTAATAACTTTCTTGCCCCTTTCCCACACCGCCCCATCTTCCTATAAAAGCTTTCCATTTTGTACAACTCGGGGAGCTCCCTTTTGACTTGCTAGATGGGATGTGGCCTGATTCATGAATCGTTCAATAAACTCAACTAGATGTTCAAATTTACTCACCTGAATTTTTATTTTGTAACACTACTTAAGACAAAGTCCCTGTATATCTGGCCCAGCATTAACACAAGGCAGGGAATTATGTCTCTCTAAATTTTTTTTTATTTCCTATGGGATCTCTCATATCAGCAGCAAAAACATAGAGTGCTAAAATTCTTAATTATCATTTATTTAAAATAGTTGAAATCCTAAAAAAAAAAAAAAAAGAAAAAAAGTCCCTGCTTCCAACATTTTCTTTCGGTAAGAGCCAATAGCTTCTTTCTCGCCCTCTCCCATGGCTCCGCCCTCACCGGAGTTCTCGACCCTTCCTCCGGTGGCCTCAGTGTCCCCAAGGGAAGAGCGTCTTAGCTGCTCTCCAACTCCAAGAGCCGTTCGAAGAGAAGTTTCACCTTTTTGGGGGGAGCTCCTCCTATAAGGCGGCCCCGCCCATTACACGTAAGAAACGGTATAAATGTACGAGGCCATCTTACCTCAGCGCCTGCCCTGCTGGAGACAAAGAAAGCTCAGCTTGGAGGTTAGGTCGCCTCCATATTGGTCACAGCCGGTTTGGGCTTCTGAGATGCTAAAAGCAGCCGGGACGTCTGTGTTTGCAGCCCCAGGAGCACTTGTTTCTCCCAGCCCTAAAACAGCTTAACCCTCTTGTCTAACAAAGGGCCTAATCACTACTGTACGGCACAGATTTAAACATGGCTGCCTCCAACAAGGTGTCAAGAGGGAGCGGCCATCAGGCCTTCTGTTAAAGTTCAGAAACCCAGAATCCTGTTCGCTTGGAAGGTTGCCAGGTGGAGGCCGACAGCCTCAGAGTCGCGACTGAGTCTGCGCACTCGCCACTCGGGATGGGAAGAGATTATACTGCGGTGAGGCGGCGTGGTACGAAGATCAATTTCGGGTTATGGGCGCGGATCCAGGAAAAATGGGAAAGGTCAGTATGAGAAACAGTCAAAATTAAAGACTTCTGTAGGATAGTGTTTGGACGACTACGGTGGCCCTTATGGGTCAGTCATGGGTGCCCGTAAGGGTCAGTGACGAGCGTACTGAAGAGGTTAAGTGATTGGACTTGTGAACCTCGTGGGGGTCTGTGGGGCGGGAGGAGGTTTGTGGGAGTCAGTGGCAGTGTCTGTGAAGATGGATTAGAAGTATGTGGGAATCAATAAAGGAGGGTTCTCGATTTCTTGATTGGCACAGTGAGTGGGGATCAGTTTACAGTGGTCTTTAGGGGTCTGGAGCCAAGTGGGTGCTTCAAAAACATTTATTTGAACCGCATTAGAGCGCAATGATCGGAAGCCTGAGAGGGTCCGTGATTGGAGGTTCTGAGTTCTGTTTGGGTACCTGGAAGTGATGATTGTGGAAACTTTGAGGTTAACTGATGAGAAGGGTTAATGGGGACCAAGGTTTAGAGAAATGCTTTCGGCCATCAGTGATTGACACTTCCTTTAGATCATCGATGGGAGGAATCTGAGGGTATTAGTGATTGAACTTTTGTAAACCAAGGAATGGAGAACATACGGATCAGTGGGGGTCAGCGAATGGGATTGTCAGTAATTGTGGGGGGGAGGTGGGTCTGTGGGGGTCAGCGATTGATATTCAGTCATTGGGGTATCATTGGAGATCAGTGTGGGTTCGTGACTGGTGATCTGTGTAATTCTCTGTTGGGCAATCAGAATGGATCAGTGAGCTTTGTAGTCACTGGCTAGCGGTCTCTGATGGTCATTTTTGGACATCCGGGAATATCAGTGACTACAAAATCCTTTGTTGTAGATTGGGGCGCCATACATGTCTGTGATTAGGAAGCTTAATGGGTGTTAAGAAGGATTGGGAAATTTAGAGGTTGGGGATGGGAGAGTTAAGGATTTGAGTCTGCAGTCCTGCATAATGGGAGCACACTTAGCCCTTGTGACACTCTCCAGCTGATGAGCAGTCAGTTCAGTTCAGTCTCTCCCAAAAGCCCACATCAAAAACTCTGAAACCTCCTTCCCCTTTTTATTGTCCCAGCGTTAAAGAAAGTGCTTTCAAAGGACCAAGTGTTAAACTTATCTAAAGTAATATGTTATTAAAGATGTGTCTTCTATTGCTTTTGCCAAGCATTTAGTGCATATTTCTTTAAATGTTTCCTTTAAGGTCCTTTCTGGCAACAGTAATGATGTATCCGTCTGTGACAGCATCCCAAGAATGAGTCTGGTTTCTGGAAATCTATTCTGACTCCATGGCAGCTAGGATGGATGTGTCTTTGCCTGTGGTTAAAAAACAAAGAATTTACTGAGTAAGTATCTAAACTGATCTTGTAAAAGATTTTGCCAAAGGAACAAACTTTGAGAGTGTTTGGAAAATACTTTTATCTAGGCTTAACTTAAAAATGTTGTTAACACACACATACCAAAAAAAAAAGTAATTATGTGAGGTGATGGAAGTGTTAACACTATTGTGGCAATTATTTTGCAATATATACATATATCAAGTCATGGCATTGTACACTTTAAACTTCTACAGGGGCGCCTGGGTGGCGCAGTCGGTTAAGCGTCCGACTTCAGCCAGGTCACGATCTCGCGGTCCGTGAGTTCGAGCCCCGCGTCGGGCTCTGGGCTGATGGCTCGGAGCCTGGAGCCTGTTTCCCATTCTGTGTCTCCCTCTCTCTCTGCCCCTCCCCCGTTCATGCTCTGTCTCTCTCTGTCCCAAAAATAAATAAACGTTGAAAAAAAAAAAATAAATAAACTTCTACAATATTATATGTCCCATACCTCAGTAAGGTTGGGGAAAAAAGAAAAATAAATAAATAAATACTATAAGGGAAAGAAACTGGATCTGGAAGTTACTGTGTTCTAAGAATCTTCTTGCCTTGTTCTGTATTTTTTAGGCATGACACATTTGACCTCCTTGAATCTGTTCCTTATAATATCCTGGCAGAATAATTCAGTAAAGATAAAACCACAAAATCAAAACTTGAAGCTACTTTTAGAAACTGCTCTTCATTGAAATTAAAGTCAAACTAATGCTAATTAAGATGGGCCAAGACAAGATTACAAATCAAACGGATATAAGATTTTGACCATTAGCTTAATGAAGGGGTAAAATGCCAAAACAGTATTTTGTTTTTTAAAATATTATATCCAATTCTCATGTAGTCCTCAGACAAAGCACAATAACTGTAACATTTTCTGAAGCAAAGGAAGCTGAAAGGTAAGGCAGTTAAATATCTGTCAGAAGCCATGCACATCAGGCTTTAGTTTTTAGAGCAGATAGTCTCTGTTTTCAATTGCACAGAATCAAAGACAGGTAGTTGTTTTGATGCAGAAGTCATGAGCTTAGATAAGGAGTTAGGGCGTTTTCTTTTTCTTGTGCTATTTTCCTTTGACACCTACACTGTATTTAGTGCCAGGTTGGGGAGCAAATAATTTTTTTTTTAATGTTTTTATTTTATTTTATCTTATTTTATTTGAGAGAGTGAGAGAGCATACACACTCCAGCGAGAGAGCATACACACTCCAGCAAGGGAGAGGGGCAAAGGGGAAGAGAGAGAGAGGTGTGGGAGAGAGAGAATCTTAAGCAGGCTCAACTCTCAGCCCAGAGCCTGACCTGGGGCTGGATCCCATGACTCTGGGATCATGACCTAAGCCAAAGTCAGGAATCAGATGCTCAATCAGATGCCACCCAGGCACCCCATCTTTTTTTTTTAAACGTTTTACTGAGATATAAGATACATACAGAAATATACATAAATATACAGCTCAATGAATTACCACAAAGGGAAAGCCCTGGGGTAATGTACTCAGGTCAGAAAACAATGTTGTAGCACCCTGAAAGCTTCCATAATACCCTTTCCGTGTTACACTCTGCCAAGGGGAAACCATTCTCCCAGCTTCTAACGTTACTGATTAATGTTGTCTGTTTTGAACCCTAATTAGAACATTCAGGGCATCTGGGTGGCTCAGTCCGTTAAGCGTCCGACTCTTGGTTTCAGTTCAGGTCCTAATCTCAGGGTGGTGAGTTCAAGCCCCGCATTGGCATGGAGCCTACTTAAAAAAAAGAGGAGGGGGAACACTGATACCTGGGGGGTAGGAAGAAAGGCAGTATGTAACTATGTGTGAAAGTTTTTTAAGTTTGAATACAAATTATTTCATTTCATTTGTACCGCAGACATTTTTCCAGATAATTAAATAGGCTTTTTTAAAACTTGAGGTATAACATACATACAGTGAAGTATGCTTATCCTAAGGGTATAGCTCGGTGAATTTCTACATTGAGGAAAATCATGTAAATTCAACCAAGATCAATATAGACATCATCTCTCGCACCCTGAAGCCTTTTGTATCAATCAGTACCCATTGCCACTGCTGGGTCTAATATCATGGATTAATTTTGCCTATTTTTGAACTTGACTTAAATAGAATCATAGAAATAATCTGAAGGCAAAACATTCATACCATGGGAAGTTTTGTCCAAAACTCTGAAACCAAGGGACGCCTGGGTGGTTCAGTCCTACTTCAGCTCAGGTCATGATCTCGCAGTTCGTGCGTTCGAGCCCCGCGTTGGGCTGTGTGCTGATAGCTCAGAGCCTGGAGCCTGCTTTGGATTCTGTGTCTACGTCTCCCTCAGCCCTTCCCCCGCTCAAGCTCTGTCTCTCTCTCTCAAAATAAATAAAAGATTAAAAAAAGTTTTTTTAATCTTTTATTTATTTTTAAGACAGAGAGACAGAGCATGAATGGGGATGGGGCAGAGAGAGAGGGAGACACAGAATGTGAAGCAGGCTCCAGGCTCTGAGCTGTCAGCACAGAGCCCGACGCGGGGCTCGAACTCACGAACTGTTGAGATCATGACCTGGGCCAAAGTTGGATGCTCAACCGACTGAGCCACCCGGGGCCCCTAAAATATTGTTTTAAAAATTAAAAAAAAACAAAAACAAAACTCTTTGGTTTCTCATCTATAGCCCTGGCTTGGCCATTTGAGATTGCCTGTTTTCTGTTAAGTCTCTCTGGAAGCCAAAAATATGCACAGTGAAATGGACCCTATGGGTTTGGAGTAGATGTGAAATAAGGGTCCCATTAATGAAGTTAACAAGTTGAGGATGGCTCTTTGTAGATATTCGGAGGGGTCCAGAGCCCCCTGGTCAAAATCTCTTATTAGCCTTTGGAGACTGACCTTTGCTTGCAGAGACCTGAATAAGGTAGCTTGAAAGAGTCTCTTCAGGGTCTACCTGCCCTGAGGCTCAGCAAATATAGGATACTATGCAAGGAGTCTTTTTCAGGGAACCTAGAAGATCTGATGGATTCATTCTGGGCAGAGGAGAAGCCTCTGTCCCTCCCATCCAACCTGACTTAACCTGGGAAAGCAGCTAACCTCCTTCTTTGACTCACAGGTCTCCCCATCTTGCTTACCTTTCCACAAACATAAGGGATTTTTGTTTTGTTTTTAAATAATTTTAGAGTTAAGAAAGTTGCAAGAATAGTACAGAAATCTTATTACACCCTTCACCCAGATTCTGCAGTAGTTAATATTTTCCTATATGTGTAAATAATTTCATTTTCTTGCTATATATGTATATATATGTAGATTTTGATTTTTTTTTTCTGAACCATTTGGTAGTTGCATACATGATGGTCCTTACCCCTATGTGTATTTCCTTATATGACCATAATATAATTATTGAAAACAGTGAAGTTAACATTGAAATAGTATTATTATTATTGTTATTATTATTATTATTATGGTGTTAGTATTATAATCTACAGACCTTATTTAGATTTTTTTAAGTTGTCCCAATAATGTCCTTTATAGCAATTCTTTTTTCTGGTTCAGGATTCAAATTCACGATTACATGTTGCATTTAGTTGTCATGTCTCTTTAGACTATGTTAAAATTGGAATATTTTCTCAGTTGCTTTTTGCTTCTTTTGACCTTGACATTTTGAGGAGTACAGGCCAATTATTTTTATAAGGTGTTCTTCAATTTAAGTTTTTCTGATTCTTCTTCATGATTAAAATCATGTAGGGGCATCTGGTGGCTCAGTTGGTTAAGTGTCCAACTCTTGACTTCAGCTCTGGTCATGATCTCATGGTTCGTGGGTTTGAACACTGCACTGGGCTCTGCACTGACAGTGTGGAGCCTGCTTGGGATTCTGTCTCTCTCTCTCTCCCTCTCTTTGCCCCTCACCTGCTCTCTCACACACTCTCTGTCTCTCTCTCTCTCTCAAAATAAAGTTTAAAAAAATCATGTGTATTTTTTAAAGATTTTCTTAATATTTATTTTTGAGAGAGAGAGAGAGAGAGACAGAGCATAAGTAGGGAAGGGGCAGAGAGAGGAGACACAGAATCCGAAGCAGGCTCCATCCAGGCTCTGAGCTGTCTGCACAGAGCCCAGCATGGGGCTGGAACTCACAAACCACAAGATCATGACTTGAAATGAAGTTGGCCACTTAACCAACTGAGCCACCCAGGCACCCCGAATCATGTATATTTCTGACAGGAATACCACAGAAATGATACTGTGTCCTCAATGTGCCATGTGTCATGAGAGGTATGATGTTGGTGTGTCGCATTGCTGGTAATGTTAACTTTGATCACTTGGTTAAGGTATGACCACCATGGTCCTCCACTTAGTATCTTAGGGGGAAGTATTTTGAGACCATGTTAAATAATCTCAAATTTTCATTCACTTAGTATTAGTATCCGTTAATGATTTTTTTTTTTTTTTTTTTGAAAGAGAGAAAGAGAGTAGGGGAGGGGCGGAGGGAGAAGGAGAGAGAATCTTAAGCAGTCTCCACAGCCAGCTCGGAGCCCAACACGGAGCCCAGTGCCACAACGGTGAGATCATGACCTGAGCAGAAATCAAGAGACCGACACTTAACTGACTGAGCCACCCAGGTGCCCCTCCATTAGTGATTTTTGCCTGAATCAACTACTATTATTATGGTTGTCATATGATAATTTTCTAATTGTACTGTTACTTCTACATATATTAGTTGAAGCTTTCCTTATTCCCCTATGTATTTATCGGTAAAAATATAATAGTGTGGCCTAGTTACATATAATAAAATATGAACTGTACATCAGAAACTTGCAAAGCTGGTTGAAATGTTGAGTTATACCATGAGCCAGAGCTCCGATCTTCTTAATCGCAAAGAAAACATCTTGGGAGATTGACTTCTTATAGAGAAAGAGTTGTCAGCACATGTGACAAAATGACCCACACAGACAGGAAACTGCTAGGGTCCCACTCTGGGCCAGGTAGATTTCCATCATGCTCCCACAATGAGGGATTGGGAGCTGGAGAAGGAAAAGAAACGTCCTGTCAGAAATATGATAGAATTGTCAAAACCTGATGAAATGATCCATATATATTATAAAATCTAAGTCATGGTTTCATTTATTCTGTGACAGTAAATCTTACTGTATTTTTTAAAAATCAAGATTGGAAAGGTCAGATAAGATAATGGGGGATAGTGTCTTCAATTGATTTATACCAAACTGTGGATAGTTTTCTTTTCTTTTTTTTTTTATTTTTTTTTTTTTTTTTTTTTTTTGAGAGAGAGAAAGAGCACAACTGGGGGAGGAGCAGAGAGAGAGAGAGAGAGGGAGATACAGAATCAGAAGCAGGCACCAGGCTCCGAGGTGTCAGTACAGAGCCTGATGGAGGGCTTGAACCCATGAACTGTAAGATCATGATCTGAGCTGAAGTCGGACGCTTAACCGACTGAGCCACCCAGGTGCCCCTTTATTTTCTGTCTTAATTAAACATTTAATTGAGAGAGTTAGAAGGTATATATGAGAAGTAGAAGGAATCAATAACTGTAAAAGGGGAAATTAATGAGTTAAAGAAAAAAGGGGAAACTAATAAATCTAATTTTTAAAAAATTGATAATATAGATAAACCATTAGCAAACCTTATCAAATCAGGAGGAATGAACAGGTAAACAAATAGGAATGCAAAAAATAGAATAATCATATTATTAAAAAGTATTTTTGTAAAACATATATTTCAAAGCTAGGATGCAGAACATTATTTTCTAGGACTATATGGCTGTATAAAACTTCAATACAAAGAGAAAGAAAACTAAAAGATCAATAGCTAAAGTTTCAAATATTCAGAAAGATTCCTGCACACCACTTCCTGCCATCCCCTATTTCTTTTTTTAGTGTTTATTTATTTTTGAGAGAGAGAGAGAGAGTGAGCGGAGGAGGGGCAGAGAGAGAGGGAGACAGAATCCCAAGTAGGCTCCAAGCTGTAAGCACAGAGCCCAATGCAGAGCTCAAACCCATGAACCATGAGATCATGACCTGAACTGAAACCAACAGTCGGACGATTGACTGAGCCACCCAGGAGCCCCATCATCCCCTATTTCTCAAAAAATAAACAAAAAACAAGTCAACTATCAGACTTGGGTGGTCCAGTTGGAGATTTCTTATAGAGCCTTGAAGTCACTTCAAGTAGCATATAATTTTTCAAATAAACTCTCCAAGAGAATTTATAAAGGAGGGAAGCATTACCACCTCTTTTTATAAAGACATCATTGTTGCATTGATTACAAAAACTGGAAAAGGTGGCATTGCAAAAGAAAATCATAGACCAACTTTGTGACTATATATGCAAAATCCTAAAAAACAAAAATAGAATAAATTAACAATACATTTAAATAATAATGCATTCTGAGAGCAAAGAAATTCATCCTAAAGATGCAAGGTAAATTCGATGTTTAAAGGATTTGTTAATGAATTTTACCATATTAGTAAGTCAAAGGAAAAATACCATACAGTCCTGATAGATGCTAAAACACGATAGATGATGATAAATAGATGATAGATAATAAAAGAGAATTTGATAAAGTTCAACATTTGTTCTGGATTTCTTTAAAATTTTTTTCTTTTAATGTTTATTTTTGAGAGAGAGAGAAAGCGCCAGAGCACAAGTGGGGAGGGGCAGAGAGAGAGGGAGGCACAGAATCCGATCTGAAGCAGGCTCCAGTCTCCGAGCTATCAGCGCAGAGCTTGATGCAGGGCTTGAACCCACAAACCATGAGATCGTGACCTGAGCTGAAGTCGGACACTCAACTGACTGAGCCATCCAGGTACCCCTGGATTTTTTTTTAAATAGTAAAGTAAGACTGTTTTGATATGTTTTAAACACGATAAGACCTTCTTTATGTCAAATTGAAAGTCAGTATCCAGTTTACTGGCATTCAAGTGAGCAGCCTGTCCCTAATGTAATTTTACCTTTTAGAGTATAGTGAGTACAGTTATCAAAGAGTGAGGGAAGAGGTATAACACATTTAGAAAAGAGAAGAAAAAACTGGTAAGTATTTGTGGATGAAATAATTACATACCTCCCCCCAATACACATACAAAGCTCAAGATGATTCATTCCAAACTATTACAGATATTAAGAAAGTTCAGTGGGGCGCCTGGGTGGCTCAGTCGGTTGAGCATCCGACTTCAGCTCAGGTCATGATCTCGAGGTCCGTGAGTTCGAGCCCCGTGTCGGGTTCTATGCTGGCAGCTCAGAGCCTGGAGCCTGCTTCGGATTCTGTGTCTCCTTCTCTCTCTGTCCCTCTCCCACTCATGCTTGCTCTCTCTCTCTCTCTCTCTCTGCAAAAATAAACTTAAAAAAAAAGTATTAAAAAGAAAGTTCAGTAAGGTGGCTGTTTTAAAATGAGTATAGGAAAATAAATTGATGACTTTTCAATTTCAGTTAGTAATTATGAGGATGAAAACATGCCATTTAGAATAGGAACCTGAAACACAATTGGCTACCTAGCAATAAATATAAAAAGAGAATTGGAGTACCTACATGAAGCAAAGTATAAAAATGTTTTGAAATGTAAGGGAAGTCTTGATTAAATGGAGAAATCTTGATCTTGGATTGAAAGGCTCAATATTTTTCAAAATTGTGTACATTTTCTTATATGAATGGGCAAATTTAAATTGTACGACATCAAGCAAAATCTAAGGAGAGATTTTTTTTTTTTAGTGTAGTAGTATAATTCTACATTATATACTGAACATGATGCATTTGAGAATAGCCAGGATATTTTTTTTAAGTAGGTTCCATGCCCAGTGTAGGGTTTGAACTCACAACTTTGAGATCAAGAGTCGCAAGCTCTCCTGACTAAGCCAGTCAGGCACCCTTAGCCAGGATATTTCTTTTTTTTTGTTTGTGTTTTTTTTTTCCATTTTATTTATTTTGAGAGAGAGCGAGAGCCAGAGCTGGGGGGAGGGGCAGAGGGAGAGAGAGGAAGAATCCCAGGCAGGCTCCATGCTGAGAGTGGAGCCTGATGCAGCACTGGATCACAGGACCCTGGGATCATGACCTGAGTCAAAGTCAAGAGTCGGACACTCAACTGAGCCACCCAGGTGCCCCAAGGATATTTCTGAAAAATAAGTAATGTGAGGCAGCCTACCAAAGTTTTAAAACATGTTATAGAACTTGAAGAGTATAAAGCTGTGACCTGAGAAGAGCTAGTTGAGGGAAAAGATACTGAGTTCACGAGAGATCTCTGATCTATCTGATTTAAAATTGATGCCTGAGAGCATCCAAATGATGGTAAATATATAGTAAAACATGGCTTTTGAGTTCAAATGTTAGGGACTGGTGATACAGATGTGTGAGACAGATTCATGTAGGTAAGGAAGAGATGGTAGCCCTAAAGATGACTGCTGTGCTTCTGTTGGGGGACTGTAGGGGGAGCCACCTGCCCCCCTTCATTGAGGATGCAGTGGGGAGACTGACTGCATGTTGGTACCACTTACCAAGATTAACTCTTTATCAAGAAAGACAGTGATTGACTTTGCCTTCCCCCAGTGTTGCTCAGTTTGGGGGAGAACTTGAGGCTGAGGGAGGAGGGGAACCTTGTTTTTCACATTTCCTTCCTTGGAGCATGTGGCACTGTGGCTTTGTCTGCTGTACTAGGGGTATGCAGACAAGCCCTTTAGTAGAAAAATGATCTGCCTTTTTTTTAAAAAACATTTATTTATTTTTGAGAGACAGAGAGAGAGCACAAGTGGGGGGAGGCAGAGAGAAGAAACAGAATTCAAAGCAGGCTCCAGGCTCTGAGCTGTCAGCGCAGAGCCCGATGCAGGGCTCGAACCTGTGAACCACAAGATCATGACTTGAGCCAAAGTCAGACACTTAACTGACTGAGCCACCCAGGCGCCCCGAAAAATAATCTGCTTTTTAGTGAAAAACAAAATTTCTAAATAATTTTACCTTATTGTTGAAAGAAGTTAGAAAACAACGTCTCTTTAATTTCACCATGTGCACCCGATTACTGTTTCCTGCCCTTCTTATTTTAGTCTGTGTGATACTATGATTTGTAAAAAGAAATATATTTTTGGTCTTTCAGTGCATTTCTGGCACAGATCTTCTGAAACCCTTGGAATTTCCTAAGTGATAAGGATAAAAGTGTTAGTCATAATTCAGCCCCTTTCAACCATACCTGAATTTTGTATTAAATGAGGTAACTTATAGAAAGCCTCTACAGATGGGCTTTTAAAAATTATTTTTATTGGGGCGCGTGGGTGGCTCAGCTGGCTAAGTGTCCAACGTCTTGCAGTTCACGAGTTCAAGCCCTGCGTCGGGCTCTGTGCTGACAGCTCAGAGCCTGGAGCGTGCTTCAGATTCTGTGTCTTTCTCTCTCTCTCTGCCCCTCCTCCACTCACGTTCTGTCTCTCCCTTTCAAAAATAAATAAACATTAAAATAAAAATTATTTTTATCATTTATCATTCCTGTTTTCACAGATAAATAAACTGAGCCCCAGGCAGGTAAATTATTTGGCCTAGATTCCCCCCAGTCAGTTAGAGGAATTGCTTGGTTCAGTCTTCTGTCTGATGATTCCAAGGCTCACAGTCTTTCCAGAAGTTCCCCCTACCCCACACCCACAGCAGAGCCATGACTCAGCTATGTCTCCTGCATAGTCCTCCGCAGACTTCTTCCTCTTGAGCCTCAGAGAGTATTGAGGAGAGACTGGTGGATGACTCTTACCTTGAGGTCTGTTTATCTTCAGGTTACCTGAGTCCCCTGTACACCTGTGGGTCCCACCACTTCGCTGACAGCAGGGCTCCACAGGACCTTGGTCAAGTCTACAGAAGGCCTTGCCTGGGGCTACAGCTGAGGGTGAGTTACTGTTGAGAGATGGAGCTGTGAGGGACTAGCAGGCCAGGTAGAAGATCCTCTGGATCCAGAGAGGGGATCTTGGGAAAAGAATCTCTTCTGAAGGAGGAACGTAGGGTCCGAGACCTCTTGCCAGAGCAAAGACTCCTAAGTAGCAGGAAATAGCATCATCCCTTAGCCAGAAGCTGAGCAAGACTCAACTTGGCATCATTCCTTCCAGAGACCCTCCATGGCTCAGGGTAGGGAAAGGGTTGGTTCCAAGATTCAGAGAGACCGAAGTGAAGGGGAAAGCAGGGAAGGTCAAGTGTGATAGGCGTGTTCTCTTAAGGGAAGGAGACCTCGGTCCAACATAGTGCATTCTGCCATCTTGTAGTATGGGATGTGGTCAACCCATTCCCTTACTCTTACTGGCACTTTCTGGACTCTAGGTTGCTCCCTTATCATTTTTGCCACCTTACCTGGCCTCTGGGAATATGGGGAATTCACTCCATCCTGACAAGGGGCAGAAAAGTTCCTGGATTCTCAGAGTTCTGGTGGCAGCAGACCTACTATAGCTATAGATTTTTTTTAAATTAAACTCTACTTGGAAGATTTGCAGGAATATTACTGTCAGCTTTTATGTGTTCTTCATATAAGTTCACCTAGATAAATGTTTACAATCACATCCTCTCTTTCTCTAAATATAATGTTATAAATATATTTTTATGCTTTTTTTCTCAAGTTTTTCAGAGTAAGTTACAAACATGGTGCTCCTTTACCCCAAAGTACTTCAGTGTACATTTCCTAAGAATGAGAACATTTTCCTTATATAACTAGCAGTTTTCAAAATCAGGCAGTTAACACTCATTTGATACCATTATCCAATCTACAGTCCATATTCAGATGTGAACCAATAATGCCATTTCATGGCAACATTTCTTTTTTCATTCTAGAATCCAGTTTGGGATCACCTGCTACCTTTAGTTGACACATCCCTTTAGCCTCCTTTAATTGGGATCAGTTCCTCAGTCTTTGTCTTTCATAAAGTTTCAATATTTTTGAAGAGCATTGGTCAGCTATTTTGTATTAATGTCACTCAGTATGATTTTGTCTGTTTCTTCGTGATTAGATTCAAGTATTCATTTTGGGCAGAATATCACGGAAGGGATGTTGTGCCCCTCACAGTGCATCATATCAGGGGGCACATGATGTTATGTCTCATCACTTGTTAATATCACAAGGTTAAGGTTAAGGTGATATCTGCCAGGTTTCTCCAAGGCAAAGTTGCTATTTTTTTTAAGTTCACTTTATTCTTATTTTGAGAGAGAGAGAGAGTGAGCACAGGCCAGGGAGAGGCAGAGAGAGAGAGTGTGGGGAAGAGAGAGAATCCAAGCAGGCTCCGTGCTAAAAGCATGGAACATCAAACTCACAAACCGTGAGATCATGACCTAAGCCAAAATCAAGAGTCAGATACTTAACCGACTGAGCTACCCAGGCGCCCCCTCATTTTATAATTAATAAATATCTTGGGGGGGATATTTAGATACTATAGAAATACCCTATTTTTTCACCCAGCTTTTGCCAATGGTTTTTGCATCCATTGATGCTGCCATCTTATTTAAAAGTGAAGGAAGTGACTTTCCCAGGCCACAGAACACAGGCCTCCAGATACCCATTCGCTGACATGTTTGCCACACCACCACTCAGCTGGAACCTTGAAGCCTTGGAGACCAGGCCAAAGCTGAGCAGCTCAGTCCAGGAGGGTGAGGGAGGGAGTATACTCTTTTAGAGGATTGAGTAGTTCTCCAAAGCTGGATTAACTGCCCCAGCATGCTGGGCCTTAGGCCTTTCCTGCCAGCTCTGTCCCTAGTGGACGGTTCAGTTCTCTCAGAGAACCTTCTCCTGCTTTCAAAGCCCTCCTGTGGCTTCCCTCATGATGAAAAAAAGCAGTGGAATAATGATCTGTAAATAATGAAGTATGTACCTGTGTGTGTGTTTTAGTTACAGATTAGAATAAGAAACATCCTGCCACCCAAATCGAAACACTAGCATTTTATTGTATTTCATACCAAAAGTTTTTCTACACATATATTTTTTAAATAATGGGATTTTTTTTAACTTGAGATGTGCATAGAGAACAGCGTGTAGCTTAATGAATCGTTCCACATGTGCACACTCATGTACCTACCACCCAGATCATAATAGGGAACATTTCCAGCACCCCAAAGGTTTCCCCCACCCCTCCCAAGCAGTGCCTAGTCAAAGCGGTGACATAGGTTAGGGTTGCCTGTTTCTGACCTTCATATAAATGAAATTCAAACAGTAGATCTTCCTTTTTTTTTTAACTATTTTTTTGACTTACTGGTATAACTTGATTATTTTTTAAGCAAAGAAGTATCTATATTTTATTTAGCATTCAAGGAAATCACTTTTTTTATTCTAGAGACAGGAATCTAAGTAGTTAATCTTAGCATCATTAAGACAAATTCATTATTCTATCTTGTGAACAGGATGTTCCTGGAAATGTTCCATATCTGATAATGTGGTAGTTATGTGTGTGAATACATTTGTCAAAACTCATTGAACTATACAATTAAACTGGATGCATTTATTTTATGTAAATTATACCTCAGGAAAGAAAAAAATATTTCAAAAAGCATAATAAGTTCACTGCTCAGTCCTTCTATTACTGATAGGACAGCTAAATGCCTCTTTCACACTAACTGTGCTATGTGACTTATGTTGTCTGACCTGTACAATATTTCAAAGCATTTTGATACAATTAAGAGAGAGTGGGTGTTTATTGTCTGCTAAAAGTAAATCATTAACTCATTTAGCACTATATGTTAAGAAGTTTTCCATGTGTACCCTCATGTACCCACCACCTAGATTATGACAGAGAATATTTCCAGC
This sequence comes from Lynx canadensis, assembly GCF_007474595.2. Lineage (NCBI taxonomy): Eukaryota > Metazoa > Chordata > Mammalia > Carnivora > Felidae > Lynx > Lynx canadensis. The sequence continues at coordinate 45,033,097 of NC_044317.1, read as the reverse complement.
ACTTTAAAATTATTTTCCTTTTTCAAAAGATGATTGATTTGTCAGATTAGTGAAAAAAGACTTCTGTAAAACAAAGCCAGGAGAACGTATTCATTTTGAAAGAATTTTTTCCCCTTGAAACTAGCACTCCTTCTCTCATGGTTAGAGCCTGTGAGGCTGGCTCCTCTGTCCCTTTGCCAGGACCCATCACTGAAGAAGTGTCTTTGCTTTCTGGCACTTAATATTACAGAGATGCATTTTGTGTTTTTTGCTCCAGATGTGGACTCAGCCATTTCCCAAGGAGGTTTAGTTCCTTTTTGGTGAAATTAGTGGAAGAGATCAGAATCTGGGTACTAGCAGGTTTTTCTAGTTGGGATGACACCACCTCAAGTTACTTCAGTGAGAACAGCCACAAAAGATATAATTTTTAAAATCAGGAGTTATCCCATTGATGATTTTAACATTAAACATTCAAGTACATCGTAAAATATTTATACTCTTACACTATGATTTACCCTTTTTCTTTTATAATTTAAGCCACGTAGTTATCTCTTTAATCAAACACCTTAATTAAAAATAACAATTGTTGGGGCGCCTGGGTGCCTTAGTTGGTTAAGCATCTGACTCTTGATCTTGGTTCAGGTCCTGATCTCACAGTTTGTGAGTTTGAGCCCTGCGTTGGGCTCTGCACTGACATCACGGAGCCTGCTTGGGATTCTGTCTCTCCTTCTCTCTGCCTCTTCCCCGCTTGCACTCTTTCTCTGTCTCTCAAAAGAAATAAATAAAATTTTTTAAAAAGTAACAGTTGTTTGGGGCGCCTGGGTGGCTCAGTCGGTTGAGCGTCCGACTTCGGCTCAGGTAATCATCTCACCGTCCGTGAGGGCGAGCCCCGCGGCGGGCTCTGTGCTGACAGCTCAGAGCCTGGAGCCTGCTTCAGATTCTATGTCTCCCTCTCTCTCTGACCCTCCCCCGTTCATGCTCTGTCTCTCTGTCTCAAAAATAAATAAACATTAAAAAAAAAAGTAAAAAAAAAAAAGTAACAGTTGTTTGTTCTCATTCGTTGAAAATTATTTTTTAACGACAACACTTAATAATATTCCGGATGAATAACAAGGTTTAGCTTTTAGTAATCATTTGTGCCATAGTTTAAGTAACTGTTAGTTTTTCTAATGTTATGCAGTTATTTTATTTTGCTTTAAGTTCTTTGTAATAAGTTACAAAAGCCTTTTTTCAGTTTATACTTTAAAAAAATAATAACATTATTATAGAAAAAGCATCCTAAATATAGGATTTCATAAAAACTAGTAGGTGAACTAAGTGCAAACTTTAAAAGTAAATAAGAGGTAAAACCGAAGCATTTTGCCTTTAAGAGAAAACGTATTGTCCTTGTGCAAAGGTGATCTTATTCAGAGCATGAATGTGACTCCATGGAGCCAGTTATTTAAGTTTTAAGGATTTTGTTTTTAAATAAATTTTCACTTCTTACTTGGTAGCAGCTTTTACTTCCTGGGGGGTCTGTTTTATGCATTCACATTCTGAATTGAATGGCCCTATATTTTTTCTTCTACCACAGTGATTTAAAGCATAGGGACTTTGCATGTTCCAGGATGGGCCTGGTCCCTCACAGCTCTGTTCTCTTTCTCCTCCTTCTCCCCCCAATCTCTGTCTTCACAGGATTCAAATCTTTTTCCAAGGACAGAAAATGATTGAGTACCAGGTAAGTGTGACATTTAAGTAACCTAGTTTCCCTTGGGAAACTGTTCTAGAAAAAATATGTGCATTTCAAGCATATATACTTTGTCACAGATTGGGTTCTTAGAAAACAGACTTGGAGATGGAGGTTTGCACACATGAAGTTTAGTAGGGAGACTCTTGGAACACCTATAAAGAGTGAAGGAAGCAGGATTAGGCAGAGGGAGTTAAAGGGCACCAGCTGATCTTACAAGTTGCTTTGAAATTGGGATGGCCCTCCAACTCCAACTTTGTCCTGAATGGAGCCAAGGAGGCCTTTATATTCGGAAATCAACCAGTCATTGGTTTTCTGCCCCGTGGTGGGGGACTTAAGGTTGGGTGGGGTACCTCCCTTTGACCAAGTGCGGTTTGCAAAAGGTCTGAAGCCTGCAGTAGCCAGTCTCTAGCAGCTGGGAGAAATACCGTGGTCCTTCAGGGGGATTCGGGTGGAAAACCACAGTTTTTCTCTCTACATGTAGATACAATGGCAAGATAGTTACACATACTGTCTACCCCCTTTTTTTCCAGTTAAAATATGCTAGAGGTTGTACATATTAGTACTTGGGACCACAATCTGTGTTGAGGTTGCAGGAAGTGTTTTTAAGTTTTTTTTTTAATTTTTTTTTAATATTTATTTATTTTTGAGAGACAGAGTGAGACAAAGTGAGACTGGGGGAGGGGCAGAGAGAGAGGGAGACACAGGATTGGAAACAGGCTCCAGGCTCTGAGCTGTCAGCACACAGCCTGACACGGGGCTCGAACCCACAGACTGTGAGATCATGACCTGAGCCGAAGTCGGACGCTCAACAGACTGAGCCACCAGGCGCCCCTCTTTTTAAGTTTTTAAAATGTATTTTTTGAGAGAGTGAGCACATGCTCATGCACGAGTGGGGGAGGGGCAGAGAGAGAATCCCAAGGAGGCTCTGCATCGTCAGCACAAACCTGGACATGGGGCTTGAACCCATGAACTATTAGATAATGACCTGAGCCAAAATCAAGAATCAGAAGCTCAACCAACTGAGCCATCCAGGTGCCCCAGGGTTGCAGGAAGTTTTAACTCCTCTGTGCTTTGTGGCCCACATATGTAATGGAATAAAATGCTAAATTTCAGTTAGAGTAATTGAAAATACAAATATTATTTCTTTTCAGAGGGGGCAGGCAGGAAGCTTCCTATACGTTTATGGAAGTCCTGATTTTGATCCAGGATATCTGTAGCTTTGATCTAGACTGGGGAACAGATGAGCTCTCCAGTATTTAAATTACTGTCATTCCCTTAACTGTTTTTACGAGTTTGGCAGCAAACAGTTAAACATCTTATTCCCTAGCAAGTCTCAGTGTGAAGTGTTCCCAGCTCCCCCTACCTTCCTCACCATCTCTGGACTGTGAAGGGCCCTGTGTCCTAATAAGACCCCCTCAGCCCTGGAGTTCCTGCATTTCCACCTCTTTGGAGGCCTCCCTCCAGCAGGGGATATCTCTTTCTGAAGACTCATCCTCTCCCCTTTCCCAGATCTTTTCCCTTGTCCCTACAACCACCGTCAGTGCCTCCAACCCTAGAAACCATCACCACTTCCAAACCAAAAAATCCTTGCCTTTCTCCCCTGGCCTCCTTCACCTCCTGTGGTGATTTCCTTCTCTTGGTGTTTCCATATCCTGCTTCTTGTTCTTTCTTTTTTTTTAAATTAATTTTTATTTTTTAGAGAGAGTGTGTGTGAGTGGGGGAGAGGGGCAGGAAGAGAGAAAATCCTAAGCAGGCTCCACACTGAGCATGGAGCCCGACTCCCACGACCCTGGGATCATGACCTGAGCCAAAATCAAGAGTCAACTGACTGAGCCACCCAGGCATCCCATGTTTCTTATTCTTTCTTGAGTCCAACATCCTTTCTTCCCACCTTACTAAAACTTTTCTGGCCAAGATCCCAGGTGACTTGACTGAGGTTGAAATCAGAAGATGCTTTTTTATTGTTCTGCTAAATTAGATCGCACCTTTTGCCCCCTTCTGTGTGGAAGGCAGCACCATATACTGGATAAGAGCACACACTTTGGAACCAGACTGCTGAATTTTAATCCCAGTTCTTACTATCTGTATGACCTTGCACAAGTCTCTGAACCTTTTTGTGCCCCAGTTTTCCACCTCGGGAAATGGTACTATCACACTGGGCAAACCAGGACCCTGAGATTTACCCTTGACTTCTCCCCACCTTCTCCCTCTCATACTCAATCACTAAGCCATGCTAATTTTACAACCTTAATGTTACGTCCTGTTTGGTGAAAATGACATGGCCTTTTGGGTGCCAAATTACATCTATTTTGTTCTGTTCTATTCCATCCCATCCCATCTCATTCCCATTCCAATTAGCTCTGTTTGGGAAATATCAACCCAGAGCTGTCAACTGACCCAGGCTCCATGCTCTGTGATAAAAGCCTGATTGCTACTCTCCCTCCACCATGGTATGTCATTCTGGCATCAGAGAGGATATCTGGTTGTTACCCACTATGTACATGGCCTTGGTATGGGTCTTAGGGTCTCATGTACCAGCATCCATGGCTTCACCCTGGTTTTGGTCCTGCCTTCCAGCCCATCTGCATGGGCCACTGCTCAGGTGCCACTGTAGGATCCCACATTTTTCAAAGAGATGTACAGCCACCTCCTGAAGTTGAGCTGATGCCTGTGACCCAAAGCCCCCACCAGGAATCACATTGTTAGACCATCTCATGTGGCCCAAAGCCCCCAGGTAAACAAAGGCAGTCTTATCACACAGAACATTCCAGGGGCTTAGAGATTAACTCCCAGGAGCTGAGTGCGAAGATCAGACCTCTCTTTGGGCCAGGTTCATTCTTTACAGTCAGTTGAAGATGTATCATAGTTAGTTTCCTCTACTCACAGGAATAGGGGATTACTTTTTCTTACACCAAACAGTTCTCCGATTCTCTGTGGATGCCAACTAGGTGTCCTACAATTTAATTCAACTCAGAGTTAGCACAGACCCTACAAGTTAGGGTCTCAGTCTCACAAGACTGCCCCCCTCCATGCTAATTGCATCCCAGGTTGTCACCTGAACTTCTGACCAACTAGCTGTAAATCAGGGGTTCCTGTGACCCCTTGCTTAGTTTTGATAATTTGCTATAGTGACTCACAGAACTCTGGGAAACACTTTATTTACTATTATAGGTTTATTATAAAGGTTACAAATGAAAAGCCAGATGAGAAGGTACAGAATGGTCCTGAGCATATGAGCTTCTGTCTGTGGAGTTTGGGGTGTGCATCCTCCCAGATGTGTTCACCAACCTGGAAGCCCTCCAGGGTTTTCATGGGATTTCCATTTTGTAGGCATCACTGATTAAATCATGGGTTGGGGATCAGCTCAATCTCCAGTACCGCCCACCCACACCCACCCCCATCTAGAGGGGGTGGAAAAGGGGACTGAAAGTTCTAACCCTCTAATCACATGGCTAGTTCCTGTGGCAACCAGCCCCCATCTGTGTCATTAGCATAAACTGTATCCTTGACTGGGGCTTGTTATGAATAACAAAAGATACTCCTATTATCCCTATTACTCAGGAAGTTACAAGGGTTTAAGAAGCTCTGTTCTAGGAACCATGAAGGAAGACCAAATATATATTTCTTAATATATCTTAATATCACAGGTGCCCTCTTTAGGTTAATACCCATGGGTCCTTCTTTGGGTCTCCAGCTGAACTCTTTAGTGTCCCTTGGGGCTCTGGCCTAGGCACTTTGCTCATCCTGTCTCCCTGCAGAGATCCCACACTAACAATCTTAGCTACCATTTCTCTGCTGATGGCTCACAGAGCTTTTAGCTCCCTTCCTGATCTTGCTTCTGCTACAAGACTCCTGCGTCCATCCCACTGCCTGCTAAGTGTCTCCACCCATGTGTCCCCAGACATGACTAACAACACAACCTCTTTGCTTCTGCTGTTTTTCTCACTTCTGATTTACCACCACCATCACCCAGTTGGCTTTGAGACACCTGGGTGTTACCCTTACCCCTTTTCACTCACTCCCCACAACCAGTTAAGGTTCGGGTTCTGCTCTTCTTTACTCTTTCTTTTCTCTGTCTCACTGTGTCTTACTGTGCTACTTGTGAACATCATCTTCCACCTGCATTATTACGGTCTTTCTTTTCACTTCTCTCCAGGTCCCCCATCACATTTCTCTTTCTATCCATTCACTTTCAAATTATGTGAGTTCTATACTTCTTTAGGCAGCTTTTTTATCCAGCCTACCAGTCTCTGCCTTTTGGAGTGTTCAATCTTATATTAATTTATATTATAATTTAATATCTTTTAATATAATTATTGGTGTGGTTGGATTTGTATCTATCCTTTTAGTATTTAGTTTTCTGTTTGTCCTATCGCCTTTTGTTCCTTTATTTCTTTTCTCGTGTGTGTGTGTGTGTGTGTGTGTGTGTTAAATATTTTTGAAATTCGTTTACTTCAGTATACCTGTTTGCACTATAATTTTAGTGGTTACTTTAGGAATTCAATATATACCCTTAACTTTTCAGTCTGCTTAGAGTTACTGGTGTACCACTTGATGTGGAATGCGGGAAACTCACCACATGCCTTCTAGAATGTGCTTTCTATACACACCTATTCCTTGATATTTCCACTGATTTAAAGTCCATCATCTCATCACCCACAGGCCCCTGTATTCTCTTTCTGCTACTGAGTGCCTTGTAGCCCTTAAAATCACTGTGCTGCTCCCATGCCGGTGTTCATGCTGCTCCCTCTGCAAGGATTGTAGTTTCTCCATCTTTCTGTAGAGGAGACTCAGCTTCACATATCCCGTAGCTCTGAAGCCTTACTAGCCTTTGAAACATTCACACTTTTCTACATGGTATAACCTAGATGTCTTGCCACCATAGCTCTTATACTTTCACCCTGATGGCTTTACATATTGCTCTTTGCTGGGCTGTCAGCTCCTTGAGGTCAGGAACCATCCATGATTGTGTTTCCAGCAACCAGCACTGGGTTATACACAGCAGGTCTTCAGTCAGTATATGTTGACTCAAAGTGTATGTGGCAGTAGGTTCCAGTAGGATTGTTATTTTTCCTACCATAGATGGCGTAAAGCCAGGAATGTAAAAGGTATTCTAGGCAGATAAATGATCATGATAAGCTCTGACCTAGGAACATAAAAATTCCATGCCATCTACCCCTGGCTACATTTTTCCCACATGACTCAGTGTCATTTCATCCTCAGCAGAGACCTGTGTCATTCAAAGACGTGGTAGTGGGCTTCACTCAAGAGGAGTGGTACAGGCTGAATCCTGCTCAGAGGGCACTGTACCGGGATGTGATGCTGGAGACCTATAGCAACCTTGTTTCAGTGGGTAAGAAGAACTCCTCCACACAATTTAGATTGTGGTTGATTGACCACCTTTCATTTTTCAGTTGCTAAAAGTAACTGAGATACCTAGAGCCTCTGAAGTACCAAATACTTTTTATGTGCCAGACACTATTTCAGCCACTTTTAACATATTAACTTATTTAATCCTCATAAGAGCCCCATGAGGTAGGTACTATTTATACCACTATTTTACACATTTGGAAACAGAGGCAAATAGGTGAAGTCACTTGCCCAGTGTTATTCACCAAGTACATAATAGAGCCAGGCTAGGATTTGAACCCCCAGTAGTCTGGCTGCACAGTCTGCATCCCTAACCCTTATACTGTGCTGCCTCGGTGAGTTTGGCTTGAGTTTCAGTGGTCCTGAGTTACTAATTCCTTTTGGGTTCTGGACAAGGTGTGTGTACAGTCTTCTCCCAAGTCCAATGTCTGTTGTGCAGCCTTTAATGCTGCCTGAGTGGCCCTGAAGACCAAGGAGCTCAGCCCAAGGCCTGGATCATTTCCCTGGAACAGGTTATGAAGGCACTAAACCATATGTGATCCTCAAGCTGGAGCAGGAAGAAGCACCGTGGATTTGTGAGGCAGCATGCTCGGGCTGCCACTGTCAGGGTAAGTATGATAAATCCAGCAAGAGGTGCTATGGGAGGCTGGCACCTTAGGGATTTTGTTGAGTCCACCTTTCAAAAGCCTTAGAGCTTTGCAAGCCACTGGAGACATTTCTCTGAGAGCTTTAGCCTTCTTTATGTTCTTCAACCTCCATGCACCCCACCTCCCTTATCCAGGTGTTCCTTTTCCTCTTTAAATCTCACCTCTCCCTGTGCTCTTGCTCCATCCCCCTATCTCCAGAATCCTTCATTTCTCTTAAGGTTACCTTCTCCATCACATTCAGGCTTTCTCACAAATAAGCTGCTGTCATTCCCCCGCTCCTGCTGGTCCCTTCCTATTCCCTTTTCCCACAGTTTCCAGGTAAAATGCCTCAGACCTGCCTGCCATACCCATACTCTCACTTCCCATCCTTTCCCTAATCCTTTAAGTTATCCCTTAGTCCTTTAGTTTCCTTAAGTCACAGAAGAGGAAGTATTGAATTTCAGGTAACCAAAGACAACTGGGTGGTAAAGGAGATGACTGAGCTTGGCCCATCTTAACCACTTCCTTATAACATTCAGAATAACTGCCCCTTTCCTAGCAGCTCTGTAAAATATTGCAACAATACCCATTGTACCCCAAGTGTTGGTAACCTACTCTTAAGGATGCCTCTGAACTACTTCTCCACAAGAGTCATGAACTTAGTAAGAAGAGTCAGTGTTGTCTGTTCCCACATCTCTTTATGCCACTCACTCTTGGTTTTGTAATCACATAATTGAATTAATATTACATTATGAAAATACCATTCAAGTTATTTTCGTGCTTCTCTCCAAAATGTCTCTGAAATTACCACCAGTCACCTTTCATCCACCTTGGTTGTAGTAGTAGCAGTAACAGCATTAGAATTACTGGCCAACACTCAGTGTGTGCTCACTATATGCCAGATCTGTTCTCAGCCTTTTACATATATCATCTCGTTCAACCCTTACAAGACCTGTGAGGTATCCAACCTTTATTACTCCATTTACAAATGAAACGATCACAGGAAAGTTAGGAAACTTATCTAAGAACATATAGCATAGTAAGGGACCAAACAGAGATTTGAACTCATGTGGTCGCATTTCAGAACCAGTACTCATAACTGTCACACCAACACACTGGTACCCTTTGGGGTGTATTTTGCTTCATTAAACTGTGCTCATCAGCCTTCCTGAAACATTGTAACCTGGCTATCAGCTGCCTTTCTTTTCCCTCTTTTAAGAGCCACACATTGAATAGCAAGGTGCTATATGACACTTAAACCCCTTTCCTCAGTAACAAGATTGACACTACAGCCTATAGTTTGGCCACCTGATTTTGTGAAGAAAGTTTATTGGAACACAGCCATGCCTTAACATTTACATACTATCTGTGTTCCCCAAATACAGTGGGAGAGTTGAATAATTTTGACTGAGACCATATGGCCCACAAAGCCTAAAATATTTATTCTCTGACCTTTTAAGAACATGTTTGCCAACCACTGGTCTATAATATTCTATCTTCTTCAAAATTATGACTTTGTATACTCTGTGACATGTTCCATTTCTTTTGTGCCTGTTGTGAATCTTCTCATACAGCACCCTTCTCCGCATTTAGTTATGGTTCATGCTGTGTCTGTTTATATGCTGTGTGTTGTTTAAATGTTTAGGGTATTTTTCAAGTAATTTTATTCCAGATCATAATAATAGAATAAAGAAAGGTTTGCTGTATTTTCTCCAGAAAACATTTGTCAAGTTAATGTCCAGAGGAAAAGACAGCAAGACATGATTTTGAAACAAGGGGCATTCATCAGCAAAAAAACATTGCCCAAGGAAAGAAGCCATGAAGACAATAAGTTTGGGAAAATATCACCTCTGAGCATTAATCTTTTTCCTTCAGTTCAAGACCCCAATAACTGGGACCCCTATGGAAAAAGTGTGAACCATAATTTAGACTTGATTGGTTTTAAGAGAAACTATTCAAAAAAAGATGAGTGCTGTGGATGTGGGAAATTGTTACAGCATACAAACCATGATAGAAAACCTAATGGAGAAAAATTCTGGGAATGCAGTCACTGTGAGAGAGCTTTTAGCCACAACCCAGCACTTATGTATAAACCAACAGTAACCAATTCTCTTGTGTACAAACGTAAGAGGGTTCCACCTACAGAGAAACCCCATGTCTGTAGTGAGTGTGGGAAAGCCTTCTGCTACAAGTCTGAATTCATTAGGCATCAGAGAAGTCACACTGGGGAGAAGCCATATGGATGCACTGACTGTGGGAAAGCCTTTTCACATAAGTCAACCCTTATTAAACACCAGCGAATTCACACTGGGGTAAGACCCTTTGAATGTTTTTTTTGTGGGAAAGCCTTCACTCAGAAGTCACACCGCAGAGAACATCAAAGAACACATACTGGAGAAAGACCCTTTGTGTGCAGTGAATGTGGGAAGTCATTTGGTGAGAAGTCATACCTCAATGTACATCGAAAAATACACACAGGAGAAAGACCATATCGTTGTAGAGAATGTGGAAAATCCTTCAGCCAAAAATCATGCCTCAATAAACATTGGAGAACTCATACAGGAGAAAAACCCTATGGATGCAGTGAATGCGGCAAAGCTTTCTATCAGAAGCCAAACCTCAGTAGACACCAGAAAATTCATGCCAGAAAGAATGCCTATAGGAATTAAAACATGATAATTGTGGGAAGCCTTAAGCAAGGTATCCTATTTCATTGTATGTGGAAGCATTCATTTTCAGGAGAAATCTCATTGATTTAATGAATTTGGACAAAATGTTTTTACCATAAGGGGAATCATGTTCTAATTGTGATAGAAAACTTTATACAAAGATTGTAGAAAACACTTTATAAAACATAAACATGGTCACTCTGGCTTATGAAAGTTTAAAAATATGTTAATGGAATAACAGAATACAAAATATATGTGAAAAGAATTGGTATATTATGGCATATTCCACAGTGAGCCACATAATAAGCATTATTTATATTTTGGAAATGTAAATGTGGATTTAATGTGATTTGTGAATATCAAGCACATTTGTCACATAGTTTGTAGAATGCCATTCACCAAACTTTTTCACTCTAAATATCACCATTGTCTTTTAATGTCTTAACAATATAAAAAATAAGAACATTTGTTAATGTTGAAAAGGCAAGGCTAAGGAATAGTTTCACAACCTAATATTGGATGAACAAAATACTATAAACTTGATAGCACAGCCATTATTTGACAAATAGTAGTGTGGCCCTGGCATATTGTGCACTACTTCTATTTTATTAGTCTTAGCTTAACATGCCTTTGCAGCAAATTAGGAAAGACAGTGTTTATATGAGTCTTATAATTCAGAAATGTTTCTTGCAGCGACCAAAGATAGAATTTTTCTGTTTTTTTTTTTCTTTTTGCAAATTAATTCAGCAATGTCCACTTTTCTTCCCTATCAATTTCCCTGTGAATATCCTGGGCATGAAAACCCAAATTGTTTCATCATTCCAATCTTGAAAAAAAAATCTACTTCCTTGAGCTGCCACATCTTCCAAATAAAACAAATGCCCACACTGTTCAAGATATGCCTCCTGTAAGAATGCCTGGTCCAGAATGAGAAAGGAAACAATCGCATGAGCACCGGATGTTGTATGTAAGTGATGAATCACTAAATTCTACACCTGAAACTAATATTACACTGTATGTTAATTAACTGGAATTTAAATAAAAATCTGGGAAAAAAAATCACAGATAAAGATATGATTAAAAGAGTGATAAAAGATATTTCATACAAATCTAGATCAACCTGTTTTTAAAAGAGGAATTAAATGCTTTTCTTGCAAAATATAAGTTAGGAAAATTGCAAGAAGTAGAAACTTGATAGAACAATTACCATTGAAGAGTTTGGAAAAGTGATTAAAGATCTAGGATTGAAAAATGCTCCAGGGCCCAGATGATTTCATTGTTTCTTCTTGATACCAGTGTTATTTGAAGTATTGCAGCCCATAGATTATGTTCTCCAGTTTATTTTATGAAGTCAGAATAAGTTTTAACACCAAAACCAAATAAAGGTAATTGGAAAAAAGAAAACTCCAGGCCAGTCTTACTCATGAATTTAGAAACAAAAATTATAATTAAAATAATAACAAGTAGAATTCAGCAATATACCTAAAGAATGACATAATGACCAAGGAAGAATTATTCCAAGAATGCAGAGCCAATGCAGTAATAGGAAATAAATCAATAAAATTAACAGTTTAAAAGAGAAGATGCCATCCATCAATGCTGACAAGATATTTAATAGAATTTGCAAACATTTCCAATCTAATAAAGTATAAATTAAATTGTAATACTTAGTAACCACTTAGGAGTTACTTTACCAAAATCCTATAGCATATTTTATACTAAAACCATTTTTTGAAAATTAAGAATTTAATAGTATTAGAGATAAGGGTTTCACTGCTGTCTATTTTTACTAAACATTGTGTTGGAGTTTCCAATGAAGGCAGTAAAAAAATTAAATTAAATAATTGGTATAAACAATTTAAAAAGAGGGAAACTTTTTGATGATATTATATATCAATAAATGAAGAGACTAGTAATTGTTTTGGGTTGAAAGGTAATTTTCTAAAAAGACAGTATAGAAATTAAGTTTTCTCTGTAAACATCTAATAACTTACATGTACTTCTTTTGGAATTACACTAAATGTCAGTGATTTTTTCTTTTAACTTATGTGAAATGATCTTAAAATCCATATGGAAGAACAAATGTCTAACAATCTAGACAAGAAAAGTATGAAAAAGAATTTCATACCAGATGTCAGAATATAACATGAAGTCACTTTAATCAAATTAATAAAGTATTGGCAAAGGATAAATACATCAATGGATCAGAATAGAAAATCTTGAAATAGACCTAAGTGTATATGAGCTTTCTCATATATGGCAAAGGTGGAATTTCAGGCTATAGGGGAAAGGAATAGTTTATTTAAAAAGAATTCTGGTACAATTGGCTTTTACTCAGGAAGAAAGTGAAATTTGACTAATACCCCAAAGTATATGAAAAAAAATCCAGGTGAATTTAAGATTTAAATTGTTTAATAATAAAATTCTTGAAGGAAAAATGAAAGGAGACTACAGGTACAATCTAGGAGTTGGGAAGATTAACTTTACCAACAAAAGATACTTGAAGGCTATTAAAAAATATTTGACTACATAAAAGTATAATCTTTTGTATGGCAAAAGGTGCCATCAACAAAGTCAGTACACGATATTTTTGAGGGAAATATTTGCAAAGCCAATCAGAGAAGAGGTGCTTTTCAAATTGACAGGAAAAAGATAACTCAGTGGCAAAACATGGGAAAGTATTGTGAATAGACAGTTGTAAAAACAGCAAACCCAACTGGCTGGCTATCAAAAAATGTTTAGCTTCAGTGGTTGTTGGGGAATACAGATTAAACTCATAATGAGATGGGGTGTCATAATGAGTGGGGTTGAGCATCCAGCTTCGGCTCAGGTCATGATCTTGAGGTTCATGAGTTTGAGCCCTGCGTTGGGCTCTCTGTTGACAGCTCGGAACCTGGAGACTGCTTTGGATTCTGGGTCTCCCTCTCTCTCTGCCCCTTCCCCACTAGCACTCTCTTTCAAAAATAAATAAACATTAAAAAAGATTTAAAGTCCTAATGAGATAACTGTGTGCAATCAAACTGACAAAAAATAGCAGGACTGCTTTTTTGCTGTCCCAACAAAGGTTCTTATACACCACTGGTGGAAACATAATCATTACAGCTCTTTCGAAAAATCAATGTGGTAACATCTATTATAATTTAAAGTACTTATGCCACTTTGAGGAATCTCTTAGAAGTAAAACCCCAATACATGAAGACAGATGAATATGGATATTTATTATAAAATTATTCCTAGTGGCAAGAAGACACTAGAATCCAAATAAATGCCCATCAATAGGGAAATTGGAAAAGGGAAGGAATTATATCCATTCCATAACATGTTTATATAGCCACTAAGGTGAACAAATTAAACCATGCTAGTGGACTTGAATTCCATAATGTTTTCTTGAGTGAAAAAAGCATATTTTAAGTGTGTAAAATATGATCCTGTTTTTGTAAATCAGTGACAAAATGCCTCTAGGTGTTTATGAGTGATAAATATGTATCCATATATGTTTGTGTATGATTTTCTATGCATGGAGAAAAGTATTGAAGAGTATATATTGGGTTGGGGGGAGGTGGGTGATATAGGTTGGTTTGAGGGAGTCAGAGAGGGAAAATGAAAGCCAAAAAGAAAAAAAAATACATAAATGAACCAGGTATGATATCTCAAATGTGTGATTAAAGTTATTTGAGTGGGGAGCTAGAATTCTGCTAATTTGTTGATATGTTTGTGCTATATTGTTAAGTGAAAAGGGCAAATTGCAGAATAATGTATACAAATCTATTTTTTTTATTAAAAACCCTGTATGTGTATATATGCATGTATGTTTATATGAACAAAGTATGGATGGATATACAGCAGGGTGTTAACATTGGTTATCTTGGTAGGGAAGGGAAAAATGGCAGTTGTTTAATTTATATGTCTTTGTATTGTTTTACTTGTTTTAACATATATATCTTTTGTAATTTGAAAAACAAAATAAAGGGGGAAAATGTTTCAAAGTGCATAAAGCATTGCAAGTGTTTCTGTTTTCTGACAAGATGGCACCTTGGTCTGGTTTACTGCCTTTCCTCCAGCACTGTCCTTCAGATATCACCAAAGTAAAAGTAAATGTCTAGATTGTTACTTGTGCTTCTGAAAAGCAAAAGGAAATATTTTGAGAAACTCCCAAGCAGAGAGAGGTTTTTTGTTTTTATTTTGAAATAAATTTTGATTTATAAAAAAAAGTTGCAAAACAGTTCTTATGTAGTCTTCATCCAGTGTCTCCTAATGTTAACATCTTATATACCTTAGTACAATTATCAAAACCAGGAAATTAACATGATACAAACTAGTAAGTATAGTCCTTCCCACTGTTGTCTATCTAGTCCAAGGTCAAGACCCCACAGTGCATTTACTTGTTATTTATCTTCAGTCTCCTCCAATTTGTGACAGTTCCTCAGTGTTTGGTCTTTCATGATGACTTAGACGCTTTTTTTTTAAGGAATACTCACCAGTTATTTTGTAGAATATTCCTCAATTTGTGTTTGATTCAGTATTTTCTCTGATTTCACTGAGGTTATGCATCAATACTACAAAAGTGATGTATCCTCAGAGCATAATATCAGAGGATACATGATGTTGATGAAATCTAACAGTCACCATTGATCACATGGTTAAGATGCTTACTGTTAGATTTCTACATTATGAAGGTACTATCTTCCCTTGTAGTTAATAAATATCTTGGGCAAGATAATTTTGCAGAATTTTTTAAAAATACATCTCAGCAGGCCTTGGTTCCAGAGATTCTGTTTAATTAGCTCCAAGGATTCAAGCATCCCTAGTAATTCTAATGGGCAGACAAGAGTGGACTTTGGATATGGACAACACACCTAATCATTAGCCCTGAAACAAAGCATCATCCTTACAGAACAAATAGTAATGAGAAACTGAATTATGACATTTATAAACACTGGTCTTTAGCTTTGGTAACCTAGGTGTGTTAGTTATCTAGTACTACCTAAAAATAAGCACAAACTTAGTAGCTTAAAGCAACACACACCATCTTGCAGTTTCTCTGAGTCAGAAGTCCAGGTATAGCTTAGCTAGGTCCTCTGATTCAGGGTCTTACAAGGCTATAGTTCAGTATTTCCCAGAACAGTGGTCTCATCTGATCCTCAACTAGGGAAGGACCTGCTTGCAAGATCACATGGTTGTTGGCAGAATTCAGTTCTTTGTGAGCTATTAGACTAAGGGCCTCAGTTCCTTGCTGGCTGTGGGCCAGAGGCTACCCTTAGTTCCTTGCCATATGGGCCTCTCTGAAGTCCAGCTTTCTAGAGAGAATAGAGGTGCTAGAAATGGAGTTGTTAATTGATCGTGTCTATGTGAGGAAGCATCCATAAAAATCCCAATAGAATGGGGTCTGGGGAATTTCCAAGTTGATGAGCACAGCCATTTACCAGGAGGGTGGCACACCCCAACTCCACGTAACAGAAGTTCCTGCACTCAGAACCGTCCCAGACCTAGCCCTATGTATCTTTCTATCTGGATGTTCATCTATATACTTTATCATATCTTTTTATAATAAGCTGGTAAACAGCAAGTAAACTGTTTTCCTGGGTTCTGTAAGCTGCTCTAGCAAATTAATCAAACCTTAGGAGGGGGTCTTGGGACCTCCACATTATAGCTGATGTATCAGGAGCACACATAACAACCTAGACTTGTGATTGGCATCTGAAATATCTGTGGGGGTGGGAATGGTAACAGGGCAGTCGTGTGGGACTAAGCCTTAACTTATGAGTTCTAGTGCTATCTCCAGGTAGATAGGGTCAGAACTGAGTTAAATTGTAGGCTTCCAGCTGCTGTCACAGAATTCCTTGAGTGTCAGAAGTGTTGTGAGTGTGGTAGTAGTGTGAGACTAAAGGAGAAACATGAGAAAATATATTTTTCCCACACCCCTTGTAAACAGCAAAGAACCTGTTGCATTCCCAAAAAGAAAAAGGAATTTTAGTGTACATGAGAGGCGTTGGAAAAACATTTCCCTTACACTCTCACCTTCTGGTTGATTCCACTTTAAAAGCTTATGAAGGGCACCTGGATGGTCCAGTCAGTTGAGTCTGACTCTTGATTTCAGCTCAGGATGATCTCGGAGTTCAGGAGTTTGAGCCCTACATGGGGCTCCACTCTGTCAGCTTGGGATTCTCTCCCCCTCTCTCTCCGTACCTCCCTCTCCTTTGTGCGCACTTTCTAAATAAATAAATAAACTGAACTTAAAAAAATTTTAAACTAAAAACTTAGTTTGAAACTAATTAAAAGCAAGACAGTGGAGTTGGGGGGTGGAGAAATTGGCCTGATAATATGGAATACAGATTCCAGTTAAAATATTAATATGATCCAATATAAATTAAAACAAGGGCTTTGAGGATTAAAATTTATTATATAAGTCTAATGTATAGAGGGTGATTATCCCTAACACTTCTACATTTGATAGCCTAATTTTGCCTGCCTTAAGCTTGGAAGACAAATAAACAAACAAACAAACAAATATAAGTGCATAAATGAATGCATGGTGCCACATGGTGAATTACTACAACCTTAATGCTATGGTCCCATCTATTAGAGGTCTCATACCCAATACCCAATATTATTAAAATTACTAATTCTATTCAGTTTTCAACAACTGGTAAATATTTTGCTCTTATAGATTTGGCTAATATGTTCTGTTTAATGCCTATTTCAACAACCTCTCAGCTGTAGTTTGTCCTTGCCTCCAAAGGGACATAATAAAATTTTTCCAGGCTACCCATGGAGTTCCTCAATAACTTTGTTGTTACAAATTGCAGACAAAATCTTAGCTGTATCTGCCTTTCTCTAGGAGCACGAGTATGGCACTACATTAATCACATACTCCTGCAAGGGGATTCATTTCACACACTCATTACAGACATACAAGCCCAACATGTTTTAGTCTTTTTTGGGTTCTTGTGGCAACATAGTCCTCATTTCTAAATTTTACTTTATCTAATTGATGTTTCCATGGATAAATCAGCCCTCCTTAATGGAACCCTCCCCAACAAAAGGGTTAAAATCTGTCCAAGTTAAAATCAACAGTTACTCTCATTAGTGTCCTCAGAAATTCCTTCACCATAGAGGCTTTAGTAGCCTGTCATGCCTCCTAGAGTCTGTGGACCACTTGATGGCCATAAGTTATCCAAGAACTGATAAAAGAGACTGGTTATCTTGGCCTCATGTACACACCATTAAGACAACTGATGGCTGGCCACATATTAGGATCTCCTAGAAAGAGAGGCTCTCACAGACCCTGAGGCTGTGACCCTCTATACCCAGCTTCTCATTATGCTCTGGGTCATGGAAACAGTGCCCGACAGGCTTGGCAAAGCTACTGAGATCTCCTTAAGACAGGGTGGAGCCAAATCTGCAAGAGCTGGTCTCCCCTGTCCTCAGTCCCTTGCCAGATGCCATAGTGCTGGAGGAGGTCTCCCTTCACCCTCCCCCTTTGCTATCTGGGAGCCCCTTGGGATCAACTGAATGTACAGTGAAGAGTGTTTGTAGACTACATACAAAGAGCACTGCTAACCATCTTACGTGATGGAGCTCAGTGTAATATTTCTGTTTCCCTTCCCTTAGCCAGGATTTCCCTCATATGATAGGACACAAGGGACAATATACTTGGGCAAACTTCAGGCAGTCACCTTAGCACTGGATGTCCCAGCCAACAAATGGCTCCATCTTCATATTCATTACAGACTGTTAGCCCATTGATTAAAAATTGTTCCCTTCAGGGTAAAAAAGTCTGTTGCTTCACAGATACCCCAGATACAAATCAATATTACACACGGCTCTACATATACTAAGACCACAATACAAGGCCTTGCCAGGACACACCTTATTTCTTTCAGAGTTATAGACATTGCTGATAGTAACCAAGGCACATAATTTACTTCTCAGAATACACACGCTGCGCTCTTGAAAGAGGCATTCAATAGAACTTTCATGTCCTTAAATAGGTCCCAGATAGCCAGGTTAACTGAAACATAATGGTGTCCTCAACTCCTTTTCCATACCAGTCTGACAAATAGACCCCTAAATTAGCCTTTCTTGCCCTGGGCCTTAATCTCTTCATTCAATGCTCCTTGGCCAATTCATACCTTATACCAACTCTAAAAAACCTTCTCATCACTGTTTCTTATATTTAAAAGGGAAATGTGTCTCATCTCCATGTATATAAAGACTCATTATATATGAAGTCCTTTAATATCTCATCTTTTTTGAATAGTTTTTTTTTTTAGTTTATTAATTTATTTTGAGAGAGAGTGGGAAGGAGGGGCAGAGAGAGAGGGACTGAGAGAGAATCCCAAGAAGGCTCTGCACTGTCTCTGCACTGACATGGGGCTCGAACACGAACCACAAGATCATGACCTGAGCTGAAATCAAGAGTCAGACACTTAACCAACTGATTCACCCAGGCACTTCGTCTCTCCTTATCTTTATAATTTTTTTTATCTTGTCATAAGTACTGGAGGCCAATCTCAAGAAACAAGAAAAATCCCAAATACAAAATCTAACAGCACACCTAAAGGAACTAGAAGCAGAACAACAAAGACACCCCAAACCCAGCAGAAGAAGAGAAATAATAAAGACCAGAGCAGAAATACATAATATAGAATCTAAAAAAAACAGTAGAGCAGATCAATGAAACCAAGAGTTGGTTTTTTGAAAATAAACAAAATTGATAAATCTCTAGCCAGGCTTCTCAAAAAGAAAAGAGAAAGGACCCAAATAGATAAAATCACAAATGAAAATGGAATTATTACAGCCAATCCCTCAGAAATACAAGCAATTATCAGGGAATACTATGAAAAATTATATGCCAACAAATTGGACAACCTGGAAGAAATGGACAAATTCCTAACTACCCACACATTTCCAAAACCCACATGGGAAGAAACAGAAAATTTGAACAGACCAATAACTAGTGAAGAAATTGAATCAGTTATCAAAAATCTCTGAACAAATAAGAGTCCAGGACCAGATGGCTTCCCTGGGGAATTATACCAGACATTTAAAGCAGAGATAATACCTATCCTTCTCAAGCTGTTCCAAAAAATAGAAAAGGAAGGAAAACTTCCAGACTCATTCTATGAAGCCAGCATTACTTTGATTCCCAAACCAGACAGAGACCCAGCAAAAAAAGAGCACTATAGGCCAATATCCCTGATGAACATGGATGCAAAAATTCTCCACAAGATACTAGCAAATCAAATTCAACAGCAGATAAAAAGAATTATTCACCATGATCAAGTGGGATTCATTCCTGGGATGCAGGGCTGGTTCAATATTTGCAAATCAATCAATGTGATACATCACATTAATAAAAGAAAAGATAAGAACCATATGATGCTGTCAATAGATGCAGAAAAAGCATCTGACAAAATACAACATCCTTTCTTAATAAAAACCCTCGAGAAAGTCGGGATAGAAGGAACATACTTAAACATCATAAAAGCCATTTATGAAAAGCCCACAGCTAATATCATCCTCAATGGGGAAAACTGAGAGCTTTCCCCCTGAGATCAGGAACACCACAGGGATGTCCACTCTCACTGCTGTTGTTTAACATAGTGTTGAAAGTTCTAGCATCAGTAACCAGACAACAAAAGGTAATCAAAGGCATCAAAATTGGCAAAGATGAAGTCAAGCTTTCACTTTTTGCAGATGACATGATACTCTACATGGAAAACCCGACAGACTTCACTAAAAGTCTGCTAGAATTGATACATGAATTCAGCAAAGTCACAGGATACGAAATTAATGTACAGAAATCAGTTGCATTTTTATAACCAATAATGAAGCAACAGAAAGACGAATAAAGAAACTGATCCCATTCACAATTGCACCAAGAATCATAAAATACCTAGGAATAAACCTAACCAAAGATGTAAAAGATCTGTATGCTTAAAACTGTAGAAAGCTTATGAAGGAAATTGAAGAAGATACAAAGAAGTGGAAAAACATTCCATGCTCATGGATTGGAAGAATAAATATTGTTAAAATGTCAATATTGCCCAAAGCAATCTACACATTCAATGCAATCCCAATCAAAATTGCACCAGTATTCTTCTCGAACCTAGAACAAGTAATCCTAAAATTTGTATGGAACCACAAAAGACCCCAAATAGATAAAGTAATATTGAAGAAGAAAACCAAAGTGGGAGGCATCACAATCCCAGACTTTAGCCTCTACTACAAAGCTGTAATCATCAAGACAGCATGGTATTGTCACAAAAACAGACACATAAACCAATGGAATAGAATAGAAACTCCAGAATTGGACCCACAAATGTATGGCCAACTAATCTTTGACAAAGCAGGAAAGACTATCCAGTGGAAAAAAGACAGTCGCTTTAACAAATGGTGCTGGGAGAACTGGACAGTAATATGCAGAAGAATGAAACTAGACCACTTTCTCACACCATTCACAAAAATAAACTCAAAATGGATGAAGGACCTGAATGTGAAACAGGAAACCATCAAAACCCTAGAGGAGAAAGCAGGAAAAAAACCTCTCTGACCTCAGCTGTAGCAATTTCTTACTCGACACATCTCCAAAGGCAAGGGAATTAAAAGCAAAAATGAACTACTGGAACCTCATCAAGATAAAAAGCTTCTGCACTGCAAAGAAAACAATCAAAACTAAAAGGCAACCGACGGAATAGGAAAAGATATTTGCAAATGACATATCAGATAAAGGGCTAGTATCCAAAATCTATAAAGAACTCACCAAACTCCACACCCAAAAAACAAATAACCCAGTGAAGAAATGGGCAGAAGACATGAATAGACACTTTTCTAAAGAAGACATTCAGGTGTCCAACAGGCACATGAAAAGATGCTCAACGTCACTCCTCATCAGGGAAATACAAATCAAAACCACACTGAGATATCACCTCATGCTGGTCAGAGTGGCTAAAATGAACAAATCAGGAGACTATAGATGCTGGAGAGGATGTGGAGAAACAGGAACCCTCTTGCACTGTTGGTGGGAATGCAAACTGGTGCAGCCGTTCTGGAAAACAGTTCCTCTGGAAAACAGTTCCTCTGGAGGTTCCTCAAAAAATTAAAAATACATCTACTCTATGACCCAGCAATAGCACTGCTAGGAATTTATCCAAGGGATACAGGAATGCTAATGCATAGGGGCACTTGTACCCCAATGTTTATAGCAGCACTTTCAACAATAGCCAAATTATGGAAAGAGCCTAAATGTCCATCAACTGATGAATGGATAAAGAAGATGTGGTTTATATATACATTGGAATACTATTTGGCAATGAGAAGGAATGAAATCTGGCCATTTGTAGCAACATGGATGGAACTGAAATAAGTCAGGCAGAGAAAGACAGATACCATATGCTTTCACTCATATGTGGGTCCTGAGAAACTTAACAGAAGACCATGGGGGAGAGGAACGGGGGAAAAAAGTTACACAGAGGGAAGGAGGCAAACCATAAGAGACTCTTAAATACTGAGAACAAACTGAGGGTTGGGATGAGCACTGGGTGTTGTATGGAAACCAATTTGACAATAAATTATATATATATATACACATACACACATATACATATATAATATATAATTTATATATATTAATATTATATATATATATATATATATATATATATATATATATATATATGTGCTGGAGGCCAGATTGAGGGCACAAACCCTCCGGAGATCAATTAACCATAAATTGTTTCATGGGCCAAGTAGCTGCTAATCTGATGTGGGACCCATTTGAGCTAAATTCTCACCATAAAACAAAAACCTGTCAAGTGCAGCTGCACAACATTCTGTTGTCTTACTACTATTGGTCTCGGTGCTTTCACTGGTGTATAGTTCAGAGGCCCAAACCCTCCAAAAAAGCCACACTTTCAATAAAACAAATGCTAAGACTCATATCGATTCAAGTGGGTACCCACTTAGAAAGGTCACCTCAGTCCCACATCCCAGGTGACAACACTTTGGTCCAGGAGCTTTCTCATAAAGATGACATTACCTTAAATGACATCACCCCAATCCAAGACCAAGATGATTTTACCCCTGCACTGCAAACAGCTTTGCCCAGGACATCAAAACCTTCATTCCAGTGACACCTGTGGACTGCCTCTCCTAAGGCAATGTCCTAAGGACATTTATTGCTTTTCTTCCTTAATATTAGGAATCCAATTATCTGTCCTGAGCTCACTCTATGCTTAACTCATTATCCTAATATACTCTTTGCTCCCTGCCAAAACTTATACCCCTAGAGTCCCATTTGTAAAGGGAAATCTGGTAGAGGTCACTACTTGTGTCATTCTAAAAATTAATGGAAATTATTGCTTTCCCCAGGAGGCACTCACCTCATAGTAGTCAACTCCCTGATCCCCATGGGAGAGAACAATTCACTCCCCAGTGCCTTCTCCTGCTATCCCACTTTAAGCTTTCCACCCTGACCTTCTGCCCTGCATTTCCAACCATAACTACTTGGTTACATACAAATACAAATCACTACATATACTTCACTAAATTATCAGTTCATATCCTCCAACAATATAACTGCTGGGCCTGAAACCTTGAACCAAGAAATAAACTGAGATATCACTATCAAAAATATATGTACATATATATTTGACTAGGTATATATATTTTCTATTTCTATAATTTTGAATAGCTTGGAGAGTTGATGGGGTGAAATATAATATTTTTTCTTTTGCAACTGGCTTATTTCACTTAGCATAATGTCCTTCAGGGTCATCTATGTTGTAGCATCTGTCAGGATTTCCCTCTTTCTTAAGGTTGCATAATATTCTATTGTATGTGTATGCCACATTTTCCTTATTTATTCATCGATCAATGGATACCTGAACTCTTAATTCATCGAGCATCCTTATGATGGTAATTTTGAATTTTTTGGCAGTTCGTATCTCTATTTAGATTGGGCTTTTTAAAGACTTAATTGGTTCCTTTAAATCTATCATGGTATGTTTTGTTATTTTTGTTGTCGGGATTCAGCATCTGAAGAATCAGTCAACTGTCTCAGATTTTCTGGTCTCCTTTCCTACAGGCAAGACATTTTCCACATGGCCTGGCTAAAGATTCTGGAGACCTCTCAAGCCCTTTCTGAGCATGTATCCTTCCAGGGCTGGTGTGTACAATCTATTTGAATAGGTTTACTGGTTTCTACTAGGAACTTGCCCTTGTGTCTGTCCACGATATTGCAGCCTATCTGGGGCGGTTAGTAAATCATGGTCTGGTGCTCCTCCTTCTATTTATTAGTGGTACTGTAGACTGGCACACATTGATGTCTTTATTCTCAGAAATACCCTCAACCTGTTGCTACATCCCTGTCAGTACTTGGACACAAGCAAGACAGACAGTCCCTTGGGTAGCCCCTCCCCCCTCCAAAGTCGCTTAGAGAAACATTCTTCTCCTTTCTATCCCCAGAGAGAAGATGGGAGTTAGGGTTTTCCAATCAAATATACCTCTCTCTGTAGAGAGAATGCAGAGTATCCCAAACTTCCTACCAGGCTTCTATGCCATTGGTTTTGTGATTGCCTGGAGTGAAAGAACCTCTTGACTGGCTTCTGGATTTCTCACAGTTATTTTGTTGATTTGATTTGGTTCTCCATAAGGGAAGGAGGATCTAGGGTGTCCTATTCCACCATCTTGCGAATGTTATCTCAGGTGCAAGTTTAAAAAAATTTTTTTTTAATGTTTATTTATTTTTGAGACAGAGCGCGAGTGGGGGAGGGGCAGAGAAAGAGAGGGAGACACAGAATCTGAAACAGGTTCCAGGCTCTGAGCTGTCAGCACAGAACCCAATGTGGGGCTTGAACCCAAGAACCATGAGATCATGACCTGAGCCGAAGTCAGACGCTTAACCGACTGAGCCACCCAGGCGCCCCTCAGGTGCAAGTTTTTGTGTGAATGCAAGTTTCAATTAACTTGTAAGCACCAAGGGGCACGATTTCTGGATTGTGTGCTAAAAGTATGTTTAGTTTACAAGAAAGTGCCAAACTGTCTTCCAAAGTGGCTGTAAGCATTCTGCATTCCCATTAGCAATGAATGAGACTTCTTGTTATCCTACATCCTAGCCAGCATTTGGTGTTACCCGTGTTTTGGATTTTAGCCATTCTCACGAGTGTGTAGTGGTATCTCGTTCTAATTTACAACTCTTTGGAGACGATATTGAGCATCTTTTTGTATGTTTTTCATCTGTACATTTTCTTTGGTGATGTCTGGAATTTTGCCCATTTTTAAAAATTGGGTTTTCTTATTGTTGAATTTTAAGAATTGTTTGTATATTTTGGATACTAATCCATTATCAGGTCTTTCACAAATATTTTCTTCTAGTGTATGGCTTGTCTTCTCATTCTCTTAAGTGTCTTTTGCAGAGTGGAAGTTTTAAAAATTTTAATGAAATACAGCTTACCAATCCTTTCTTTCATGGATCATGCTTTTGGTGTTGTATTAAAAAGTCATCACCAAACCTAAAGTCATCTGTATTTTCTCTTGTGTTATCTTCTATGAGTTTTATAGTTTTGCATTTTACAATTAGGACTATGATCCATTTTGAATTTTTTGTGAAGGCTGTAAGGTGGGTCTAGCTTTTTTTTTTTTTGACTGCAGATGTCCAGCTGGTACAGTATCATTTGTTGAAAAAACTATTCCCCATTGTATTGCCTTTGCTGCTTGATCAAAGATTAGTATATTTGAATGGGTCTATTTCTGGGCTCTCTAATCCATTCCATTGATCTATTTGTCTATTCTTTCATAAATACACTATTTTTGTTTCTGTAGTTTTATTGTAAGTCTTGAAGTTCGGTATTGTCAATCCCACACTTCTATTCTTCTCCTTCAATACTGTGTTGGCTATTCTGGATATTTTGCCTCTCCACATAAATTTATAATTTTGGTCTTTGGTGAAACTATGCCACTGGACTGTGAACATCACCAGTTTTCAGACCCTCTTCCCCAATGTAGGTGGGACAGGATGGTTAGAGTGGGCTGGAGTTGGTCATTTCTCTTCAACATGGTTAGATGCTAATAAAACCCCACGAGGTTATTGGGGGCATGCCTTGTTATGAATGCTCTAGGTGTATTTCAAAATAGTGATTTTCCCTTCCTCCTGCCAAAAGCACAATGGGGATTTTGCCAATCTTCACTATAAGAACTTGGTTGGCCTCCTGGTGTTAAAACTCATAAAAGTGTGGGGCTACCCTATGACTGGGACCCCTTGGAATCTTTAATTCTCAGGTATGTTCACACTGAGCCTCTTGCAATTTGTCCATTATAGTTTATGTTTTTCTACTGTATTTTTTCAGTTTCTGCTAATGTGTTTCTGCTCTGGTAATTTTTTTGTAGTGATTTTTTTTTTTTTATGTCTAGAACTTTTATTTATTTTTTTTTATATATATGAAATTTATTGACAAATTGGTTTCCATACAACACCCAGTGCTCATCCCAAAAGGTGCCCTCCTCAATACCCATCACCCACCCTCCCCTCCCTCCCACCCCCCATCAACCCTCAGTTTGTTCTCAGTTTTTAACAGTCTCTTATGCTTTGGCTCTCTCCCACTCTAACCTCTTTTTTTTTTTTTTTCCTTCCCCTCCCCCATGGGTTCCTGTTAAGTTTCTCAGGATCCACATAAGAGTGAAACCATATGGTATCTGTCTTTCTCTGTATGGCTTATTTCACTTAGCATCACACTCTCCAGTTCCATCCACGTTGCTACAAAAGGCCATATTTCATTTTTTCTCATTGCCACGTAGTATTCCATTGTGTATATATACCACAATTTCTTTATCCATTCATCAGTTGATGGACATTTAGGCTCTTTCCATAATTTGGCTATTGTTGAGAGTGCTGCTATGAACATTGGGGTACAAGTGCCCCTATGCATCAGTACTCCTGTATCCCTTGGATAAATTCCTAGCAGTGCTATTGCTGGGTCATAGGGTAGGTCTATTTTTAATTTTCTGAGGAACCTCCACACTGCTTTCCAGAGCGGCTGCACCAATTTGCATTCCCACCAACAGTGCAAAAGGGTTCCCGTTTCTCCACATCCTCTCCAGCATCTATAGTCTCCTGATTTGTTCATTTTGGCCACTCTGACTGGCGTGAGGTGATACCTGAGTGTGGTTTTGATTTGTATTTCCCTGATAAGGAGCGACGCTGAACATCTTTTCATGTGCCTGTTGGCCATCTGGATGTCTTCTTTAGAGAAGTGTCTATTCATGTTTTCTGCCCATTTCTTCACTGGGTTATTTGTTTTTCGGGTGTGGAGTTTGGTGAGCTCTTTATAGATTTTAGATACTAGCCCTTTGTCCGATATGTCATTTGCAAATATCTTTTCCCATTCCGTTGGTTGCCTTTTCGTTTTGTTGGTTGTTTCCTTTGCTGTGCAGAAGCTTTTTATCTTCATAAGGTCCCAGTAATTCACTTTTGCTTTTAATTCCCTTGCCTTTGGGGATGTGTCGAGTAAGAGATTGCTACGGCTGAGGTCAGAGAGGTCTTTTCCTGCTTTCTCCTCTAAGGTTCTGATGGTTTCCTGTCTCACATTTAGGTCCTTTATCCATTTTGAGTTTATTTTTGTAAATGGTGTGAGAAAGTGGTCTAGTTTCAACCTTCTGCATGTTGCTGTCCAGTTCTCCCAGCACCATTTGTTAAAGAGGCTGTCTTTTTTCCATTGGATGTTCTTTCCTGCTTTGTCAAAGATGAGTTGGCCATACGTTTGTGGGTCTAGTTCTGGGGTTTCTATTCTATTCCATTGGTCTGTGTGTCTGTTTTTGTGCCATGTAGTGATGTTTTGATTCCCTTTTCATTTCATGTATTTTATAGGTATTGTCTTTGTAGATACCATGGGGATTACACATAATATCCTAAAGTTATAACAACCTATTTTAAATTGATACCAACTTCAATTGCAGACAAAAAACTCTATCCTTTTACAGGTGGTATCTTTATTACTGATAACACAAATTACACCTTTATATATCATGTAGCCATTAACACAGATTTATATTTCATGCATGTTTCCTTTAAACTTTGTTTAAAAACGAGTTGCAAACAAAAATTACAATACTGTTTTTATATTTATCCATGTATTTACATTTATCGGGTATCTTAGTATTTTTAATGGCTTCCAGGTGCTATCTTGTAGTGCCTGATATTCGGGAGATGGAAAATACTCCATCCCCAAATTCCTAGCTTATCTGTAATAAATTCCCTTTCACCTTTCATGATTTTTGCCAAAAACAGAAACCCAAAACATTTTCCAAGTGTATACACTTCCCAAAGATGCTAATAACAGCAATTAGGAGCAAATAGGATTTCATGTTCAAATTAGTTTGGATCATGCTCATATAAGCCAGTTAAATGAGAGTTTTGTCTTTTTTTCCCCTAAGTGTATTGTTTTGATATGCTGCTGTGCATTATGAGATGTAGGATTATAAGGCTATAATAATTAAAATGCAGACATGGTATTTTAACTCAAAGTCACTCATTATATCCACATTTTATTATAGCATATAACATTGTTTTAATAAAAATATTTTATAAAAGATGATGCTGGGACTTGGTCAAATTCTCAATTGTTATGTTTTCTTAATGTTTGTTTATTTTTGAGAGAGAGAGAGAGAAAGAGCACAAGCATGAGGGGGGAGAGACAGAGGGGGACAGAGGATCCAAGGTGGGTTCTGCACTGACAGCAGTGAGACCTATGTGGGGCTTGAACTCACAAACTGTGAGATCATGACCTGAGCTGAAGTCAGATGCTTAACTGACTGAGTCACACCCAGGCACTCCTGTTACGGAGTTTAGATATACAAAATCCAGAATTTCCACAGAATTATCTTTTGTTGCATTTCAAGAATCCCTCCCTACCCAAAACCTACTTGTTTTCTGGGTTTGGATAACATAGAATACTATGCTAACCAAATCAATGCTTTTTTTAGGAAATGACTAGAGCAAGAGTTGACAAACTTTTTCTGTAATGGGCCAGATAGTAAATATTATAGGCTTTGCAAACCACTTGGTCTTATCAGAGGTACTCAATTGTTTTGTAGTGTGAAAGCAGCCAGACAATATGTGAACGTATGTAGTTCTGTTTTAATGACTTTATTTATGAACACTGAAATTCAATTTCATATAATTTCATGTTATGTATTTTTTTTTTTTAACCACTTTAAAATGTAAAACCCATTCTTAGCTTACAGGCCATACAAAAACAGTCAGTGGTCTAGATTAATTTGCTATCCCGATTTACAGTGTGATAGTTAAGGTTTTATCTAAGGTTTAAGTTCAGGTAATGGGTTCAGATTGTGGTGAATATTTGTATTAATAGACTGCTAGAATAAATTTGTACACTCTTAGTACTATATGACACTAAATTATATTTTTGTGATCTAATTATTTTGACATCAGGAATATGGAAGATTCACAGCAACAAATGGCAAGCTTCTTACTTCATTTGATTTAGAAATTCCTTGAATATTTGATAGATTTTGCCAATAAAATTATCTGGCCTGGTGATCTCTTTAAGTGGAGCTATTTGCCTACATTAAAACATTTTTCCCCCTGCATTTATCATTTTAGTCTATTAAGGGTTTACATCTCTCCTTAATTCTGACAAATTACATTTTCCTACAAATACCACATACTTTGTCCAGATTTCCAGACATTAGTAAATGTGATAATCTCCTAATCATGTCCATATTTAATGTATTCATCTGTCCTTTTCCCCATCAGAATTACCAATGTTTTTGTCTATATGTATTTTTTCTGTCAAAGAAATAATTTTATTTTCCTTGAATTATTTTTATTTTTACTAGTATCTTTTCTATATTTGAATGTAGCTTGCTGTTATTCTTGCTTTTAGTCTTGTATATTTAGTTCATTTATTAATAATCTCTTGCTATTTAAACATCAGCATGCCTAAAACCAGAAAACAGACTCTTAACTATAGAGACCAAACTAAGGGTTACTGGAGGGAAGGTGGGCAGAGAGATGGATTAAATAAATGGGTGATAGGTATTAAGGAGGGCACTTGTGATGAGTAGTGGGTGTTATGAGTAATGAATTACTAAATTTTACACCTGAAACTAATATTACACTGTATGTTAACTGGAATTTAAATAAAAACTTGAAAAAAAAATCAGCATGCCTATGGGCTACACATTATTTGAATATAGATTTAGCTGCTTTCAGGTTTTTCTATGTAATGTGTTCATTCTCATTCATTTAAATATATTCAGGGACTGATTTACTTCTGATTCATGTTACTTGGAAGGGTATTATCAATATTCAGATATGGTTGGCTATCATATTTTAGTTTTTCCCATTTTGAAAAAGAATGTGACCTACATATGTTCTACTTTGGAGGGAAAGTGAGTAAATATTTCATGTTTTCTCTTTTTTGATAAATGGTTTTTCTCAATATGTAAATAGTTTTTGATGGGCATAAAATTATTGTGCAGCATGAAATATAGGTGTGAATGTAGTCTTAATTATTCTTTTTCTTTCTTGACTTTTATACCCTAGGGTTTTTTTTCCTTTTTTAATAGTTGTTTGTTTGTTTGTTTTGAGAGAGAGTCTGCAGGGGAGGGGCAGAGAGGAAGAGAATCCCAAGCAGGCCCTGTGCTGAAAGTGCACAGACGCAGAATAGATCCCATGAACTGTGAGATCATGATCTGAGCCTAAACCAAGAGTCAGATGCTTAACTGACTGAGCCACCCAGGCACCCCCACTATTTTTTGTTGTTGTTGTTGTTGTTTGAGAGAGAGAGAGAGAGAGAGAGAGAGAGAGAGAGAGAGAGAGAGCACAAGCAGGGGAGGGGGGCAGAGAGAGAGAGAAAGAATCCTAAGCAGGCTCCATACTCAGCTCAGACTTGATGTGGGACCTGACCCCAAAACCCTGGGATCATGACCTGAGATGAAATGAAGAGTCAGACGCCCAACTGACTGAGCCACCCAGGCACCCCTTTTCCTTTTTAAACTTCATGCTGAATAAAGAATAAATGTTGGTGCGAAGCTTTTCTCCAAACATTACACCCACTGGTCTTTCTCATTATGAATTCTTTGATGTCAATTAAGGTGTATTACATGGTTAACATCCTTTCTACAAATGATAATAATAATGGTGAAGATATTGATACTAGTATTAAAATAGCATTTGCTAGATAGTTACTATATGTTAGTAACAATCCCACCCATTTTACATTTCTTAACTCATTTAATCCTTGCAGCAATCCAACACACACATTAGCGTGTGTGTATATGTGTATGTATATTCACACACATATAAAATTACAAAGCAGCACTAACTTTTCTACAAGTATTGAAATATTTAGGTATTTGGTTGTGTGTGCACATATTTATAAACAAATATAGTTTTTAAAAGAAGGTCTGGAAGGTTAAAAGACAAATTGGTATCAGTGGTTACAATGAGGGATATGGTTTACAAGGAGAAATACTGATCAGTTATTTTGATACTGAAACGTAATGTTTTTAAAGAAAACAAAATAAGATAGCACTAAATTTGTATTTAAAAGGCAATTTTTATAACTGTAAAATTTCAGTGAGCACCATTAAGTATGTCAGTAGTATTTAGCAAAATGATAATCTACCATAGAAAAGATTATGATACCATTAAAAATAATGATAAATAAATATTTATACTTACTGAAACAGTAGCATGATAGAAGCAGGTTATGGTACGGCATGCACATCAGATTACACTAAGAAAGCCTGGAAGGATATGTTGTAATAATATGAAAGTAGTAATTTCTGTTTGGAAGGCTTACAGATAACCTATTTATTTCCTTTGTGTGTTTTTTACAACATGAAAATATGAGTGTTACCAAAGGGAAAAAGAACACAGCTGCCTTCAAAAACAAAGTTATAATTTTGCCAGGAATTAAAAGATAGCCTATGTAACAGGACTTACAGTGTAGTATTGGTAGTACCAGATCTATAGGTCAGAGCAATAGAAAAGATGGCTCTAAAATGAAGCCAATATAAACACAAATGTATAACCAAGAAGCAGAATAAAACAATGGGGAGGAAAGAATTATTTAAGAAGTAGTTTGGGACAGAATCTTTTTTGGAGGGAAGGCAGGTATAATTTAAACCTTGAATTTACATTTTAGAATACATTTAACAAGTTATGTATAAAAGAAAATTACAAATATGTTAGAAAAACAATGTTAACAGTGTTATGGGTTAAACTATGTTGAAGCCCTAACCCCTGGCACTTGTGAATGTGATCCTACATGGAAATAAGGTCTTTGCAGACGTAATCAGTTAAGATAAGGTCATCGGGGTGTGCCCTAATCCAATAGGACTCATGTCCTGTATGAGTCTCCTCTTAAACAAGACAGAGACCGATATACATAGAGAGAATGCAATGTGAAGACGGAGGCAGAGACTGGAGTGATGCATTACACGACAAGGAATGTCAAAGATTGTTGTTATCAGAAGGCAGGAGAGGGACATGGAACAGATTCTTCCTCAAAGTCCTCAGAAGGAACCAACCTTACCAACAACTTTAATTTTGGATTTCAAAGCTCCAAAACTGTGAGAGAATACATTTATGTTGTTTTAAGTCACCCAATTTTGAGGTACTTGATATTGTTACAGTAGCTCAAAAAACTACTACACTGCTTTATTTTTTTTCCATTACCTATTTTTAAGGTCTTATTATAAAGATTATGAACAGAGCTTATCTTTCACCCAGTATGAATTCCTTCATGGCGAATAAGGTCAGAACGACTACCAAAGGCCTTTCCGCATTCCTTACAGTCAAAGGGTTTCTCACCAGTGTGAATTCTTTGATGTCTAGTAAGGTTTGAACCTTTATTAAAGGCCTTCCCACATTCATTACATTCATAAGGTTTTTCATCTGTATGGATTCTCTGATGTTGAATAAGTTCTGAGCTCTGAATAAAGGCCTTTCCACATTCCTTACATTCATAGAGTTTCTTGCCTGCATGAATTCTGTGATGGTTAGTAAGTGTTGAGGCACTACTAAAGGCCTTCCCACATTCCTTACATTCATAAGGTTTCTCACCAGTATGTATTCTCTGATGTTGAATAAGCCTTGAGTGTTGAGTAAAGGCTTTCCCACATTCTTTACATTCATAAGGTTTCTCACCAGTATGAATTCTCAGATGTGGAAAGAGCTGTGAACTCTTAGTAAAGGCTTTTCCACATACTTTACATTCATAGGGTTTCTCACCAGTGTGAATTCTCTGATGATCGTTGAGGTTTGAGCAATAATTAAAGGCTTTTCCACATTCCTTACATTCATAGGGTTTCTCACCAGTGTGAATCCTCTGATGTTGAGAAAAATATGAACTACAACTAAAAGCCTTGCCACATTCCTTACATTCATAGGGTTTTTCACCAGTATGAATCCTCTGATGTCGAGTAACAAGCGAGCCACGACTAAAGGACTTCCCACACTCTTTACATTTGTAGTTTTTTTCAGCAGAATGAGTTCTCTGATGTTGAATAAATTGTGAGTTCTGATTAAAGGCCTTTCCACATATCTTACATTCACAGGGTTTCTCTTCATTAACAGTTTTTTGATGTGGAGTGAGGAATGTGGGCTGAATAAAAGTGGGCATGTCTTCATGGGTAAATATTACTTGACTAAAATGTCTCTTCTTTAGAGATAATATCTTGGTCTCACACATGGATTCCAGATCTGAAAGAAAATAAAAATGTGTATGTTCATTTATCCTATCTTGGAAAAGATTAAAACTTCAAAAAAAGATTAAGGTAAAAATAATATCTAGGAAAGTAAATGCTTAAACAACTCTCAAATACAGCTAAGCAATTTTTAAAACTGATAACGAAAGCATGGACATTGAGGAGAGCCAACAGGAAATTCAAGAGGGTGATTAGGGAAATAAATAATCTCTATCTTGAAATACTAATGTGAATCAGAATCATTTGAAACTTCTGTAAATACACCCTGTTCAGGGCCACCCTCTATTATATACAGTGATTCTAAGCATATATACATGCTCATAAGCATATATCCCTTACACACAGCATCATACTATATATCTTGTAATTTGTGGACAGTTGTCCGTCCTGGGCACCTCGGTGGCTCAGTCAGTTCAGCATCCGACTTTGGCTCAAGTCATGATCTCACGGTTCATGAGTTCAAGCCCCACATCAGGCTTGCTGCTGTCAGCACCAAGCCTGCTTCGGATCCTCTGTCTCCCTCTCTCTCTATCCCTCCCCCACTCATGCTCTCTCTTTGAAAAATAAACAATTAAAAAAAAGACTTGAGGAACAAATGTGTTGAAATGTATAAATGGGTGGAGGTGCAGTCAGAGACTGTGCAAAGGGTGTGCTGTTGCAAATTCACATTAGGGTATAGCCTACAGGAAGTCTAAGGTGCTGAATGAAATAGGCAAGAATGGTAGGCAGGTGATAGAGCCTGATATATTGGGGATTCACTGAAACTAGTTAGTCTTGACCACTCATGACCACATAATCAAACCCCAATAAAAACTCAGAGCAAGGATTAAGGGAAGCTTCCTAGACTGTATGATGTACAAGGAAGGTGGCATACCTTGACTACATACATGACTACATACCTTGAAAGCACAGAATTTCCTATGCTTGGTACCTCCTAGAATTTGCCGTATGTACCTTTTCAGCTGGCTGTTCACTGTCTCTTTTATATAAAATGGTAATCGTAAGTACAGTGCTTTTCATGAATTTATGAGTTGTTCTAGTGAATTATCAAACCTGAGGAGTTGTATGAAACTCTAAATTTACAGTCAGCCAGGCAGAAGTATGGGTAGCCTGGGGATCCCAGTTGCAACTGGTGTCTGAACTAAGGGCAATCTTGTTGGGTACCTTGCCCTTTAACCTGTGGAATCTGATGTTAATTCCAGGTAGTGTCAGGATTTAATTGAAGTGTAAGACAGCCATTTGATATCAGAGAATTTGTGAAAGCCACAATACTGAAATACTCCTGTTCATTTCATCCCAATTTCACTCTCAGAATGCCAATAATAGGCTCATAACTCCCTCAATTAGTAATGAAAGTAATGAAAGTCCCTTCTGATGGGAAAATTATGCACAAGGGAAAAGACCAAATTACCAAAAGTGGGCAGTCCTCAGTATATTAACCCAACCAGATCATCCTAAAGTAAACAAGACCCAATCCCTACTACACAGAAGTTCCAATCATCTTTTCAGTATGTCATACTTAAAAATGAGCAGTAAGCCATTGTTTATAAGACATTTGAGAAATGTTTTTCAACATGAAAAGGAGCCTAAAACAGAACAAAGTATCTGTGAGGGAACAATCAATGCAAGGAACAGAAGAAAAGGTCAAAACATATAATGAATAACCTCAGAGAGATAAGAGAATTAAACAGGCATAAGATGCTAAACAAAGGAACCCAAAGGAACACTAACATATATACACACAAAGTTCTTAGAAATCAAAAATATAATCATGAAAAAGTATTTTTTAAAACCCCAAAATTCCTCTCTAAATTCTGTGCACAAAATTCTGGCTTCCTTTCTCAATTGACCTTGGAGAAATTACAGAGAATTTGGTTTTGTGGAACTGAGGCAAATTATGAAATATCTTAGGGAGACTGAAGACTTATACAAACTTGTGTGTGTTTGAGGATGGAGCTACTTGCCTAGATAGATGGTAACAGGAGGCAAGGAGAGGCTAGCCTGGTAGTAAAGTCTTTAAACTCTGATTTAGCCTTTCCCTGAACTTCCTTGGGACCACAGCAGCCTATGTCTTTACCACAGGAATTGATGGCAACTCTGCTCAAGTTGCTGAATAAGTAGGATAACCTAATGGCAAAGAAAAAAACCTGTGGATAGAAGAATATGGCTGATCACCTGCTCTCAGGCATATGCTCCTCTACCTCCTAAGCTATTAAAACCCCCAGAGCAGGGCACCTGGGTGGCTCAGTCAGTTGGGAGTCCAACTTCAGCTCAGGTCATGGTCTCACTGCTTGTGGGTTCAAGCCCCGTGTCGGGCTCTGCGCTGACAGCTCAGAGCCTGAAGCCTGCTTCAGATTCTGTGTCTCCCCTCTCTCTGCCCCTCCCATGCTTGTGCACGCTCTCTCTCTCTCTCTCTCTCTCTCAATAATGAATAAATGTTAACAAAAAAAAACTTAAAGAAAACAAAACCCAAGAGCTGGTGGATTACAAAAGGGAAAGCATACTCTTCCGTAGATGCTGCTGCTTTGTAAATGTTGAAAGATCAAACCCTGATAAGAAGAATTAACTAGAGGAGCAGTAGCAAATAAAAGTTATCACCAGTGAACCCTTAGATCTTAGGGCTCATCATCCTGAGCTTATCTCCGCCCACTTCTTATATCTACCTAGAGGGACACAGACCTGGGTCTACCTCTTGGCCCTACCCCAGGCACACTGCTAGACAAGGTGATTGATAATCTCTTGGGAACATGGACTCACAGGTCAAAATGGCCATACAACAGAGGGTACAACTGTTGTTGAAATAAGACTACAAACTACCATGATCATCTTTGACAGATACAGAAAAAGTATAGGATGTGGCCAAGACCTATTTATGATAACTCTGAGCAAATCAGCCCTGCAAAGTAATAGCTGTAACTTGGTAAAAGTTATGAAAGAGAGAGGGAGACACAGAACTTGAAGCAGGCTCCAGGCTCTGAGTTGTCAGCACAGAGCCCAATGTGGGGCTCAAACCCACGAACCACGAGATCATGACCTGAGCCAAAGTTGGACGCTCAACCAACTGGGCCACCCAGGCACCCCTGAAGAAACTTCAGATATGGTCCCATTAGATCAGGAAAAAGAAATGTTACCACTACCAATGTTACCAATTAAGGCAGTCCCAGCTATTATTATAAGCAAAGAAATAATAAGTATGAGGATTGGAAGTGATAAATCCAATAATATGATGATCTAAGTAGAAAAACCTTAATATGATGATGATCTAACTAGAAAAATCAAGAGAATAAAAAACTGCCAGACATTAAAGATCAACTTATAAAAATTAATAGTATTTTGAGTAACATCAGCAAGATGATGGAATAATAAGTGCTAGATTCTCCTGACCCCCATAATAAACACATCAACTCAATACCAATACATAGATAAGTTCCCTTCGTGGGAAATCAAGAAACTAAGAGAATCCTACATACTAGGCAAGTGTGAAGCCAGACATATTGAAACTAGTAGGAAAACTGGAGAAACCCTCTCTCACCATGATCCCCGTACTGGCATAGCGCCATAAACTGGGAGGAAACCTCCAGCTTCCAACTTCTCCCTGAATACAAAAAAAAGTTGGAATGTAGTCAATGACTCAACTTTTCTAAGTGATGCCTAACTGACCATTCTGGAGCCTTGATTAGACCTGTTATACCCTAGACTCCTGAGGACTACAGAGAACAAAAGCACTGGTTTGAACTAGTATGCAGGCACTCACCACAGCTCCTTTCCCTGCTCAATACAGAGTGAATGGGAGAAAAACTTCAGCTCTCAGCTTCTCCCTGGGGAAGGTAAGAGGTGGACTGTGTGTCAAACATTCCAACTTTTCTGGGGTTTGACTAAGGTACTGGCTTCTATCTTACCAGTCTTGGAGTGCTGATGGAACCCGGCAGATTCAAGATGTCTGAGAGCCACCAAGAATTAAGAAGGTAGTTTGAACTAGTATACAAACTTATCATAGCTCCTCCTCCTGGTCTAGTGCAGAACGAATGGATAGAAAACTCTAGCTCCCACCATCTCCTTGAAGATGAGAAGAGTTGGACAATGCAACAATTTTCTAACTTCTCTGGGAGCTACCCAAGGTACTGACTTCAATCTCACCTATCTCAGAGTGCAGATGGGACCTGGCATACAGTGGGCCCCTGGGACTACAGAAAACAAAGGGGGCAATTTGAACTAGCATGGAGGCACCACAGCTCTTCTCCTAGTTTAGTACACAGCGAGTGGGAGAAAAAACAAAGCTCCCAGTTTTCAAATGTTCCAAATTTGGGGGGATTACTTAGGGCCTGGCTTCTGTCTTGGACCTGATGGAACCGGGCATATTCTAGACACCTGGGAGCCATTGAGAACAAAGATGGGGATTTGAACCATCTTTGCATGTAACACCTGCATGTAAACATTTGCCATAGCCCTTCCCCCAATTCCAGAGCAAAGCTAGCAGGCAAAACACTCCAGCTCCCACATTTTCTCTGGAGAGGGAAAGAAACTGGACCACACATCCAATGTTCTAATTTCTTTAGATGCTACATGAGGAATTGGTGCTTGTTTCAGAGCACTGATGGGACCTGGCATACTCTAGACACCTGGGGGTCGCTAATAAAGACAGTGGTTTGGATTAGCATAAAAGTTTGAGAGGCTGACAGAAGCTCTGACTGGTGAAGGTCTTCTCTTGTATGAGGCTAAATACATAATAAATGGGACAAGTGGCATTTTTTTTAACATGTAGATATCAACACAAAGAATCAAGGAAAATGAAGAAACGGAAACACAATCCAAACAAAGAAACAAAGCTCCAGAAAATTACCCTAATGAAATATAAGTAGAGGAATTACCTGACAGGGAATTTTAAATAAACATCATAAAAATGATCAATGAGCTCAGGAGAACAATGTATGAGGAAAGTGAGAATTCCAATGAGACAAAATATGAGAAATAATAAGAAAATCCTGGAGCTGAAGAATGTAAAAACTGAACTGAAAATTTTAATAGATGTAGTCAACAACAGACTAGAGCAAGCAGAAGAATCAGTGAACTCAAAGACACATTTTTTTGAAATTATCCAATCAAAGGAGCGGAAAGAAAAGAGAATAGAAAAGAGTAAAGAAAGCTTAAGGTTCTTATGAAACACCAAGGAATGGTCTAATATACACATTATGGGAATTCTAGAGGCAGAAGTGAGTAAGAACAAGAAAACTTACTCAAATTAGTAATGGATGAAAACTTCCCAAATCTGGGGAAGGAAACAGACATGCAGACTCAGGAAGTCAAAGTATTCCAAAAGAAATCCATACTGAGACACATTATGTCACACTGAGACATCATTATGTCTTTGTCAATAGTCAAAGGCAGGGGCGCCTGGGTGGCTCAGTCGGTTAAGCATCCAACTTCAGCTCAGGTCACGATCTCGCAGTCCGTGAGTTCAAGCCCCGCTTCGGGCTCTGGGCTGATGGCTCAGAGCCTGGAGCCTGCTTCCGATTCTGTGTCTCCCTCTCTCTCTGCCCCTTCCCCGTTCATGCTCTGTCTCTCTCTGTCTCAAAAATAAATAAACGGTAAAAAAAAAAAATTAAAAAAAAATAGTCAAAGGCAAAAGGGGCACCTGGCTGGCTCAGTTGGAAGAGCGTACGACTCTTGATCTCAGGGTCATGAGTTGGAGTCCCATGTTATGTGTAGAGATTAAAATAAATAAAAACTTCAAAGGCAGGGGGACCTGGATGAAATTTAAGAAGACTAAAATCACACCAAGTATCTTTTCTGACTATGGTCAATGAAATTAGAAATCAACAGCAGAATGAAAACTGGAAAATTCACAAATATGTAGAAATTAAACAACACTTCTGAACAAGCGATAGGTCAACAAGAAATAGAGAAATTAGAAAATATCTTGAGAGACAAAAACAAGATGAAGAAAAAGTAGTAATGAAGAGGGAAGAGTATAGTCCTACATTAAAAAATAAGATCACTAATATATGACCTAATTTATGCCTCAAGGAACAAACTAAACCCAAAGTTGGCAGAAGGAAGAAAATGATAAAGATTACAGTGGATATAAATGAAATAGAATAGAAAAACAAGAAAGACCAATGAAATAGTTGGTTTATTGAAATAAATAAGTAAAATTGATAAACTTTTAGACTAAGAAAAAAGAGGAGTCTCAAATAAATAAAATCAGAAATGAAAAAGGAGACACTATAATTAATGTTACAGAAATAAAAAGGACCATAAGAGGCTACTATGAATAATTATATACCATGAAACTGGATAACCTGGAAAAAATGGATAAATTCCTAGATACATATAACCTACCATGACTGAATCATGAAGATACAGCAAGTCTGAATATACCCATAACTAGTAAGAACATTGGCTCACAATAAAAAAAACTTTCAGGGCACCTGGGTGGCTCAGTCAGTTAAGCGTCCAACTCTTGATTCCAGCTCAGGTCATGTCTCACGGTGGTGAGATCCAGCCCCAAGTCGGGATCCATGCTGAGCCTGGAGCCTGCTTGAGATTCTCTTTCTCCCTCTGCCTCTGCCCGTCCCCTGCTTGTGCATGCAGCACACACTCTCTCTCTTTCCTCTCTCTCTCAAAAAAATTCTCTCAACAAAGAAAAGCCCAGGACCAGATGGCTTCATTGGTGAAGTCTACCAAACATTTAAATAATAATAATGTCAACCTAGGGAGTGGGGGAGAGGTACCAATCCTAAAACTCCTACAAAAAAACTGAAAAGCAGGGAACACTTCCAAACTATTTTTGTTTTTGAGAGAAAGAGAAAGTGCACGTGTGCACACACGTAGCGGAGGGGCAGAGGGAGAGAGGCAGAATCCCAAGCAAGCTCCACTCTGGGGCTCGCTCCCATGACCCTGAGATCATGACTTGACCTGAAATCAAGAGTCAGATGCTCAACCAAGTGAGCCACTAGGCTCAAAACTCATTTTATGGGGGTGCCTGGATGGCTCGGTTGGTTAAGCCTCCAACTTTGGCTCAGGTCATGATCTCACAGCTTGCGAATTTGAGCCTCACAATGGGCTCTGTGCTGACAGAGCCTGGAGCCTGCTTTGGATTGTGTCTCCCTCTCTCTCTCTGCCCCTCCCCTGCTCGCACTCTGTCTCTCTCAAAAATAAACATTAAAAAATATTTTTTTTAAATAAAGAGGAAAAAGAAAAACATTCATTTTATGAAGCCAGCATTACCCTCATGCCAAAGTCAGACATAGAAACCATTAAAAAAAGAAACTGACAGGCCAATTCCTAATGAATATTGATGCAAAAATTCTCAAGAAAATACTACTAAACCGAATTCAACAGCACATTAAAAGGATCATACACCATGACCAAGTGGAATTTATTCCTGGGATGTAAAGATGATCCAACATACAAAAATCAATTAATGTGATACCTGAGACTGAAGGATAAAAATCAAATGATCATCTCAACAGATGCAGAAAACTAATTTGATAAAATTCAACACCCTTTCATTAAAAAAACTCTCAGCAAACTACTAGAAGGATATTACCTCAACATAATGAAGACCATATATAAAAAGTACACACCTAATATTATATTCAATGATGCAAAACTGAATGCTTTTCCTCTAAGATCATGAAGGCAAAGATGCCCACTCCTGCCACTTCTATATCCGGCATATAGAAAACTCTATGAAGACTCCACATAAAAACTGTTAGAATTAATAAACAAATTAGGTTTTCAGTTTGCAGTTGCAGGAAATGAGTTGCAGGAAAAATGAGCTGTGTTTCTTTACACTAACAATATTCTGAAAAGGAAATTAGAAAAACAATACTAAGATTAAAAGGACTAATATATTTAGGAACACACTTAACTATGGAGGTGAGAGACTTGTACACTGAAAACTGTGAAACACTGATGGAAGAAATTAAAGATACACAAGATAAATGTTAAGATATTCTGTGTTCATGGATTGGGAAAATACTGTAAAAATGTCCATACTCCCCAAATTATCTACAGATTCAATGCAATCCCTGTAAAAATCCCAATGGCATTTTCTATAGTAATAGAAAAAAACAATTCAATGAGCCAAAATAATCTTTAGACAGTACAACAAAGCTGGAGGCAACACATTTCCTGATTCCAAAATACATTATAAAGCTGCAGCAGTTAAAACAGTATGGTACCGGCACAAAGACATTCATATAGCCAACAGAACAGAATAAATTCACATATACACAATTAATATATAACAAACGTGCAAGACTACATAACAGAGAAGGGTAAGTCTTAACAAATGATGATGGGAGAAGCATCTGCTGGCTCAGTCAGTTAAGCATATGACTCTTGGTTTTGGCTCAGGTCATGATCTCAAGGTTTCGTGAGTTCGAGCCCCATGTCCAGCTCTGTGCTGACAATGTGGAGCCTGCTTGGGATTCTCTGTCTCCCTCTCTCTCTGCCTCTCTTCCACTTATACTCTGTCTCTTTCAAAATAAACTTAAAAAGAATGATGATGGGAAAATGGAACATCCACATGCAAAAAAAAAAAGAAATTGGACTCTTACCTTATATCATACAGAAAAATCAACTCAAAATGTATTAAAGACTTAAATATAAGACCTGACATTGTAAAACTTCTACAAGAACACATAGGGGAAAAGTTTCATGACACCAGTCTTAGTGATGATTTCCAAATATGGCATCAAAAGCACAGGTAACAAAAGCAAAAATAGACATACAGGACTAGGACTACATCAAATTTAAAATCTTACACATAGCAAAGAATCAACAGAATGAAAAGACAATCTATGGAATGGGAGAAAACATTTGCCAACCATATATATGATAAGGGGTTAATGTCTAAAATAGGTAGGAATAAAACCTAATAACCTAATTTAAAAAATTAGTAGGGGGGAGCCTGGGTGGCGCAGTCGGTTAAGCGTCCGACTTCAGCCAGGTCACGATCTCGCGGTCCGGGAGTTCGAGCCCCGCGTCGGGCTCTGGGCTGATGGCTCAGAGCCTGGAGCCTGTTTCCGATTCTGTGTCTCCCTCTCTCTCTGCCCCTCCCCCGTTCATGCTCTGTCTCTCTCTGTCCCAAAAAATAAATAAATAAACGTTGAAAAAAAAAATTAAAAAAAAAAAATTAGTAGGGTGCCTGGGTGGCTCAGTTGGCTAAGCATCCAACTTCAGCTCAAGTCATGATCTCATGGTTCATGAGTTCAAGCCGCTCATTTGGCTATGCTCTGACAGTGCAGAGCCTGCCTGGGATTCCCTATCTCCCTCTCTGCCCACCCCTGACTTGCTCACTTTCTCTCTCTCAAGATAAATAAACTTTAAAAATTAAGTAAGTAAATAAATAAGAACGTGAATAGAAGTTTCTCCAAAGAAACCATACAAATAGCCAAGAAGTAAATGAAAGATGCTCAATATCGCTAATTATTACAGAAACATAAATCAAAACCATGATGAAACATTACCTATTATGGTTAGGACAGCTGTCATTAAAAAAAAGGGGGGGAGGCAAGTAACTGTTGGTGAGGATGCTAAGAAATTGGAACTCTTGTACACTACTGGTGGGAATGCAAAATGGTGTAGCCACTATGGAAAACAGTATGGAGGTTCTTCAAAAAATTAAAAATAGAACTATCATATGATCCATCAATCCCACTTCTGGGTATTTATCCAAAAGAATTGAAATCGAGATCTTGAAGAGATATTAGCACTCATGTGTTCATTGCAGCACTACTCATAATAGTCAAGATGAAAACAACCTAAATCCATAGATAGATGAGTGGATAAAGAAAATGTGGCATATATGTACAATGGAATATTATTCAGCCTTAAAAAGAAGGAAATCTTGCCATATGTGACAACATGGATGAACCCTGAAGACACTATGCTACATGAAATAAGGCAGTCACAGGACAAATACTGCATTATTTGACTTATATGAGGTATCTAAAAAGAGCAAAACTCATAGAAGCAAAGAGTAGAATGGTGGTTGCCAGGGGCTGGGCTGAGAGGGAAATGAGCAGTTGTTAATCAACAAGTATAAAGTTTTAACGATGCAAGGCAAATAAGTTCTAGAGATCTACTATATAATGCTGTGCCTATAGTTAACAATACTATACTATACACTTAAAAATCTGTTAAGATGGTAGATCTCATGTTAAGTGATCTTATCACAATAAAATTTAAGAAGAAAGGGGGGG
Organism: Lynx canadensis; assembly: GCF_007474595.2. Classification (NCBI taxonomy): domain Eukaryota; kingdom Metazoa; phylum Chordata; class Mammalia; order Carnivora; family Felidae; genus Lynx; species Lynx canadensis. The sequence continues at coordinate 44,989,779 of NC_044317.1, read as the reverse complement.
AAAAAGCAGTTGAAAATTTTATATCCTACAAGCAGCTTGAGGCTGCATACTGCTCCACATTCTCATCTATTCATCTTCAGACTTAAATGTTTGTCCATGTTGCAGGTGTCATAATGGTATCCTACTGCAGTTTTAATTTGCATTTCCCTGATAACTAATAAAATTAAATTCATTTTCACATGTTAAAGAAAAACTAATAGTATTTCTCTGCATCAACAATACTAATTAGAAAATTGTACACGCTCACAATAGCAATACAGCGTGTTTTAAAAATTTAGAAAGTAACTGAACAAAAAACAAAAAATTGCTAGGAACAACAGATTGCAAATGATGTGTCTGGTTAAAAGACAGCCTGAAGGTTACAGATTTATTATCCTGTAGGACAATAACTAGTTTTTATATCCCAGTCAGTGATGTTATTCCTGCATTCTTTCTTTCCATGACAATATGAACTCCATTTCTCCCAAATAATGAACTAAATAAATCCTTCAAATGTGTTTATCATATATTTATGAAAGAGTCATATTAAACTTCTGAAAAGTTATAATTTTTTTTTTCAGTTTATTTATTTGAGAGAGAGACGGGGAGAGGGAGAGAGCGCATACACACACGTGCAAGCAGGGTAAGGGCAGAGGCAGAGGGAGAGAGAGAATCCCAAGCAGGTTCCACACTCAGCCTGGAGCCCAATGTGGAACTCAATCTGACAACTGTGAGATCATGACCTGAGCCAATACCAAGTCAGATACTTAACCGACTGAGTCACCTAGGTGCCCTGAAAAGTTGTATTTTTGAAAAGTTTTGAAAATGTTATACTCTGGGGGCACGTGGGTGGTTCTCAGTTGAGAGTCTGACTCTTGGTATTGGCTCAGATCATGATCTCACAGTCTGTGGAGTTGAACCTTGGGTCAGGCTCCATGCTGACAGTGTAGACCCTGCTTGGGTTCATTCTCTCTCTCTTTCTGCCCTTTCTCTGCTCATGCAGGTGTGTGTTCTCTCTCAAAATAAATAAATAAACATAAAAATAAAAAAGAAAATGTTATTCTCTTAAAATTTTGAAGATTCCACTGAGATGTCCAAATGGACTTAACCGCAGGATGCAATAAAGCATGTGACTTGAGAAGTATTCCTCATAGGCTATTTAAGTCCCAGCAGTCTTCCTTTCTTGGCTGTCTCAGTAAATCCCAAGCAGCAATAAAATTCTATTTCCATTCACTTTCTCTCCACTACACCCTCCTTAGTGTGTCCTGGGCTTGTTTTGGGGCCAAATCCAGTTTGGTTCTGGTTTGTGTAAAGCTGGTACATTATAGTGATTAGGAATGTGATATTATGGTGGTATCTATATGGATAATGGACATCTGTTTCAGTTATCTGGGGATCCCTTCATTCTCTGTTGAGATGACAGAAGATCTGGATTGTTATCTACCCTTTGAGTCTGTTTGTAATATCTTGTGCCTCCTAGAAAGGAAAAAAAATCTTGGGGGGGGGGGTGGCTGGGTGGCTCAGTCAGTTAAACGTTCGACTCTTGGTTTCAGTTCATGATCTTACACTTTGTAAGATCAAGTCCTACATCAGACTGTGCTGACGGTGCAGAGCCTGCTTAGGATTTTCTCTCTCTCCCTCTTTCTCTGCCTCTCCCCTGCTCACTACCTTTCTCTCAAAATAAATAAATAAACTTTAAAAAATTAAAAAAAAACCTCGATTTGTGAGTTCTTTAGTTCTTCATTAATGTATCCTGGGGCGCCTGGGTGGCGCAGTCGGTTGGGCGTCCGACTTCAGCCAGGTCACGATCTCGCGGTCCGGGAGTTCGAGCCCCGCGTCAGGCTCTGGGCTGATGGCTCAGAGCCTGGAGCCTGTTTCCGATTCTGTGTCTCCCTCTCTCTCTGCCCCTCCCCCGTTCATGCTCTGTCTCTCTCTGTCCCAAAAATAAATAAACGTTGAAAAAAAAAATTAAAAATAATGTATCTTGTGGCTAAATTGTAAAACTAAAGTTGTATCTATAACTTTTTTGTTATTTTTTCCTATAACATTTTTTGAGATATAATTGACATAAAAACTTTTACCTGACAAAAAAATAAGTTTTAAATACTTTCCTATTTCCAGAAGGTATTAATAAACTTAACTGTGAAGGCTCTTAAAGGAGTTCACACCAAGACCATATGCAACCAAAAAAAAAATAATAATAAATAAACTGCATTTTGTCAAAATTAAAAACTTTTGTGCTTCAAAGGACAAAATCAAGAGGGTGAAAACACACTCACTAAATGGGGGAAAATAGTCACAAATCATATACTGTTAAGAGACCTGTATTTAGAATATATAATTAACAGAAAACTCAATAATAAAAAGGCAAACAACCCAATTAAAACATGGATAAAATCATCACCCTACATCTCATTCACCTGAACAAAGGCCTCTCGTCAGCTCTCTTTCAACCATCCAGGGCTCTTTTCCTTGTTCCAATAAGGAAATCACAGCTGGCTTAGAATTGGAAAGTCCTGATCACAAGAAAAGACATGGGACATGGTTATGCTGTGGGTGTCCCAGAAATCAGATCCAGTCCCTTGGTGAGAAGAAAGAGATGCCACTGTAGGAAGGACCGAAGAAAGATGAAGGTGAAGCTTCAGCCCACTGGAGCTGCTCATTTCCAATTCTTCTATTCCATTCCAACTCAAACCATTCCTTAAGGAACAGGGAGCAGAAATTTAGCTGGCTACTTGAAACAAATAATTCAGAATGGAGAAAGGAGACATTCCTGAGGGCAGACTCTGAATTTTGGGGGATAGTTCTCCTTACCCACTGAAACCAGGTTGCTGAAATTCTCCAACATCACTTCTTTGTATAAATTCATCTGACCAGAGTCCAGGCATTCCCATTCCTCCTGAGAGAAGTTTATAGAAACATCCCTGAACATCATTGATCCCTGAAACAACAAACACGCTTTCACAGTAGAAGAAGATAAGAAAAAGATGGTAGTAGGGATGGTGGTAGAGGGCTCTACAAAAAGGAACAGAGATTGTTAATCAAATTGAAGGGGCCAGAACTCTATTAGATCAGTAGAAAACATATGTCTTGTATACAGAGGGATATATCTAGGAACGTACAAGTAAAATTTTCCAATGACATGAAATAGCAAAAATACAGCTCAATGCTTGATGCCTGGCTATAGTGAAATGTACGTAAATGTGAATTCCTTTTCTTCCCATATTTTCCTTTTAAGACCTCAAAGAAGGAACTATGTGATGAACTTTAAAACACTTTAAAGTTTCAGAATCAGGGAAAAAAAGAACTTTCTAAAATTTCCAGGAAGAAAAAAACCAGAATTTTCCAAAACTTCCAGGAAGAAAATATGGATTATAAAAAAAAATTTCAGGAATCAAAATCACAGTGGACTTTAAAAAAAAATTTTTAATGTTAATTTATTTTTGAGACAATGCAAGAGGCAGAGTACAAGCAGCAGAAGGGCAGACAGAGGGAGACACAGAATCCAAAGTGGGCTCCAGGCTCCAAGCTGTCAGCACAGAGCCCGACGCGGGGCTCGAACTCACGAGCCATGAGATTGTGACCTGAGCCGAAGTCGGACACTTAACTGACTGAGCCACTCAGGTGCCCCAGAGTGGACTTTTAAAAAGCACCACTTGAAGTAAGAAAAAAAGTGACTCCTTTAATATTACAAAGGAAAATGAATTCTGGCCTTGAATTCTATACCCAGTCAAAGCTAAAGTGAAGATTATATACCAAGCAAGATTAAAAACCAAGCTAGTGTGAAGATTAAGTCAACACAATTATAGATTGGCAGGAAAAGACAAAATTATCTCCTATGTAGCTTTTCATTTTAGAACTTTAAAAATGTTTATTTATTTATTTTTGAGAGAGAATGGTGGGGGGGAGGGGGGACAGAAAGAGGAGACAGAAAGAATCCCAAGCAGGCTCCATGCTGTCATCACAGGGCCTGATGCAGAGCTCGATCTCACAAACCATGAGATCATGACCTGAGCTGAAATCAACACTCAGACACTTAACCAACTGAGCTACCCAGATGCCCCTCTCCTATGCAGCTTTTTAAAAGAAGCTCCTGGCCTATGTGCTCCATCAGAACTGCAGAGTAAATTAAGAAAAAGAAAAATACTATATTCAGAAATTACACAACGTGAAAATACATGACAAAGTCCCAAGTATAACTGTGAAAGGCAAGTCATAGGACAATATCTGGCAGCAGAACTAGAGAGCAACATCTAGGAACAGGAGGATAGAGGACTATGGGAAACATGTCTCCAAAGAAAACTAAAGAACTAATGTTTGATCACATGGAAAATATTTTTGATAGGCAACTGAAAGCAATGTTGGTAGATTTGGGGGAAAAATAGCAACACACATATGGAATGAGACAAAGAAACAAAGCAGTTTACCCTAAGAAAACTGTAAAAGTTGTACTAAAAAGAATCTAGCCTCTAGTATACTACTTGGCTCAGATTAATAATATCTGTGAGGTGCTAATAACATGAATATCAATGATTTAAAGAAAAAATGTGTGGCACAAAAACACTCAGATCAATGGAACAGAATAGAGAACCCAGAAATGGACCCACAAACGTATGGCCAACTAATCTTTGACAAAGCAGGAAAGAATATCCAATGGAATAAAGACCGTCTCTTCAGCAAATGGTGCTGGGAAAACTGGACAGCGACATGCAGGAAAATGAACCTGGACCACTTTCTTACACCATACACAAAAGTAAACTCAAAATAGGTGAAAGACCTAAACGTAAGACAGGAAGCCATCAACATCCTCGAGGAGAAAACAGGCAAAAACCTCTTTGACCTTGGCCACAGCAACTTCTTACTCAACATGTCTCCGGAGGCAAGGGAAACAAAAGCAAAAATGAACTATTGGGACCTCATCAAAATAAAAACCTTCTTCACAGCGAAGGAAACAATCAGCAAAACTAAAAGGCAACTGACAGAATGGGAGAAGATATTTGCAAACGACATATCAGATAAAAGGTTAACATCCAATATCTGTAGAGAGCTTATCAAACTTAACACCCAAAAAACAAATAATCCAGTGAAGAAATGGGCACAAGACATGAATAGACACTTCTCCAAAGAAGACATCCAGATGGCCAACTGACACATGAAAAAATGCTCAACATCACTCATCACCCAGGAAATACAAATCAAAACCACAATGAGATACCACCTCACACCTGTCAGAATGGCTCACATTAACAACTCAGGCAAAAACAGATGTTGGCAAGGATGCAGAGAAAGAGGATCTCTTTTGCACTGCTGGTGGGAATGCAAGCTGGTGCAGCCACTCTGGAAAACAGTATGGAGGTTCCTCAAAAAATTAAAAATAGAACTACCCTATGACCCAGCGATTGCACTGCTAGGTATTTATCCAAGGGATACAGGTATGCTGTTTCGAAGGGGCACCCAATGTTTATAGCAGCACTATCAGCAATAGCCAAAGTATGGAAAGAGCCCAAATGTCCATCGATGGATGAATGGATAAAGATGTGGTGTATGTATATATATGTGTCTGTGTGTGTGTGTATGTGTGTGTGTGTGTATACACACACACAATGGAGTATTACTCGGCAATCAAAAAGAATGAAATCTTGCCATTTGCAACTACGTGGATGGAACTAGAGGGTATTATGCTAAGCAAAATTAGTCAGAGAAAGACAAATATCATTACTTCACTCATATGAGGACTTAAAGACACAGAGGAACAAAAGGGAAGGGAAGCAAAAATAATACAAAAACAGGAAGGGGAACAAAACATAAGAGACTCTTAAATATGGAGAACAAACAGAGGGTTACTGGAGGGATTGTGGGAGGGGGGACAGGCTAAATGGGTAAGGGGCAATAAAGAATCTACTCCTGAAATCATCGTTGCACTATATGCTAACTTGGATGTAAACTAAAAAAGAATACAATTCAGAAACAGCAAAATGGTAGAGAGGCATAGGGCAAGGTATGGGAGGGAGGGCCATATCTGGAGAGGATCTTAAGGATTTTGCTTAACCAAATGGCTGAAATGAAAGGTTTTTCAGTAATATTAATATTGCCATAAATTTTGCCACCAGTAAAATTATAAAAATTAAAGAATATATGTTAGTAGGGAATAATTTTTTTTTTTAATATTTATTTTGAGAGAGAGCACGTGCATGCAGTGGTGTGGGGGGAGAAAGAATCCCAAACAGGCTCTGGTCTGCTAGCACAGAACCCAACTTGGTGCTAGGTACCACGAACCGCAAGATCATGACCTGAGCTGAAACCAAGAGTCAGACACTCAACTGACTGAGCCATCCAGGCACCCCAATAGGGAGTCATTTAACAGTCATAAGAGAACTATAATTTTCAAGAAGTTTAAGTTATACTCTTCTCTAAGATAGTGATACCTTATCAATTTTTACTATGTTTATGTATTTTTGAGAGAGAGCAAGCAGGGGAGGGGCAGAAAGAGAGGGAGACAGAGGATCTGAAGCAGGCTTCATGCTGACAGCAAAGAGCCCAACTTGGGGCTCAAACTCATAAACCGTGAGATCCTGACCTGAGCTGAAGTTGGACATTTAACTGACTGAGCCACCCAGGTGCCCTAAGATAGTGATATTTTAAATTAACATTTAACCAATTTTGCGTTTTAAAAATTCAAGAATTTTTTTAATGTTTATTACAATTTTTGAGAGAGTGTGAGCAGGGGAGAGGCAGAGAGAGAGGGAGGACAGAGGGTTCAAATGGGCTCTGTGCTGACAGCAGAGAACACGATGTGGGGCTCAAACCCACGAACTGTGAGACCATGACCTGAGCTGAAGTTGGACACAACCTGACCCACCCACGCACCCCAAAATTCAAGAAATTTTAAGACTCAGTGAAAAATGGCAGGGCTTTGTCCCAGTACGCAATCTCACTCCCCTCAGGCGGGACCCTCAATTTTTTTTGTTTCTCCTGGTTTTTTCTATATTTCTAATTAATATTCCTGCGTTCCTATTTTTAATAGATGTTTTCTGGGGACTTTCTTGAGGTAATTGTGGATTGACTTTCCCATATCACATTCCTCGTTTCCTGGTCCTGCAAAAGAGTTGTATCACAGTTTTTCTTTATTTTTTAAATCTTTTTCTATAATTTATTTATTTTTTATAATTTACATCCAAGTTAGTTAGCATATATTGCAACAATGATTTCAGGGTAGATTCTTTAATGCCCCTTACCCATTTAGCTCATTCCCCCACCCACAACCCCTCCAGCAACCCTGTTTGTTCTCTATATTTAAGAGTCTTTTAGATTTTGTCCCCTTTCCTGTTTTTATATTATTTTTGCTTCCCTTCCCTTATGTTCATCTGTTTTGTATCTTAAAGTCCTCATATGAGTGAAGTCATGATATTTGTCCTTCTCTGACTAGTTTCGCTTAGCATAATACCCTCTAGTTCCATCCATGTAGTTGCAAGAGGCAAGATTTCATTCTGTTTTTTTTTTACATTTATTTATTTGTAGAGACAGAGAGAGACAGAGCATGAGTGGGGGAGGGGCAGAGAGAGAATGAGACACAGAATCTGAAGCAGGCTCCAGGCTCTGAGCAAGCGTTCAGCAGAGTTCAATGTGGGGCTCAAACCCACAAACCATGAGATTGTGACCCGAGCCAATGCCAGATGCTCAACCAAATGAGCCACCCAGGCGCCCCTGGATTTCATTCTTTTTGATTGCCGAGTAATACTCCATTGTGTGTATGTGTATGTATATATGTGTGTATATATATATATATATATATATATACGTATACATACACACTATATATATATACATACACACTAGATATATATATACACACTAGATATATATACACGCTATATACACGCTATATATATACATACACACACACACACACACACACACACACACACACACACACATATACATACACCACATCTTTATCCATTCATCCATCGATGGACATTTGGGCTCTTTCCATACTTTGGCTATTGCTGATAGTGCTGCTATAAACATTGGGTGCCCCTTCGAAACAGCATACCTGTATCCCTTGGATAAATACCTAGCAGTGCAATCGCTGGGTCATAGGGTAGTTCTATTTTTAATTTTTTGAGGAACCTCCATACTGTTTTCCAGAGTGGCTGCACCAGCTTGCATTCCCACCAGCAGTGCAAAAGAGATCCTCTTTCTCTGCATCCTTGCCAACATCTGTTTTTGCCTGAGTTGTTAATGTGAGCCATTCTGACAGGTGTGAGGTGGTATCTCATTGTGGTTTTGATTTGTATTTCCTGGGTGATGAGTGATGTTGAGCATTTTTTCATGTGTCAGTTGGCCATCTGGATGTCTTCTTTGGAGAAGTGTCTATTCATGTCTTGTGCCCATTTCTTCACTGGATTATTTGTTTTTTGGGTGTTAAGTTTGATAAGCTCTCTACAGATATTGGATGTTAACCTTTTATCTGATATGTCGTTTGCAAATATCTTCTCCCATTCTGTCAGTTGCCTTTTAGTTTTGCTGATTGTTTCCTTCGCTGTGAAGAAGGTTTTTATTTTGATGAGGTCCCAATAGTTCATTTTTGCTTTTGTTTCCCTTGCCTCCGGAGACATGTTGAGTAAGAAGTTGCTGTGGCCAAGGTCAAAGAGGTTTTTGCCTGTTTTCTCCTCGAGGATGTTGATGGCTTCCTGTCTTACGTTTAGGTCTTTCACCTATTTTGAGTTTACTTTTGTGTATGGTGTAAGAAAGTGGTCCAGGTTCATTTTCCTGCATGTCGCTGTCCAGTTTTCCCAGCACCATTTGCTGAAGAGACGGTCTTTATTCCATTGGATATTCTTTCCTGCTTTGTCAAAGATTAGTTGGCCATACGTTTGTGGGTCCATTTCTGGGTTCTCTATTCTGTTCCATTGATCTGAGTGTCTGTTTTGTGCCAGTACCATACTGTCTTGAGGATTACAGCTTTGTAATACAGCTTGAAGTCTGGGATTGTGATGCCTCCTACTAGACTATATTCTTTATAATAAAACTGTGGTCATAAATATAATACTTTGCTGACTTCTATGAATCATTCTAATCAATTACTGTACCTGAGTGAGGATCATGGGAATGTCTCAATTTGTGGTCTGCTGGGCAGAAGTGCAGTGCCTTGGGGATACCCAAGACTTGGAGCTGCTATCTGAAATAGGGCAGTCTTGTAAGACTGAGCCTCTAAACATGTGGGGTTCTGTGTTAACTCTGGGTAATTAGTGTCAGAATTCAATTAAATTGTAGGACACTCAGTTGGTGTCCAAAAACTGGCAGTTATTGGAAAATGATACACATTTCCATCCCATAGGAGAATTTAGGTTATTTCTCCTTCATCTTAGACCAACCAAGGGGGGTCCTTTAGACTCCAGGATCCAAAATGGAATGATGAGACTGTTTAGAAGAATTTTTGTTGTGTTTTCTAGAGTTTAGAGGGCAAAGACTGTTTTGGACCAGATGTAGACCCAATGGAGGGACAATGTGTCTCCCAACAAAGCAGTAGATCACAGACTGCCCAAGTATAAGACAGGTATTATTAAGCAGCCATTTCAAGGAGATGTGTTGCCCACATCACAGGGAAGTACAATTAGAGATTTCCAGCAGGAATTTCTCCCAAAATCCCACAAAAGTACCCCATAGAAAATGAGTCAGTGCTAAACATCCATGAAAGGAAGAGACACCAAGATCAAAACAATAGCACCACTCAAGTAAGACTTTTCTCCTTACCTCCTCTTCCCTACCCATTGCAACCTCATGCGAGCCAGAAACTGCCTACTGGGTGGGAGAAAAGAAATTTAGGTTAAAGAAACGAAGAAGTTTAGCGTATGCCCTTTTTCACACTGCAAGCTTCTAGCTTACAGCAAGGCTGAACTCAAAGAAAAGGCTTTAAATGAAACTTACATATTATTACATTCAACTGGAAATTGTAATTAGCAAAGTGAGACTGACCTTGTCACTAAAAACAACTTGGTAAAGGATACCAAGGAGTGATCAAATCAATTATAGAGACTGCACAAGTTTTTGACCAGGGCAACAACAACAAAAATTAGCACACAGAGACAGTTGAGAGTAGAAATTATGAAAAAAGAATTATTTTGCTTACTTCCTACGGAGTCCTGCTTATTTCAAAGTTATGGTTATAAACTGATTTGGTTTTCCAGGTACACATTCATATCAGCTGCATAGTGATAATCTTATATCCTCTTTTCTAATTTTTAACCTACTTTTTTCTCTTGTTAAAGTGCTTTGGTTAATAACAAGAGAACAACGTTAAATAACACTGGTGATGGTGTATATCCTTGTCTTTTTTCTGATTTTACTAGGAATAGTTCAAATATTTCCTGATTAAACATTAGGTTAAAAAAATAAGGGTGCCTGTCTGGCTTAGTCAGTACAGCATGCAACTATTGATCTGGGGGTTGTAGGTTCAAGCCCCACATTGGGTGTAGAAATTACTTAAAAATAAAATCTTAAAAAAAAAATTATCTTTCTATATTATTCTACCACCCTAGAGTTATTCCCATTAATAATGGGCAACAATCTTCACTAGAGAAATAGCAAGCATAATTAGAGGCTGATGGGAGAGGGTAACCTGATATTCTGGGTTTTGGCACAGGAGAATGGATTGAAAATACTCAGCCATCTTCTAAAGAAACTCAGATAGAAAGGTCTTAAACTGGGGCGCCTGGGTGGCGCAGTCGGTTAAGCGTCCGACTTCAGCCAGGTCACGATCTCGCGGTCCGTGAGTTCGAGCCCCGCGTCGGGCTCTGGGCTGATGGCTCAGAGCCTGGAGCCTGTTTCCGATTCTGTGTCTCCCTCTCTCTCTGCCCCTCCCCCGTTCATGCTCTGTCTCTCTCTGTCCCAAAAATAAATAAACGTTGGAAAAAAAAAAAAAAAAAGAAAGGTCTTAAACTGAATAGATTTTGGGCAATGGATTCTTAACCTGATTTCCTTTGCCTCTGTACCAAACACACATATTTAAAAAATTGAGAGTAGACCTACCTAGTTCCAAATTTGTACTTCAAGAAAACTCTACATACTGAGTTCTCTACTTCAGTACATCCTAATTTTCACATAAGAGAATCATAAGGTGAATGGATAGCCTTATGATTTATAGAGTTCCCCAAGATTAGAAGTGTTAAAATACAACAGAATAAACATATTTTTACTACCAGCTGGGGAAAGGATCCTAAAACTCTAGCTATCTGACATGCCCTCCACCCCTCCTGAGACCAGGCAAGGTTTTTTTGCTTAACAGTGCTTTGATTTGAACTATATGTAACAACTCTCAAAACCAGAAAGAGATTAAGAGACAAAAAAAAGGTAATAATAAAAAATTTCAACCTAAGTTTAATTAGAGCCTGAGAAGGGAGAAGAAAGAGATAATAAGGCAGGGGCAATCTTTGAAGGTGGCTGAGAATTTTCTTAATAAACTAATAAAAATCACCTATTCACAAATTCAAAAAAATGCTACAAATTCCAAGCAGATACAAGTTTTAAAAGGCACATTTAGACACATTATACTAAAATTACAGAAAACCAAAAACTGGGAGAAAGTCTTAAAAACAGCCAGAGGAAGAAAAGCCAAAATACCTTCAAAGGAGAGAAAAGCTAGAATAATTAAGGCTGTGATATTGTGATAGAGCAAAAGAACAAGGAGGACAAACAGTGTATGTCCCATGTACATAAGAACAATGGATATTTATATATATTTGGATATATCTGAAATGAGAACATAATGGACTAATATATGGTACTGAGAGAGCTAGAGAAGAATTCATAAGGGGGAAAAGAACCACAGGCTCCACTTTATGCCATATACAAAAGCCAGAGGTGCATTAAATGTATAAATAGGAGAGGCAAAACCTTTTTTTAAAGATTTTACACACAACTCACAGCCCCAAGATCGAGAGCCACACATCCCACTGACTAAGCCAGCCAGGCACCCCAGAAACGCAAAGCTTATAACTTTAAGCATAAATATAAAAGAATATTTGCATAACCTTGGGACAAGAAAGGATTTCTTAAAATACAAAAAGCACCAACCATAAAGAAAAAAATTGTTAAAATTGACTATGTTAAAGTTAGGACTTCTTTTCATAAAACCACCTTAAAGGAAGTGTTAAAACAATCTAAATAGTAGTAAAATATAATCAATGAAGGACCCATATCCACATTATATGAAGAACTCCTATGAATCAACAAGAGATAATCCAAGAGCAAAAATAGGTAAAAGATTTTAATCAGGCAGGTTACAAAAGAAGAAACCCTAATAACCAATAAACATATGAAACAGTGTTTCATCTCATTATTAATCATGGGAGTCCAATTTCAAATCTGTGTGTGTAATGTGTAAATATTTAAAGATTTCAAAATCTGACATAACTGATCCGAAAAAAAAGGACCAGAACTCATTCATACAAAGAAATAAATATCTTTGAAAAATAGTATTCACAAAGACAATCTGACAACACAGGAGAATGACACTTTTTAGTGAAAATGTAGGACATAATATGGTAAATGAAGTATAATTTGATTTTGTAAAAATAATAAAAATTCATCAAAATATTAACTAGTTATTTGAGTGATTACATTTTATTTTTTCTTGGTAATTCTGTTGTTTTCAAAATCTCTACAGTAATCATGCTTTTATTTTAAAATCATAATATTGAATTTATAAAGAAGAAAACAACAAACACAAGTAGAGCCATTTTCCAAATAAGTGAACATTAAGTATTTGGTGCTGTTGGGCTTTAATACCAGGCTGGACTATCTTTTCCTCTAATAGGGAAATTACAGCGATTTATAATCAAATGGCATAACTTTATTAAACATTTAACTTTCAAAAGAAAGAAAGCAAAGAGGAAACCTCAACACACCTTGGACATTGCTTGCAGAAGTTCATTTTGCATTCTTTCCTTCTCTTCTGCACGTGGATAAGGGTAGAACTGAGAGAGGAAAAATTGTAAAACACCAGGTTTTCCTTGTTTCCCAAACTAGTCTGGTCAGAGGTCAGCCCAAGCCCCAGCCCCAGCACCCAACACACAGGGAATGAAGATCAGAGGAGAATAAGGCATCCTGCCCAACCCCAGTGTGTCAGGAAAAAGCTGAGGTCACTGCTGTCAAGGGACTATAATCTGACTAAACTTCACAGAGGTTCCCCGGGGACAGAGTTCTGGAGTTACAATCTTACACATGGAAGGAGCCCCATAACCAGACACACTGCCGCCACACACTGGGCATGGTCATACTTAAATCAATGGGATACGCAGCCCACAGCCGCACACACAGAGCCACACAGGGTAACACAGTTATAATCACATTCCCATCACTGAACACGTAACAGTTATTCTCGTACAGTCGCAGGGTCACAGTCATACATCACCATAGGGACACACGCAGAAGCAACCCCACAATGATAGACAACTGATATCTGCACACAGGTCTCAGTGTCACAATCTCACAGACGATCCCACAACCTCCCCTTTTCATGCAGCTCCGCTCGCACAGACAGAAGGACCCAATTCCGTACCTGCCTCCGGTCTCCTCAACTTAGGCCTTTCGGGTCTCCCGGGGTTGCAACCTGCATAGCCGAGCCTGTTCCCCCGGGACCCACGGACCCTCACCTCATGGATCTAACGGTCCCGCCAGACGTGACGAAACGTTCGAGTTCCTGCGAGAAGAGCGACCGGCCATCCGGCCCTCTGGGAAATGTGGTCCAAAGCTGGACCCACAGCCAATTCCTCTCGGCGCCCTGCCTGGCCCCTCCCGAAACGACTGTAGCTGCAATTCTCGGCGTCTAGCCGAGTCTCAGGGTTGAGAGGCACTGTAGCTTGGCAGGCTCCAGCCGGCCCTCGAGCGCGCACCTGGCCCGCGCCCCTCCCTCACACAGGAAACTCAGACTGCGTTCTGACCGGAAGTTGAATCGGGCCGCGAAGCCTTCTGGGAGGTGTTGTTGTGCTCAGAAACGTCCGTTGGGAGGCGGGCGCGAAGGGATGGTTCAGCCTTGCCGGCGCCTGGCCTGGACCTTTCTTGTGGGTCGCTTTCACCCAGCCTCCCACATACTGCGCTGTGGATGCGCATTCGGGCGTTTCCAGCAGGTGACGCTACCGCGTCCCCGCGGCGGGGCATGGGGGAGGGGTTTGAGGTGTCTGGGCTGCTCAGTTGCGTTGCTCACGGGGCGGGGCCTCTGAGGAGGCCCTGCGCGTCTGGAGTGGCAGCGGTGCAAAGTGCCCGGGGTTGGGAAGTACGCGCCTGTCGGGTGGTTGGAGTTATTGGAAGAAGAAACTGTGGTGGGAGTCAGTGTGTGTGTGTGTGTGTGTGGTGATGTGTGTGAGAGTAAGGGGGCGTGGTTGCGTGTGAGTGTAATGGAGTAATTGTGATGGGATATATGATTGTGGTGTTGTGGTTGTGTGTGACGGTAGGGTGTTTGTGTGGTTCTCGGAGAAGGTCGATGGTGAGGTGTTTGTGATGTGTAGTGGTTCTTGTCTTATTTGAGTTGACTTCGGTGTAGCGTTTGTCATGGTTGGTAACTGCTTGGAAAAAAAATCTGTATAAATTTTTTTTGTATTTGGTTTTAAGCAGTCCTCCCTGCCCTCCTTGGCCACTCCTTAGTCTCCTTTGCTGTCTTTTTTTCCCTGGAAGTTCTTGGCGCTTTTCTGCTGCTTTCCAGTTTTCCTGTCGACCTTTTCCAGGTTCATTATCTCAGCATCAAATGGCTTGCTTCTTATCATATGTATAATTTAGCTATTGTTATGATAATAATGCTGCCTAGCAAACTACCCCTAAACTCAGTGACGAACTACAGCAAGCATTTATTCTCATGGTCACCTGTTCACAGGTTTTCTGTGTTGAGTTTACTTAGGCTGGGGTTGGCTGGACTGCAGTATGGATTTAGATCTGCTCCACATGTGTTCTTTCTGCTGCTCAGGCTAAAAGGACAGTGGTTAATCATGACATGTTCTCCTCATTATGAATCACCAGAGCCCAAGACAGATCATACAAACACCCTTAAAAACCTCTGCTCCTAAATATGCTAATAATACGTTAGTCAAAGCAAGCCACATGGCTAAGCTTAATGTCAGTTACACCCAAAATGGGAGCACAAGGCAAAGTTACATGGTGAAGAGTGAATATTAGTGGGGGGGGGGGGGGGGGGGGGGGGTGAAGAATTGAGACCAAGATTCTAATCTACCACATTACAAAACACGTCTCTTTATCCTGGTGAATGCCTTTTAGTCCAAGTTCTCTTTTGTCTGATAATATTCCTTTTCAGGTTTTGTTATTGTATTACCCAGGAATTTCATTTTCCAACCCCTTCTTTTTATGTTTTTATGCTTCAGATCTCTTGTAAAGAGTATATTGCTGGGCTTTTTACTCTTTTATCCTGTGTGAATGTTGTTTTAATAGGTGAGTTTAATTCCTTTGCATTTATTGGCATTGCTGATATAAATTTGTTTTTTACTTATTGCGACTTTTTTATTGTGCACATTTACCTTATTCCCCTTTCCCTCTTCAGTGCTTTGGTTTCTTTTATTTTCCTTGAATTTGTAATACGCACACATAGCAAAATCCCAACTTAAGATTTTCAAACACTTGAACTCCAAACTACCCACTCATTTCTGTGTTATTCTTGTCTAATGTATTACTTTCTTCTGACTTTAAATGCCCCAAGTTAGTAGAGTTCATTTGTTAAATACATATTTATGTGTATATATATATATGTGTGTGTGTGTGTGTGTATGTATATATAAAAATGTGTACATATGTGTTTTTATATATATGTGTATATGTGTATATATATTTTTAAATTTTGATAAAATAGAGATAACTTAGCACATAACATAAAATTTACCATCTTAATATCCGCACCCCCATTTTAATTGCAGCATTATTTACAATAGCCAAGATAGGGAAACATTCATCGACAGATAAACAGGTACAGAAAATGTGGCATATATATACAATGGAATATTATGCAAAGAAGGAAAACCTGCCATTTGTGACCACATGGATGAACCTGGAGAACAATTATGCTATGTGAAATAAGCCAGTAGCAGGACAAGTACTACATAATTCCGTTTGTATGACATATATAAAACAGATTCAAGAAGCATGAGAAGAGAAAAATGGTTGCCAGAGCTTGGGAGTAGAGGGAAATGGAGAATTGTTGTTCTGTGGGTATAAAGTTTCTGTTGTGCAAGATGAATAAGTTCTAGAGATCAGTACAACATAGAACCTATATTAACAAAGCAGTATTATGAACTTTGTTAAAACTATAGATTTCATGTTAATTATTCTTACAGAAACAAAACACAAAAGAACACGAAATTTTTAGAGGTAATAGATATGTTTAGTACTTTGGTTATGGAATTGGTACTGGATATATGCATTTGTCCAAACTCACCAGGATGTATATGTTAAATGTGTGCAATTTTTTGTGTATTAATTATACTTCAATAAAGCTAAAAACATTTAACATTTTAATCATTTTTAAATGTTGAGTTCAATGGCATTACATTCATATTGCTATAACACTATCACCATCCGTCCATCCATCCATAGAACTCTTCATCTTGCAAGACTTTATACCCATTAAACAATAATTCCCCATTCCTTGGATTCCCCAGTCTGAGCGACTATTCTACTTTCTGTCTATATGAATTTGACTTAGTACCTGATATAGTTTGGATCATACAGTATTTGTCTTTTTGTGACTGGTTTAACTTAGCATAATGTCCTCAAGATTCATCCATGTTAAAGCATGTATCAGAATTTCCTTCCTTCTTAAGGCTAAGATTCCACTGTATGTATGCACCACATTTTGTTTATCCATTCATCTGTCAGCACATTCTTTGGTTGCTTCCACCTTTTGACTATTGCAGATAATGCTGCCGTAAACATGGGTGTACAAGTCCCTGCTTTCAGGTTTTTTGGGTACATCCCCAGAAGTGGAATTTTAGGATCATATGGTAATTCTGTTTTTCATTTTTTGACTGCCATACTGTTTTCCATAGTAGCTACACCATTAAAAAAATTTTTTTTTAATGTTTATTTTGGGAGGGGGGGGAGAGACAGAGTGTGGCAGAGAGAGAGGGAGACATAGAATCTGAAGCAGGCTCCAGGCTCTGAGCTGTCAGCACAGAGCCTGATACGGGGCTTGGACCCATGAACTGTGAGATCATGACGAGCTGAAGTCAGCCGCTCAACTAACTGAGCCACCCAGGCACACTGTGGCTACACCATTTAAAAATTTTTTAAATGTTTTTTAAATTTATTTCAGAGAGAGAGCAAGCAGGGGAGGAGAAGAGAAGAGAGGGAGACACAGAAACCAAAGCAGGCTCCAGGCTCTGAGCTGTCAGCACAAAGCCTGATGCGGGGCTCAAACCCATGAACCCTGAGATCATGACCTGAGCTGAAGTCGGACGCTTAACTGATTGGGCCACCCAGGTGCCCTGACACCATTTTTTTTTTAATTTTTTTTTTTAACGTTTATTTATTTTTGAGACAGAGAGAGACAGAGCATGAACGGGGGAGGGGCAGAGAGAGAGGGAGACACAGAATCAGAAGCAGGCTCCAGGCTCTGAGCCATCAGCCCAGAGCCTGACGCGGGGCTCGAACTCACGGACCTCGAGATCGTGACCCGGGCTGAAGTCGGACGCTTAACCGACTGAGCCACCCAGGCGCCCCGCCCTGACACCATTTTAATGAACATATTTTTTTGAGCACCTATCATCAATGGCAAAAACAGATAAAATAAATCCCTGTTTTCATGGAGTTTATATGAGGGGATACACAGACAATATGTATGATAAATAAATTATATAGTTTGTTAGTGATAATTGCTACAGGGGAAAAAATAGAAACTGTGTGACGGATATTAGGATATTAGATATTAGGATATCTCAAAATTATTGTAATTGAACGTTACTGTTTTATTTTGTTCTGTTATACAGTGCAAGGATTATTCTCTTGCATATTATTATTTTACTTTTTACCTACTAAAGGCTCAGAGCAGATGATAATATTTCTTAACTTGGCCATTTTATTCATCCAATATCATTGTGATGTGAGTATAATTCTCATTTCAGATGAAGAGTATTGGAATTCTAAATTGCAACTCTTTTACCTCAGTTGCGAAGATAAATGGGAAATGGAATAGCTGCAGCTCTCTTTTACTCCAAATCTAGAGTTGCTGCAAAGCTGTTTTTTTTTTACTCACCTTTGTATTTGTCTCTTCACAGGGTCTGCACCTTTATGTTCACAGAAGATATTTGAAGAGCAGACACTATGTGAACATCACTGTAGTGTTTACCTTGTTTATCTATAGTCTTGGTGTTTCTCCTGAGCACTTGGTTCAACCTAGGTTGCTAAGTCTTTGAGTTTTCCTCCAGATTTCTGCTGTCTCTGGATCCAGCCTCTCTGGTCAGTGATTCCAATGAATGTGAATTATAAGCAAGGAAGTTAATTGTTTGGGGCTGTATTAGTTATCTACTATTGTGTAACAAATTACCTTAAAATTTAGTGGCTTAAACAACAGGAAATATTTATTGTCTCACTTTCTGTGGGGAATGAGGAACAATTTATCTGGATACTGTGGCTCAGATATTTCATGAAGCCGCAGTCAAGATGTTGACAAAGCTGCAGTCTTTGGAAGACTAGATTAGAGGTGGAGGATTTGCCTCCTAGGTGGCTGGCAAGCTAGTGTTAGCTGAGGGCAGGAGCCTCTCCCTATCGGTGGTTGAGTGTCTTCATGGAATGGTGGCTGGCTTCTCTCAAAGTGCATGGTTCAAAAATGTACAATATAAAAACCACAATGTCATATATTGCTTAATTTCGGAAGTCACACACTGTCATTTCTGCAACATCCTATTGGTTAAACAGATCGACTCTATTCAGCATGGGAAGGGTGTACAAAAACCATGAATACCATAAGGCAGTGATCATTAGGAGCCATCTTGGAGGCTGGTTACCATAGGGATCTAGTGAGAAAAAACAAGTAAATTGGATTTGTATCATAAGCCCACAGGTCCTCCCTCCACAAAGATAAGACAGATCTGTGATATAACTAAAAGGAAGCCTGGAGGACAGGTATCCATCATGGAAGGAGACCTTCTGACCTGAGACCTCTCCTGGAGGCTGTAGAGTCCTGAGATAGAGTGGACCCTGGAATTGCTGGATCTGCAGCTTATTTTAACCCTTCTGCCCTGAGTGGGCAAAGCCTGAATGACTTCTCAACCTTGAGACATCAGCAGTAGCTGTGTGACAGTGGAGCGTTTTACCCAGATGATGGAAAGGAGAGGTGAGGTGGTTCAGAGATGAGCAGAGTTTAGGAGAGCAAGGCTGTACATTGAGGGGCAGAAAGAGTAAAAAGAGTTAGGAAATTCAGTACTCCTAACAAGAAAGTTCATATTGGTGGTAATTGACTGTGCAGGGTAGACATTTGTTTTTTATTTATTCACTTGATTTTTTTAAATAAGTATTTTAAATGTAATTTCTATCTCTCTTACATTTAGATTTTTTTGTAAAGGGCTGTCAAATATATAACCATAAGCAAAATTTCCTACTCTATCCTTTCGCATCCCTTGATCCCACTCCCTAGAAGCAACCATTTTGAACATTTTGGTGTTCAGTTCCACTTTCCTGAATAACATCCTCATACAGCTCATGCTTGATTTCTCAGTTTTAGATATTTCCTGGTGACTTTTGACAATGGAGATAGGGATTTATCTCTGTTTTCTACCTAACCTCTTTCTTGTCTTCCTCATCCTACCCTTCCCCCACTCACTTCTCCTAGTCCTTCTTTCTAATATGGTGTTATTAGAGGTTGAAGGTTGACCAGATGCCAGGATATGCATCTATTTTGGGGTGAGGGGGTGGGCTGGTCAGTTTTCCCAGCAAGAAGTCCTAGATTTTGCTTGAGGAGTATAAGCCAGAAATGCTTTGGGAAGGCAAATAAGGGTAGGAAGTGATGAGAGGGGAGAGGGAGGATACCTCATCTTTCAACATTACAACTTTCACTTTAATTCCCTTATTTTCTCTACATTGCTCCTGTTCCCATCCCTGCATTTGGTTCCCATCCCATACTCCTGGTACCTAGTGTCCCATTCCTAAGCCTTTCAAGGGTTCTGCCATGGTTTCCCCACCCTTCCCCCACCCTCACTTAAGCTGCAGCTTTCTCTAGTTAATTAGATAACAGTCATCTGTCTCTAGCTTCCAAAATTTTGTTGATATCTCTTATCTGAAGTCTCTATATTCTTTATCCTTGTGAAATTCAGCTTCCTTTGTTCCTTTACTTTCATCATGGTTGGGTTTGGAAGAGGGCAGAAGTAAATGCAAATATGCACTCTTCTATGAGTTTTTTAGATTAAAATTTAAATTAAATTGTTTGAAAATATCATTAGAATCATGATCGCATTTTATTTTTTCCATCATAAGAATGTTTCACAATGCCTATAACTTGTCTCTGATGAAAGTTTTCCCACGTTTTTTGCAGTGCTTCATAAATTATATAATTTTTTAATCTTTGTAGTATTTATTAGTATGTACTTGAAATAAATTTCCTAGTAAGAATAAAATAACAGGTTCCTAGGGAAAAGCTATATTGTCAATAAATTCATTGGGCACCCTGTACTTAGCCTTTCATAAATTCCCATTGGACCCTGTATGATTACATTAGTCTTTCATGTACATTTCAGCATCTCTATAGCCTAGCGGTCACTAACATTTCTCAGTGCTTTGAGGATCATTATAGATGATATTATAGCCACCTGGTACTGAAGATTTCTATAGTCCTTTGTCTGGAGCTCTGAAGTAAATTTGCTTTATTTCTCTTCCCTCAGCTTGGCATTCTCAGGACTCTGACCTTTTGGAGGAAGAAGACGATATGACCAGGTCTCTTGTACGTTTTAAGCATTTATTTGTTTCCTGTATTATTTTACAATGCAGTAGTAGTGGGTTACCTTAACATACCAGTATATTGGAAAAAAACTAAATTGATGAAAATTAAGGTGAGGAAAAATACAGATGGAAGATCAGAACCAGGTAAAATTTGGGATACGGCTATACAGAAACAGGCCCATACAAAGTTATTAAAGTTGAGTTCAATTTGAAAATGAGTGGGAGAAACAAAAGCAAACTGTGACACAAAGTTTATTCCATAATTTGCACTGTTTATGAGGAAAAAGCTATTAAGGAAGGAAGGAAAGAGAAAGCTTTTCATTGGCACCATCATTCTTATACTTTTAAGCTTAGATTTTTTCAAAGTCTGTCCTGGCCAAAGATTAAAAACTAAAATTATCTGGAAAAGTAAATAGAACACATCTTTAAAATGATCCTACATATATATTTTCTTCAGTTGAGATTTTTACAAATTGAGCTAAAACATACTAACATTCTATGGAAAAATCTAGTTCTCTTATCTATAGCTTTCCACATTTTTTTTTTTATTATTGACTCAGAGGATGCAGTATTCTTTGTCTTCTTGCAAAATGACTTGTTCTCCTTTGCTCTTAATTCTTTTTGTTTCCAATTCTAGAATCCCTTACACCTCTGTGGTTTAAATATTATCCACTTCGCTACCTCTTTTTCTCAGCTTATACTTTCCATCCTGAGACACACAAACACACTTCTTTTGGATGTGTGATCATGTGGTTCATGCAGTTATTTCTCCTGTTGGCAGAGTGCTTCCCTAGGCCTGTGGAGACTTAGGTTCATATCTTGGCCCAGCAACTTACTAAGTGCATGTTATGGGCAGGTTTCTTAATCTCTTTGGCTTTAATTGTTTATAAATGGGAATTATAATAATACTTACCCCATAGGAATATTGGGAGGGTTCAATGCATATACTAAGTGCTCCATAAATGATAAGTATTGTTAATAATTGTTAGCTGTAGAAGTCCTTCCCACCTGAAAAGGCCTTGGGATATGTTGGCTGTATTCATTGATTGCCTTTTTAGTTTGACATATGAAGCCAATGAGATAAAAGAGAATATGCCTGGTTTGGGTTCATACAATTAATCCTTCTTTTTGGTAAAACCCTTAAACACTGTAATAAGGCAAACAGCTTATTTTGCCTTTATAAAAGGGAACAGCTTTTGTAATGCCGCATAAATATACTAACAATTCTTAAAAACCAATAATTAAGAAAACAGAAAATATCACGAAGAACATGAAGAGGCAGTTGGAAGAAATGAAGGTGGCCAGTAAATATTTTAAAATATTAATGTCAAAAAGAAAAAGACTGTTCAGATTTGCAGTTACATTTTTTAGGCGTATTTTGAATTGGTGGGTAATGACCATCTTTTATAAGAAGATTCCAAATAATTAGTTCACACATGCATTTTGTCTATGTAGTAGAAATCTGGAGATCAAGCAGTTGTGGTGTGCAAGTGGGATACTCGTAGCTATCAAAAAATTCATAATAGCTCTTGTCAGATATGAAAGCCAAATGTTTTGGACTATCAAATAGAAATAGACTGCCTCTGTTCCTGGGCTTGCAGTCCCAAATTCATTCTACAATACGGATATAAATCTAGTCCATGGCAATTTTTATTTATGTGTGAATAAACTACAGCTAGAAAAGCAGCTAGAAAAATTTTTCTACGACAATAATAGCTTTATTATGTGCCAGGTGTATTATGCTATAAACTTTACGTAGCTTATTTCATGTAATCATTATCAGAAGCTTGTAAAGTAGATATTATTATTTTAGTTTTTACCAAGGAAGGAAGTAAAGCACAAAGGTTAAGAAGTTGGCATAACTTCATGTATGACGTGTATATTAAAGCCAGAATTCAAACCATACAACCTGACTCTAGGACCACACCATGATACTGTACAGATTGAAGCCCACTCATGAATGAAGGAATGCAATTGACTGTTCATATTATTTGTTCATTTTATATTAGTCTTTTTTCTACTTGATTTTAGGGAATTTTAAGAATGCCTGTTTTAGCATTAAGATTTATATAGATACCTTTGCCTAATCTATCACTTTTATGTTGTTTTGTATCTTTTGTTGTATAGACACTTTAAATTTGGATAGTTACATTTAGCATATTATAAATATGGGCCATATACAATAAGAATTCAGTCAATATACAGCATCAGTATATAATAGTCCTTTCTTTCATGAATTGCCAATGTTGGTCTTTTCTAAGATAGCTTTTTTTTTTTTTTTTAAGTTTATTTATTTTGAGAGACAGTACATGCAAGCAGGGGAGGGGAAGAGAGAGAAAGAGGGAGAGAGAGAATTCCAAGCAGGCTCTGTGCTGTCAGCACAGAGCCCGACATGGGGCTCAATCCCATGAACTGTAAGATCATGACCTGAAATGAAATCAAGAGTTGGATGCTCAACCAACTGAGCCACCTAAGCACCCCATTCTAAGATAGCTTTCATAATGTTAGGTTATAGAGATAGTCTGTTTTGAAAAGAAAACAGACCATTTTTGCATGTAGACCAGTTGTTCCAACACCGTTGTTAAATAGATATTTCCTTTGTGATGCCACCTTTATCGTGTACATGCTTAATTGTTTCTTAATTGTTTCTTTATTCTCTTTCTTTATTCTATTTGTCTACATCTATACCAGTACTATACTTCTGTGTGTGGGTGTGTTTACATTGTTTTAATTACCATAATTTTAAAATAACCCTGTTACATAGGCAAGGATTTCCCCATCTCCCACCACACACCACACATATGTTGTTCATAGTCTTTTAGAAATTTCTTAGCTACTTTGGAACCCCTGTGGTTCCACTTGAATTTTATTTATTTTTTATTTTTTTAAGTTTTTTTTTAATGTTTTATTTATTTTTGAAAGAGAGAGAGAGAGCAAGTCAGGGACGAACAGAGACGGGACAGAGGACCAGAAGCAGGCTCCATGCTGACAGCACAGAGCCCAATCCGTGGCTCAAACCCATAAACCCCCATGCTACCACATTTATTTACTATAATTCTATATGCCTAGTCATGTAAAAAGAGAAAAAAATGTGAGATACAAATTGGGAAGGTGTGTGCAAAATTATGATATCTAGATGATACAGTTATGGACGTGGGCAGCTGAAGAGAAATAATAGAACTCAATCTCATATGGACACAAAATTAATTTATATAAAACCAATAGCATTCTATATATAAATCACAACCAGCTCAAAAATAAAATGGAAGAGGGGCACATAGGTGGCTCAATCAGTTAAGCATCTGACTTGGTTTCAGGTCAGGTCATGATCTCACAGTTTGTGAGTCTGAGCTCTGCATCAGGCTCTATGCTGACAGTGTGGATCCTGCTTGGGATTCTCTCTCTCTCTCTCTCTCTCTCTCTCTCTCAATAAATAAATAAAATAAATAAACTAAAAATAAATAAAATGGAAGATAGTAAAAGTAGAAAAAAAACCATAAGGAAAAAAATATGGGAGAAAAAAACTTAAAATATTAATGTGGCCTAAAAGAGGATTTCAATACATTTTTAAAGCATATGTTTTGGATAAGATCCATCACTATTAAACCAATTTAATTTTAAATTAATCTTTAGACTTAGTAAAGATTCTAAATATTTTTCTTAGAATAAGGCAAGTCTATTCAAACTGAGTCTAGAATATATTTGAAAAGTAAGGATATAAAATAGCCAAGAAGAAATATGAAAAAAATGTTGTGTGTCATGCTCTAAGTTCTTAAAGGAATATTTAATATTTGTGTAATCTTTTTTTTTTGAGTTTTAAACTATTTACACTTTATTTTTTTTTCAATGTATGAAATTTATTGTCAAATTGGTTTTCATACAACACCCAGTGCTCATCCCAAAATGTGCCCTCCTCAATACCCATCACCCACCCTCCCCTCCCTCCCACCCCCCATCAACCCTCAGTTTGTTCTCAGTTTTTAACAGTCTCTTATGCTTTGGCTCTCTCCCACTCTAACCTCTTTTTTTTTTTTTCCTTCCCCTCCCCCATGGGTTTCTGTTAAGTTTCTCAGGATCCACATAAGAGTGAAACCATATGGTATCTGTCTTTCTCTGTATGGCTTATTTCACTTAGCATCACACTCTCCAGTTCCATCCACGTTGCTACAAAAGGCCATATTTCATTCTTTTCATTGCCACATAGTATTCCATTGTTGGTGGGAATGCAAATTGGTGCAGCCGCTCTGGAAAGCAGTGTGGAGGTTCCTCAGAAAATTAAAAATAGACCTACCCTATGACCCAGCAATAGCACTGCTAGGAATTTACCCAAGGGATACAGGAGTACTGATGCATAGGGGCACTTGTACCCCAATGTTTATAGCAGCACTCTCAACAATAGCCAAATTGTGGAAAGAGCCTAAATGTCCATCAACTGATGAATGGATAAAGAAATTGTGTAATCTTTAAAAAAAATTTTTTTAACATTTATTTTTGAGAGACAGAAAGAGACAGAGCATGAGCAAGGGAGGAGCAGAGAGAGACAGGGAGACACAGAATCCAAAGCAGGCTCCAGGCTCTGAGCTGTCAGCACAGAGCCCGATGCGGGGCTTGAACCCACAAACTGCGAGATCGTGACCTGAGTTGAAGTCAGATGCTTAACCAACTGAGCCACCCAGGCGCCCTGTTCTGTAATCTTTTTAAAGTTTATTTATTGGGGCACCTGGATGGCTCAGTTGGTTGGGCGTTAAAACAATAAGCATTAAAAAAATATAACTAATCAATTAATTAAAGTTTATTTACTTTGAGAGAGAGAGAGAGAGAGAGAGAGTGAGCACGAGGTGGGGAGAGCAGAGAGAGAGGGAGACACAGAATCGGAAACAGGCTCCAGGCTCTGAGCCATCAGCCCAGAGCCCGACGCGGGGCTCGAACTCACGGACCGCGAGATCGTGACCTGGCTGAAGTCGGACGCTTAACTGACTGCGCCACCCAGGCGCCCCTATGCTAGACATTTTTAAATGTCATTATGCTGTCAGTGCATAGCCCAACTTGGGACTTGAACTCACAAACCACGAGATCATGACCTGAGCCAAAATCAAGAGTCGCACATTTGACTGACTGAGCCACCCAGGTATCCCTAATATTTGTGTAACTTTAGGAAAAAATAATTTTTTAGAAAAAGTTGCCAGCATCATATATACTACAGAAGTGACATGCAATTGCCTTTATGCCTTTATTGTAAACTTTGTCATTTTTTAAAAAGATTTGTCCTAATAAGTATCTTAAAAATGGAGAGGAAAGTGCTGTGGTACCAGCAAGACCTTTGGAGATGTTAAATCTTGTTGCCAGGGCTATGGGGATACCCATCTTTTTTTTTTTTTTTTTTTTTTTTTTTTTGACAGGAAAAGGAATAAAACTTAATGACACAAAATCTGTGGGATTTTTTTGTTTGTTTTTGTTTTGTTTTTTGAGGGAGAGAGAGTCTGAGAGAGAGTCAGGGAGGGGCAGAGGGACAGGAACAGAGAATCTTAAGCAGGCTCCACACTGGGCTCTATCCCACTGCTGTGAGATCATGACCTGAGCCGAAATCAAGAGTCGGACGCTTAACCAGACTAAACCACCCAGGTGTCCCATGACACAAACTTTGAATTTATGTTTTTTAAGGTTCAATCTCTTTGTTCCTTACTACTAATATGGCATTTTTAACATATATATGTAAAGAGAGTTAACATCTTAGGAAAGTAGACTATTTTAAAGCACTGACTCATCTTTTTATACAGTCAGAAATTAACCCATATTTATTTCAAGGTCTTTTGTTACTTGTTTTATATGTTTTTTCAGGAGTGTGATCTTCATTTGTTTTTTTTTTCCTCTGTGAGATTTATGCTCATTTACTAGATTTAGTGGAAAAGATGTTTTGATGCTAATTTATTAGAACTCATGAAAAATGCATTTTCTCTTTTGTTGTTTTTCCTTATCTTTGTTATACTTTATATTCCTTAGGGATTATATATTCCTAAAACATTTATTGAATGATTACTGGGTCCCATGCTTAGTTCTGAGTGCTTCTCATTTTTTGTCTCCTTTAGTTCTTACGTCAACCTGTTGAGGAAAATGACACTTTACAGATGAGGAAACTGAGACTCAAATTTGGCTATTGTTGAGGTCACACAATTAGTAAATTTTGAAGCCAGTAAATTTTGATGTCAGACTCTACAGCCTCACTGTTAACCAGGAAAAATGTCTAAATCGAGTTCTACTTTGAGAGCCTAGTACTTTGAAAATTTTTTCCAGTTAGGTATGTGTTAATTAGATATCTATTCTGCTTTTCTGCTTCTGTTATCATGCTTGGCATCTGTAGGTTGACTATGTGGGTTTGGGGCTCTGCTTTGGGATGCAGGTCAACTGGTCTTGCCAGATCACTAAAGTACGTGAACGAAGTCAAGTGAAGAGCTTGCCCCAGGAAACTGCTGCCCTTTCACCTGAATGAATACATGACAAGCAGACTTGAGGCTACCCAACAGCTCAAGTCGAAGCTGTGAATTGTCTTTTCACTTTCTTGATGATGGCCTTGAAAGCACAAAATTTTTATATTTATCTAATGTCCATTTCCCCCCCCTTTTGTTGCTTATGCTTTTGGTGTCATATCTAAAAATCCATTGCCTAATTCAAGATTACAATTAACACCCATTAACATTGTCATAATATCTCTATTTTTATTTCAGCTCCTTTAATTCTTTTTCATTTGTGCCTTTGGTTTTACTTTGTATCGTGTATACAATACATTGAGTATAGTGTTTAGATTAAATCTTCATTCTCCATCTCCATATTTGTCATCATCTTACAAAATTGAGTATAGTTTTTGGATTAGATCCATTCTCCATCCTCCATATTTGTCATCCTCTTTCAACATTTTCATCTCTTTGTTATTTTACTTTGCATCCTAGGAGAGCTTCTTAGTTCTCATGTCCATGGTCACATTGACAGCTCTGTCCTTTATACCCTCCAATATCGATTAAAAAATATTTTTCATCTCCTGGGTATTTTAATTCTGTAGTTGAATCTCTGTTATGTTGGCATTCCTTGATCTTGCCCATTTCCTTTTTCATCTCATCCCTGTTTTACGTTTCAGCCAGAT
Source organism: Lynx canadensis (assembly GCF_007474595.2). Classification (NCBI taxonomy): domain Eukaryota; kingdom Metazoa; phylum Chordata; class Mammalia; order Carnivora; family Felidae; genus Lynx; species Lynx canadensis. Next base: position 44,961,737 of record NC_044317.1, on the reverse strand, counting down.
CTCTCCTTCAGCATAGAGCTTCCCTCCTCTCTCCAAACACACCTCCCTGTATTCACCAACCTGGAAGCTCCTACACCTATGTTTTCTTCTAAAAATTGTATAGTTTTAACTCTTAGCTTTAGGTCTTTGATTCACTTGGAGTTAATTTTTGTACCTGGTATGAGGTAGGGATTCAACTTCACTGTTTTGCATTTAGATAATCTGGTTGCTCCAGCACACGTGTTGAAAAGACTATTCTTTTCCCCAGTGAATTGTCTTGGCACCTTTGCGTAAAATCACTAAAATGTGAGGGTTCATTTCTGAAATCTCTGCTTTATTCACATTGATGTCATATGTCTATACTTATGCTAGTACCGTAACTGTCTTGATTATTGTAGCTTTGTATTATGTTTGAAATTGGGAAGTGTTGAGTCCTCCAGGTTTGGTTTTTTTTTTTTCTTTTTCATGATTGTTTTGACTGTTCTGTGTCCCTTGCATTTTTATAAGAATTTTATTAGGATCACCTTTGCCATTTCTGTAAAAAAAAAAAAAAAAAAAAAAAAAAAAAAAAAGGCAACTGGTATTTTGATAGGGACTCCATTGAATTTGTAGATCAGTTTGAGGTGTATTGTCATCTAATATCGTTTTACAATCCGTGCACATGGGGTGTTTTTCTTTTTTTTAGGTCTTTAAAATGTCTTTCAATAATATTTTATAATTTTCAGAATATAAGTTTGACAAGTATTTGTTAAATTTGTCCTTAAGTATTTTATTCTTTTTGATGCTATTGTAAATGGGATTGTTTTCTTAATTTTATTTTTTGTTTATTTATTATTTTGAGACAAAGGGAGAGAGTGCAAGCACATGAGCAGTGGAGGGGCAGAGAGAGAGAGAGAGGGAAAGAGAGGGAGAGAGGGAAAATCCCAAGCAGGCTCCCCACTGTCAGCATGAATTCCAATACGGGACTCGAAATGACAAAGCATGAAATCACAACCTGAGCCGAGATCAAGAGTCAGACTCTTAATTGACTGGACCACTCAGATGCCCCTTTATTTCATTTTTGGATGTTCTCTACAAGTGTCTAGAAATACAGGTGAGGTTTTTGTGTTGATCTTATATCCTGCAAACTCGCTGAGTTGTTTATTAGTTCTAATAGAATTGTAGTGGATTCCTTAGATTTTCTATATACAAAATTATGCCATATGAAAATAGTTTTACTTTTTCCGTCTAATCTGGATGCCTTTTATTTCGTTTTCTTGCCTGATTACTCTGTCTAAAACATTCATCACAATGTTGAATAAAAGTGTACATCCTTGTCTTGCTCCTGACCTTAACAGGAAAGCATTTAGTCTATTACCATTTATTATGTTAGCTGTAGATTTTCTGTAGATGCTTTATATAGCATTGAGGAAGTTTCCCTTTTTTGCTAGTTTGTTGAGTGTTTTTATCATGAAAAGATGTTGGAGGTTTTTTTTTTTTTTTTTAATGTTTATTTATTTTTGAGAGAGCACAAGCAGGGGAGGAGCAGAGAGAGAGAGAGAGATAGAGAGAGAGAGAGACAGAATCTGAAGCAGACTCCTGGCTCTGAACTATCAGCACAGAGCCCAATGCAGGGCTCAAACCCACGAACTATGAGATAGTGACCTGAGACGAAGTCCGACGCTCAATGGACTGAGCCACCCAAGTGCCCCCAAATTTTGGGTTTTGTTAAGTGCTTTTTCTGCATCTGTTGAGATGATCATGTGGTTTTTGTTCTTTATTCCGTTGATACCATGTATTTCATTAATTGACTTTCAGGTGTTAAACCAATATTGCATTCCTGGGATAAATCCTTCATAATCATTTTTATATATTTTTGTCTGTTTTTAAAAAAAATTATGTTTATTTATTTTTGAGAGAGAGAGAGGGCATGAGCAGGAAGGGACAGAGAGAGAGGGAGACAGAGAGTCCGAAGCAGGCTCCAGGCTTTGAGCTGTCAGCACAGAGCCCGATGTAGGGCTCAAACCCACGAACTGTGAGATCATGACCTGAGCCAAAGTCGGACACTTAACTGACTGAGCCACCCAGTCACCTCTATTTGTTTTTAAAGAGCAGTTTTTGGTTCATAGCAAAGTTGTAAGTATAGAGATTTCCCATATACTCCTTGTCCCCATGCATGCACAGCCTGCATGACAGAATATTATCAATATTCTCCACCAGAATGGTTGGTACATTTATTACAATTTGTGGACCTATATTCCCCAAGCCTATAGTTTACATTGGGGTTCACTCTTGATTTTGTGCAGTTGATGGAATTAGACAAGTTTATAATGGCATGTACTCATCATTATAGTATCATACAGAGTATTTTCACTAACTTAAAAATCCTCTGTTTTCTATTCATTGCTCCTCTCTCCACCAACTGCTGGCAATCAATGATCTTTTTACTGTCTCCATAGTAGTTTTGCCTGTTTCAGAACATCACATAGTTAGAATCATACAGTATATAGCCTTTTCAGATCAGCTTCCTTCACTTAGTAATATGCATTATAAGGTTCCTCCCTGTCTTTTCATGGCTTGATAGCTCATTTCTTTTTAGTGCTGAATGATATTCCATTATCTGAATATACCACTGTTTATTTATCCATTCACCTACTAAAGGACATTTTGGTTTCTTTTAAGTTTGGTAATTCTGAATAAAGCTGCTATAAACATCTGTGTTCCCGGGGCGCCTAGGTGGCTCAGTTGGTTAAGCATCCAACTCTTGATCTTAGCTCAGGTCCGACAGTGTCTACCCCATTTTTTTTTTATTATTGTTTAATCCATTTACTACTAATGTTAACACTAAAATTGTTGGATTTATGTTTTCTATGTTCGTGTCTTTTTTGTTTCTCCTTTACTGCTTATTTTTTCCCTTAAGTAAATGTTTTCTACTATAAAATTTTAACTTTTAAATTATTTTTGACTATATTTTTCTCTGTGCTTGTTCTAGGGCCCATCATATACATTTTAACTTACAAGAATCTTCAAGTTTATGCTAAATTCCAGTAAGATATAGAGACATTACTCTAGCTCTATTCTCTCTTCTGTTTTTTGTATTATTATTGTTACGTGTATTACATCCATGTTACAAACCCAATGCATTTCATATTATATCTTTTTTTTTTTAATGTTTATTTATTTTAAGAGAAAGAGAGTGAGCAGGGTAGGGGCAGAGAGAGAGAGAATCCCAAGTCCACGCTGTCATGCTGTCAGCACAGAGCCTGACACAGAACTCAATCCCATGAACTGTGAGATCATGACCTGAGCTGAAATCAAGAGTTGGATCCTACCCAGGTGTCCCATTCTAGTTTTCATCATTTGTTCATATGGGTTGGAGTTCCCAGTGGGTGTCATTTGCCTTATTCCAGTATAACTTTGCTTTCAAGATTTTCTCTTTGCCTCTGGCCTTCAGCATTTTTGCTATGATTTACCTGGATGTGTGTGTGTATGTGTATGTTTTTACTTGGAGCTCATTTAGTTTCTTGGATTCATAGAGTATTTTTCATCAAATTTGGATAGTGTTCAGCTATTTCTTGGCATGTTTTTTAATACCTTTATCTTTTTCTTGTCCTTTTAGTACTTTTACCATGTGTATATTGATATACTTGATGTATATATTTGATAGTGTACTTGATGTCCCACATTTCTCTGAGGTTCCGTTTATTTTTCTTCATACTTTCTCCTGTTTGGTCCTCAGATTGTGTAATCTTGTTTTAGTCTACAAGTTTGCTAATTCTTCATTTTGCCAATTCAGATCTTCTAAGCTTGTCTAGTGAATTTCTCACTTCGGTTATTGTACTTTTTAATTTCAGAATTTGGCTCCTTTTATAACTCTGTCTCTTTATTCATCTGTTTCTGATGAGACATTCTCACTGTACTATCCTTTTTTTTTTTTTTTAAGTTTTTGTTTTAATCACCTGGTACTCATCATGACAAGTGCACTCCTTAATTCCCATCACCCATTTTACCCATCCTCTACCTACCTTCCCTCTGGTAACCATCAGTTTGTTCTCTATAGTTAAGAGTCTATTTCTTGGTTTGCACTCTCTCTCTTTGTTTTTTCTCTTTGCTCATTTTATTCCTTAAATTCCACATATGACAAATCATACGGTATTTGTCTTTCTCTGACTGAATTATCTCACTTAGCATTATACTTTCTAGACCATCCATGTTATGGCAAGATTTCATTCTTTTTTATAACTAAATTACATTCCAGCATATATATGTGTGTGTGTGTGTGTGTGTGTGTGTGTGTGTGTGTGTGTGTGTGTATATACACACACGTATATATGCATGCGTATGTGTGTGTGTATACATGCTGCCATGTCTTGGCTATCATAAACAATGCTGCAATAAACATAGGGGTGCATGTATCTCTTTGCTTTTTGTTTTGTTTTTTTGTTTATTTTTAAGTAGGCTTCACACCCAGTGCAGAGTCCAGTGCGGGGCTGAAACTCATGACCCTGAGATCAAGACCTGAGTTGAGATCAAGACTCAAATGCTTAACTGACTAAGCCACTCAGGTGCCCCAGAGGTGCATGTATCCCTTTGAATTAGCATTTTTGTGTTCTTTGGGTAAATACCCAATTGTTTAATTGCTGGATTGTAGGACAGTTTGATTTTTAATTTTTTGAGGAACTTCCATACTGTTTTCCAGAGTGGCCACACCAGTTTGCATTCCCACTAATAGTGTAAGAGGGTTCTCCTATCTCTACATCCTCACCAACACCAGTGGTTTCTTGTGTTGTTGATTTTAGCCATTTTGACAAGTGTGTGGTGATCTTTCTTTGTAGTCTTTTCATTGTAGTCTCCTGCCCATTTTTAAAAAAATTTTTTTTTTCAACGTTTATTTATTTTTGGGACAGAGAGAGACAGAGCATGAACGGGGGAGGGTCAGAGAGAGAGGGAGACACAGAATCGGAAACAGGCTCTAGGCTCCGAGCCATCAGCCCAGAGCCCGACGCGGGGCTCGAACTCACGGACCGCGAGATCGTGACCTGGCTGAAGTCGGACGCTTAACCAACTGCGCCACCCAGGCGCCCCTCCTGCCCATTTTTTAATTGGATTATTTGGTTTTGGGGTATTGAGTTTTATGTTTTTTATATATTTTAGATACTAACCCTTTATCAGATATGTCATTTGCAAATATATTTTCACATTCCATGGGTTGCCTTTTAGTTCTGTTGATAGTTTCCTTTGCTGTACAGAAGCTTTTTATGTGGCTGTAGTCCCAATACTTTTATTTTTGCTTTTTTTTTTTTTTTTTTTGGAGGTGTAGGTGAATTTTTCTTGGGCAGTTGTCAACTTAAACAGCAACAAATGAAAATTGAAGGAAACTTCTTGTTGTCACAGCTAGACAAGTCCTCCATCATATATGATAAGGGAGGCATTTCAATTTGTGACCCTGAGCACAGAAATGTCAAATACTAATCTAATACTAATACTTCTGGATTGTCTAATCTAATACTTCTGGATTCCTACCGAAAACAAGTACATTAAGAGCATGGAAAAGTTGCTTACTGAAAGGAAACCCCTGAAGGAGAGTAAGGGAGGGAAAGTAGAAATTAAGTTATGTAGAACACTTATAAAGTGTAATGAACTACATTTTCTTTTTTTTTTTTTTAAGTATATTTCTTTTGAGAGAGACAGAGACAGTAAGAGTGGGAGAGGAGCAGAGAGAGGGAGAAAGAAAGAACCTCAGGCAGGCTCTGCACTGTCAGTTCAGAGCCTGACGTAGGGCTCAAATTCACGATCCATGAAATCATTACCTGAGTGGAAACCAAGAATCGGATGCTTAACTGACTGAGCCACCCAGGCGCCCAGCATCTTCATATCTTCATAGTAATATAAAACACAGTCACTTGCAGAACTGGTTCGGATTACTTAAATACCAAATACATTTTTAGTCCTCTACATAAGTGTTTGAATGTTATCAATGTTTATATGAAATGAACCTATTAATACTTTTCTATAGCAGTAACTGCACAGCAAGAACACCAAGCCAAACACAATCAAGGAATGGAGTTTTCCCAAAGCTGCAGTGTGAAAAGACTATAAACAGTTGATTCCATACACATGAATGGGTTTCTTTGCTGTAGGAAATCCAAATAGAATAAGGAATGGAGATGAGTAAAAAGGTTTCTTGTAGGGAAGAAGGATGACACCTTATATGCTTTTAGTTTTCTGCCCGTTCTGCCATATCACATTCTTCTACTACACTGTCTGATGTCCATAAGGTTAGGTTGTCTCTATTAACATGCCTCAACTGCATGATGAGGGTGTTGTCTCTGTATGAATCTTCATTCAGTGTATAAAGTTCTGCAGTGTCCTCAAGCAGTTTTAGCCAGTGTGCAGGAAAGGTCTGGGTTAGTAAATATCTCAAAGTAAAATACAGAAAAGTTAAGAGCCAGCCTGAGGTGGATTGGGTATAGGCTGCATCTCTTTCTTGCTTATATCAAAAGCCTCTTGGTAAGCTCCTTGGGAATTATCGATCATTTGTTTTCAATAAACACCATATGCAACTTCAGCAAGATACCTGAAGTAATCTCCCTTCATTTTCTGATAGGAGACCTTACTTTTTATAATTAGTTGCATAGGCTGTTAAATAGTTATCCAACAATTCTAGCACCATGGTGCAGATGGACCTCAGTTTAGACTCCACTTTCTCCCAGTAGTCCTTAATCAACTGCAACTTCTTGTCTGAGGTGTCAGTTTTCTGGTCACTGCTCCAGATGACCCTCCACATGGACCTGCAGCCCTGACCATGTTCTCATAGGACACTGAGAGCAGGTTGTGTTCCTTGTTGCACAGCTCAGCACCCTGCTCAGTCATGGCCTTCATGCAGATGGCTATGTCACTGTAGTGTTTGGCCTGCCCAGCCCAGCTTCACCTTCTGGATGATTTACAACTTCTCCATGGGGGCCAGGAGAGGAGAGTGAGGGCAAGTACCAACGAGATCAACAGGAGGTATGGGGAGGGCCTTCATATCTCCACCGCTGGGGCACAAGTCTATTTTTGTTTTTGTTTCCTTTGCCTCAGGGACCTGTAGAGAAAAAAATTGCTACAGCTGATATCAGAGAAATTAGTGCCTGTGCTGTCTTTTAAGATTTTATGTTTTCAGGTCTCCCATTTAGATCTTTAATCCATTCTTTTTTTTTTTTAATGTTTTATTTATTTTTGAGAGAGAGAGAGAGAGAGAGAGAGAGAGAGAGAAAGCTAAGGAGGGGCACAGAGAGAGGAAGACACAGAATCTGAAGCAGGCTTCAGGATCTGAGCTGTCAGCACAGAGCCTGACGTGGGACTCGAACTCACGAACCGTGAGATCGTGACCTGAGCCGAAGCCAGACACTTAACTGACTGAGCCACCCGGATGCCCAATCTTTAATCCATTCTGAATTTATTTTTCTACATAATGTAAAAAACTGTTCCACTTTTGTTCTTTTGATGTTGCTGTCCAGTTTTCCCAGCACCATTCATTGAGGAGACTATCTTTTTCCCATTGGATATTCTTTCCTGCTTTGTCACCAAGATTAATTGACCATGTAGGTTTATTTCTAGATTTTCTATTCTGTTCTATTGATCTATGCCTGTTTTTGTGCCATACCATATTGTTTTGACTGCTATAGCTTTGTAATATAACTTGAAGGCTGGAATTGTAATACCTCCAGCTTTTCTTCTTTTCTTTTTTCTTTGTTTTTAATTTTTTTTTTAATTTTTTAAAGTGTATTCAGTTAGAGCGTGTGTGTGCAAGTGGGGGAGAGGCAGAGAGAGAAGGGTAGAGAGAATCCCAAGCAGGCTCCACACCCTCAGCTCAAAGCCTGACGTGGGGCTCGAACCCACAGACCGTGAGATCATGACCTGAGCCAAAGTCAGATACTCAACTGAGCCACCCAGGTGCCCATTTGTAAGTTTTTATTTAAGCAATCTCTACACCCAGCGTGGGGCTTGAACCCATGATGCCCCCAAGATCAAGAGTTGCATGCTCTTATGACTGAGCCAAGTAAGCATCCCTGCTTTTCTTTCTCAAGATTGCTTTTGACTATTCAGGGTCTCTTGTGGTTCCATACAAATTTTAGGATTGTTTGGTCTAGTTATGTGAAAAATGCTGAGGGGTAGTTTGATAGGGATTGGATTAAACGTGTATGATGCTTTGGGTAGAATAGACATTTATGTTTTATATTTATTGTTTTTTAACAATCTCTACACCCATCGTGGGGCTTGAATTCATGACCCCAAGATCAAGAGTCATAAGCTGTTTGGACTGTGCCAGCCAGGTGCCTGGGTAGCATAGACATTTGAACAGTATTTGTTCTTCCTGTCCATTAGCATGGAATGTCTTTGCATTTCTTTTGTCATTTTCATTTTCTTTCATTTGTATTTTATAGTTTTCAGAGTGCAGATCTTTTATCTTTTGGTTAGATTTATTCCTAGTATTTTATTATTTTTTGTGCAATTGTAAATGGGATTGTTTTCTTAACTTATCTTTTTGCTACTTCATTATTGACGTATAGAAATGCAAGATTTCTATAGATTGATTTTGTATCCTGTGACTTTACTGAATTCATTGATCAGATCTAGCAATTTTTTTGTACAGTCTTTCAGGTTTTCTATATAGTATGACATCATCTGCAAATAGTGCAAATTTTACTTTTTCCATACCGATTTGGATGCCTTTTATTTCCTTTTGTTGTCTGATTGTTGTGGCTTGGACTTCCAGTACCATGTTGAATAAAAGTGGTGAGAGTGGATAACCTTGTCTTGTTCCTAACCTTAGGGGAAATGTTCTCAATTTTTCCCTATTGAAGATGATATTAGCTGTGGATTTTTTGTATGTGGACTTTACTATGTTAAGGTATGTTCCCTCTAAACCTACTTTGTTGAAGGTTTGTATCATAAATGGGTGTTGTACTTTGTCAAGTGTTTTTTCTGCTCTAGTGAAATGATCATATGTTTCTTATCCTTCCTCTTATTGATGTGATGTATGACATTGATTGATTTGAGAATTTTGAACCACAGTTGCATCCCAGGAATAAATCCCACTTGATCATGATAAATTATTTTTTTAATGATGATTTTTGTATCTATGTTCATCAAAGATATTGGCTTGTAGTTCTCAGTTTTTCTGGTGTCTTTATCTGGTTTTGATATCAGGGTCATGCTGGCCCCATAGAATGAATTTGGAAATTTTCCTTTCTCTTCTAGTTTTTAGAATAGTTTGAGAAGAATAGGTATTAATTCTCCTTTAAATGTTTGCTAGAATTCACCTTTGAAGTCATGTGGTCCTGCACTTTTGTTTGTTGGGAGTTTTTTGATTACTGATTCAACTTCATTGATGGTAATTGGTCTGTTCAAATTTTCTATTTCTTCCTGTTTCAGCTTTGGTAGGTTATACATTTCTAGGGATTTATCCATCTCTTCTAGGTTATTCAATTTGTCGGCATATAGTTTTTCATAATATTCTCTTATAATTGTATTTCTATGGTGTTTGTTGTTATTTATCCTCTCTTGTTTGTGATTTTACTTATTTGGATCCTTTCTCTTTTTTTTTCTGTTAAATCTGGCTAGCGGTTTATTAATTTTACTGATTTTTTGCAAAGAACTAGCTCTTGGGTTCACTGATATGTTCTGGTTTTTTTTAGTATCTATATCATTTATTTCTGCTCTAATCTTTATAATTTCCTTCCTTCTGCTGGTTTAGGTTTTATTTGTTGTTCTTTTGGTAGACCCTTTAAGTGTAAGTTTAGACTGTTTCAGATTTTTCTTGCTTCTTGAAGTAGGCCTTTACTGCTATAAACTTCTTTCTTAGAAGCCACTTTTGCTGCATCCCAAAAGTTTTGAACCATTGTGTTTGTATTTTCATTTGTTTTCATGTGCTTTTTAATTTTTCTTTTATTTCCTGGTTGACCTGTTTAGTAGCATGTTATTTGACTTCCATGTATTTGTGGTCTTTCCAGATTTTTTTCTTGTGGTAGACTTCTAGTTTCATAGCATTGTGGTCAGAAAAGATGGATGGTATGACTTTGATCTTTTTGAATCTTTCTGAGGATTGTTTTGTGTCCTAATATGTGATCTATTTGGAGAGTATTTCATATGCAGTTGGAAAGAATGTGTAGGGGTGCCTGGGTGGCTCAGCTGGTTAAGCGTTTGACTCTTGGTTTTGGCCTAGGTCATGATCTCATGGTTCATGAGTTTGAGCCCTACATCAGGCTTTACACTGACAGTGCAGAACCTACGTGGGATTCTCTTTCTCTCCCTCTCTCTGCCCCTCCCACATCTCTTTCTCTCAAAATAAATAAATAAACCTTTTTTAAAAAAGAAAAGAATGTGTATTCTGGTGTTTTTAGAAAGGAATGTTCTGAATATATCTGTTAAATCCATCTGGTCCAATGTGTCTTGCAGAACCATTGCTTCCTTGTTGATTTTCTGTGTAGATGATCTGTCTATTCATGTAAGTGGGGTGTTAGAGTCCCCTATTATTATTGTATTATTATCAATTAGTACCTTTATATTTGTTATTAACTGTTTTATGTCTGGGTGCTCCCATGTTGGCTGCATAAATATTTACAATTGTTATATCTTCTTGTTGGATTGTCCCCTTTATTGTTATATAGTATCCTTTTTTGTCTTACAGTCTTTGTTTTAAAGTCTAGTTTTTGCATTATAAGTATCACTACTCTGGTTTTCTTTTGACATCCATTTGCATGATAAATATTTTTCCATCCCCTTATTTCCAATCTGCAAGTGTCTTTAGGTCTAAAATGAGTCTCTGGGCATCTGGTTGGCTCAATTAAGTGTCTGATTTCAACTCAGGTCATGATCTCACAGTTCATGGGTTCAAGCCCTGCATCAGGCTCTATGATGACAGCTCAGAACCTGGAGCCTGCTTCAGATTCTGTGTCTCCCTCTCTCTCTGCTCCTTCCCCGCTTGTGCTCTCTCTCTCAAAAATAAATATTAAGAAATAAATGAATCTCTTATAGGTAGCATATAGATGGGTCTTGTTTTTTTGTTTTTTTTTTTAAATCCATTCTGTCACCTTGTGTCTTTTGATTGGAGCATTTAGTCCATTTACATTCAAAGTAATTATTGAAAGATATGTATGTATTGACATTTTATCCCTTGTTTTGTGGTTGTTTCTGAAGATTTTCTCTGGTGCTTTCTTGTCTTTCATGGTTTGCTGGGGTTTTTTACTGATATATTAGGTTTTCTTTTTTCTTTACATATTCTTTACATATTTATTAGTGGTTTTTGATTTGTGGTTACCATTAGATTTGTATATAATGTCTTCTGCATGTAGCAGTCTATATTACATTGAAGGTCATTTAAGTTTGAGTTCATTCTTTATTCCTCTCCTTTCCATGTTTTAGATATATGGTAGTCATATTTTACAAACTTTTATTTTGTGAGTTCCTTGACTAATTTTTTATAGAAACATTCACTTTTACTGCTTTTGTGTTTCCTATCTTCATATTGTCATTTTTGGTCTTTCCTTTCTACTCAGAGTCCCCTTTAATATTTATTTCTTCCAGGGCTTGTTTAGGAGTCATGAATTCCTTTAGTTTTTGTTTGTCTGGGAAACTCTATCTCTCCTATTCTGAATGATAGCTTTTCTGGATAGAGTATTCTTGGCTGCATCCATTCAACACTTTGAATATGTCATGCCACTCCTTTCTGGCTTGGAAAGTTTCTACTGAAAAATCCACTGATAGCTTTATGGGGTTTCCTTTCTATTTAACTATCTTCTTTTGTCTTGCTGCTTTTAATATTTTTTCTTTCTTACTATATTTTGCCAATATGATTACAATGTGTGTTGGTGTGGATCTGCTTTTGTTGATTTTGTTGGAGGTTCCCTGTACCTCCTGAATCTGGATCTCTGTTTCCTTCCCCACATTAGAAAAGTTTTCACCTATTGTTTCTTTAAATAAATTCTCTGCCCCCTTTCCTCTCTCTTCTTCTTCTGGGACTTGTATGATACAAGTGTTACTAAGTTTGATGGGGTCACTGCATTCCCTAAATGTGTTCTCAGTTTGCTTAATTCTTTTTTTCCTCTTTTGTTCAGCTTGATTACTTTCCATTATTCTCTCTTCTAGGTCATCAATTTGTTCCTCTGCATTATCCAGCCTGCTGTTCATCCCACCAAGTGTTTCTCATTTTGTTTACTGAGCCCTTTATGTCTGCTCTATTATTCCTTATCTCTGTATTAATAGTCTCACTGATTGTCTTCACTCCTGGTCAGATCCAGTGAGTATTGTTATGATCATTGCTTTAAATTCTCCATCAGGCATGTTACTTATATCTGTTTGCTTAGATCTCCAGCCATGGCCTTGTCCTGTTCTTTCATTTGGGACAAATTTCCTCTTCTCTTCTCTTCTCTTCTCTTCTCTCTTCTCTTCTCTTCTCTTCTCTCAAGTCTCTGTGCCTGTTGCTGTGTGGCAGAAGGGTCAACTACATCTCTTGTTCTTGAGGGTAATGGCTTTATGAAGAAGAGGTCCTGTAGTGCCCTGCTATATAGAGTCCCCTGTTTCCTGACGCCTGTTGCTTCTGGGAGTATCTCCAATGTGTGCTGCTTAGCTCTGCTGTTGTGTCCAAGCTGCTTTATCTTTCAGGCAAGTTGTCTGCAGAGGCTCTCTTTGCCTGTTATGGGCAGCGTTTGGGCCCTGGCCTGAATGTGGTGCATTTTAACTGGGTGTGCTCTGGTCTGTTTGTGAAATGAGACCTGTTGCCACTGCCATGGGAACCAAGGCCTCATAGTACTTCCAGGTCAGGAAATACAGTGTTGGCAGGGATTTGAGCTGGTCTTCTGTGGGGGAAAGACCTCCCAAACTGGGACTGAGGCAAGCGTAACTGGGAGGGGCATTTCTTCTGGAACAACAAAGGGAAAACTTGGTGTACACAAGTTAGGTATTGAGTGTGGGCACTCTAACAGTTTCTGCAGGTGGCCCTGTGCTTATGCTGATGGGTGCTGGAGGGAGATGGTGTCAGCTAGTTCCTTTGTTCCCAGGTGGGTCTCTCCATGAACACTGCCTTTCTGTGACACACTCCAAGATGAGCAACTAACCTCCCCACTGTGTGCCCCAGGCACTCTTCAAATCGCTATTTCCACACCGTATGTCAGTGGGATGTTTGCCCTGCCTTTTCTCCAAGAATAGCTCCAATGTCCTCCAAGCTCTCGCAGGGCCAAGCTCACGAACCTTTAAAAGTCTAGGCTTTGGGGCGCCTGGGTGGCTCAGTTGGTTGTGTGTCCGATTTCAGCTCAGGTCATAATCTCATGGCTCATGTGTTTGGGCACTGCATCGGGCTCTGTGCTGATAGCTGGGAGCCTGGAGCTTGCTTCAGATTCTGTATGTCCCTCTCTCTCTGCCCCTCCCCCACTCATTCTCTCTCTCTCTCTCTCTCTCTCTCTCTCTCTCTCTCTCTCTCATTCTCTTTCTCTCTCAAAAATAAATAAACATTAAAAAATAAAAGTATAGGCTTCAAGTCCTGTGGTTGCAAGAACTCATGAAATTTGGGCCCTTTAACTTCCCAAGCCAATTGCTGTGGGTGATTCATTTTCCCCATGTGCTCCTCTGTGTTCTAGTCTTGTCTCTCTCCCTTCTCCATTACTATAGTGCCCTCCCCACTGCAGGGGGGTATAATCTGTTTCTCTCCCATACATGGGGCTTGAATTTACAACCCTTAGATCAAGAGTTGCATGCTCTACTGACTGAGCCAGCCAGGCGCCCCTCCTTATTTTTTAAATGGATAATAATAGTAGCCACTACATAGTAGCCTTATAAGGGGAATTTAAAAGTTAATATAGCTAAAGAAGTTATTATAGTACCTGGCAAATAATAACTACTCAATAGTTGACAGCGATGATAATGTTGATGGTAGTAATGATCATAGATTATAGATACAGTTTCTTAGAAACATCACAATCTAGCCTTTGGTGATTTTCTTTTCTATTTCCCATTTTGTCTATCTCATTTGTACTATTTCTTGAATAAATTTTCCCAAATGTGGGATATATGTGCTTTTTGTTCTCAGAGTCTTTGCAGATAAATTATTTTTCCTTATTTCCTTATTTGAATTTTGAAGTTTTTAAATAAGGAGGAAGAGTTAGATATATGTAATCAAGTAACATTCTTTTCCAGAAATTTGTCATTTGTTTCTTGGCTTCTTTTACATCACAGTCATGGTTTTAATTCTCATCCGCTGATTGTAAATAAAACAAACAAGAAATAGGGTCGCCTTGGTGGGTCAGTTGGTTAAGCATCCGACTTTGGCTCAGGTCATGATCTCACAGTTCATGAGTTCAGGCCCCACATTGGGCTCCCTGCTGTCAGCACAGAACCCACTTTGGATCCTCACTCTCCCTCTATCTCTGCCCCTCCCCACTCATGCACATGCTCTCTCTCTCTTCCTCTAAACATAAACTTTTTTTAAAAACAATAAAACAAGAAACACAAACCTGAGTCCCTTTGATGCTTAACTGTTGATTCTGTCCTTGGCCCTTTACCCACTATGTATGTTCTCTACGTTCTCTACAACTATTCCTATCCTTCAGCCATGGATTCAGCTCTCAATTTTAGGTTGATGGCTAATTCTCATGTTTTGTCATACCTCTAACTGCATAGTAGACCTTTCCATCTGGAAGTTCTATAGACATTTCAAATTTTGCACCTTCAAATTTTCATACCTCTGCTCATCCCTCCTGCCTTATTTCTCTTCTGTCCCCACTTTCTCCATGTTCCTTTTCTCACTAGATCACACAATCACTTGGACAGGTTCTAAGATAGTTACCTGTAAGTCATGTGTAATTCTTTCAATTCTGTCACAGATTCAGTACAAATCTGTGACCACCATCTTCAGTTTCATGCATAATAGATAATGAATGCTTAAGTTTGCTGACTCAATAATTAACACCTTACAGGATATTTCTACTGTGGGGTTTTTTTTCCCCTCACAGTGTAATACAAAATTAGGTAAATATGAAGTCTTAAGATACAGTTTGTAATGAACTCTGATCCCTGGATACTAGCTACATGAGTTCTTACATATTTTGACCACTGCATCTAATTTTGATGACTTCATATTAATTAGGATTGTGCGTTTACAGCAAACAGTGACATTTAAGGATGTGGCTGTGGACCTCACCCAGGAGGAATGGCAGCAGCTGAAACCTGCTCAGAGGAACTTGTACCGGGATGTGATGCTAGAGAACTACAGCAACCTAGTCACAGTAGGTAAGGGTAGCTTTGCAATTTTACATAGAATTCCTTCCCATTTTTGAAATGTATGAAGATTTTAACTTGCCTTTTTTTCACATGATTGTATGTATTCATCTGCAGGGTGAAGCCTAATTACTTTGTCTCACTGTGGAAATTCCTTTCTCCTTATCCTTCACAGACCCTCAAGCCCCTAAGACTCAGCCCAAGGTGTGGATAGTTGTCTCCAGCATTAACATGCAAGTCCTTTGCTATTTCCTGTAATAGGTTATCAAGTCACCAAACCAGATGTGATCTTCAAGTTGGAACAGGAAGAGGAGCCATGGGTGATAGAGGAAGAAATGCTTGGGAGGCACTGTCCAGGTGAGTAAGCAAAAAAGCAGCTCTGAATGAGAAAGCCACACAACAATTGTTCATGGGGTTGACATCATTTCACATTTTCCAAGATTTTTTTTTCTTTAAGTGTATTTATTCTGAGGGGGAGAGAGAGAGGGTGAGAGAATCCCAAGCAGGCTCCACACTGACAGTGCATAGCTTGATGCAGGGCTCTAACTCATGAATCATGAGATCATGACTTAGCTGAAGTCAGACATTTAACCAACTGAGCCACCCAGGTGCCCCCCTTTGACTAATTTTATACATTTCCTGCTCCAGATGTTGAAATAGCAATTTCTCTAGAAATGCCTGCTTCCTTTAGTGGGAAGTGATTTGGAGACCAAAATCCGGGCACAGTGCTTGCTCATTGCTTCTAGAGCTGGACAAAGTCAGGAAAAATACGCTTTTTAGATAGAAAAAAATGTATGTGTTCATACTGATACATCCAATTCAAATTAAGGAGTATAGGGTTGTTACTTACCTTTTTTGTTTTGTTTTTGTATCTTTTATACTGAAAATATTGGCTCCTTATTGCATTAAAATATTTATTTGCTTAATCCATATATATTTCTCAACCTTGGCACTGCTGACATTTTGGCTAGATAATTCTTTGCTGTGGGGGACTATCCTATACATTGTAGGATGTTTATGTAGGGTGTAGAATGTTTAGCACCCTCTGTGGCCCTCTACTTATTAGGTGCTAGGAGTACCAATCCCCTTTCTCACCACTCCCCCAGTCATGACAGCCAAAGTCTCCAGACCTTCCAGATACTGCCAAATGTCCCTTGAGGCCCCAAACTGATCTTATATATATATATATATATATATATATATATATATATATGCAATATATATGCAATATATATTGTTATATATATATATATATAACAATTACATATTGCATATTACATATATTACATATTATATATATTGTATATATAATATATATATTATACAATATATATTAACAATATATACAGTATATACAATATATATTAACAATAATACCATTATTACTAATGATTAAAAGACTACTAAATGTAGTTTAAGATTCTTTGGTTGTATTTTTTTCTCGTTTATGATATAGTCAAACTACTGTGTTTAAAAAGTCACTTTAAAGGGACTAAGTGGCCTTAACTTGATATGTAGGTTTACTTGTTTCCATTTGTTTTCAATTTTTTTTTTTTTAATTTTTTTTTTCAACGTTTATTTATTTTTGGGACAGAGAGAGACAGAGCATGAACGGGGGAGGGGCAGAGAGAGAGGGAGACACAGAACCGGAAACAGGCTCCAGGCTCTGAGCCATCAGCCCAGAGCCCGACGCGGGGCTCGAACTCACGGACCGCGAGATCGTGACCTGGCTGAAGTCGGACGCTTAACCGACTGCGCCACCCAGGCGCCCCTATTTGTTTTCAATTTTTAAGAGTTATTTTTTTCCTCTTTTTTTAGATTTAATTTTTTTTAATTATGTAAAAATTTACATGATTCCAGTGTCAAAGCTATAAAACAAATCAGAGATGTCATGCTTCTTTCTATTCAGGATATATAAGTGAAAAGAAATCAATGTGCAGAACAGCATTTAGAATATGCTACTTTTTTTATAAAAAAGAGTGGCAGAGGCACGTGTGTTAGATATGTGTTACATGTATGTATGTGTATATACATACATGTTTAGTATATGTATAAATTAAAAGAATATAGGAATAACCTCAAAACTAATAAAAATGCTTACCTGTCAGGCAAGGGAGGAATCAGTGTTTCAGGGATAGGGTGGAATCTAGTCTTTTCTGAATATGCTGCTATTTGGTAATTTCCAATTATTATCAACTTGATATTAATGAAAGATGAGGTTTAGTACTCTTGCACCACCACTACCACTTCCCCTTTCCTTTTTCTCTGGATATAGATATATCACAATTTTTGGCTAACTTGATTTTCACTGCTTACTTTGTTCTTTTAGGTGATATATTGTTACTACTGAGCCAAGAAATGACTATTAATTACATATCCTTATATAAATTGCTGTCATTCCTAGGGTTACTATTTGCCCAATTTTTCTGTTTGCTTTGTTTTCTATATATTTTCTATATATATTTTTTCTATATATTATATATATGTTTTAATGAGACTCTCAAATCCTTGTTTAAGTAGGGAATCAATCAGTGTCATTAGTTTTTCTTATTTTGATGCATCAAAGGATAAAAAGGAAATTCCAAAAATTCTTGTAGCTAACAAATTGTTGATGCTTTTTGAGTAGGAGACTGTTGGATTAGAACCTAGGAGTTTTTTGTGGAGTTCCAAATGGCAATTGTAGAATTCCAGTTGTGTGGGTCTTTTATTTTTAATCTTCTCATCTGCTACCTGGAGGTAGATGCCAGCATTCATGAGGGACAAGCAACAGAAAAGGATTGGAGGGGCGCCTAGGTGTCTCAGTCATTAAAGTGTCTGACTTCAGCTCAGGTCATGATCTCATGGTTCGTGGGTTTGAGCCCCATGTCAGGCTTTGTGCTGACAGCTCAGAGGCTGGAGCTTGCTTCAGATTCTGTGTCTCCCTCTTTCTCTGCCCCTGCCCTGCTTGTGCTCTCTCAAAAATAAATAAACTTTATTTTATATATATATGCATATATATATGCATATATATGCATATATATATGACATACTTATATATGTAATATATTTATTATATGTTATATTTATATTATATAGGTATTATATATTTTTATTATATATATTTGTATATATAATATATAAGTATATGTTATATATATGTAATATATATATATATTTTTTTTTTTTTAAGAAAAAGGATTGGAGATATTACCATTCAACATATGCAAGTTTACATTATTCGTAGTTTTTTAGTATGAGGCTTCCTTTGCATCTGCTTTACTTGTTCCTAAGTCTAGAGCCTGTATAATTCATTTTCTCTAGGAAAAGTAAGCCTTCCTTTTCCTGATCAAGTGGTGGATACATGACCACTTCCTGTGTGGGGTGGGTAGGAGGTGGGAGGATATTGGTCACAGTTCAGTTACAGAGAAAAGAGCTCATTAGTAGCTAATTTAAGAAGGAAGGAATTTACATGAAGGTATTAAATGTCCTAGAGAACCTTTAGGAGGACTAAAGGACCAACTATCGGATAGGCTTTTTTAAAAAACAATTTTTTTAATGTTTTTATTATTTTTGAGAGACAGAGTATAAGCGGGGGAGGGGCAGAAAGAGAGGGAGACACAGAATCCAAAGCAGACTCAGGCTCTGAGCTGTCAGCACAGAGCCCCTTGCAGGGCTCAAACTCATGAACAGTGAGGTCATGACTTGAGCAGAAGTCAGAAGCTTAATTGACTGAGCCACCCAGGTGCCCCAGAATAAGCTTTTAGGAATGACTCTCAAAGTCCTATCAGAGAAGTCAGCTGTTAAGTGAGTTCCTTTCCCCACTTTGATCAAGAAATTGCTTTTCATGGGGCACCTGGCTGGTTCGGTCAGTGGAGCATGTGACTCTTGATCTCAGAGTTGTGAGTTTGAGCTCCATATTAGGAGTAAAGCTTACTTTAAAAAAAAAAAAAAAGAAGAAGAAAGAAAGAAAGAAAGAAAAAGAAATTGCTTCTGATTGAACAAGGAAAATGCCTTGACAGCTATGAGCTTCAGAACCCTACCACTTCTGTTGTAATATCATAGGTAAAATGCCCACTTTCATTACTCTTTTAATTTATTTCTGAATTTAAATGTTGTATAATTAATTTAAATCATATTCAGAACCCTATATGCAAGTGTTTCTAGGAAATGTAGTTCTAACTCACCCTCTGCAGGACGGAGAAACATAGTACCAGGTTGGAAAGATGTTACTTAAGTAAATCCATAATACTTGCCTCAGGGAGTGTAATTGCTCCCTAAGACTTTAAGTTAATCCTCTTCAGGCATCTTATCTCTGCTTTATGAGTACCTGAATCCTTTAATTTGTTCTCTTTTCCAGTGCTTTGTGGCCAAATTACTTTGTTACCTGACTTTTACATCTTAGTAGTACTTTAACTTCTTAGCCCTGCTATTAGTTATCAGTTCCCTATATGCCTTTCATTTCCATTCTTTTGTTGAAATCTCTTGTTTACCTTCTTTATACTCGTTTTTTTTTTTTTTCCGTGTGGGTTTGACCTTTAATTCTTTTACTGTCATTTTGATAGATTTTTAGGGAGAAGGGAGAAATAAACATATATATTCAATCCACTGTGTTTAACCACAAGTTTTACTTTCATCCTCTGGTCATTTTGACTCCCTATCCAGTCATTTATATATTCACCCTTTCATCTTAATTATTCTGTTCATGTTACTGATTTCTGCATTATATAAGCACACTTTTAAAATCAATCAAAGCTACTTAGGCCTATCAGTGTCAGTTTTCTCTCCATAATATTTTCTATCGGAGTTAACCCCTTAAAACTTAAAAACTAGGGACATTTGTACTTTGGATTTCTTTCATATTGGGAGACTAGAGTCAATATCAAAGACCAACTCTGTAGTAGCAAATTTCTGAAATGTTATTAATAGTATAAAGCAGAAAAATTCAAAAGTAATAATTTTTGGTCCTCCATTTTAGAAGTTTGGGAAGTTGATGAACAACAGATCAAGAAGCAACAGGAAGCACTCGTGAGGAAAGTCACATCCATCTCCAAGAAAACTCTGATTAAGGAAAATGTCATTGAATGTAAAAAAGTTACAAAAATATTTCCTTTGAACTCAGATATTATTACTTCAAGACCAAACTTCTGTGAATGTGACTCATTTGATAAAGATTTGGAACATAATTTAGACTTACTTAGTTATGATAAGGACTGTATAAGAGAGGAAAATTATGAATATAATAAATACAGGAAGCCATTTTACCCTTGCTCATCCCATGTTCTAACCCCCTTTAAGTGTAATCAGTGTGGACAAGACTTCAGTCATAGATTTGACCTCATCAGACATGAGAGAATTCATGCTGGAGAGAAACCCTACGAGTGTAAGGAATGTGGAAAAGCCTTCAGCAGGAAGGAAAATCTTATTACACATCAAAAAATTCATACTGGGGAGAAACCATATAAATGTAATGAATGTGGAAAAGCTTTCATTCAGATGTCAAACCTTATTAGACACCAGAGAATTCATACAGGGGAGAAACCTTATGCATGTAAGGATTGTTGGAAGGCCTTCAGTCAGAAATCAAATCTCATTGAACACGAGAGAATTCATACTGGAGAAAAGCCCTATGAATGTAAAGAATGCGGAAAATCCTTCAGCCAGAAGCAAAATCTTATTGAACACGAGAAAATTCATACTGGGGAGAAACCTTATGCATGTAATGAATGTGGTAGAGCCTTTTCTCGAATGTCATCTGTTACTCTACACATGAGAAGTCACACAGGGGAAAAACCCTATAAATGTAATAAATGTGGAAAAGCCTTCTCTCAATGTTCAGTGTTTATTATACATATGAGAAGTCATACAGGTGAGAAACCCTATGTATGTAGTGAATGTGGGAAAGCATTCTCTCAAAGTTCATCCCTTACTGTACATATGAGAAATCATACAGCTGAGAAACCCTATGAATGTAATGAGTGTGGAAAAGCCTTCAGCAGGAAAGAAAATCTCATTACACATCAGAAAATTCACACTGGAGAGAAACCGTATGAATGTAATGAATGTGGGAAAGCTTTTATTCAGATGTCAAACCTCATTAGACACCAGAGAATTCATACTGGTGAGAAACCTTATGCATGTGCAGTATGTGGGAAAGCCTTTAGTCAGAAATCAAATCTCACTGAACATGAGAAAATTCATACTGGAGAAAAACCTTATCATTGTAATCAATGTGGAAAAGCTTTCAGTCAGAGACAAAATCTCCTCGAACATGAAAAAATTCACACTGGAGAGAAACCATTTAAATGTAATGAATGTGGTAAAGCCTTCTCTCGAATCTCATCCCTTACTCTTCATGTGAGAAGTCATACAGGAGAGAAACCTTATGAATGTAATAAATGTGGAAAAGCCTTCTCTCAATGCTCATTACTTATTATACATATGAGAAGTCATACTGGTGAGAAACCCTTTGAATGTAATGAATGTGGGAAAGCATTCTCTCAAAGAGCATCCCTTTCTATACATAAGAGAGGTCATACAGGTGAGAAACGCCGAGTGTACTAAATGAAGGAAGGCCTTTTCTTAAATTCAACTCATGCTTTACTTAACTTTTGAAATACATTGGTGTAAACTCAAAACAACCAAGATCTTTATGGAAAAATTATAAAACTTTATTGGAGGGCATAAGACTTGAATAAATAGAAATACCATGTATAGAGATGGAAAAACTCAATATCATAAAAATGTCAGTTCTCCAAAATGAATCTATTGACCTAATATAGTACCAAACATCTAACAAGAATTTTCTAGGATCTTTACAAAATGATTCTAAAATTCATGTGAAATGGAAGTCCCTGGATTGCTGAGATGATTTTGAATAAGAACAGCAAGGACCCATCTTCTACCATATATTACACAAAAGTTATGGTCATTAAATAGTGTGTGGTATCAGAGCATGAATACATAAGCAGATTTTACAGAATAGAATGCCTAGGAATAAGTCAATGAATATATGCAAACCTGGTGTATATTATACATAACAATGACATCATGAATCAATAGAGAAATGACAGCCAATAAAATTTGTTGGAGTATTTGGTTCTCCATATTGGGGAAAATAAAACTACATGCAATCTTACAATATATAAAGAAAACAGAATTCCAAAGGATTTGAACACTGGAATGTGAAAAGCCAAACTGAAATTCTTGGGAGGAAATACAGAATGTTGTCTATGGTTTTGAGGCAGCGAATCATTTTTTTAAAAGGCAAAAGGACCCTGCAGTTCCTTTTCTGTATATTCATCATAAACAAATATGCGTAAATATATATATATACATATATATACACACACACACACACACACACACACTAAATTATGGATGAGGTAATGGATAAATAAAATGTGATATAGTCAAATAATGGAATAGTATACAGCAGTTAAAAGCAATAGACTAGATCTGTATTTTGTAACATGGATAGTTATGTAAAACAATGTTGAGTGGAAAAAAAATCAAAATCCTCAAATGAAACATTGTGTAATGACATTCATATAAATTGGAATTAAATCATAAAGAACAGAACTATGTTTTTATTATTATTGAAATATGTATGTATGTAAAATGGACTAGAAGGGTACATACCAAATTATTATTAGTATTTTCTCTGGCAGGGTATTGATCAAAGGGGACTTTTAGCTTTATTTGTAATTTTTACGGCTTAATAAAGATTGAGAGCATATAAATCTTAAAAATTAATGATTCGCAGTGGCAATATGGATGGCTTGTCTTAATGGTGTTTTTGTAGTTATTTCTCAGACCTTATGGCTTGGGGGAAGCCTGTGCCCATAGAAAAAAATGTTAGGATGGATCCATATGCCCTATCAGACACTGAGCTATTTTATCAAAAATATTTCCAGAAAATTAGTAATTGGAAGTGATAGTCCTATTTACTATACAATATGAAATTAGCATACTTTATCAATCTTATGGTTTTTTTTACATTTTAACATTTCTAAAATTGTGATTCATTTTTTTACCAATTATGTTTTAGATTTATTTATTAAAATTTTGAAAATCAGATGGGAGTATGATAAATCAAGTATGATTTTATTTACTATTTTAGGGCACTATGGTCTACTAATGATTCCTTCTCTCAATATATCTTGCATTATTTGGCAACAGGTTTGTTGGATTCATAGCTAACTAATTAGTAATATATTTAGAGTCAATATGGAGAAAATAACATTTTCCTGAGAATTGACTCTGTGACCAGTTTTCTTGCCCTGTAGGTTTCCATAAAACCAGGACAAACATTAATATCATAGGTAATCATTACAACATTTTGGAATGAGAAAGCCTTTTATTTTCTTGAGATGGCCATAAACAATCATGTAACATTGCTTCACTCTTAACCTACAGATTATTTTATTCCTTTCATAACCCTTGATTTATATGACCTATCTTATTTTGGTTGGAAATGGTAGCGGTCTAGACCCTGAACAGTAAAAACATAGTTCCTATAAAAGGATTTCATTCTCTATAATCTATAATAATATATGAACCACCCCTTAAGGTAAATGTTTTGTTATGCCATCTCACAATATAACTAATGCACAGAAAATCATTGGTGCCTTTTTAAAAGGGAGATTAGAATAGGAGCTATTAAAAGTGAACTTTAGCATTGAATGCTTGAATATTAACTATATTTGTTCGAGGGTGATTTCACAAAAGAAAACCTCAAACTAAAGTAGTGATATACAAACATGACCGTATCACTTTTGACTTTTATTAGCTACTTTTAAAGATTGACACTGACTTACATTTGTAAATTGCAGGGACCAATTTTCATGAAAACAACAATTTACCAAAATTTAAGTATCTAAAGGAGTATTGTCATTTCAGAGTCTCTTCTTCATTCCTTTTTTTTTTTTTCCTTTTTTTAAGTGTTTATTTTTGAGAGACGGAGCACAAGCAGGGGAGGGGCAGAGAGAGAGGGAGACACAGAATCCGAAGCAGCTCCAGGCTCTGAGCTGTCAGCACAGAGGCGGGGCTTGAACACACAAACCATGAGATCCTGACCTGAGCTGAAGTTAAACGTTTAACTGACTGAGCCACCCAGGCACTCCCATAGTCTCTTCTTTAGTAGGTTTTATGCTAAGTCCAGTTTTGCCAGCATACCTAATTTTTGTAGACTTGTTTTTTAAAAAATAGTTTTCAAAGTTCATGTGTTATCTACATAACAAAACCTGTGTTTGAGGAGTATGTGCAGAAATTAGAACCCTTGTGCATTTTTAACAGGAATGTAAAATGGTATAGCTGCTGAGGAAAACAGTTTAGCAGTTCCTCAAAAAATTACCATATGATTCTGCATTTCTCTACCTAAGTATATATCCAGAAGAATTGAAAGCAGGGGTTCAAACTGATCCTTGTACACTAGTGTTCATAGTGGCATATTCAGAATAGCCCAAAAATGGAAACAATCCAAGTGTCCAGCAATAGATGAACAGATAAACAAAATGTGGGATATACAAAAAGTGGAATATTATGCAGCCATGCAAAAGAAATTTGGATACATACTACGACGTAACTGAACCTTGGAAAAGTATGATTCCCATGTACATAAGGTAACTAGAATAGGTAAATTCATACAGGAAGTATGATAGAGATTACTGGAATAAAGGAGGAAGAAATGGAGAATTATTGTTTAATGGGTACATTGGTTCTGTTTCAGATGAGAAAATTCTGGAAATAGTGATGATTATAAAACACTATGAATATACTTAATGCCACTTAATTGTACAGGTAAAATTGTTAAAATGTTAAGTTTTATGTTATTAATGTTTTAACACATATGCACATGCACAAGTTTAGAAATACCCAATTTTTTAATGCCAACATCTGAACTATTTTAGAGTCATTCTCTATTGATAACTTTTTCTCTTGATTCTTTCTTACCTTTCCTATATTTTTGCTTATCTACTAATTTTGATTGTATACTGAACCTTGTGAATATGTTGTAGAGATTATGAATTTTGTTATAATTTTCTGGAGAATGTTGTCTTTGTCCTAAAAACAGCTACATTGGCTGGATTTAAAATCCAGCAATATGGGGCGCCTGGGTGGTGCAGTCGGTTAAGCGTCCGACTTCAGCCAGGTCACGATCTCGCGGTCCGTGAGTTCGAGCCCCGCGTCGGGCTCTGGGCTGATGGCTCGGAGCCTGGAGCCTGTTTCCGATTCTGTGTCTCCCTCTCTCTCTGCCCCTCCCCCGTTCATGCTCTGTCTCTCTCTGTCCCCAAAAAAATAAATAAACGTTGAAAAAAAATTTAAAAAAATCCAGCAATAGCTGAAATATCTGCTTCATTCTTTACATCTTCTAGCTATTGATTTCTATAGGCTCTTTGGAGTTTACATAAATTTGTGAAGTTCAGGCATCAGCCAAAGATTTGGACAGAATTTATAAGTAGATGTTGAATCTCCTCTCTGTAGCTCCTCCTTTCTGGAATTTAACTTTATTTTTAAAGAGTTTTTAAAACAGCCTGAAACTTCATCCTCCAACTTCTCAGGACAATAATACTGTGGCTCTCTATTTGAGTTTAGCTACCCCATACCACAGAGGCTGGAAAGTTCCATTACATGATAACCTGTATAAAAATTAATGTCTCACAGTATACTTTTCTTTTTTTCAAAGGTCAACTTCCCTTCAATTTTTTTGCCTGTTTTTGGTTGTTCCCCAATGCTTTCACATTGTGTGTGTGCGTGTGTGTGTATAAAGTATATATAGTCCAGAGCTGATTATCTTTTTTTTTTGCAGTCCATGAAACATTTTATTTTGAATTAATATTTATGTATTTATTTTTAATTTTATCTTCAAGTTGGCTAACATACAGTGTACTCTTAGCTTCAGGAGTTGATTCCAGGGATTCATCACTTAACATATAACACCCAGTGCTCATCCCAACAAGTGCCCTCCTTAATGTCCATCACCCATTTTCCCCACCCTCCCACCCCAAACCCCCATCAACTCTCAGTTTGTTCTCCCTATTTATGGTTTTCCTCCCTCTCTGTTTTTATCTTAGTTTTCCTACCCTTCCCCTATGATCATCTGTTAAGTTTCTGAAATTCCACATATGAGTGAAATCATATGATATCTTTTTCTGACTTATTTCGCTTAGCATAATACCCTCCAGTTCATCCACATTGTTGCAAATGGCAAGATTTCATTCTTTTTCATCACCGAGTACTATTCTCTTGTGTATGTATATATATATATATATATATATATATATATATATATATATATACCACATCTTTTTACCCCACTCATCAGTTGATGGTCATTTGGACTCTTTCCATAATTTGGCTATTGTTGATAGCACTGCTATAAACATTGGGGTGCATATGCCCCTTCAAATCAGCACTCCTGTATCCTTTGGATAAATTCCTAGTAGTGCAATTGCTGGGTCATAGAGTGATTCTATTTTTAATTTTTTGAGGAACCTCCATATTGTCTTCCAGAGTGGCTGCACCAGTTTGCATTCCCACCAACAGTACAAAAAGGTTCCCCTTTCTTCATATGCTCACCAACATCTGTTGTTTCCTGAGTCGTTAATTTTAGCAGTTTTTAACTGCTAATTTTAACCTTGACCAGCGTGAGGTGGTATCTCAGTGTGGTTTTGATTTGTATTTCTCTAAAGATGAGTGATGTTGAGTATCTTTTCCTGCGTCTGTTTGCCATTTGGATGTGTTCTTTGGAAAAGTGTCTATTCATGTCTTCTGCCCATTTCTTCACTGGATTATTTGTTTTTACGGTGTTGAGTTTGGTAAATTCTTTATAGATTTTTGATACTAACCCTTTATCCAATATGTCATTTGCAAATATCTTCTCCCATTCTGTCAGTTGCCTTTTAGTTTTGTTTGATTGTTTCCTTTGCTGGGCAGAAGCTTTTGATTTTTTTTTTTTTAATTTTTGATGCTTATTTTTTGGGAGACAGAGTGTGAGCAGGGGAGGGGCAGAGAGAGAGGGAGACACAGAATCTGAAGCAGGCTCCAGGCTCCGAACTGTCAGCATAGACCCCGATGTGGGGCTCGAACTCATGAACCGTGAGTTCATGGCCTGAGCTAAAGTTGGACGCTTAACCAACTGAGCTGCCCAGGCACCTCTGAAACTTTTTACCTTGATGAGATCCCAATACTTAATTTTTGCTTTTATTTCTCCTGCCATTGGAGCCATGTCAAGTAAGAAGTTGCTGCAGCCGAGGTCAAAGAGGTTGGTACCTGTTTTCTCCTATAGGATTTTGATGGTTTCCTGTCTCACATTTAGGTCTTTCATCCATTTTGAATTTATTTTTGTGTATGGTGTAAAAAAAGTGGTCAAGTTTCATTCTTCTGCATGTTGCTGTCCAGTTCTCTGAGCACCATTTGCTAAACAGACTGTCTTTTTTCCATTGGATACTCTTTCCTGCTTTGTTGAAGATTAGTTGGCCATAAATTTGTGGGTCCATTTCTGGGTTCTCTATTCTATTTCATTGATCTTTGTGTCTGTTTTTGTGCCAATACCATACTGTCTTGATGATTACAGCTTTGTTAATACAGGCTAAAGTCCAGAATTGTGATGCCTCCAGCTTTGGTTTTCTTTTTCAACATTACTTTGGTTATGTGGGGTCTTTCGTGGTTCCATAAAAATTTTAGGATTGTTTGTACTAGCTCTGTGAAGAATGCTGGTGCCATTTTTATTGGGATTGCATTGAATGTGTAGATTGCTTTGGGTAGCATTGACATTTTAACAATATTTGTTCTTCTAGCCCATGAGCATTTTCCATTTCTTTGTGACTTCTTCCATTTCTTTCATAAGCTTTCTATAGTTTTTAGCATACAGATCTTTTACCAAAGTTTATTATCTTTTATGGATTAATCTGAAATAAGGCCATTTGTCACTACAAAAAGTGGAAATAGAAGATGACATTTGAGTAGAGAACTGAAGGAGGTGAGGGAATAAGTCATGGGGAATTTTAGATAAAGAACACTTAACTATAGAGAACAGAATCTTTAAAGACCCTTCAGTGAGAGCATGCCTGATATATTCAAGTACTGATAAGGAGTAGGACTTTGGTTAGAGTAAATTAAGAAGAGAGTAGTAATTGATAAAATTTAGAAAGAGATTGAGAGCCAGATTAAGTAGTGCCTTAAAGATGAGTCTAGGAAGGAGTTTAGGTTTTGTTTTGTTTTTTTTTTTAATTTTTTTTTCAACGTTTTTTATTTATTTTTTTGGGGACAGAGAGAAACAGAGCATGAAAGGGGGAGGGGCAGAGAGAGAGGGAGACACAGCATCGGAAACAGGCTCCAGGCTCCGAGCCATCAGCCCAGAGCCTGACGCGGGGCTCGAACTCACAGACCGCGAGATCGTGACCTGGCTGAAGTCGGACGCTTAACCGACTGCGCCACCCAGGCGCCCCTAGGTTTTGTTTTGTAATAACTGTAAGACCATTGGAAGGCTTTAAGCAAAAGATTAACACAATCTGACTTAAGTTTTAAAAGAATTGTCTTATAGGACCTAATTATAATAAAGGAGCAAGTGTGGAACCAGAGATACAAATCAAGAGGCCTCAGATAAAAGTTACTTAGATCTGTGTGATAGTGGTTGATGTATTGAGAAGTAGTAAATTTCTTGAGACATTTTCAAGGTAGAGCTGTAAAGACTTGGCTGATAGGTTTGATGCGGTTCATTAGACGAAGAGAAGAATCAAAGCTATTGCCAAGATCTTTGGCCTGATCAACTTGAAAGATGTAATGTCCATCTGTTGAGACGGAAAATCTGTTGTACCAGCTGTTTTGTGGGTCTAAATGAACAAGGGGATATGCCTAGATTTCCAAGCACAGAATCCTACTAGACAGATATATGGATACGGAATCCAGAAGATAAGGATGACTAGAGATATACTTTCATGAGTTGTTAGGATATTAATTGTACTTAAAACCAATGGACTGGATGAGAAGAGATCTAAGGACTGACCTCAGGGAGGGGGGTGGTGTGTGTGGCAGAATTCCAGCATTTAGAGATCAGAGAAGCAAAGAGGAAGCAGCATAGGTGACAAGAAAGTAGACCTAGGGAATTAGGAGAAAACCAAAAAAGGGTCATATACTGGAGGCAAAGTGAATAAAAAGTGTTTTAAAAAGGGGGAAGTAATGAACTTTATCAAATTTTGCTAATTGGTCAAATAAAAAGAAGACTGAGAAACTGATCATTCAGTTATTTAGCAGTGTTAAAGTCATTGGTGACCTTGACAAAAGTAGTTTAAGTGGCAGTAAGTAAAATTCTGAGAATGAAGAGAGGAAACAGAGGTAAAATGACTATAGTGATGGGAGATTTTACAATTGTTCTAAGTGACTGATCAAGCAGACAGGTTATTAAGCTTATAGATAATTTGAATAGCACAGTTAATGAATTTTACCTACTGGGACATATCTAGCACATGCAGCTGGCAACTTTCAAAATATACATTCTTTCCAAGCAAACCTGGAGCATTTATGGAAGTTGATAATAAAGTATCAATTTCATTGATGTAGAATTTAAGAAACAAAACAAAGAAAAAAAAAACCCAGACTCTTAAATACAGAGAACAAACTGGTAGTTGCCAGAGGAAAGGGGGAGGGGGGGTGAAATAAAGGGGATTAAGAGTACAGTTATGGCGATGAGCACTGAGTAAGGTATAGAATTGTTGAATCTTATTGCACACTTGAAACTAATGTAACACTGTTAATTAGACTTCAATGAAAAAAAAAGCAAGTATCAACCAAATATCAGTAGATGATATCTTAAACTGCACTCATCACATTGCAGTTAAACCACACATCAGTTACAAAATGCATAGGTACTCTCAGTGATCAGAAAACAGGAAAGTTATCAAAGACTACTGGGGTCATTTTAAAAGACACAGGAATCATCTTCAAAGGACTCTTACTGACCAAACATAAGACAGTGTTTTTTAATACTTACTTGTTTTTGAGAAAGGAAGAGACAGAGACAGGGAGAGAGGAAGACAGAGGATCCAATGCAGGCTCTGCACTGTCAGCGCAGAGCCCGATGTGGGACTTGAACCCATGAACCATGAGATCATAACCTGAGCTGAGATCAACCTTAACCAACAGAGCTATCCAGGGCCCCAAAGATAAGACAATTTTAACAAGAAAAAGACTAACAACTACAGATGATTGAAATATAGCAATTTGTGAAAATCCATAAGATCAACTGTCTGCAGGAAAGCAAGATATCAAAACTCATTTTTTTGGGGGGGCACGTGGGTGGCACAGTTGGTTGAGCATTGACTTCAGCTTGGGTCATGATCTCACCATTTTTTAATTCAAGCCCCACATCAGGCTCACTTGTCAGTGCGGAGCCCACTTCAGATCCTATGTCTGCCTCTCGCTGACCCTCCCCTGCTTCTGTGCTCTCTCAAAAAGGAATAAACATTAAAAAAACCTTTATATATAAAACCTTTATATATAAAAACCTTTATACTATATATATATAGTACCAACTTCTTATATGAAAAGCATGATAATTAGGGGCGCCTGGGTTGCTCAGTTGGTGGAGCATCTGACTCTTGATTTTGGCTCAGGTCATGATCCCAGGGTCATGAGATCTAGCCCCATATTCTCTCTTTCTCTCCCTCTGCCCCTTTCCCCTGCTTGTACTCTCTCTTAAAAAAATAAAAATAAAAACATAATTAAAGAGAATTAAAATTTTATTTTGCTTTCTCCATATGAATTGTATTTCATAGTACCAAATAGTCCTAGTAAAGGTATAAAATAGCTAAATAATTTATAAAGAAAAGTTCTATACAGAATAGTTCTAGTTAACAATTGTAAGAAGAATGCTAGAATTAGAAAAATCAACATTTTACAACCTCAATGAAGTAACTGATTCAAGCGGTAAGTATCAATGAATACTAAAACCCTAAATAAAGGGTGATTGAGAAATGGGTAGTTTTAGGATACCAACGTGTCACCCTATATAAAATACAACTTTTTTTTTTAAGTTATTAGAATATCACCCTGATGATTTTTTTAAACTTTATTTATTTTGAGAGAAAGAGCATGAGCAGGGGAGGAGCAGAGAGAGAGGGAGACAGAGAATTACAAGCAGGCTCCATGCTGTCAGTGCAGAGCCTGACGTGGGGCTTGATTCCACAAACCATGAGATCATGAACTGAGCTGAAATCAAGAGCTGGCCGCTAAACCGACTGAGCCACCCAGGCACCCCTAAAATATAACTTTAAAGTGGAAAGATCAGGGGCGCCTGGGTGGGTCAGTTGGTTAGGCATCAGACTTCAGCTTAGGTCATGATCCCCCCAGTTGTGGGTTGGAGCCCGACACTGGGCTCTGTGCTGACAGCTCAGAGCCTGGAGCCTGCTTTGGATTCTCTGTCTCTGTCTCTCCCTACCCCTGCCCCAGTCGCACTGTGTGTCTATCTCTCAAAAATAAATAAACATTAAAAAGTTTTTTAATTTTAAGTGGAAAGATCAGTTTCATCACTGGTCAATCTCAGCCTCAAAGTAGGACAACTAAATATTATGTGCTAATTGATGTTATACAGCATAAAGACAGAGCCAATAATTTTTAAAATCTAATCAAATGTTTAATTTCATTTACTAACAATACCCATAAAATGTAGAGAAAAAGATCAGTAATGTGAAACAGAAGCAATCAGGCAAGTTGCATTTTCTTCAGGACAACTAACCTGTTTAATTAAAGCAATGGCGTGAAAACAAAGGAATATTCTAGATTAAGAGAGACAACAGTCAATGCATGGACCCTCTTTAGATTCTTTTCTGATGAAAACAATGGCAAAAAAGATATCTGGGAGTGTAGTTGTAACACTGCATTTTTCTGATAACTAATGATGTGGAATATCTTTTTGTATATTATAGGCCATTTAGGTATCTTCATTTGTGAAGTGCCTATTGTATATTGTCCACATATTTACTGGCTTGTATGTCTTTATTAATTTGTGGATATATGTTCTGGATATATATTCTTTGCCAGAGATATGAATTATTTCTCCCACTAGCTTGACTTTTTACTTTTTTAAAGGTATCGCTTAATGAATAGAATTTCTTAAATCTTAGGGACATCTAATTTATCAGTGTTTTTTTCTTTTATGGTCAGTGTTTCTTGTATCAATTTTAAAAATCCTTGCCATACCACGGGGCACCTGGGTGGCTCAGTTGGTTGAGCATCCAACTTTGGCTCAGGTCATGATCTTGTGGTCTGTGAGTTCCAGCCCCACATGAGCTGTCAGCACAGAGCCTGGGCCCTGCTTCAGATTCTGTGTCTCCCTGTCTCTCTGCCCCTCTCCCCTCATTCTCTGTGTCTCTCTCAAAAATAAATAAACATTAAATTAAAAAAAACATCCTTGCCGTACCAATATCATAAAGACATTTCCCTATGTTTTCTTCCAGAAACTTTGTTTTACCTTGTACATATAGGTCTGCTATTGGTTTTGAATTATTATGTATAATTTGAACTAAGGATCAAGGTTCATTTTTTTCCTCACATAGATATCCAGTTGACTTAGCACTATGCAATGAAAAGACCATTATTTAACTATTGAAATTCAGTGGCTTCTTTGTCATAAACCTGGTGTCTAAAAATGTTCAGTCTATTTTCGGACTTTCTGTTCTGTCCTATTATCTACTTACTTATCTTTGCACCAAACTACAGATTTGTTTACTGTGACTTTATATTATTTATTTATTTTCTTATTAAAAAAAATTTTTTTAATGTTTGAGAGAGACAGAGAGAGACAGAGTGAGTAGGGGAGGGGCAGAGAGAGACATAGAGTCTGAAGCAAGCACCAGACTCTAAGCTGTCAGTACAGGGCCTGATGCAGGGCTTGAACTTCAGGAAACTGTGAGATCATGACCTGAGCCGAAGTTGGACACTTAACTGACTGAGCAACCCAGACTTCCCCAACTGTGACTTTAACACAAGTCTTGATATCTGGAAATGTAAATCCTTCAGCTTCTTCACATTTCCTTAGTGATACAGATCCTTTGCATTTCTGCATATATTTTGGAATTGGCCTGACATTTTCCACAAAAAATTGTGCTGAAATTT
Organism: Lynx canadensis; assembly: GCF_007474595.2. Taxonomy (NCBI): domain Eukaryota; kingdom Metazoa; phylum Chordata; class Mammalia; order Carnivora; family Felidae; genus Lynx; species Lynx canadensis. The sequence goes on along the minus strand of NC_044317.1, from coordinate 44,928,437 downwards.
TTGGGGGGATTACATTTAATTTATTTATTAATTTACATGAAAATTGAACAATCTTAGAATCTTAGAATCTTAATCTTAGAATCCATGAATATGGTAAATCTTAGAATCCATGAATATGGTAAATCTAGGCCGCCATTCATTCCAGTACACTTGGAGACAACAGGCCAGTGAGGAAAGAAGGAACAGTTTAATCGGGAGCTGGAAAATTTGTTTTTTTTATTTGGCAAAAAGATGAGATCTAACCTTCAACAATACTCAAAAATAAAGCCATATAGATGAAGGATTTTAATGTTAAAACTTAAAACACTGGTAAAAAAAATATATATATATAGTTGAATACCTTTTAGACATTGAGGTAAGAAAATATTTCTTAAAATAAAACACACAAATTGTTGATTAAAAATGAAACAATTTATATATTTGGCCATTGTAAGTGTTCAGTCACCATCAAATGAAATTTTAAAACAAAAAAAAAGTTATAAATTAGGAAAAGACATATGCCATACACATAACTAATAAAGAATTGATATCAAGAGTATATATACTTTGGGGGATCCTGGGTGGCTCAGTCAGTTGGGTGTCCGACTTTGGCTCAGGTCATGATCTCATGGTTTGTGACTTCAGGCCCTGCATCTGGCTCTGTGCTAATGGCGTGGAGCCTGGAGCCTGCTTCGGATTCTGTATTTCCTTCTCTCTCTGCCCCTTTCCTATTTGCACTCTCTTTCTCTCTCAAAAAATAAACATTAAAAATAAAAAAAGAGAATATATATATTTCAAACATTTCTAAAATCAGTAAGAAAAGCAAGGAGACACTGAGTGGCTCAGTCAGTTGAGTATCTGACTCTTGATTTTGGCTGAGGTCATGATGTCATGGTTCATGGGATCAAGTCCCTAGTCGGACTCTGTACTGATAATGTCATGGTTCATGGGATCAAGTCCCTCGCCGGACTCTGTACTGATAGCACAGAGCCTGCTTGGGGTTTTCTCTCTCCCTCTCTTTCTGCCCCTTCCCCATTCACATGCACTCTCTTTCAAAATAAATACATAAACTTTAAAAAATATACAAATAAAAATAAAATCAGTAAGAAAAGTAAAACAACCCAATAGGAATATTGACAGGAAACATAAACAAGCATTTCAAAAAAGAAAGTATGAGATCAATAAATATATGAAGAGAGATTCAATGTAATTAAGGATAGGAGAAATGCAAGTTCAAAAGCACAACAAAATATCATTTTACATCCTCCCAATTAGGAAATTTAGAGTCTAACAATAATGTATCAGTCAAGGCCTTTCAAGAAATAGATATCACTCAAACTGGGTAAGTTGAGTAGCGATTATTAAAGGAACTATTTATAAAAATGTGGACAGTAATAGAGAAACCACAATATCCTGAGACAGAGATCCATTATTACCCTAAGCGTGAGAGGAGTCAGGGGAAGAGACTACCAGAACCCCAAAATAGAGAGGGCTATGTGGAAGGGATGCTTGTCAGGAGCTGAGACTTTTAGCTGAGGGACATAGTCAATACCACACTTCTACAAGGGCAAAAAGGAGGTGGGGAGATAAATGCCTCATTCACTCTTCTCTCTCTCTCTCTCTCTCTCTCTCTCTCTCTCTCTCATCTCCTGGTAGGCAGATGGATGCAACTAGAAACTACAAAAAACAAGGTACAAATTAGGAAAGTATATTTGTTATATACATACCTGACATTGATGAAATCCATACAAGTCAGCCTCTGGGGCATAGAGTAGGGTGAAAAGGGTACAGAATTGATGGGGAGGGGCAAACAGAAGCTATTCAATACAAATACCAAGTGTTGGAGAGGATGCGTGTTCCCAAGTTCAGTTGTTAATTACTTGTAGGAACTTAAATGAGTAGGCCATCTTGTAAAATATTTCGTTTTATCTTCTGTGGTTGAACATTTACATGCCCAGGAACTCCATTCCTAGGAATACACCCAAGATAAGCTCTTACACATGAACACCAGGAGACATATACAAGAATGTACATTGTTGCACTGCTCTCAACAGCCAAAACACAGAAATAACCCAGATGTCCATCAACTGGAGAAAGTGCTTTGTTCTCACAATGGAATTAATTATATAGCAGTCAAAATGAATGGCAATGTCACACAACAGTACAGAAAATCTTATGATAATGTTAGAAAAGATTCCAAAGATTACATATAATTAACCTTTTTATAAAGTAAAAAATAATTTGATAAAAATATACTTTTTAGCAAAACATATAAATGCAGTAAAACTACATAGAAGCAAAGCAAGGGACTAATGAACACAGGATTCAGGATGATATTTGCTCCATTTGGAGAGGAAGGGGTAAGGGTGAGGTTATATATAATAACATATAGGTTATTATCAAAGTTAAAGATAATATGCTGGGTGGTGGGTTCATGAGTACTATAACATTATTTAAAATAAATAACTTTGTTGATCAGTTTAGGACAAATTATGATGTTATGAAAAATGACTCCAAAAGCCTAGGGACTTACAACAACAAGGAATTATTTCTCATATCCATGTCCATTGTAAGTTGGCAGCTGTTCTGTTCCATACCACCTTTATTCCAGGACCTAGGTTGAAGAAGCAGCACTTACACAGAACATTAAAGTCTTGTGGCAGAGAGAAAAAAGAGATGGTGAAACCATTCAACAGCTCTTAAAGCTTCTGCTTTGAAATGGCTATGTCACTTTTATACATTGCCATGCCTGATATCAATGGATAGGAAATATAATCTTGATATTATTTTATAATATCAAAATCTAGTACACTAACCAGCTAAGTAACCTAATGTAGAAGTGCTGTTATTTATATCACTTATATGCACCTGAGGGGCACCTGGCTGGCTCAGTCAGTGGAGTATCCAACTCCTGATCTTGGCTTTGTGAGTTCAAGCCCCACGTTGAGTGCAGAGATTACTTAAAATAAAATCTTTAAAAAAAAAAAAAGCCAAAACCCTATGTGCACCTGAGGTAAAAGAATCAAACAAAACCCAGCAAAACCAAAGATAAAGTTAGGAGGCATGGATCAGGTACCTATATTTCTTTTCAATAGAATTGCATTACATATAATTCTCAAGTCCAAATGATGTCCTAAAACTTGACTTAATGATCTCAAAAAGAAGCAGCTCTGGGAAAAAAAAAAAAAAACAAGCATAATCACATACTTCCTAAGCCTATGATTAAGATATAATATCTGTAAAGTCAGAAGTTTCAGATGAAATTCTGATGCAAGAGTACTGTTAGTTGTCCTATGATTTTCAAAGGATAAATTGGAAGTCTCCATTTCTATATGGACTATACGCCAAGAATTACTAGGAAGGGTTTGCAGGGTTTTGCTAAAGTAAGAAGAATGGGTACATGCTTTATTTAATCATGTTATATCAAACTTTCCCTTTGCATTGAATGTATTGGGTCTCAAAGTTTGCCTAAAAGCAACCTAGATTTTGGTTAGCTTGTGAGAAAATTTGATTATTTTGAGGCCTGTAGACCAGGGGAAATGGGCCAGATCTCTAATCAGAAAGAATCCCATGTCTTTCCTAAAAATTGCCACTGGGCCTAGTGAAAAGTCCTTTCACGAGGAGTTAAATGAGGACTGAGTATGCTGGACCACATTAAAATGTGGAGGGCAGAGGCCAAGATCCTTGGTGTAGAAGACTATTTCCAGTTCAGAAGTGTGAGAATGAAGAAGACAAAACAGAAGGAAGAGAGGAAATGAAGGAAGGGGCAATGCTATTTTAAGACCAAAATAAACTTTCAGGACTTATGAAGCCTTCAGCACACTTAAAATCAAATGCAATAAAAAGTGCAGCCTACATCAAAATTATTTTTATATATCTACATAAAACACTATTGAGAATTAAACTGGCCAAATTGAATTTTAGAGACACTGGATTATAAATGTTAATTTTCCTATTGTAGTTCTCATATCTTAAAGCCTATACGTAGGTCTGAAATATTTGTAGGCCCTTGATTAGTCCACAGGTGTCAGGCTGTTTGCCCATCATTACTTTTTCCCTTTTCTCTACCCTGACTCATGTCTCTAAAACTTCCCCACCCATTTATTTAATGACTGAAGGGTTTTTTCTTTCTCTTTTTTATTTTTATTCATTTTTAATTTATTTTAATGTTTATTCATTTTTGAGAGAGACAGAGTGTGAGTGGGGGAGGGGCAGAGAGAGAGGAAGACACAGAACCTGAAGCAGGCTCCAGGCTCTGAGCTGTCAACGCAGAGCCCGACACGGGGCTTGAACCCACGAACTGTGAGATCATGACCTGAGCTGAAGTTGGACACTTAACCGACTGAGCCACCCAGGCGCCCCTCTCTTTCCCTTTTTAAAAATTAGAGTATAATTTACATATGGTAAAATATAAAAATCTTAAGTATACATCATATGGATATAATTGTGTATTTACTATCCAGATCAAGAAATAGAATATTTCCATCCCCTCAGAAAGTTCCCAGGGATTCTTCCCAGACAATAACCATCCTCTTCTGAGATAATCATTCTTCTGACTTCCATTTCCATAGATTAGTTTTGCTTATTTCGAAACTTTATATAAGTGGAATTAGACATTGTCTTTGGTATCTGGCTTCATTTGCTTAGATACTTAACAGACTTAATTGCTTAACCAACTGTGTGATCAATCCATCCATGAATCTGTGAATTCATGGATAAATCCGTCCATGACTCCATCCATGTGGCAGCAGTTTCTTTTTATTGCTGAGTAAGCATACCATAATTTGTTTATCCAATCACCTGTTGATGAATAATTGGGTTGTTTCAGGTTTGGGACTATTACAAATAAAGCTGCCATGAACATTTGTATACAAGTCTTTGTATAGATCTACGTTTTCATTTGTCTTGGATACATACCTAGCAGTGGATTGGGTGGATCCTATAGAATGTATATGTTTATGAAAGTTCTTAATTTTTGACACTGTTAATTCAGTGTCAGTAGTTTCATTTTTCTTAGCTTGGCAAGCCATGGAAAGTTAGCCACTGATGTATACCGATAACTTTGTATACCAACAAATACAGATTCACATCAGCTGCACTGGCAGCTGCTTGGGTCAGAGTGCCAGCATCAAAGCCAAGGCAAAGCTTCAGCAGCTGTTTCTGGAGCATAACTAATGACTGTTTTAGTGTTCCCAAATAACCAGCTGCTCTATCTCCTCTAACTAAATTTAACAACTGAAAGCATCATGAGCAACCATTTTATGTAATGCTCCCAATATAGTCTCTGTTAAATGAGCTTGGTAGAGAGCTATGCTATGACTGGTGCCTACTCCAAAGTTGTTTCTTACCATTGATGATCCCTCTGCATGTATTAGAGAGGCTTAAGTAACATACAAATTTGTGGTATTAGCCTCAACCATTGTGAAATTTTACTTTCTTGTTGCATGTTGGATAATAACTTTCTAAGATGTGGTGGTCTAATGTGCAAGTGTGATCTCTGCTACGTCTGGGAGTTGCTTGAAGGGACAAATATTGAGAGGGTAGAGAGTAAACCGTAAGTGTTATCTAAAATGTGGGGCACTGGAACTGATCTGATCTTTATATTTAATTTTTTTTAACATTTATTTATTTTTCAAAAGATAGAACATGAGCAGGGGAGGGGCAGAGAGAGAGGGAGTCACAGAATCTGAGGCAGGCTCCAGCCTCTGAGCTGTCAGCCCTGAGCCTTACATGGGACTTGAATTCACAAACCGCAAGATCATGACCTGAGCTGAACTCCAGTGCTTAACCCACTGAGCCACACAGGCACCCTGGAACTGATCTGATCGTTAAATCAAAATGATAAAGTGAAGGTAGTTACAAATGATAGATGAATTTGCAGCCAGTAAGGCATGTCCCACAGGATGACTAATGCCCTCATGTTAGAGGTGGAAGAGGGGCACCTCTGAATAAAAGATATTATCTTTTGCAGTTTCTTAGACACTGGTCTGATCTTTACTATATGGCCAAGATGGGACAAACAAGTGCTACAGGAGGGAGATTACAGCCAGCCTCGAAATTTTTTAAAATGATTTATTTTGAGAGCCTGAGCGGGGTGGGGGGGCAGAGGATCCAAAGCAGGGTCCATGCTGACAGCAGTGAGCCTGATGTGGGGCTTGAACTCACAAACTGTGAGACATGACCTGAGCCCAAGTCGGATGTTCAACCCACTGAGCCACCCAGGTGCCCCAGCCTTGAAATTTTCATTAAGGATGTAAATACGATCTTATTTTCTTGGGAGTCTTTGGTCATATTAATTACAATACAGAAAGCCACATAGCTATTTCTTCAAAGACCAGGTAAATATCCCATCACATCATTTGTTTTTTAGAGTAGTATTTCTCAAATTGTGGTTAAATACAAAGGTTTTTTTTTTTTTCTTTCTTTCTTTCTTTCTTTCTTTTTTAAAATCTGCAATCTGGACTGCCCTCCGGACCGCAAGGGCCGGAGGTGGGGCTCGATGCCTGGCGTCTGCTGCCTGCACTGGCCTCAGGTAACCGCAGCCCCCACCCCCGGCCCCTCGCCCCGCTCTATAAGTGGCCCGCCCCGGACACTGGGCCATGGGGCGCGCCCGCTGTCCCCCGCGATGGAGCCGGCCGAGGGGTGCCACCTGGACGCGTTCGCCTACCTGGAGTGCGCGCTGGGCTTGCTGGGCTCGGTGCAGCTGACGCGCTGGGCGTACGGGCGCTGTGCGTCCCCGCGCCCCACCTACCAGCTGCCGCAGCGCCTGCGCCACGCGCCCAACCGCATCCTCCTGGCCACCTTACTCATCCACTACGCGCAACGGTGCTTGTTTTTTCCCGTTTCTGATCCGAGGAGAAAAGCCGATGCTCCTATACGCATGTACGTTGGCGTTCGTGTTGTGTATCTGTAACGGCTATTTGCAAAGCAGATACTTGAGTCAGTATGCGGTGTATGCTGATGACTGGGTCACTGATCCCCGATTTCTAGTAGGTTTCTGCTTGTGGTTAATAGGCATGCTGATAAACATCCATTCAGACCATATCCTGAGGAATCTCCGGAAACCAGGGGAGACAATATAAAATACCAAGGGGAGGCACTCTCTTTACCTTTTTACTCTCCCGAGCACAGCAGTATCACCAGTGGTTCCTTGAGAAATTTGAAGATTATCCAAAATTCAGGAAAATTATAATCCCGTTTTTATTTTAAGTTTATTGTCAGCGGGATGGTCTTTGACTTGAAGCATTTTAGTGATGTGTCTCTAGGGACTACATAAATGAATTACTCTTCTGTCATTTTCCTGCTACTTCATCTTTTTCAAGATTTGCTCTAGGAGTGTTTTCCTGATAAATACGTAAGCTGCCTAATACCAAGCTAATAACGGGCTGCACACCGGGTCGAGAATCTGCAACTCTGGGTCATTACAGGTGACCATTTCTCTGATTTTGGAGTCTCCTCTTTTGGCTGTGTACAGCTAAGTGTGCACAAGATCAGGATTACAAGCCATTTCTGATGGCCTCTGTGGACTGCAACGTGTCACCGCCCCTTGTACTACCCATTCCAACCATCATTTCAAGGCCAAAGGTGATGTTGCCCCCTCCCCTGATAAAGGCAGGGCTGTCTCCATTGTCCCTCTCACTCCACTGGGTCAATGAGGCCAGGGGCACCTGCAGGGTGGTCACAGCCCCAGGGAAATGCCCAGGCTCTCGCTGTGGGTACTGTGCAGTGGAGAACTTGGGGGCAGAGAAAGGAGACACAAGGGGCCCAGCTGAGGCCCAGACAAGAGGCCTCTGGCACCTGTGGCAGCCTGGCTCCCCAGGTGACTCCACTCAGAGCAGGGTGCTGGGTGCCTTCATGTAAGGGGTAAGGTGCTCTGTCCTCCACTGAGAGGACTTCTTGGAGGCCCTGGTGGGAGCAGGGAGCCCCTTATGCTGATCACCACAAGGCATCAGTAGTCTGTGGTTAAGATGATTTTTCTTCCTTCCAGGTAGAACTAGCAAGTTGTAAGGCACTTTTTTCTCAGTACCCTCAGTATTCCAAAACAACATCTGGAAACAGAATGTCTTACTCTAGATGCACTTGAGAGGTCCACGGAGATAAATCACAGGGATAAAATTCACCATGTATTGCCAGATATGTAAAAGAAATCTCCAACTAGAAGGCTGTTAAATCTCTGGGCTGCTCTGTGAAGCTCTGATGGGACACATGGTGGAGGTCCCCTTCTGGCCAGGGACAGCACTGCCTCGGTGGCCACCACAACTGCAGAGCCAGAAACTGCAGGAGCAGGGGAAGAAAGGAGGAGACTGTTCACTCTCATCTGCTGACCTGTAGGTTCAGAGCACGAGCAGCTCCTGGCTCCCTGTGGGCTCTGTGCAGCCCCTTCCTGGCTGACCTTCCTAGCCACGGTGTCCCTCTCTCACGCGGTTTTATGTAGAAGCCATGTGCTCGTTGTTAGTGATTTGTAGAGTCTCGTTTGGTTTCAGAATTGCACAGCAAATGCTCCCGATGCAGCTATGCTTCATTTTAACTGGGAACAGAACGTTTTTGAAAAGAAATTTTGTTATTCAATGAACTTCATTCCTTTTTCTGACCCTTTTCCAATTACTTGAAAACACGAAGCAATAAATATTTTGGATCTCCTCGGGAAAACTCAAAAGTCTGAACAAGTCACGATGGATTTGGGCTGCTGTGTTCTGGAAAGAGCACCCAGCTGGGAAAAGGATGCCAGTCTGAGAGCTGGAGAAGCTCACAGTGATTTTTACTCCTTTATATGAACCGCCTGCATGAAGGAACGCTTGGGTTAACTCAGGCTTTGATGTGTGGTTACTGCTTTCACCCACCCACACTGGGTGGACGGTTAATAGGAACAAATCCTCTTCTATCTTGTCTCCCTGCCCTCCCTCCAGTTCCTAAAAACTGTCACTTAGCAAATTGTCATCAATTACTGTGTTAATCCTAATAAGGAGATTAATAAATTTACTTCAATCCAAAAAATAAAATAAAATCTGCAATATGTTATGAACCCAGACTTTTGGAAAATATAATAAATATAAATTGCTTGAAAAAAGGAAAAAAGATATACAAAACACAAGCTCCAAGATATCAGCCTTTTATTTGGAATTTTTGCATCTATGATCACAAATGTTAAAATAATTAAACAAGGATGCCATTAGACTGAGATAGTTCTAATGCCTTGGTAGCTTACCAAAGCAAATCAAAACCTAACCCAAAATCAATGCACCCCTATCAGAGAAAATAAAATTTAAGAACAACCTATAACAAACAGCCAAGTTAGTTTTACCAAACAAGGCAACTGCTTATGGTATATCTAACCAGATAATTTCCTTGCTGTGTTTCAGTGTTTTCTCTTTTTTCTTTTCTTTTTTTTTAATGTTTATTTAATTTTGAGAGAGAGAGAGACAGAGCATGAGTGGGGAAGCAGCAGAGAGAGAGGGAGACATAGAATCTGAAGCAGGCTCCAGGCTCTGAGCTGTTAGCACAGAGCCCGATTCAGGGTTTGAACCCATGAACTGTGAGATCATGACCTGAGCCGAAGTTGGTCGTTTAACCGACTGAGCCACCCAGGCGCTCCTCAGTGTCTTTTCTATAAAAAGACCTCTCCAGGGGCACCCTGTCGGTTGAGCGTCCGACATCGGCTCAGGTCATGATCTCACGGTCTGTGAGTTCAAGCCCCGCGTCGGGCTCTGTGCTGACAGCTCAGAGCCTGGAGCCCATTTCAGATTCTGTGTCTCCCTCTCTCTGACCCTCCCCCGTTCATGCTCTGTCTCTCTCTGTCTCAAAAATAAATAAAACGTTAAAAAAAATTAAAAAAAAATACCTCTCCACTAGCTCCTGTTGGTAGAGTACTCCTAACACTTTCAGTCTGATGCTGCCTAATGGAAACTCATGTACACTCAAACTCTTGAAAATTTAGTGCCTCAGTTTATCTTTTAACCCAAGTGAAACTAATCAATACTTTTCTTTTGGCCTGTCTAATTAGAGAGTATTCTCTAAAACTAGAGAGTATTCCATCTTTTTCTGGCATCTGAATAAAGTGAAAAATCATTCAAAAAGTAGTTAAAACTCAGCTATAGCCATCTGGAACCTTTTAACAGTACAGTTTTAAGACATATTTACATTTAATATGGCTATTCTGTTCAGGCTTTCTACTTCTTAGCAGAAATTAGTAATTTCAATTTCACTGCAAAATCTACAATGACCTCTACTGTGGTTATGGAGTTGCTCATAATAGCCTCAAAATTCTTTTAAATTCTATATCTATGGTTTAACCTTTCTCCTTTCTAATGTTCTTCTTCTAATTTGTTTCATTTTGTTATCATTTATCAATATTGTGTCTCGTGTATCTTTTAGAACCAAACTCTACATTTTAAAAATCTGACCAACTTTTTTGTTTTCTAGTTCATCAATTTCAGAATCTATACTTACTCATTTTATTTTTAACAAAATTGAATAAGTAATGTTTCATAAGGACAAGATAATGGCGAAAATATAAGGGAATACTTCTAATGTTTGTTTATTTTTGAGGGGGGGGAGGGGCAGAGAGAGAGGGAGACACAGAATCCGAAGCAGGCTCCAGGCTCTGTGCTGACAGCTGTCAGCAGAGATCCCGATGCAGGGCGGAACCCATGAACAGCGAGCTTATGACCTGAGCGGAAGTCAGACGCCTCACCATTTGAGCCACCCAGGCGCCCCATAAGGGAATACTTTTAAAAGAAAAAAATTACAATTACACATCCTAACAATTAACTACTGTTAACAAATGTTAGTGTAACTTTCCAAAGACTTAGGACCCAAGTGCATTTCTACCTGTATTTATGTACTTATAACAAGTTTGAAAACACTAATATATGGCATATAGAGTTCAGTACTAGTATTCCATGATTTCTACTCCGGACTTACGCTTATCCTCCTTCAACCTCCTGGTGGCCCTTCTCTGCCCCCACACCCTCGTCCTGAGTTCAAGACTCCCACCTTTCATTCAAGGTCTCCTCCGCCACATTCCCAAACCCGTTAGGCCGGGACTACATTTCCCAGACGTCCCGAGGATCCGCCGCTCCCGGTGCCTGAGGCCCCGCCGGAATTGGGTTGAAGAGCCCGGACACCTGGCTTCTGCGTAACGGCAGTACTGACGGAGGGAGGAGTGCGCTTTCTGGTGGTGCCCGGGACGGGGGAATGAATTCTCAGCCGAAACTTGAGCACTTAAACGCACCTGAGCACTCTTACCAGGAGGGATCGTGGGACGGGCTGAACCCACATCCGGGAGGATTCCTAGTTAGCGGCGTATCGGGGAGTCGTCCACTCAGGATCCCGCTCTCAGAGCACGGCTCCTTGTGAAGAGTACTCTGGACTGTCTGCTTCCCGGCTTTTAACTACAGTTCTTAAGAGACCTCTGGGCATTTCCCAGTTTGGAGCGAGGACTGCTGCAGACGGGTTAACTTTGGGGACTGACCCTTCCCCTGGCTGGGGGGCTACATTTCCCAGAAGCCTCCTCGGTCCACAGCCCTTCCCCCACCCAACAGCAGCCACCTTATTGCTGCTTGGACCTGTCGGTGCGCCGAGGTCCTTAGAAGATGCTAGGTGAGGCTGGGCTGTCAGTACTGGCCTTCACTGAAGGCTAGGAACACGACGCGACACTGGGCGAAGACTGTTGTGCCGGCCAGGCTCCAGCTGAATTTTTCCTCCCCTGGACTACATTTTTCTGGGGGCTCCGCGGCATATTCCACTTCCGGCCGAAGTTGGCTTGGCCGGTGGTGAGTTGGCGGGAGTTCGGGTGTAAAGGGTCGGGGCGTTGCGGGTCGGCTGTGTCACCAGTTTGGGGCGGATTCTAGCAGACTGGAATGTGAGGACCCCGGAAAAGTGAATGCTGAGGGGCTCCGGGGCGGGGCCATGGTGTGTCTGGAGTCTAACAAACGGGTGGCCGTTGGGCATTTCTAGGCTGTGTCCTCCCGCTTGAAAAGTAAAGACGTAGCGGAGGTTGGGGAATGTCGAGGGCTCTAGTCTTCACTCGGGGGAGGGAGGTATCAGCAGCGCATCGGCACAGGGTGTGGGAGTGGTATCATGCTGGCTCTGAAGCTGGCTGGCGGTTTCTCGAGGTCAGAGGTGTCGCTGCTGTGTGACCTTCTGCCTGGACGGAAAGTCTGTGCGATACTCTCCCGAAGTGGTTTGTGAGCCCGACCTCCTTTGCTCGGCGACCAGTGCCCGTGGAGCAGTGGTTAGTACATTAAGCGAGGCTTTCTAAGGCCCAGTGGGAGAGCCCCACATGGCCGGCTGCCTCTCGGACTCTGTCTACGGAGCCTGGAAGAGCTCAGTCTCCTGTGGAGGAAGGAGGCCACAGTCTGGGGTTCTCTCCCAGGACTCCTGTCTGGGCCCCTAAGGTCGCCTGCTTTCTGTGATGATAAGAGTGGGGATGGGGTTACAGCCTTCTTTGGCTTTGGGCTCACTCTCCGTGCCTGGAGTGGGGCCAGGGTTTGCTCTGATTTGGCCTCGTCTGGGCTCCAGAAAGGGTCTGTTGTCTCATAGTTTATTAACCACTGTCCATCTTTTTCATTTTCTAGGAGTCCAGAAGAGGAGAGAAAAGCTGCTGTACATCACAAGGCATGGCAGAGGTAAGTTGTATTTGGCACTCTCTTCTTGGAAAGGGTTTCTTGGTTTACAGAACAATATCCTATTTCAGGATTCTATCCAAAAAATTTACAGTAGTGATTTGAAGAAAAAAAAAGGGTAAGCGAGAAGGAAACCAAATTTATGGAGCAGTTTTCCTAAACCAGGTAAGAGTCTAACCCAGGACTGTCTGTTTTGCATACATTGTCTCATCCATCTAGAATTTCCATTTCCCTGAATTTTATCCATTCCCAGAATAGTTGTGACAGATGTGCCTCTCTGCTTTGGCAGAGAAGTTAAAGAACAAAATGAGGTTACTCACTTCAGTCTCACTAATTTCTTTGTTGTCCGCTTCAGGGTCACATGCTTCCAAATTTCTAACAGCCTGAAGTCCTGCCTGCCTGCATCAGCTCTATGTACTTTTTTCTCCAAGATAGAAATAACCTAATTGCTCTCTTTCTAATGATTAAAGTAAAATAGGGTTCTTAAAAACATTTCAAAACTTGAGAACATTTCAGAAAGTTTGTCAACCATGGTCCCACCATGTAGAGATAGAATTAATATTTTCAAATTTTGTCTGTACGAAAGTGTAGGTTTGTAATTTTGTTTTCAGAATGGGATCATGCTAGTGACAAAAGCAACTAACTTAACTGATTGTTAAGCCACTTATAGTTTGAAGTTTTTTACATGTGTTGTCTTGTTGAATCCACATTAACAACTCCATGAGATATTCTGTAATCCATTTTTTTTTCCCCTTCACATTTTAAATTCTCTGAATTTGGACTGGTTTCACAATTCCTGGCCAGTCATAGTTTCACTGGTGGAATTTTTTTTCTTTCCTGGTGTATAAAGTAATGGTGGCTTTACAACCAGTGGCATCTCAGAATTGATGAAATATGGAATTACTCTAAGTTGACAGATGAGGAAATAGATTCTATTAAGTCACTTCAAATTACACACTTAACAAATTATATAACTGGGATCCCTCTACTTTTACCCACTTGTCAAAGGTCATTATCTTCTTTGGTTTATGTTGAATATATGTTAAGTATATTCTCTGTCATTTATAAGTTGTTTTAGAAGTTTTTTCACAGTTAATCTATTCTGTATGTGTTTTAGATTCAGAGTTTTCAAAAAATGTTTTCTTCTTTCATGTCATGGCCTTCCCTAATACAAATATAGAAAAGTCATTCATATTTTTCTAAAGTACTTTGTCTTTTGCCCAATTTAATCTTTTTTTTTTTAAGTTTATTTATTTATTTTGAGAGCTTGAGCAGGGGAGGGGCAGAGAGAGAGAGAGGGAGAGGGAATCCCAAGTAGGCTCTATGCTGTTAGCACAGAGCCCAATGGAGGGCTCAAACTCACAAATTGTGAGATCATGACCTGAGCCAAAATCAGGAGTTGGACACTTAACTGACTGACCATCCAGGCACCACCACCCCCCAAACTATTTAATGTATAAGCACCTGGTGTGAGATATGACCAGCAAATGTTGGTTGTAAAATTTCTAATATGGAGTGTTTATTTAAATTTTGTCTAGAAATAACCTAATAACCTAATTCCTCTCTTCCTGTGGCTTTGGAGTAGTCAGTTTTAAAGAATGGCAGTATTTGGGGGCGCCTGGGTGGCGCAGTCGGTTAAGCGTCCGACTTCAGCCAGGTCACGATCTCGCGGTCCGTGAGTTCGAGCCCCGCGTCGGGCTCTGGGCTGATGGCTCAGAGCCTGGAGCCTGTTTCCGATTCTGTGTCTCCCTCTCTCTCTGACCCTCCCCCATTCATGCTCTGTCTCTCTCTGTCCCAAAAATAAATAAATGTTGAAAAAAAAAAAAAAGTTAAAAAAAAAAAAAAAAGAATGGCAGTATTTGTAGTATATTCGGGTTTTTTCTTTGGATGTGTCTGAGTGTGGCTTTTCATTCTGGCCAATCAGTTCTCAAGGATTCCTTTCTCTTGAGAGACTAATAAAATACGCTTTATTTTTTTTTTAATGTTTTTAAAGATTTAGAGAGAGACCGTGTAAGTGGGGGAGCGGCAGAGAGAGGGAGAGAAAGAATCCCAAGCAGGCTCTGCACTGCCAGCGAGAGCCTGACATGGGGCTTAATCCCACGAACCCTGAGATCATGACCTGAGCTGATACTAAGAGTCCGACACTTAACTCACTGAGCCATCCAGGTGCCCCTAAATACTCTTTCTCTTCTGGATTAATCTGTTTCTTCCTTTCTCTGATTTTTCTTCTGAATTCTGTGAGAATTTGGTGAGTTTGTCTTCCCCTTTTCATCCTGGCCAGAACCCTCCTCAGATTCTCAGAGGAGAAACTACATCCTCCCTATCCATTCTTAGCACATTTTGGTAAGGAAGGAACTCCAGCTCCCCTTGCGTTACAACCCTGGACATCTGTCCATTTCTCCCTTCATTTCCTCCTCAGAGTGGTGGATTGTCCTTTCTCTGTATTAATGAGAAGCTATGCACTGTTAAAAAGAGTAGAGTCTTATCCTGTTTTTGCACTTTACTAGATTTGTGACCATGGGCTTCCTCATAACATCCTATATATAAAGTGGTCATTATATAAGGTTTGGAGAATGTGATAGTAATGGAAATTCAACTGAATTTGCACTGAAACTGACAACCTGGAGTTCTCCCAACTCCTACCTCCTGGTCCCAAATCCCATTGCTTCTGTCTGTTTCCTGTTTCTTGTTGTCATGCCTTATAACCTCACACCACTGTCTGCATCCCAGATCAGACTTTTGTGTAGGGAGAATAGTGCATTGTCTTCCTAATTGGACTACCTGGCTCTACTTTTACTCCTTGCCAATAAAATAGTCCAGGCATGTCATTTCCTTTATTCAGTAAATCCCTGTTACTTTCAGGACAAAGCTATACTTTTATACATTTCATTATACATTTACTGTAAAGCACATTCTATGTTTATTGGAGCACCAATCCTAGTATTGGAGAAGGCGGTTTAATCTTGGCAGGGATGATCTGTCATCTAAGACCTTTCTGTCGTGGCCCCTTTGGATTTCTCCAGTATCACTTCTGTCTACCCCTTTCCCAGAATACCTCACCAGTTATCCCAGTGAACTGTCTTCTCTTCAGACATACAGGCTATATTCCTTTCTCTACAGCTTACCCTGTTCACTCTACTTGGAATGCTGTTCAGGGGTGCCTGGGTGACTCAGTTGTTAAGTGTCCAACTCTTGATTTTGGCTCCAGTCATATATCACAGTCATGAGCTCAAGCTGCACTTTGGGCTCTGCAGCTGGGAGTGGAGCCTGCTTAAGATGCTTAAGATTCTCCCTACCCCCACCTCCCCTGCTCACTTGTTCACTCTTTCTCTTGCTCTCTCCTCGAGAAAAAAAGAAAAGAAAAGGAATGCTGTTCAGTTTGTTTTTGCTTGTTGGAATCCTCTGTTTCCACCACCACCCCCACCCCGCCCCGGGCCCCAATTAATCTTCTATATGTTACATGAAACTTTCACATACCCTTTAACCTAAGTAAGTCACTATTTCATTTTCCATAGCAAGATTCATCTACTTGTAATTAGATGTAATTTATCCTGCTTAGAACCCCCCCAGCTATGAGAACAAGTCAAAATGTCTCATGATCTGATCCTTCTTAACTTCGTTACTCTGTTCCCTTTGTCACTCGACTCTAGCTATTCCCATAATGCACAGTGCTATCTCTTGCCTCTATGGCACAAGAAATACAAGAGGGGGCATATCCCATACCACCACTTTCTCTGGATTCTGTGAAGCCTGCTTCAGTCTCTTGATTATGCTTGGTAACTGAGTGACTGTGCTGACATTCCCCTATGCTGTGTCTGTTGTAGTTCTTTCCATACTGTATTGTAATTGACATTTTAAAACTGATTTTATTAAATATTGAGTGTGGAAAATGTATAATGTATGACAAATATCTGAACACCCATATTTAAAAAGTAGAATGTTAATTATTAAAAACCCCCATGAGTCATCCCAGTCCAGTCTCTATAGGTAACTTCTGAATTTTGTTTTTCATTCCCTTACTTTTCTTTACAGTTAAACATATGTGTTTGTTTTTATTTTAAATTTGATATAAATAAAATCATACAGTTTGGAATCTTCTGTGATTTCATTACCTGTCTCTTAGTGTATATTCAGGAGATTCATTTATGTTGTGAATTTACTGTGTAGCCATCCATTGTATAAATACATTTTTTTCTTTTATATTACAAACACTACTCCTGTGAATGTTTTTGAACTTGTCTCTTGTGTCATGTGCAAGAATTTCTCTGGGCATATAACTAACAGTAGAATTCTTTCTTGGGTCCACGTTAGTAGACCCTTCTCAATTGTTTTTCAGTGTTTATACCTGTTTTTAAACCCTGTTACCTCATATTCTCACCACTACTTGATATTGTTAGACTTTTAAGTTTTTACCTATTTGGTGGGTATGAATTGATACATTATTCTGATTTTAAACTTGCATATTTGGGCACTAAATAAGGTTCAACCCCCTCCTCCCCGCCCCCGGCCCTTTTATGGTTTCTCTTTTCTGAAGTTCTATTTTGCGTCGTTTTCTTTTTTTTTTTTAATTTTTTTTTTCAACGTTTTTATTTATTTTTGGGACAGAGAGAGACAGAGCATGAACGGGGGAGGGGCAGAGAGAGAGGGAGACACAGAATCGGAAACAGGCTCCAGGCTCTGAGCCATCAGCCCAGAGCCTGACGCGGGGCTCGAACTCACGGACCACGAGATCGTGACCTGGCTGAAGTCGGACGCTTAACCGACTGCGCCACCCAGGCGCCCCTTTCGCGTCGTTTTCTAATGCTTCCATTGAGTTTTGTGTTTCCAGTTTTTTGTTCCTTTTGGTGCATTGTAGGTTATTTCTTAAATATTGTAGATTGACATTGTCATCCTTTGTCAGTTATGTGAGCTATACATACTTTCAATATGTGGCTTCTAACATTAAGTGGCAGTAGAAATTCTCAATTGTAATGCCATCATATTTAACAGTGTTTTCCTTTCGTTTACTAACTTATTTATGTCTTGTTTACGAAATCTCTTTTCCTTGGGGCGCCTGGGTGGCTCAGTTGGTTAAGCGTCCGACTTCAGCTAAGGTCATGATCTCACGGTTCATGAGTTTGAGCCCCACATAGGGCTCTGTGTTGACATCTCAGAGCCTGGAGCCAGTTTCAGATTCTGTGTCTCCCTCTCTCTCTGTCCCTCTGCCACTTGCTCTCTTGTCTCTCTTTCAAAAATAAACATTAAAAAATTAAAAAAAAAATAAATCTCTTTTCCTCTGTGAGTAAAGGTACTCTCCCATGTTTTCTATGAATGATATTGTTTTGCCTTTTGTGTTTCAGTCTTTAATTCAATTGGGATTGATTTTAGGATATGGTATATGGTAGGGGTTCAGTTTCACTTTTTCCATTTGGATAACTAACATCCCAACATCATTTATTTGAAAGGCCATCCCAGAGGATTAGGCAAACTGCACAGTCTCAGGGAACAGGCCCTACAAGGTTGCCCTCACTTCAGACCTTAGCTCTAAGGTTGAGAGTCCCTAGGACCACCCTCATTTCAGACCAGCTGGCTGTAAATTCAGGGTTTCTCACAACCATCCTCAGGTTCAATAATTCACTAGAAAGATTCCTAGAACTCCCTGAAAGTTACCATATTCATAGGCACATTTATTACAGGGAAAGAATATGTTAAAATCAGCCCAAGGGATAAGATGAATAGGGTAGAATCTGGGAGGGTTCCAGACTTGAAGTTTACCTTCCCAGTATCAGTATGTGGCAATATGCAGAGTATGGCCAACGAGGAAAGTTCACCCAAGCTTCAGTATCCAGAGTTTTTATTTGCCTAGAGATTGAGCTGATACCACATGGCTCAAGCTCTGAATACATGGTTGGTCTTTAAGGCATGGTCAGCCTCACCCTGAGCCATCTCATCAGCATAATCTTACACTGTGGTCTAAGGGGCCCACCATAAATAACAAAGACACCCTTGTCACTTGGGGAATTCCAAGTGTTTAGAAGTTACATCCCATGAGCCAAAGGCAACACCTCTCTTTGGAGGCCAGATTTCTTTCTTTCTTTTTTAATTTTATTGATTGATTGATTGATTGATTGATTGATTTAAGAGAGAACTCATGCACAAGTGGGGGAAAGGCAGAGAGAAGGGGAGTGTAGAGCTGATAGGGGACTCCATCTAACCACTGATCATGAAGAGATCATGACCTGATAGGGGACTCCATCTAACCACTGATCATGAAGAGATCATGACCTGAGCCAAAATCAAGGGTCACATGCTGCTTAACTGACTGAACCACTCGGGTGCCCCTGGAGGTCAAATTTACTATAGTCATCCTTTCCCCTCTGTACTTCATTGGCAGTTCTGTCAAAATTGAGTTTCCATGTATATGAATTGGCTGTTCTGTCCTTTCTGGCCCACTGCTCTGTTTGTCTTTCCCTAGTGTTTTCTTTCTCTGCACCAAAACCACATTGTCTTAATTAAGACAGCTTTATAGTAATGTTTGATATTTGTTAAGTCATGTTCCTCTACAATAGTTTTGTTTGCTGGGAGTCTAAGCGATTTTTTGGCCTTTGGCTTCTTCATATAAATTTTAGAATTGGCTGGTTAAGTTTTACAGAAATCCAGTTGTGATAGGGGTACCTTGATAACTCGGTTAAGTGTCCGACTCTTGGTTTTGGCTCAGGTCATGATCTCACAGTTCATGAGTTCGAGCCCTGCATTGGGCTCCGTACTGCCAGTACAGAGCCTGTTTGGGATTCTCTCTCTCCTTCTCTCTCTGCCCCACCCCTCTCACTCAAAATAAATAAATAAACCTAAAAAAAAAATTCCAGTTGGGATATCAATTTGTACTGCATTGACTCTGATCAGTTTGGGGAAGATTGCTGTTTAACTTTTTTTAATGTTTTTGTTTTGAGGGAGAGAGAGAGAGAAACAGTGTGAGTGGCGGAGGGCCAGAGAGAGAGAGGGAGATACAGAATCCAAAGCAGGCTCCAGGCTTTGAGCTGACAGCACAGAGCCCAACACAGGGCTGGAACCCACGAGCTATGAGATCATGACCTGAGCTGAAGTTGGAAGCTTAGCTGACTGAGCCACCCAAATGCCCCTAGTTTTGTTTAGTGGTTAACTTAGAAATTTTGGGCACATATTGGGGTGCCTGGGTGACTTAGGAAATCATCTGACATAAAGATGTTCTTTAGTTGTTGTTTTTTTTTAACTTTTTCCCTAAAGTTTTTTATTTAGAGAGAGAACGAGCATGAGTATGTGGGCGAGGGGCAGAGAAAGAGGCAGAGAGAGAATCCCAAGCAGGGCTCAATCTCACAAACTGTGAGATCATGGCCTGAGCTGCAGATTAAGAATTGGACACTTATGCAACTGAGCCACCCAGACACCCCTTATTTTTTTAATTTTAAGTAGGCCCACACCCAACATGGGTCTTGAACTCAGGGCCCTGAGATCAAGAGTCAACAAGCTCTACCAACTAAGCCAGTCAGGTACCACAAGATGTTCTTTAGACACTGGTAAGTTAAGATATGTTAAAATTTATTATTTTTTAATTTCTTTTTTATTTTTTTATTAAAAAAATTTTTTTTAATGTTCATTTATTTGAGAGAGACAGAGAACAAGCAGGGAAGGGGCAGAGAGAGAGGGAGACACAGAATCCAAAGCAGGCTCCAGGCTCTGAGCTGTCAGCACAGAGCCCGACACAGGGCTGCAACCCACGAGCTGTGAGATCATGACCTGAGCTGAAGTCGGGATCTTAACCTACTGAGTCACCCAGGCGCTCCTAGTTTTCTTTAGTGATTACCATAGAAATTTTAACATATTGGGGTGCTTGGGTGGCTTAGTTGGTTAAGCATCTGACATAAAGATGCTGAATAGTATAAGGAACTAAGCTCTTCCAACTGATTAAATTATTTATATTGTCAAATGTTTTAATTCTATCCCCCCTTTTTTAAATTTTTTATTTTTTTGAGTGAGCAAGCATGCAAGGGAGAAGGGTAGAGGGAGGGAGAGGGAGAGAGAAAGAATCCTAAGCAGCTCAGTGTGGAGCCAGACATAGGGCTTGATCCCATAATGCTGGGATCATGACCTGAGCCGAAATCAAGAGTCAAATGCTCAACCGACTGAACCACCCAGGCGCCCCTACCCTTTGTTTAACCCCTACAACGTTTTTCTTATTTTCTATATTTGAATGTTAGTTTAGGTTGTCCACATGTTTGCCACTTGGTTTGTTCACTGTTTTTATGTCTTAAAACTTCTACTTTGGAATCACTTTCCTTCAGATGGAGGTACATATTTTAATGAATTTCTGGAGGGTTTGGTTTTTTGAAAATGTTTTGATTTGCTCCCATTGTGAAAGATAATTTTTCTTTCAGGTGAGATAGTCTGCTGTCTTCTGGTTTATATTGTTGCTATTGAATAATCATTTAGTAATAAGACTGCTGTTCTTGGTAGATAATCTTTTATCTCAAATTGTTTCTCACATATTCTCTTTGTTTTTATTTTATTTTATTTTTTTTTTTTAATTTTTTTTTCAAATTTCATTTATTTTTGGGACAGAGAGAGACAGAGCACGAACGGGGGAGGGGCAGAGAGAGAGGGAGACACAGAATAGGAAACAGGCTCCAGGCTCTGAGCCATCAGCCCAGAGCCCGACGCGGGGCTCGAACCCACGGACCGCGAGATCGTGACCTCGCTGAAGTCGGATGCCCAACCAACTGCGCCACCCAGGCGCCCCATATTCTCTTTGTTTTTAATGCTCTGCAGTTTTGATATAATTGTCTGGGGTTTCTTTTTATTCTCCTTGAGACTCTTTGGGCTTCTGAATAATGCTTGCATTTGCCAGTTTTGAAAATTTCTTAGCCTTAAGAAATTTGTTGTTGTTGTTGTTTTAAGTAAGCTCTATGCCCAATGTGAGGCTTGAATTTACAACCCCGAGATCAAGGGTTGCATTCTCTACCAACTAAGCCACCCAGGTGCCCCCTTTAGGTCTTCAATTACTGCCTTTTCTCAGTACTTTCTACTTTTTCCTTCTACAACTCTGGTTAGATACCTATTAAACCTCTCACTTATCTTCTTGGCATATCTTATACTTTCCTACGTTGTCTTTCTTGATAGCATTCTGCACAATCTCTTTTCATATCTTTTAGTCCAGTAATTTTCTTTTCAGAGATATTTATTCTAGCCATAATATGACTTAATTTTAAATATTAGGGGTTTTTTTTTGTTCCAGAAGTACTTTTTCCTTTTAAATTTACCTGTCATTTTGTGGTTTTGCTTCTCACTATCTTACCTCCTTTCTGTAATATACCTGTCATTATCTATGTAATATATGAATCTTTGCAGGTGTGATATTTTCCCCCTAACATTTTTATTACAGAAAGTTTGTAATGGAAATTTACAACAATTGCATGACTGATTTTCCTGACTCTCTGATCCTGGAAATAGCCTTCTTTGCATGTTTTCTTTTTATTTAGTTTTGTATTTAGGTGAAATTCACATAACATACAATTATCCATTTTATAGTATACAGTTTAGTGGTACTTAGTGTATTCACAGTGTTATGCTGTTTTATTATTTTTGACATTTGGGTCATTTTCCTTGGAATTCTACTTAGGGATTCTGAAGGCCTGGTTGAAGATTGTTCTCTAGGCCAGGTCTGTGTTTGCTTCTGCCAAGAGCACTGCCAAACCAAAGCCACCTTAAAGTAGGCTTATAGATGGCATGTTTTATAGAGTCACCTTAGTAATGTGCATGTGAGCCACACAGCTGTGGGAAGGCTGACTTGTGGTTATAGTTCCTCGGGAAAATGTTTTTTCTTTTCTTTTCTCTTCTCTTCTTTTCTTTTCTTTTCTTTTCTTATCTTTTCTTTCTTTTCCTTTCTTTCCTATGTCAGGATCCAAGTCAGGCCATTTTCTTTGCAGTACTCAAGAATGGGAGTGTTGCTTCTACTTTTTCTTATTTTGAGGGCATGGTCCTAGAGTTCCCAGGACTTTGCAGTGCAGAACCTTTTCGACTTCCATCTTGACCAGCTATAGGCTTGGTCTCCTCTCCCCCCATTCTTTGAGTGTCAAAGCTCATGGTCATCTGGGCTCAGCAGAGGTTCTCTGGTAAAATAAGTGTCAGTGGCTCAGCACACTCCTCTTGGTTCCCAGTTTGACTTGATTTTAGCTTCTGAAGATTACTTTCCTTCTTTACCAGATCATCACTGCATCCCAAAATGTTTTCAATATTCAGAACATTATTTTTCACTTGGTAATTTGATCATGATAACCAGTCTTCCACAGAGCTTGATGTCCTGTGATTGTCTCCTTTTTTCTGTTTTTCCTCCCTGATTCTGAGCTTTTTAAAGGCAGGTGCTGGGTCTAAATCATCATGTCCCCAAGTGCCCCCACTGAGCCGGAGTCAAGGGGGATTTTGACATTTTTGGATAATGGAGTCTTGTTTATAGAACTGCTGCTTTCCTCCCTTTCCCTTCTACCTCTGATTTCCCTTCACAGAGTGTTGTGCTTTGTAGTGACAAACAGAGCAGACTAAGCATTTTCTGCTCCCCAAAGTGGAGAGCCCAGTTCAGGATTTTTTTTAAAGGATCTTCAGAAATCCCTGGCTGCATCTGTAACAGTCAGAAATGGAAGACCATCAGTTTCAGAGTTGGAGAAATCTAAATCTAGATTCAAAAGCCAGCAATGCTACCACTAACTGCAAGTTTGAGTAAATGACTTTACTTCTCTGAGCTAAAGTTTCCTTTGAATTAGGATTTGTGGGCCTCTCGTAAGGATTCATACATACAAGCACCATAAACTTAAAGTGCTTAATATGCAGTAATTGTACTTGAGATGACGTG
Organism: Lynx canadensis; assembly: GCF_007474595.2. NCBI lineage: Eukaryota > Metazoa > Chordata > Mammalia > Carnivora > Felidae > Lynx > Lynx canadensis. The sequence goes on along the minus strand of NC_044317.1, from coordinate 44,904,977 downwards.
AACACTATCAGCAATAAGGCTACGGGTAGCAGTGAGAAAGGGTAATGTCAGGCAGGAACGCCATGGTGATCTTGGTTGGGAACCAGAATGTGTTGGCCACAAAGATTCTGAGAATTGTGGTTTCTTGTAAAGCCATTGCAACTTGCATCCAGGTGGTTGAGCTCTGCCAAGACTACTAAGGACCTGCTGATCCTGGTGGGTTGTCTGACTCAGTATTGGTGATTCTGGGCAAGGTCTTTGTGAAAAAAAGTTTCAGTTGGGGTTCTAAGAGCCCTAGTTCTGGGATGTGGGAACAAAGCTAAAGAGGTACCTAATACACTGAGCCTGTTAGGTCAGGGAGAGGCTGGAGATTTCTGTTGCAGAAACTGTTATCCAGGGTTGGGACTGTCCAAGTATTCAGTGCTCCTGGGCCTGGGGGCTCCATCCTGTCTTTAGGATGCACCCATGATTGAGGAGCTCAGTGTCTTCCAGGTTGTAGAACAAAGATCTGCCTGGGGCATGTCAGAACAGGCCCTTCTGAGTTCATATCTGCTGGGAAAGCTGTTTCCTCTAAACACATTATGTACAGTTTGATTCTCTGGGGTTCTGGAAGGCAAGGTTTTGTTATTCTTCCTCAAATCAAGAAAGGCAGACTTTGTATGTGTGTGTGAGAGAGAGAGAGAAAGAGAGAAGAGCTGTCACTAGCAGGAAGATTAGAACAGGAGAGGGGAGGAAAATTTATTCTCTGTCTTTGAGGACTCTGAAGTCAGTCCTGTGACTCAAGACCTCTTTTGCTTCTTCCTCCGTTGCCTTCTTAAGTTATGCATTTCTGTAGGGTCAACCTGAGAAACAAATGATCTGTTTTTACAATCCTAAAGCCATTATTTATGTGAATTGCTGTTTCTCCCCTCCTTCATTGAATGCATTTTCATTTTAAAAGATTTGAGCAGTGGATTTCTTTTTCCTGAAACTTAGTGCTTTCCTGAGCCCCTCCAAAGAACTTACTTGTTATCCATTCCAGTGAGTGATGCTACCAAAGGCTGCTGTCCCATAAGTGTTCCTCTGTTTTACAGGTGTTTCAATATTCATTCCGCAAACCACTTAGCATTCCTTATGTGCATATCCTTTCACCAGGAATACTGATGGAGTAGAAATCCTTGCTGAAAATATTATACCTTCCTTGTTAAAGTGGGCTTTTCATGAAGTGGTTAAGTAGGAACCCATGTTGCAAACTTGATTTTCTAATTAGACAAGAAGTAATTGATGTTGATTTGTTACAGTATTTTCCCAAATCTGTAACTCTCTGAGATTTAATTTTAAGACTGGGGTTATGATAGAGATATGATAGATTGAGTGTATGGAGTTACGTGATATTCCAAGAAGTCTGTGCCATGTAGACACCAATAAGTCAGTCCATTTTGAACTTACGTAGCGTATGCTCATCTTGGGTTGTTTCATTCTGAGTCTGGATCTTCCTCCATTAGTTCTGGCAGATCAGGAACAAGGAAAGTATAGGAACAGTACAACCAGATGTGTAAATTGTTGAGAAGTAAAGACTCATACTGCAAAAGAACTTTAGAGAACTTACGCAGCCTAGTACCCCAAAGTGAGAACATTGAATGTATAAGATGGGTTGTCATATAGCCAGTAAAAATGATGTCTATTTTAGAATTTTTCGTGACATGGAAAAGTGATTAGGTTTTAATATTCTGGCATTTTTATGAATGTGAGTTTTTAAGAAATTATTAAATCACCAAGTTATATTCAAATCCTACTTTCAGAAATATACATTTTTAAAATTTTATTTATTTTGAGAGAGCGCAGGGGAGGGTCAGAGAAAGAGGGAGAGAAAGAATCCCAAGCAGGCTTCACGCTGTCAGTGCAGAGCCCCACGTGGGACTGGAACTCACGAATCATGAGATCATGACCTGAGCCAAAATCAAGAGTCGGACACTTAACTGACCTAAATTGAGTGCTTAACCAGGTGCTCCAGGAAATAGAAATTTTATAAAATATTTTTGAATGATTCAGACTTTTAAATTTTTTTTTTCAACGTTTATTTATTTTTGGGACAGAGAGAGACAGAGCATGAACGGGGGAGGGGCAGAGAGAGAGGGAGACACAGAATCGGAAACAGGCTCCAGGCTCCGAGCCATCAGCCCAGAGCCTGACGCGGGGCTCGAACTCACGGACCGCGAGATCGTGACCTGGCTGAAGTCGGACGCCCAACCGACTGCGCCACCCAGGCGCCCCTGATTCAGACTTTTAAAAAGTATTTCTTTATTGGGAGAAGGAGAATACTGGGGAAGGAGATAGTCACAAGTGTCATGTGGTGAACACAGTGTGCCGTGTATTTGTATGTGTATATAGTTTAATTGGGAAACACCAGTCGTATGAACTTTGGTTATTCCCAAACCTGGGGAGTTAATGGAAGGAAATAGTGTCAAGAGGTTACTTATGTAGTTACAGTCATGGTCAAGCATGATGTGTGCACCAAGAATGGTGTATGCTCTGATCACTCTTGTTTCCACACTGAACCACCTGTATTAAAGGGCCCAGCACAGCCTGTTACCTTACTAATGTTGTCACCTTACTAAATTTCTTTTTCCATTTTTTTAATTCCATTGTAAAGATTTTGTCCATTATTTTCACAAATAGTGTATTTATCTGTGGTTTCAGGGCTTCAAGTTTAAAGATGTGGCCATTTACTTCTCTCAAAAGGAGTGGGAATGCTTGCACCCTTCTCAGAAGGGTTTGTACCGAGATGTAATGTTGGAGAATTATAACAACCTGATCTCACTGGGTAAGTTTTTCAGCCCCCTAAAATTCAGAATTGGACTTCTGGAATTTTATGTTCTCTTAAGAATTTCTCATGAGTGCTTTTCACATTGCCTGGCTGAATTGATGATTCTTGCTTCACAAGGAAAGGATTATCCCATATGAAGTTAGAAATTGGCTGCTCCGTTGGACAACTTTTATCTTTTTTGTACCTGTGACTTATACCCCTTTTGTTGATTCTTAACCTATTTACTCTTCCTTGAAAATCATGTACTGATTTTAATTCCGGTACACGCCTAACATAACTTTGTCGTCCCCCCCCCCCCCCCGCCCCGACCTTTTTTTTTTTTGAGCAGGACTTTCTGATTCTAAGCCAAATGTGATCTCCTTATTGGAGCAGGGGAAGGAGCCCTGGTTGGTTAAGAGTAAGGAAACAAAAGAATGGTGCCCAGGTGAGTAATAGTGACTCCTATTGGGAAGACTGTGGCAGGTGGTCACCTAGGAAGCCTATGAGAAGGCATCACATCTGAGTTATTAGTAGGAAAGCTCACTGAAAAGGCCTGAGATCTGGAGAAGGAAGGATGTTTCAGCACAAAGCCTCAAATTTTCACTCCAGTTATCACTGTTGCTACCCTTCCTCATATTTGCCTCTGATTAAAGTGTACTGTTCAGTGGTTTTTTAGTATATTCAGAGTTTGCACCTGTGACAACAGTCTAATTTTAGAACCTTTCATCACCCCAAAATGAAACCCCATACCCATAAGCAATCAATCCCCACACCCAGCCCTCACCCTTTATTTCTGTAAGGTTGGTTGTGATATCCCTCTTTTATTCCTGATATCAGTATTAGTCTTTCTTTTTTTCTAGCTAAAAGTTTGCCAGTTTTGTTGATCTTTTTCAAAGAACCAGCTTAAAGTTACGTTGATTTCCCTATTTTTCTTCTTTTGTTTTGTTCATTTCCACTCTAATCGTTATTATTATCTTCCTTCTGGTATCTTTGGGTTTACTTGACTCTGTCTAGTTCCAAAATCTGATTTGAGATATTTCTTGTTTTTTGTTTTTTAATATAGGCATATAAGCTGCAAATTTCCCTTTAGGATCTGTTTTAACTGTATCCCATAAGATTTGGTATATTAAGTTTTCCTTTCACCCAACTTGAAAGTATTTTCTAATTTCTCTTGTGATTTCTTCTTTGACCCTTTGGTTATTTAAAAGTGTGTTTTCTGTTTCCTTGTTGATCTTCTGGCTAGTTGAGCTATCCATTATTGAAAGTAGAGCACTGAAGTCCTCAATTTGTTGAATTGTCTGTTTTTTTCTTCAGTTCTGTTTTTGCTTCATGTATTTTGGGCCTCTGTTATTAGACATACATACTTATAACTGTTACCATTTCTTTTTAGCTTTTTATTTCAAAATAATTTAAGACTCAGAAGGAATTACAAAAATACTACAGAGAGTTCCCTTGTACCCTTCACCCAGCTTTCCCTAATGATAACATCTTACCTAATCTTAGTACACTGTCAAAACCAGGAAATTGATGTTGGCACAATAGTAGTAACAAAACTATAGATAGACCTAATTCAGAATTCACTCATGTTCACATACACTCATTTTTTAATTTTAATTTTTATTATTCTTTTAGGTTACTGTGATTTTATGATGTGTATATTTATATAACCACTACCACAATTGGGATACAGAAACCTCAGCATTTTAAATATTTTTAAAAACATTTTTTAATGTTTATTTATTTTTGAGAGAGAGAGAGAGAGACAGAGCATGAGCGGGGGAGGGGCAGAGAGAGAGAGGGAGACACAGAATCTGAAATAGGCTCCAGGCTCTGAGCTGTCAGCACAGAACCCAACATGGGGCTCGAACTCAGGAACGAAGAGATCATGACCTAGGCTGAAGTCAGATGCTCAACCAACTGAGCCACCCAGGCACCCCTAAATATTTTTTATAAAACATTTTTGAAGCAATGCTATAATGTTTAGGTGAAAAAAGCATGGTACCTAACTTTTAGAGTCAGTGCTATTTTGGTTGTATAAAAAGGATTCTAGAAAACAATGGAAGGAACTAAAAGATAACAATGAATAACCTAGAAAGTAGCTAGGGTTAGGAAGGATGCTAGGCCTGCTGGAATTATTCTCACAGGGCATGAGAATGACCTTGTAGGGCAAAATAAGGGATTGTCTTATTAATAGGCCCCTTCTGGAAATAGTGTGTTTGGTAGAGAGGGGCCAAATGTGATTATAGTTTAACACTTGGGGCTCTTTCTGGGCATTTCCTTGAATCATAAACCTTGAATTAATGGGCAGTGTTCAGACAAGGAAGAGCCAGTCTTACCAGGAGCCTGCAGAGGACTTAAGGGCTGATTTAAATTCTTAATCACTGATAACGCTATAAGTTTTCTTTTTCAGAAACTTGGCCTGTGCAATGGCCAGAGAAATGAATGTCTTTTTAGGGGAGATGGTTATAGGTAAGGCACTGCTGTGAGAGAAGATTTGGGGCAATATTATCAGACTGGTAAGACTTTTCAGATTGTGACACATGATATGAAGCTGGAAGGATGAGTAGTAGGATCCAGGAGGTGTGGTGGGAATGCTATACCAGGTAGAGGAATCTCTTCATTGAAGGCACCAAGGAGAGAAAGCCTTGGGTGGGTGTCCTGGAAGACCTGAATGGAGGTCTACGTCATGCAGGGCTTTCTCACCAAGTCTAGGAGTTTAGAGTTTTTTCCTTGAGGACACTTGGCAGCCATTGGAGGTTGTAAACAAGATAGGGACATGATTGGATTGGATGTCCTTTAGGGATTGGATCAGAGGGTTCGTGAGTAAAAATGATAAAACTTGCTAGGAGGCTGTTGGGAAGTCAAGATGATTTTGCATTGTGCTAGGATGAGACCATGGAGTAGGGAAAATGGAGAGATTAAAGATCAATGTAGGGGAATGATTCTGTAGCATGAGGAGTGATTGTGCAGGGTAGGAACAATGGGAGCATCCTTGATGGATATTACTTTTTGATTCAAACGTTCCTTTAAGGTCCAAATTTTTTATTCCAACCCATGCTTTTTACAGTTTTCCCTTTCTACCAGATTGTTTTTATAAAATATTTAAAATAACAGCATCTTCTGACACCTGATGTCTGGAACTTTCCATACAGCATAAAATGCCAACATTATTTTACCAGTCTATATAGACCTTAGTTTTAGTGCCCTTCTCTGAAGGACAGCCTTATAGCATTCCCCAGTGTAAGTGGTATTTTCATTCGATTGCAGATATAGACCATACATTAATCACAGAACAATTTTTTCTTACCAGTTGTTCTAGGTTTATCTCTCTAGATTTCCCAACTGTTTGTCTTTTCTGCAACTTGCTTTTGGCTGGTCCAACTACCCTGGACCTTAGCAAGAGCAAAGGGACTATCCCAAGCAACAGGGTGCCTGTACACAGCTCTGACAACTTACCCGAGCATCTCCCTTTGTCTCAGCCTCCTTGGTTTCCGAGTAGCTAAGTAATGGTCCAGTGTCATACAACTAGCAAATTGTGGGACTAGAATTCACAACCAGGCAGTCTGACTCTGTGTTGTCACAACACATTACGACTTCATATAAATGGTTGCCATAGTATCCTCAGTTTCCATTAGAATTTTTTCAGAATTACATGAAAGATTTTCATTGTTGTGTAAAGCTATCAGTCTTGTAGGGGACTGGTATAAGACATGTACAGATACACTAATGATGCTGGCTTGTTTGTGCCTTACCGCCATGTACTTGGGAAGTGCTGTAGAGAAGGCAGTGAAGCTGGGAAGGAGCAGAGGCCAGAAGACATTCCCCGCATCTGTTAAATAAAACATGAAGTGATTACTCTCATTCTCACTCTTCTAATGTCATTATCTGCAGTATGTTTCCCTTTATTTCCACTGGAGTATCCTTTAGTATTTAGTTAACATTAATTGAACTATGTGCTAGGGATTGATTATATAATGGTGAGTGAAATATGTATTATGTTGGTTCTAGGCCACCTTGGGAGAAATTATCCCGGTAGATAAACCGATGAACAAATGTGTAATTCCAGAATTGAGGAAAAGATTATGAAGGCAAAGAACAGGGTACTTGACAGAAAATAAAGATATTTACAATGAAAGAAACTGGCCATGAAGGAAATCTGGAGCAGAGCATTCATTGGAGATGAGCATTTCCTAAAAGTCTAAGATGAGAATGTAATTGGTATGATATAGGGGTCCAGTGGAGGCCAGTAGAGTAGGTACTGGTGAGTGAACGGGAGAGCATCTTAAAATGACAGTGAATAGGGAAGTAGGGTCCAGATAATGCAGAGTTTTGCAGGCCTGGTAAGGAATTTTGTATTTTATTGTAAGCACAGATGGGATGTACTGTATTTAAACTGTACTGTATACAAACACACTTTGAGTTGCCTCTGAATCACTGAGAGAGATTAATAAAAATGCCAGTGGTCTTTCATTCATCAAAGAGTATTTACTCTGTGCAGATACAGTGAAGGGCAGACAGACAGTACAGAAGTAAACAAAGTATAATATCTGTGGAGTTTAGAGGTATATATACTGATGTCTGCAAGGTGGATGGATGGAGAGATAGAAGGATATGTGATAAGGCAAGTAGAGCCAGATATTTATTGTAGAATCTAAGTTTTGGGGATATGGGAGTTCACTGTCCCAATTCTTTTAATTTTTCTTTATATTTGAAAGTTCTCATGATAATGTTGGAGAAATAGATAAAATGGCATGTGATGATAAGTACATTGCAAAAAATAAGTAGAGTGATGAGGGACCTGATTTGTAAAGAGTGGTCTCAAGTTTGAGTAGAGGTCAAAATGGAGTAATTGAACAAGCCATATTAATATCTTAGGGAAAATATTTGCAGACAGAGATTCTGAAGGAGGGGTGTGCTTCACAGGTTTGAAGACCATCCCGTTGGTCAGGGAGTGGAGCAAAGTGTGCTAAAGAGAGGAGATCAGCAATGAGGTCAGACAGAGGTAGTGCAAGACAGGTTCAGGGAAGGTTTTGTAGACCTCATAAGAACTTTGACTTTTGCTCTGCTCAACAGGGAAATCCAGTGGAGAATTTTAGGCAGAAGAAAGGCCTGATCTAACTTACTTAACAAGAACACTTTGGCTACTGTATGGGATATAGGACAGCAACAGTGGAAGTAGGGAGACCTACACTTAGAGAAGTGTATTAGCTTTGGTGAGAAGATGGGTTTGGACAAGGTGGTAGAGATGCTGATAGAAGGAGTCAAAACCTGGATATATTTTGAAGCTAGAGATGAGAGGACTTGCTGTTAGATACAATGTCCTACGCCTTTAGATTTCTCATTTAGTTGGTCTTAGGCAATTCCTGAATGTCATATTTGTAATGTTCCTTTGCTAATTCTGATTTTCGCCAGGGGTGAAGAACTACTTCTTCATAAATTCCCCTCATTTTCTCTATTCTCATCCCCTCCCCCCAATCTGGGGTGTTTTGTTTTGTTTTGTTTTTTTAGTTTCACTGCTGTGTTTCACTATTTAAATTATTCACTATTTTTAGTTTGTCATTTCTACCTTAGAACTTTCATGTCTCCTGCCACATGAAAATACATCCTATTTTCTTTCTTGTTATCTTACAGATTGGGAGTCCAGAGGAGAAACCAATAATTTATTTCCAAAGACAGACAGTTATGAAATTAAATCATTGCAACTGAAGATAAAAAGACTTGAAAGCTCTCACCTTGAGTGCACTAAGGTCAGAGATGACAGAGAAATGAAATGCCACTTGGAGAAACAACAGGAGGGACATTTCAGACAAGCCATAATAACCTCTGGAGAAGAGTCTGTTTCTGTTCAGTGCACAGTTCATGGAGTACTACAGACAATTTATACTAGAGCAAAAACCAATGAATGCAAGGGATGTAAGGAAGCTGTCAGGTGCCAGTCACACCATAGTCAACATGAAAGAAGTCCTAATAAGGAAAAAGACTCTAAATGTGGAGAATGTGGAAAAGCCTTTAATAGTAGGTCAGACTTAATGAAGCATCAGAGAATTCATGAAAGCAAAAAAAGTAAAGAAAGTAAGAAATGTGCCTACATCCATGGCTCTGAAGTTACTAAACCTCAGAGAATTAATACTGGTGAGAAATCTCATAAATGTAAAGAATGTGGGAAAGCCTTTCATTCTGGCTCACAACTTCGTAAACATCAAAAGATCCACATAGGTGAGAAACCCTATAAATGTAAGGAGTGTAGGAAGGCCTTTCCATCTACTTCACAACTTAATTTACATCAGAGAATTCATACAGATGAGAAATACTATGAATGTAAAGAATGTGGGAAAGCCTTTACCCGACCCTCACACCTCCTTCGACATCAGAGAATCCATACTGGTGAGAAACCCCACAAATGTAAGGAATGTGGGAAAGCTTTTCGTTATGACACGCAACTTAGTCTTCATCAGATAACTCATACTGGTGAAAGACGCTATGAATGTAAGGAATGTGGGAAGGTATATAGTTGTGCCTCACAACTGAGTCTACATCAAAGAATTCATACTGGTGAGAAACCTCATAAATGTAAGGAATGTGGGAAAGCTTTTATCTCTGATTCACATCTTCTTCGACATCAGAGTGTTCATACTGGTGAGAAACCGTATAAATGTAAGCAGTGTGGGAAAGCCTTTCGTCGTGGCTCAGAACTTACTCGACATCAAAGAGCTCACACTGGTGAGAAACCTTATAAATGTAAGGAATGTAAAATGGCCTTTACTTGTAGCACAGAACTTATTCGGCATCAGAAAGTTCACACGGGTGAGAGACCCCATAAATGTAAGGAATGTGGGAAGGCTTTTATTCGAAAGTCAGAACTTACTCATCACGAGAGAAGTCATAGTGGTGAAAAGCCCTATAAGTGTAAGGAATGCGGGAAGGCCTTTGGTCGTGGCTCAGAACTTAATCGACACCAGAAAATTCATACTGGTGAGAAACCTTACAAATGTAAGCAATGTGGGAAGGCCTTTATTCGTGGCTCACACCTTAGTAAACATCAAAGAATTCATACAGGACAGAGGAGTGAATGAAGACATGTGGGAAGGCTCAAAATTTTATTGATATCTGCAAAGTCCTACTAGTTAAACACAAACCTACCGCCTGATTTTAAGGGATGTGGGAAAGCATTTGAGGATAACTTAATATCAGAGTTAATACTGTGGATACAAGGCCTTTTTTTGAGGGCCAGAATTTATTTGACATGTTACTGCTATTTGATAAATGTTAGTGGTTGGGAGGGTTCTATTTATGTTTCAAAATTTATTGGACCATCAGTGTTCAATTAATGTAAAAGTGATAAAACTTCATGAATGTGAGGAAAGTGGGAAGGCTTTGGAAGGCAGTTAATGTGTCAGTGACAGTCCCACAGACATTTCTCAGCATCAGGATCATTTTTACCCTGTGGGAAATCAGAGGATTCTTAATATAAATGTCATATATATAGGAGACAAATTTGCTTTAGCTTAAGTTACTCATCTGGTAATTCATGCTTGGGAAAGACTATAGTAATGTTAAAAATGCAGCAGGTTATTCTATCCCACTCAAATCTTGTCAAATATTTGCAAGCTTAACCTCTAAAAATAACCTGAACTGAATCATAGTGGGACAGGACTTAACCAATGCTCAGTCTTTACTTGCCTTCACCATTTTAACTCATTTCTTATGGGCAAATGACTTAACTAGGTCTAAATTTTCTCACTTAAAAATTAGCAATATTAGCACCATCTTGTTAGCATTGTGAAGATTAAATAATTACATGATATCCCTTAGAATACTGTGTGGCTCATATCGAAAGTGTGTTAAATAAGAGCTGCTTTTATTACTTTATTTTTATACTTGTGGATGGAGATCGTATGAGAGGAAGGCCTTATGTGTGCAGTGAATATAGGAACATCTAACGTCACCTTTTTATTGAATGTCAGGTAATTCCTTCTGGAGAAAAATTAAAAACTGAAGTTTTCATTCTCCTTGCCTTCTTGCTTCACTAGGGGAAAGGAAATCAAGGCAAATTACAATTAGAAATGAATGACAGAGGGACAACTACGCATTAACATTTGTAGGATGAAACAAAGCTATACCCAGGAAAATAACTTCTTTCAATATGGGTAGAAAATGGGAGATGATTAATGGCCAGGATTCATTGTCAGTACTTGGTGCACTGCCTGTTCTAATAGGTCCCCTGTAAACACACGTTGAAATCAGAGGAATGAGGGAGTGAATAAATATTTATCTCTGGTGTGTAGAAAAGCTCTAACAAAGTAAGTGCAAAGCAAAACAAACCAAAAACCTTGAAAACTTTTGAAATGGGAAAGTAAAAAACCCTCAAGCATCATGAATGAGAGGATATGTAACTACAAAAATGGAATTTTAAAGAAATAAGGCAATACAGTTGTGGCAGACACTGTTGGTTACCTACCCATTGGTGTTAGCCATTTTCCCTTTGCTAGGACTGCCCATCTGAAGTCTAGCTCTTGCTGTCCTAGTTTGCTTAATAATTGGACATATATATAACAGTCCTGGCCATAGAAGATCTGAGCAAAAGTTATACGCAGCCTTTATGTTAAATTTTCTTTCCTAACAAAGTAGGAGGAAATGGTCCTCTTATACCCAGGATGCATGTCTATATGTGTAATACCTGGAACTGTGGCCATTTTGCTACCACATGAGTAAGAGGCCGAGATTGGCACAGGGGATAGATTGGAATTACCTGCATCCTTGACATTGTTGAGCTGATGAAACAATGTGGAACTGCCCTGTTCCTGGACTTTGAGTAAAATGAGAAACTTCATGTATATCAGTTTTAAGTTTATACTCACTTTTTTATGATATATCAGAGTCCTAGAAGAAAATATTTTTGTATGTATATACACATATTTATTCACCTTTAATTTAGTAAATTGGGGAAATGTTTATATTCAGCTTCTTTTTATGGTATATCTGAAATTGTAGTAAAGCATTATTTTCTTAAATATTTTTTAGACATGTATATACATATATTCTACTTTGAATTAGTAAGACATGGGAAATTTTTTTTTTACATTCAGCATTTTATAGTATGTGTTTATATTCATCTTTTTAAAGCATGTCTGAAATCCTGAAAGATATTTTCCTGAATAAAGAATCAATAAACTGATTCCTCTCATATCAGAATATCTAACAGATAAAATCTTCTAAGTGTTCAAGGTACAAAGAGTCACAGCTGTGAGGCTAGCATAACGCTTTTAAGAAATTTGGAGGGGTGCCTGGGTTGCTCAGTTGGTTAGGCATCCAGCTTCGGGTCAGGTCATGATCTCATGGTTTGGAGTTCAAGCCCCGAGTTGGGCTCTGTGCTGACAGCTCAGAGCCTGGGACCTGCTTCAGATTCTGTGTCTCTTTCTGTCCCTCCCCTGATCACACTCTGTCTCTCAAAAATAAATAAACATTAAAAAAATTTTTTTTTGGAAAAGGATAACATTCAAATCAAATCACCCAAAAAAATAATCCATTGTACTTACGGTATGTGAATATTAAAATAAGCTAAATCTTGCAGCCTATTAAAGAAAATAGGGTTGTTGGGGAGTTTTTTTGTCCAGAATATGATTCATGACTTGATCTGTCCAGTTAATTTTTAAGTAATGTATAAATGTAGTGTTTACACGTTGAAAACTAGACCCTAAAATAACTTTTTCCCAAAGTAGTAACTGAGAAACTATTAGAGCATATGCATATTCAGCTGCTGTGAAGTCACTGCAGTTATCCACTTAATCAGACCTCATGGGCTGTGGACACATTTGGAATAATCCCTAGTCGATTCCACTTACGTCTTGCACTTTAGAAAATAATACTTCAAATAAGTTTAATGTAAACATGTATTATATGGTAAATCAATTATAGCTAAATGTGAGCCCATTGGAGGAGAATTTATAATAATCTAAGCATTTTTTATTTTTTTGAGTATGCTCTATGCCCAATGTAGGCTTGAATTCCAGACCCTAAGATCAAGAGTCACATGCTCCACTGACTGAGCCAGCCAGGTGCGCCCAAGCATTTTTTAAAGGGGAAATTATTGCTAAATTTTATCTGTACTGGCATAATTATTCCGTAAGTCTCTTCTTGAAAGTTGTACGTACTGTTCTAAGAGGACAAGTTCTGCCCTTAGGAGGAATTGAATTAATAAAGATAGGCAAAACCAGGCATGATCATGATACTGGTTTCATTATAATTTCTAATATTTTTTGACATATTAAGAGACTATTCTCTTTCATTTTTTGCCCATGTATACACTTTCCTTTTTTCAACACTTGAAAATTGTATTCTAATTTTATATAACAAACTATCAGGGTGCCTGGCTGGCTCAGTCTGAAGGATATGCGACTCTTGATCTTGCAGTCATGAGTTCGAGCCCCACATTGGATGTAGAGATTATAAATAAATCAACCTAAAAAAAAAAAAAAAAAAAAAAAACTAGGAGCGCCTGAGTGGCTCAGTCAGTTGAGCATCTGAGCATCTTTTGATTTCGGCTTGGGTCATGATCTCACGGTTTGTAGTTTCGAGCGAGCCATGTGTCAGGTGACTTTCAGCATGGTACCTGCTTGGGATTCTCGGTCTCCCTCTCTGCCTTTCCCCTGCTTGCCCTCTCAAAAATGGATAAATCTTAAAAACAAAAACCCCACGTTCTCTTAATTGCCATTACAAAAGCCTTCCATGCTTTTTGCCATACTCAAGAAGCATGCCCACATCTAAGAAGTTTGCTTTGGTAGTGGTGATGGTGTGTGTGTAGTGTAGCATAGTTTAAACGGGATCATGCTTACACATTAAAGTGCAATCCCCTTTTCTCACTTGGTAACTTACCATGACTGGGCTTCCTTCCAGTCAGTGCCTACAAGTGTAAGTTTTTAGCTTTTAGACTCCTACATCATAAAGACAAAGCATAATAATATGCAGCCCAATCTTCCACCAGTTCAGATTTGTTATTTTACAAATAATTAATTGTACAATTTTATTACACATGTATTATTTCCTGTTGGTGCTTCTGTTGAGTGGATGGATTCCCACCAGTTGGATTCCTTGCTTTACAACATAGTATATTTTAAATGTAGTAGTTAATGCCTTATTTTCTGAAATTCGCCATTAATCTAGAAATATATGCCCATTCCCAACAACTTCAATGAAGAATGAATCTTTTGTTAAATTGAGTGAAGAAAAAAAAGTGTGTTTAATTTGCATTTTCTTAACTGTCGGTGAGGTTGAGCATTTATCATGTCTAAAACATCATGCCTAATGTTGCTGTGAATTCCTTGTTTTTATGTATTCCATTTTTTAAATTGGAGTAGTTTTTGAAGGAGTTTGTAGAAACCTTGTTTTGTTACATACTTTGCAGTTGGTTTTCTTAGTCTAGCATGTATTTTTTACCTTTTTTAATGACAAAAGAAATCAACAGACTTTTTCTGTGAAGGACCAGATAGTAAATATTTCAGGCTTTGTGGTCATACAGAATCTACTCTGCCTTTGTAGTGTGAAAACATACATAAACCAGTGGTTCTTAACCAGGGGTAGTTAGTTTTTACCTGTCCTACTCTTAATCCCAGGAGACACTGGGCAGTGTCCAGAGAGATGTTTGTTTGTCAGTTTGAGGGGGAGGGCTGCTGGCATCTAGTGGGTAAAGGCTAGGGATGCTCTGAATATCCTGTAATGCATAGTACAGTCCCTTACAACAGATCTGGGGGTGCCTGGGTGGCTCAGTAGGTTAAGCGTCTGACTTCAGCTCAGGTCATGATCTCATGGTTGGTGGGTTCAAGCCCCGTGTCGGGCACTGTGCTGACAGCTCAGAGCCTGGAGCCTGCTTCAGATTCTGTGTCTCCCTCTCTTTCTGCTCCTTCCCCACTTGTGCTCTCTCTCATAAATAAATAAACATTGGGGAAAAAAATTTTAGAATTATCTAGTCCAAAATATCAGTGCTGAAGTTGAGAAATCCTGAATGTAAGAAAATGGGCATGGCTGTGTTCCAATAAAACTTTACACAACAAGCAACAGGCCACATTTAGGTATCCTTTTTGATGTATGATATCTACTTTTCTGGTATTGTTCCAGAATTCTCCTAATTTTTCCAAACTTTCTTGTTTATGTTAAATTTTCTTGACTAAAATAATTCAGAAAAACAGTAGCACCTGTGTGACTGGTGCCTACTAACTAGACATCTAATTGTTTTTTATTAAAATTTTATAAAAGAAGTAAATCATTTCATAAATAAGTCCTCTTTTCCCTTCAGTCCTGCTCTTCTCCCTGTGTCTGAAGAGGCAATAACTTGGTGCACGTACTATCTGTAAAACCAGTACTTAGGTGTACACACAAATGGCACATAATATGGGTTTCTAGGAAACAAATGATACGTATTTCTGTAATTTTTCTTATTGACAATATGTGAGATCTAAAACTTGAAAAATACCTAATTTTTATATGCTGTGTTGTGTTTTTATACAGTTTATTCATTGAAGTCCATTCATGAACTAGAAAACAATTGCAGATAAGATCATTTCTATATGTTTTAGCAAGGAATTGAATAAAGGATATTTTGTAATTTGAAGAATTTTCAGAAGGCCAAGGAATTAGACTTCAGGGCTGTACAATCCAGAAAATAACAGGATAAAGGCCCAGATATACCACAAATACAAAAGCTCAGATACATGGTTTCTTGAACAGTACTTGAATGTAGTACTGTTCAAGAAAATCTGTTACTGCCACTTTATGCTCATCACCTAATGTTCTAAGGACTGGAAGCTAGAAACTTCAACAGCTGCTTAAGGGGAAACGAGTCACTCCTGCCACTGCGAATCCTATCCCTATGCCACTACCACCCCATTATGCTCACTTCTTCCACCTCCAAGATTCAGGTAGTGCCTGGTGGAACCTAGATTGCATGCTAACTCCCACCTGCAGTGGAGTCCAGGTGAAGTATGTGGATTGTAATGAGAAATCACAATTTGGGATGATATGACAGATTCATTCTTGTCTGCCATCATCTCACTGAATCTGGTGGAACAAGTACATTTGATGACCCTGGATGAAATCATGGACAGACCATACCCTGAGTCCACCATATAAATCAAAACTGTAAGCATTATGGATAGGGGACTTCCCTCCTTTAGCTCAGGCATGTTGCAGGGTGGGTGAGATGCCAAATGAGGAAAGAAGACATGGCTTCGCCTTTCTGGTCCTCTTTCTCATCTCCCAAGTTGCTGTCCCTAGTTTCTGATTGCTTGGATGGAACTTGAGTATTAGAAAGAGGTCTAGATCCTCCTTGCATGATAAGTCATAATGATCCTGTCACACTGCTCTCCACCCTTGGCTGTTCTCTGCTGGAGTACTTTTGTAAATTTCTTTGGAACCCCTTGATATATAAAAGAGACGATCTGTTCAACAATCTCACACTCCTTTTCTGATTTGTTCTACTTTAGTATTCTTTTTTTTTAATTTATCTTTAAAAAATAAGATTTTCTTATTGTGATGAATTACATCAATTTGAGTTAAATGTTTCCTCATGATTAGGTTCAGAATATGTATATCTGCATTTATGAATTTTCAACAAATACTGTATCTCTTCCAGGCATTATGTCAGGGAGTATATGATGTGACTGTCTTATTAGTGATGGTAACTTCAATTACCTAAGATTGTGCCTTCCAGGTTTCTCCACTGGAAAGAATATTTTTTTCTTTGTAGTAAGTAGTATGCAGGAAGGTGCTTTTAGATTAAGATAGATATCCCATTCTCCATCATATGTTTAAAATCCATTGATGGGGGCACCTGGGTGGCTCAGTTGGTTGAGCATCCAACTCTTGATTTCAGCTCAGGCCATGATCTCGTGGTTTATGGGATCCAGCCCCATATTGTCAGCGCAGAGCCTGCTGGGGATTCCCTCTCTGCCCCTCCTGTCCTCATGTGCTTGCATGCTCTTTCAAAATAAATAAACAAAATTTTTTTTAAATCCATTGATGATTCTTCATTGAATCAATTGTTACTATGATGGTCATACCCTATATGATTCTAATCCTTTTGGAATGTGTTTCATGGCTCAGCATGTTCTCAATTTATATAAAACTTATGTGTGCTTGAAAAATGCCCACCCATCTGGCTCAGTCCATTGAGCATCCGACTTGATTTCAGCTCAGGTCATGATCCCAGGGTCATGGGATCTTGCTCAGCATGGAGCTTACTGATTCTCTCTCTCTTCCTCTGCCCCTCCTCCCTGTTCATGCTCTCTCTCTAAAATAAATAAAATGAAAAAAAAATGTTTTTAATATCTACCCATCAACAAACTACTCGTGAGGCTGCTTTTTCTTTAAAGTTTATTTTTGAGAGAGAGAGAGAGCAGGGGAAGAATAGAGAATCCCAAGTAGGCTCCATGCTGTCAGTACAGAGCGTGACTCGGCTCAAATTCACAAACCATAAGATCATGACCTGAGCCAAAACTCAAAAGTCGGATACTTAACTGACTGAACCATCCAGGTGCCCCCCTCATAGGACTACTTCAAAATGTTGTGCAAATAATCAATTTGATAAATTAATATGTATAAAATGTTCAGAATATCTCGCGGTCCATTAGTTCGAGCCCCGCGTCAGGCTCTGGGCTGATGGCTCAGAGCCTGGAGCCTGTTTCCGATTCTGTGTCTCCCTCTCTCTCTGCCCCTCCCCCGTTCATGCTCTCTGTCTCTCTCTGTCCCAAAAATAAATAAACGTTGAAAAAAAAAAATTAAAAAAAAAAAAGTTCTTTAAAAAAAAAAAAATGTTCAGAATAGATCCTGAATGACCTGTAAACTGTTGATGAGGATGGTAATACACATACTCTTATGTAAAAAAAAAAAAAAAAAAAAAAGCTGCTGTTTTTATTACTACTTTCATCTAGAGTCATTAGTTTTCCATTCTTGTAATTTTTTTTCTTCAAGAAAAAATTTTTAACTTTATTTTTGAGAGTGAGAGCGTGGGTGGGAGCTAGGGAGAGACAGATAAAGAGGGGGGAACAGAAGATCTAAAGTGGGCTTTGCACTGACAGCAGCAAGCCTGGGGTAGGGGGTGGGGGGACTCACACTCAAACTGTGAGAACATGACCTGAATTGATGTCAGACATTCAACCAACCAAGCCACACAGTCACCCCCTATTATTGTATATTAGTACAATTGCAACAACATTCTATTGTGGAATTGACTCTTTGCTTTCAGGCATAGTCTCCTACAAGGAAGGAAATCCAAAGAGGAAATATTTTTTGTCTGCTAATATTCAAGAGGGAAACCCCTCTGAGTATGGGTAGAAACTGGCAATAACAGTTATCCATAATCTTGACTGCTTTTAAAGATTACTTGGCACATCTCAGAAATCAACATATTGCGACAATTATTATGGAAGTGTGACAACATAAAACTGGGAGGATCCACATAGGATAACTAAACAAGCAGAATGACTAGAGAAGTGAAGAGACAAAGATTAGTTACTGTATATGTGCTTATTTCTGCTGTCTCCCTAAAGTCTTGTTAAAATGACAGTAACAGAAAGTACAAATCAAAAGAACAGAGGATGGAAGGGGCCATAACAGTAGAAACAAATGTCAAGATGGAAGATGGAAAGCATACGGAAGGTTGTCACCTAAGAAGCTACAGGAAGTCTTGAAGAAGAAAATCTCATAGGAAAGTGAGATATTTTGTACCACAAAATACCAGAAAGGCCCCCAGCAATCCCATTGCAGCAATAATAGTGACAACAGAGACAGCTGGGCCAGTTCCTAAAATTCCAAGGGAGGAAAATCCTCTTTGACCACAGGATCTGTGTTTCCAAGAACATATAGGGAGTCCCATTGCTTTTTTTTCTATCTTTTTACTGCTTGGCCCTACACGTTGGCAGGAAATGAACAGCAGACAAAAAAGCCAATGCTTCACCTTTCTACCCAGAAGAAAGGGAGAAATGGTCTCTGAATTGGAATATGTTGGGAAGATCAGAGAAAATGGAGCATAAGAAAACAATCCCATAAAATTTTGTATGAACTGGAAGCACCCCCCAAGCTGTGCATTCATCAATCTGACCCTAAATAGCATACTAAGACTTTGAGAACTAAAATATAGGGTAGACCACCACCCAGGTCTCAGACTGGCCACTAGGTGGCACAGACGTGGAACAGCTCTGAAGAGAACTACAAAGATTAAAAATTAAACTGAGGTTGAAGCCACAGCTTACAGAAGGTAAGCAGGAGCTTGTGGCCTGAAACTTACTGGGTTGATTGCCTGCTACACAAACAAAAAATGCTTTAAACGAGACCCAGAGAAATATAATAGTTAAAATGACCAAGATACAATCCAAAATTACTATAGATAGAATGAGGAAAATCATGTCATCTCACAGAGGAAGAGATAATAAATGACACCAATTCTGAGATAATAACAGGTGTTGGAATTAAGAGACAAAGCCTCTAAAGCAACTCTCATAGCCAAACTCCAAGAACAAGGGGCAAATACACTTGAAACAAATGGAAAAATAGAAACTCTGAAAAGAAATCAAAGATACAAAAAATATCTAAATGGAAATTTTAGAACTGAAAATTACAGTAACAAAAGTTCACCATATGGGCTCAATATCAGAATGAAAATGATAGAGGAAAGATTAAGTGAACTTGAAAATTGATTAATGGAAATATTCTAATCTGTATAACAGAAAAAAACAGTTGAAAGAAATTATCAGGAAGAAATTATAACAATTTCCACAATCTCCTCCAGAAAATGAAAGCATGAGAAAACTCTAATAACCCATTCTATAAGCCAACATTATTTTAATACCAATCCCAGATAAAAATATTATAAGAAAGGAAAACTACAGATCAATGTCTCTCATGAATAATAGATGCAAAAATTCTCACAAATAATATTTTAGCAAATCAAATCCAACAATGTATTTAAAAAATTATACCATGACCAAATGGGATTTATTCTAACTGATCAACATTCAGAAATTAATCGATGTAGGGATGCCTGGGTGGCTCTGTCACTTAAGTGTCCAATTCTTGATTTCAGCTCAGGTCATGATCTCATGGTTCATGAGATTGAACCCCATGTCAGGCTCTGTGCTGTCAGTGTGGAGCCTCCTTGAGATTCTCTCCCTCTTTCTCTGCCCCTCCCCTGTTTGCATGTGCTTTCTCTTTCTCTTTTTCTTTCTCTCTCTCTCTCTCTCTCTGTCTCAAAATAAATGAATAAATTTAAGAAAAAATCAATTGATGTAATCCATCACATCAACAGACTAAAGAAGAAAGATCGTGGGATTTTATCAATGATACAGGAAGAGTATTTGACAAAATCTGACATTCATTCATGACAAAACATTCCCAGAAAATTAGGAGAAGAGGAGAATTTCTTCAACTTGATAAAGGCATCTACAAAAACCCCACAGTTAACATCATATTTAATGGGGAGAAACTGAATGCTTTTTCCCTCAAATCAGGAATGAAGCAAGGATATCCTCTTTTACCAATCCTTTTCAACATCATACTGGAAATCCTAAGTAGTTAAAAAAGACAAGAAAATAAATAAAAGGTATACAGATTGGAAAGAAAAAATACAATTTTCTTTGTTCACAGAGGACACAATTGCCTGTACAATCCCAAAGGATCAACAAAACTTCATTCTTTTGTCTTGAATTGACCAATCCAGCCTTAGCCCAGAAAACATGAAGCACTCTGCCACAGACCCTAATGCAGGCATGTGTCCCAGATCCTATCTCTCTCTCTGTGCTGTGGCTTGACTTCCAACATAGGCCTTCAACGTGTGCTTTGTACTTTCTCCAGGACCTGTGAGTAATAATTTATTTCAGTTTCTCTTATAGTTGTTTATTGAACCATGGCTCACTCTCCAGCACCCTTGTGCTCCACTTAACAAATGTGAATTTGACAGATTCATAACAAAATCTAAGAAAATACGTACAGGATCTATATGAAGAAAACTATAAAACTGATAAAAGAAATCAAAGATCTGGGGGCACCTGGGTGGCTCAGTCAGTTAGGCATCCGACTTCAGCTCAAGTCACGATCTTACGGCTTGTGGATTCACGCCCTGCGTGGGGTTCTGTGCTGATGGCTCAGAGCCTGGAGCCTGCTTCAGATTCTGTGTCTCCCTCTCTCTCTGCCCCTCCCCTCTCACACTCTGTCTCTGTCTCTCTGTCAAAAATAAATAAACATTAAAAATAATAATAAAAAAAAGAAATCAAAGATCTAAATAAATGGAGAGATGATCCAGGTTCATGAATTAGAATACTCAGTATTGTGAAGAAGTCAACTGTTCCACACTTGATCTACAGATTTAACACAATCCCAATCAAAATTCCAGAAAGCTACTTTGTAGATATCAGCAAAGTTATTCTAAAATTTATATGGACAAGCAAAATCCCCAGAGTAGCCAGAACAAATTTGTAAGGCTCACATTACACATTTTCAAGACTTACTATAAAGCTACAGTAATCAAGACCACAAGGTATTTGAGAAAGAATAGAAAGAATGCATCCATTAAACAGAATAGGTCCAGAAATGGACCCACACAAATATAGTCAACAGTGCTTTGACAAAGGAGCAAAGTCAATTTAATAGCAAAAGGATAGTCTTTGGGGGCATCTGGCTGACTCAGTTGGTAGAGCATGTGACTCTTGATCTTGGGGTTGTGGTTTGAGCCCCATGTTGGGTGTAGAGATTACTTAAAATCTTAAAGAAAAATAAAGGATAGTCTTTTTAACAAATGGTGCTGAAACAATTGGATGTACATCTTTAAAAATAAACACAGACCTTATATCTTATGGAAAACTTATTTCAAAGTTTTACCATATGTAGATGTATAGATGTATTTTTTACCTTTTCTAGGAAAAACACTCATTTTCAAAAGTAGTTTTGTTTTGCTGTAAAGATATATGTAACTATATGCCTATGGGGAGGTTTTGTTTTTTCCCTTTATCTAAAGGAAACCAATGCAAATCATGTTGCCTGAAGATGTTCACTTTAGTTAAATAGTAAAACATTTAAAACCTAAAATTTTCACTTATAAAATTATGGAAAATCAAAATTGTGTCATATTGTGGCAATTATTTTTAACAGCACCAGATAAGAAAAACTAAAATTTTATTGCAGTGAATGGCTGACATTTATGAAGATGGCCCCAAATTAGAAAGTAACAGAAGGTTCTTTAGTTGCAATTTGATTGATTTCTCCTTCTTAGTATTTACAAGCTTTATATTCTTTTAAAGGATATTATTCCGGGGCACCTAGATGGCTCAGTTGGTTGAGACTCAGACTTCGGCTCAGGTCATGATCTCACAGTTCGAGCCCCACATTGGGCTCACTGCTGTCAGTGCAGAGCCCATTTCAGATCCTCTGTCCCCCCTCTCTATCCCTCTCCTGCTCGTGCTCTCTCAAAAATAAATAAATAAACATTAAAAAAAAAAAAGACATTATTCTGTGGCTGGGAATGGAGGAATAGAAAAAGAACTGTTAGGTAAGAGAAAAAAATTAATGTTTCTTAGTATAAAGGTAAATTGGGTCATTTTATATTGGTTCTTAACAAATTATTAATACACATGTACTAAGGTGAAAGGGCTTTCTCTGCCCATCTACTACTCTCATACAAATGCAATGGCCCAGAACTTCTTACCATTTTAATCACAGGGCAGTTCAGCCCTTTCGAAAGAGATGTACTAATCTGATTACATTGCAGTTTATTCCCTACTCTACTGCCAACTCCCACTCTTCATCTTTCATTCAGTTATATGGGAAAGATCCAGGAAAAATTCAAGATAATGCCCTACTCCAATAGAAGTGGTAAGCTAATGGATAAATCAAACCAAAGTGAAATCCTAACAGGGGCACTTCCCTGGCTCAGTTAGTAGAGCATGTGACTCTTGACCTCAAGGTTGTAAGTTTGAATGCCACTTTATGTGTAGAGATTATTTGAAAATACAATCTTAAGGGGTGACTGACTGGCTCAGTCAGAAAAGCATGCAACTCTTGATCCTGGGGTCATGAGTTCAAGCCCCACATTGGGTATAAAGATTACTTAAAACTTTTTAAAAAATCTTTAATGTGAAACTATAAGAGAAATAATTGACATCACAGGCAACCTTAAAATTTTAAGTGACAACATAAAAAACTAAGTGTATACTATAATTACAATGATTTTCACCTCCCAGTTATTTATCCATTTGCCTGTTTTGTTTCCAGTTTTTGGCTATTATAAATGTGTAATATATTCTTTCTTAATTGAAGTACAGTTGACATCTGTATAATACATGCTTCATTGAACTGGGGAGATTCCCTGAGATAACTCTTTCAATATTCATCCCTTCTGTGAATACAAAAGAAAAAAAAATCACTTGTGCTAATTTACCTCCCTATTTAGTACAATAGGTCTTGCTTTCATTTGTAAACCACAATTTCACTATTATAGAGCCTGGTGGCTTTTGAGGGCCAGGGGTATCTTTAGACTTCTTCCAGAATTCAGGCATGCAGAAATGTTATATTAAGGGAAATGGTGATTTTTTTCAAGAGAATAAAGTACTGATTATTAAGCCTGAAACAATCTGTTAATGGCTTACAGCAAAAATGGAAAGTAATTAGTTCTCCTTTTTTTTTAACGTTTATTTATTTTTGAGACAGAGCATGAATGGGGGAGGGTCAGAGAGAGAGGGAGACACAGAATCGGAAGCAGGCTCCAGGCTCTGAGCCATCAGCCCAGAGCCCGACGCGGGGCTCGAACTCACGGATGGTGAGATCATGACCTGAGCTGAAGTTGGACGCCCAATTGACTGAGCCACCCAGGCGCCCCGTAGTTCTCTGTTTTTGATTGAACTAAAAAAACATTGTCATGGGTGATCTTAAGGCTTTGATTAAGTGAACAAATGTACAACTTCATTAGTGTTGAATCCAAGTTAGCTTGTGGTCACTCAGTTAAAAACTTGAACTCCAAAAATACCCTGCATATCTTCATGCTAACATTTTTATTGAGGTTTTATATAGTTAAAATGTGTCAGTGTCCTCCAGCCGATTACCACCAGGAACATTCCTTATATGCAAACAAGCTGGGTTTACTGCTCATTGAAGCAAACGGGAACACACAATATTGAGTTTGTGTTTATTAACTTAGAGAAGGTTTAAGGAAATGGGGCTTTGTTCTGGATTGGATGTTGTCAGGAATCAGGTTAATTCCATAACTGCATATCTTAATAAATCTTATCTATAAGGAGAGAAGACTAAAGGAAGGTTAAAATGGTAGTTGGTAAAGAAATGGCAGTCATTTCATATCAGATAAAGGGTTAGTATCCAAACTCTATAAAGTTTTCAAACTCAACACCCAAAAAGCAAAAAATCCAGTGAAGAAATGGGCAGAAGACATAGACACTTTTTCAAAACCATCCAGATGGCTAATAGACACATGAAAAGATGCTCAACAGCACTCATCACTAGAGAAATACAAATCAAAACCACAATGAGATACCACCTCACATACCTGTCAGAATGGCTAAAATTAACTCAGGCAACAATAGATGCAGGTGCGGATGCGGAGAAAGGGGAACCCTCTTATACTCTTGTGGGAAAGCAAACTGGTGCAGCCACTCTGGAAAATAGTATGCAGGTTCCTCAAAAAGTTAAAAATAGAACTACCCTATGACCCAGCAATTGCACTACTAGGTATTTATCCAAAGGATACACAAATGCTGATTCGAAGGGGCACATGCCCCCCAATGTTTACAGCAGTGCTATCAACAATAGCCAGATTATGGAAGGAGCCATTGACTGATGAATGGATAAAGAAGATGTGGTATATGTATACAATGGAATATTACTCAGCAATCAAAAAGAATGAAATCTTGCCATTTGCAACAATGTGGATGGAACTAGAGTGTATTATATTATGCTAAGCAAAATAAATCAGAGAAAGACAAATATTATATGATTTCACTCATATGTGGAATTTAAGGAACACAACAGATAAACATAGGGGATGGGAAGGAAAAATAAAAACAGAGAGGGGGGCAAACCATAAAAGACTCTTAAATACATGGAACAAACTGAAGGTTGCTGGAGGGGAGGTGGATGGGAGGGATGGGCTAAATGGGTGATGGACATTAAGGAAGGTACCTTTGGGATGAACACTGGGTATTATATGGAAGTGATGAATCACTGGTTCTACTTCTGAAACCAATACTACACTGTATGTTAACTAACTTAAATTCAAATAAATTAAAAAAAATAATTTAAAAAAGAAGTGGCAGTCATTCATACTATCCAGGAATATATTTAGCGTTCTGTGGTTTGAATGTTCATGTTTTGTCTGTGTTTAGATACGATTACAGAGTAATTTTGTTTTTGTCTTGGTCCATCAGGGTCACAGAACTGCGTATCTAATGTCGATGTTATGTGAAATCACTTATGATCAACAGGAAAACACCAAGATGTAGTTAATAGTACCAGGCTACCTCCCACATATCAGCAGCAGCTTTTCTCTTTCTTAAGTGCATAAAGAGCATAAATCTTAAGTGTACAGCTTGATGTCATTTTATCAACTTTATTAAGTTATATACAATGAATTACACTCATTTTAAGTATACAGCAAAGTTTTGAAAGGTGATACCCATGTAACTACCATGACAATTAAGATGCAGAACATTACCATTGCTTGAGAAAGTTCTTCATGGCCCTGTAGTTAACCTCTCCCACCATACCTTGTTCCAGACAACCACTGATCTGCTTTCTGTCACTGTAGATTAGCTTGCATTTTCTGGAATTTCAAAAAAAAAAGCAATCATACAGTATTTCTCCATTTGTGTATTGCTTTTTCACTTAGAGTGCTTTTGGCATATGGTTTTATTTCTTTTGGGTATATTAGCAGGAGTGGAATTCCTCAGTTAGTTGTTAAGTTTGTATTTTACTCTATTAGAAATTGCTGAGGCACCTGGGTGGCTCAGTTGGTTAAGCATCAGACTTCAGCTCAAGTCATGCTCTCATGGTTTGTGAGTTCAAGCCCCACATCAGGCTCTGTGCTGACAGCTCTGAGCCTGGAGCCTGCTTCTGATTCTGTGTCTCCCTCTCTCTCTGCCCCTGCCCCGCTCATGCTCTGTCTCTCTCTCTCTCTCAAAAATAAACATTAAAAAAAAAAAAAAAGAAAAGAAATTGCTAACCTGTCCTCAACAGAGGTCATTTCATTTTACATTCCCATAAACAGTATTGGAGAGTTCTAGTTGCTCCATATTCTCACCAACACTTTGTATTGTCAATTTTTCCCCCTCCCCCACCCTCAGCCTGTACTGTCAATCTTTTTAATTTTACCTATTCTATTGCTTGAGTTGCAGTCTCTCATTGTGGGTTTTTGGTTTTGTTTTTTAAGTAAGCTCCATGCCCAACATGCCCAACTCATGACACTGAGATCAAGAGTTGGATGCTCTACTGCCTGAGCCAGGTACCCCTCATTGTGGTTTTAACTGGCATTTCCGTGATAACTAATGATGTTGAGCATCCTTTTGTGTGCATACTGGCCACTCTTGTATCTTCTTTTTGAAATACCATTAAGACTGAAGGTTTTTGTTGTAGGTCAGTATTTACCTCAAAAAACCAAATAGGGACCAGAGAATGTATTGGTTCTGAATGTATTGGTTACTGCAGAGAAATAGTAACATTTGGGACACTGAAGAGGTAGAAGTCTTAAGACTATACACCTGAATAATGGAAAGGTAGAAGAACCTATTGTCTTAAAAAATATGATCTAAAAGACACGATTTTTAGAGAGGAGGGACATCTTTCCTGTAGTTGAGATTTGACCTTAAGACTTGCTTCAATAGAGACACAAAAACTTAGGGAACTGAGGAGAATCAATTAAAAAAAAAAAAAAAACCCTGAATATGGGAGGCACCAGGGTGGCTCAAGTAGATTGAACATCCAACTTTAGCTCAGGTCATGAGTTCAGCTCATGAGTTCAACTCATAGTTCATGAGTTCAAGCCCTGCATTAGGCTCTCTGCTGTCAGAGCAGAGCCCACTTTGGATCCTCTGTTTACCTCTCTCTGCCCCTCCCCCGCTGTACTCTCTCAAAAATAAACACTAAAAAAAAACACCAAAATACCACTGCCTGTGCCAAGAGCTTCCTTCTTCAAAAAAAAAAAAAAAAAAAAGAAATCTGAATATTGAATATTTAATAAGTGCTTCCAGATAGTTGGTTTTCATTTCTTTTCAAATGTCTTTATCAAAATCTCCTGCTCCTCCTACTTCAGATGAAACATAGAGTAAGAAGATAACCACCAAAATACTCTGGGATATATAGTTTGTAGCTTAGCAAATAAGTCTGGCTTAAATTTTGTGTATTGTGTGTGCACCAAAACCCAGGACAATGGCTTAAATCTGAAGTGGGCACTGGATAATAAAATGCTCAACTGTTGAGAGAGACAAGCTGGGCACAGCCATATGAAACAAATAAAAAACTTCCCATAACAGTATAATAATGACATGTTTGTTTCTATCCTTTGGTGTAATAGAATATTTTCACTTGTTTCCTTTTCCAATAATACTTTTGAACTGCTTTAGACATTATCTTTCTTATATATTGGTAAAACAGAATACAGGCAAAACATAAAATTCATTTTGACTTATAGCTCTGCTCTTATCAAGCCCATATTCTTGGTGCCAGGCCAATGTGATGACATCAAATACCCACTCAACAAAAAAGCTTTTGAGCATGGACTGTATAGGACTTTACTTGCAAGCAACAGCACATTTTCAGACTTGTAGATGATCTCTGGGACCCTGGAATGTCCTGCCTGAGAGGGGTTTCTTTGTTTGCTTGGGAGCTTTGGCCACCAGATAGTCTAGCAGTGTGAATTACGATGGGGCTTTGGGACACATCACATCAGTTGTGACCTCTGAAGGAACTGGAGACTAAAGGTATGAGCTCAAACCTTCAGAAAGAGCTGGAGACTAAAGATCAGCCTCATGGGAAGAATGTGATTGAGCCCCAGGAAAAACTCTGGCAACCAAAGGCTCAGGCAAGCTTTCCTGTGGGAATTATCATGTCATAACCAGGAGAGGTAATGCCATCTCTGACTCCACAGGGAGAGGATGACTGGAAGCTCCACATTTGGATCCCTCCCACAGTTTTCCTTGCACGTCTCTTCCTGCACATCACATTAGCTGATTCTAATTTGTACCTTTTCACTGTAACAAAAATCATAAGTGCACTGTTTTCCTGAGTTCTGTGAGTTGTTCTACTGAATTACTGAACCTAAGAGTGGTCATAGGAAGCCCTGAATTTGTCAGGAAATTTGTATAATTCATCACATCAGAAAATTAAAGAAGAAACAGATGTTCACACCAATAGATATTTAATGGCTTCTGGCAATGGCAGGGATTAAGTAAAAGAGGGACTGAGTGAAATTAGTTATGTATAACAAAGACTATTTATATCAAGAAGCATTACATTAAATGTTTAAATAGGGGCGCCTGGGTGGCTCAGTCGGTCAAGCGTCCGACTTCAGCTCAGGTCACGATCTCACGGTCCGTGAGTTCGAGCCCCGCGTCGGGCTCTGGGCTGATGGCTCAGAGCCTGGAGCCTGCTTCTGATTCTGTGTCTCCCTCTCTCTCTCTGCCCCTCCCCTGTTCATGCTCTGTCTCTGTCTCAAAAATAAATAAACGTTAAAAAAATAAAAAAAAAATAAATGTTTAAATAGATACATGATTTCCATTAAATTGACAAAACGAGAGAATGCATCACCCACTAATACTCAACTTTATTCTGAAAATACCAGCTACTGCTATGAGAAATGTAAATAAAATAAATATAAATATTGAGGGGACTTATTTCTATTTGCAAATACCATGACCACATGGCAGAAAACATAAGACTAAATATAAATAAAAAGAGTAAGATTATCTGGTAAGGTTGAAAATAAAACTATATCTAAATTTAAAATGTTAGCAAAATAATGAATGCCATAACATAGTTATAACACAAGACACCTTGATAGAAAACAATTCCAATATTTGTAAATGTGTAGTACCTGGAATATCTTACAAATCATGAAAAATCAATGAGATAATCCCAAAGAAATAGAAAAAATGCATGAATAAAAAAAGCACTGTAAGAAAAACGACTGGCCAATAAACATATATGAAAAAGATGCTCAACTCACTTAAAAATTTTTTTTGTGTTTACTTTTGAGAGCGAGAGAGACAGAGCACAAGCCAGGAGGGACAGAGAGAGGGAGACACAAAATCCAAAGCAAGCTCCAGGCTCTGACCTGTCAGCAGAGCCCAGCACAGGGTTTGAACTCATGGACCATGAGATCATGACCTGAGCCAAAGTCGGACGCTTAACTCTCTGAGCCACCCAGGTGCCCAACTCATTTGTAATCAGAGAATTAAATGTTGAAACCAATAACAGAAGAAAATATGGATGCCCATTTCAATGATCAGAGGGATTCAAAATTAGTGCAGTGTTGAAGAATAATATGTATGTATGGCTGACCGTGAACAATTTCACTTCTAGATACGCACCTTAGATTCCTACACCCATTAAAGAAATCAGAAAATACACAAAATGATATTCAATATAGCATTTTTATTACAACTGAAAATGGTTTATGTCCTAATCACTATTTAACAGACTATTTAATCATGTCTAATATACACATATCAAGGACCAAGCTATAATCTTCTACATTCTACAGAAAAGCACTAACCCTCAATTCAAGCAGGAAGCTTTTCAGAATATGATGTGAGCTGCAAAGAAAAGTGTCCTTCCTTACCTCCTCCCGACACAATCACTCACCATAATGTCTGAAATGATGTCCTTGAAGACATTCATTGTGGTAATGGAAGCATCTACCAAAGTGGTTCACATTCTAAAGATGGTAAGAGATACTGGGAATGAGAATTCTACAATGAATTAAGTTTGAGATACCCTGTGTTAAGTAATCATCTCTTTACTATATCTTTTGACAAACTGATAATGTGTATTTGGATTTCCCCAAAGGTAGATTTTTTAATGCCTTGCTGAATTTACACATTTTCCCGAGAAATCGTTTTTTGCCCCAAATACCAAGGACTACTATTCCCCAAAACAAGCTTATGGAGAATGTTGGATTAAGACCCTACACTCTGTTAAACATTGGTCCCCTGGAGATATCAGATACTTGGGAAAGGCAACACATGGATTAGTCAAGACAGATTTTGTAATAAATTCTAAATACACCTTATTTAGAATTAAGATGGGTAGAATCTTCATAAAGGAAGTTGATCTAGATTTTGCTTTTTAGGAGCGATCTTCATCTAGGTTTGTATCAGGATTAACTGTGCGGAATTAATTGGTAGAATTTTGTGAAAGATTATCTATTCTTTAAAGCTTTTACCTATACAACTACCAGAGTTTTTTCTTAAACAGGGTGTTCATATACACACATTTGCTTCTTGGTCTATTTGAGTCAACTGTCATAACAGAACCCTACAGCAAAAAATAAGTAACCCTTTTGTATTTATGTACTAGAATACATATAGCACAGATATACAGTATTACCTTATAATTAAAACAAATTTTTCTTGATAATCTGTAGCTATGCCACCTTTGTCAATATTCTAAATGTATTATCTTTCATTTTCTTTTTCTTAATTAGATCCTCCAGAACCTAGTCATTATTAACATTGGTTAAAATCCACTACTGTCTAATCCTTAATTTCTATTTTTAGTTGTGCTCTACTTCTCTTGTGTAGGTTTTATTTTTTTCTGTTTCTGGTTTCTTGACATAAATACTTACTCATTCCCTTAACACATTTATTTATCTGACAGGCGTAGATAAGGTGAAGATGATGAAGACTGGCCCCACAAACGAAATTTCCTTAATGCATTAAAGGGGATGAATTTCTCACCGAACAGAATTCTGGTGACATCTGACAAGTTTAGATAGACACATCTCATCAACAATCATTTCTAAGTCTATAAATTTCGGTTTTGATTTTAGACATTTTATTATGGAAGCTTTCAAACACATTAAAGAAGTAGAAAATAGAAAATATTAGAACAATGACCCCCCCCCCCAAAAAAAAACAAACCACTACCCTTCAGTAATTAACATTTTATTACTCTACTTCCCAACTCTCTGTGCCAATTCTTTTTCTTTTGCTGGAGTCTTCTAATGCAAATGCAGTATCTTACCATTTCATAAGTATAGAAGTATGTATCTCTAACACTTAGAACCTTTTATTTTTTAATAACCACAATAACATTATCCCTAACAAAATGAGTATTTCTAAATATCATCTAATACTCAGTGCGTGTCCACATTTTCCCCAGTGTCTCCAAAATGTCTTTTTACATTTTGTGTAAACTAGGTCCAAGTAATGCCCATGTACTGAATTTAGTTGATAGGTCTCTTAGGTCTCTTTTAATCAATTAACAGTTGCCCTTACCTTTTCTTTTTCATATCACTCATTAAGTTGAAGAAATCAGATCATTTATTTTGTAGAATTTTACAGTTCTGGGTCTGCTTGGCTGCTTCCTTCTGGTGCCATTTACTTTGTTCAGCTATTCCCCAAATTCTTGTTTTAAAGAATTTGATTTAAAGGTTTGCTTTCTTCAGTTCATTGTTTTGGCAGTAAGGCTTTGTAGGTGGTGGTGTGTACTTCCTATTGCATTTTATCAGGAGGTGGATATTGTCTGATAGTCCCACTTTTATAGAGGTTAAAATTGATCAAAGGGCTCAGAGGTGGTCAGCTTGATAAATCCATTGTAAAGTTCTCACTATAAAATATTTCACTCAATAGTGTTAATATCCACTGAAGATCATTTTCTGGACCCATTGTTCTACTAGGGAACTAGAAAATAGTGATTTTTCTAATCCTATCATTCTGTTTATTTGTAATGATTATTTAAAAAAACAAACAAACCCTTTCAATTTGATGAGCTTTTGGTGGCCCTGAAACTTGGTCCACATGGAAAAAGCAAAAGAAGTGCTCATTTTTCTCCTTATCAATTTTCAGGATGAGTTGGTACCCAAGCATCTTCCATTGCTGACCAAACTGTGTAGCTGTAACCAAGTAAACTATCAAACTACTAGGGGGATCATATCAAAAGACCCAACTCCCACTGGTTGAAGATGGGGCAATTTGATCAAACAGAAAACTGACTACAAAGGAAATGTTTTTTTTTTTATACAAGAGTTTTACACACACACATGCACACACAATATTAAACTTCCAACTGGTGAGTTTCCTGCCATCTTTTTAATAATTTCAAATTCATCTTTAACAGTGGTCAAACAACAGGGATTGCAAAACATTTACTTTTTGGAATTATTATGGGAAACTAATTCCGTATTTTTTCTGATCCTTCAACAGTTGTAATCTTAACCTCACCTTCATGAAATTCATAAGGTTCTTTTAAGCATGAAATTACTGATGCAGCTCAAATGCTCAAATGATGAAGAACTTCTCACTTTCCATATAACGTTCTAGATTTTATCTGGAATAAATTATCTTAAGTTTAATTAAGTGCTGAGCAGTGACATGAGGCATTTCTACATTTACTACTTCTATAGTATATTTTTTTCATATGAATTCACTAATACTAATGATAACGACTATAGATAATATTTACAGAAAACATGCTATGTGGCTGCTATTTTTCCAAGCATTAACTAATTAATCCTCAAGACAATCCTGTCACAGTGTTGGCAGGCTGACTCTGAAATGGTTCCCACATTGTGGTATTCATACTCTTATGTAATCCTCTACGATCTCTACCCTTGAGTGTGGGGTAGCCCAGTAACTTGGTTCTAATCAGTAGAGGACAGCAAAGGTGTCATTTTGGTGATTAGATCACATACGATTATAGCTTCTGTGATGCTAGCAGGCTCTACCACATTCTTGACTTGCACACTTAAATACCAGCCATTTGAAGAAGCCCATGTAGCATGGAACTAAGGTCAGCCTTCAACCAACAGCCAACTAGAAACTGTGGACCTCAGTGCAATAGCTGACAACCATGTGAGGCTGAAAGTGGATCCCTTCCCCTGTTAGACCTTCAGATGAGACCCAACCCTGGCTGAAACCTTTAGTTTAGCTTTGTGAGACCCTAAAGGAGAAGCCCCAACTAAGTTATGTCCAGACACCTGACCTATAGAAATTGTGAGATAATAAGTATTATTTTAAGCTACTAGGTTTGTGGTAATTTATTATACAGCAATAAATAACTAATATACATAGGTACTATTATCACCATTTTACAAGTGAGCAAAATGAGGCACAGAAGTTTAAGTACCTTGTCCAATAACACACTGGTAATAAAGTGGTGAAATGGGATAATGACAGATAAGGCTAAAGTTTTTCCTACATTCATTGTATTATTCCCTCAAATGAATTTGCCAAAGATAAACATCTGAAAGGTGATGGAAGGCTTTTAAAGCAACATTTTTTTCCCAATAATATAAAATTTCTTACACTTAGTTGAAGCATGAAACAAATTTCTCAAAAATGAATTTTCTGATATTGTTACATAATGTACAATTGAAGGCCTTCTTGTTTTAAACTCCATTATGAATTTTCTGATGTTGAGTAAGGTGTGAATGTTGTCTAAAGGCCTTCTTACATTCCTTACATTTGTAGGGTTTCTCCCCAGTATGAATTCTCTGGTGTTGAGTAAGGAATGAATAAAGTCTAAAAGCCTTACCACATTCCTTACATTCATAAGGTTTCTCACCCGTATGAATACTCTGATGCTGAGTAAGTTGTGAGAGCAGTCTAAAAGGTTTTCTACATTCCTTACATTCATAGGGTTTCTCACCGGTATGAATACTCTGATGTTGGGTAAGTTGTGAGAGCAATCTAAAGGCCTTCCCACACTCTTCACATTCATACGGTCTCTCACCAATATGAATGCTCTGATGTGAAATAAGTTGTGAGTAACTACTAAAGGTCTTCCAGCATTCCATACATTCATAGGGTTTCTCACGAGTATGGATTCTCTGATGGCGAACAAGTTGCTGCCTTAGTCTAAAAGTCTTTCCACATTCCTTACATTCATAGGGTTTCTCACCAGTATGAATACTCTGATGGACAGTAAGTTGTTGGCATATTCTAAAAGCCTTTCCACATTCCTTACATTCATAAGGTTTCTCACCAAAATGAATTTTCTGATGTACTCTAAGGTCTGGACCACATACAAAGGCTTTCCCACATTCCTTACACTCATAGAGCTTCTCAGCAGTATGAAGTCTCTGATGTCGAGTAAGATGTGTACACTGCCTAAAGGTCTTCCCACATGCCTTACATTCATAGGGTTTCTCACCAGTGTGAATTCTCTGATGTCGAGCAAGTTGCTGATGTACTCTGAAGGCTTTTCCACACTCCTTACATTCATAGGGCTTTTCACCAGTGTGAAGCCTCTGATGTTGAGTAAGTTCTTGGAGCACTGTAAAGGCCTTCCCACATTCCTTACATTCATAGGGCTTCTCACCAGTATGAAGTTTGTGATGTCGGATAAGGTGTGCACGCTGTCTAAATGCCTGCCCGCATTCCTTACATTTATAAGGTTTCTCACCAGTATGAATTCTCAGGTGTTGACTAAGTGTTGAGCGGCGAATAAAGGTCTTCCTACATTCCTTACATTCATACAACTTTTCTCCATTTTGAATTCTCTGATATTCAGCAAGAAAATTATGCTTTTTGTAAGTGGTCATTTTTTCAGAAGTAATTTTCACTTGCCCAAAATATCCCTCTTGTGGTTCCTTTTGCCCCTCAATCTTGCCTTTGCATTCCCAATCATTTCTAAAAAGGGAGTCCTGAAGACTGTAACTTTTAATTCTTTCCATTATCTCCCACTGGAATGAATATATTTCATAAATGTCCTTTTCTGGAGATAACGTATTGGTCCTGTATCTGGACTCCAAATCTGAAAGAAAACAAGAAGGCAAACATACACTGTTTTCTTGTGACAGAAGAAAGCAAGCTTCTATAGAGAAATAAAAGGCACCTAAAATAATGCCTATTACAAGTGAATGGATTAGATATCTCTAAAACAGGCATTTCTGCTACAATACCACATATGTGTACTGAAAAAACCCCTTATCTTCTGCAAAATTACACACCAAAAAAGAGCTTATGAAGAAAACAGGGCTGGAGAAGACCACTCAAACCTATGCAACTTTATTGGCAGAGCACTAACAAATATAATAATTGATATCTTAAGAGATAACTCAAAAGGCAGCTCAACATGGCTGAAGGCCACTTCATGGATACTAAAATGTCCCAAAATAAAGTGGAAATGCTGGATTTCAAGTGCTGAGACACTGCAGTGGTGGCGGGGGGGGGGGGGGGGGGGGGAGCCCTGAGCCAATGAGGCTACCATTAAGGTGGGAATAAAGTAAAATGTAACCTGTCTTCAGCTAGAAGCCATGCAAGATTGATGGTATGTATCTCTGGGGAGACAGCTCTTGGTGCAGACACTTACTAATATTCTTCATGTAGAGGTGAAAGGGCATCCAACAATAAAGCATCAAGTTGAAGGCTTTTGCCTTTCCTGCTGAATGTTGTAAGTCTACTTCTATTCTGGCTTCATTCAAGTAGGAAAATTGCCTGTGAACCAACTAACTTTCATATTATACTGTTATTCCCTATTTCATATCACTATTAAGCTAATTTGTATTGTGCGTTATTAATTATATTATGGAACAGACCGTATTCTCCTACATTTAAAAAAAAATGGTAAAGGAAACACAGAGAACAGAGTCCAGGATTGGAGGTAAGCCTGGTGATTAGGGACACAAGTTAAATCAGAGTAAGAATCACCTGAAGATTTCTTAAAACTATACATACAGAGGTATTGTTTTAATATATATATTTTTAATATTTATTTATTTTTGAGAGACACAGACAGAGCCTGAGTAGGGGAGGGGCAGAAAGAGGGAGACACAGAATCTGAAGCAGGCTCCAGGCTCTGAGCTGGCAGCACAGAGCCTGACACGGGGCTCAAATTCACAAACTGTGAGATCATGACCTGAGCTGATGTCGGATGCCTAACCGATTGAGCCACCCAGGCACCCCTCACAGGTATTTTTAAAGGAATGAAACCTAATCTGCAGGATTGAGTCCTGGGCATGTTTTGCTTTGTACTTATTTATATTCTCCAGCAAATGATTCAAATGCTCATCAATATTTGAGTCTCTCTACTTAAATGTTTTTAATGACTTCTCTTTAGAATTAGAATCAAATATAAATACCTGAGCAGAGATAATAAGACTTCTGCTATCAAAACTCCTCTCTCATTTGGCTGTTCATGCCACAAGCCTCTTTTCAGCTCACAAAAGGTACTACCACTGTCCCCATTATATAGGACCATTCACAGGTTGTTCCCAACTGCATGGTTGGCTTCCCTTCATCATCAGGTCTCAATCAACAATCACTTCAGAAAAGCTATTCCTGCCGATCCTGTTTAAAACTATGCACTTTACACTCTATCCCAGCAAAGCGTTGCTCTTCTTTTTCCCAATTTTGGAATATTTATTAATTTTCTCATTTGTTATTCCATTAGTTTCTTACCCCTAAGCTTCCTTAGCGGCAGAAGAAATCTCTAAGTTCATTTACCATTAAATAACAAACCCCATTCAAGAAACAAAACAGATGAACATATGGGAAGGGAGAAAAAAAGAGGAGAGGGAAACAAACCACGAGAGACTCTTAATGACAGAGAACAAACTGAGGGGTGATGGAGGGAGCTGGGTGGGGGAGGGACTAGATGGGTGATAGGTATTAAAGAGGGTACTTGTTATGATGAGAACTGGGTGTAGTATGCAAGTGATGAATCACACTGAATTCTACTTCCAAAACCAATATTGCACTGTATGTTAACTAAAATTTAAATAAAAAGTAAAAGATATATAAATAAATAACCCCAAATACACAATAAATGTTACTCATTTAATTCCCATAACTACATAATCACTAACAGATATGTGTATCTGTTTCTAATCTTTTATTTATGTATTATCTTTTTGATGTTTATTTATTTTGGTAGAGGGAAAGGGTGAGCAAGGGAGGGGCAGAGAGAGAGGGAAACAGAGAGAATCCCAAGCAGGCTCTGCACTGACAGATGCAGGGCTCGAACCCACGAACTATAAGATGATGACCTGAGCAGAAATCAAGAGTCGGACACTTAACCTACTAAGCCACACAGGTGCCCCTCTAATCTTTTAAAATGTACTACAATAGGGGTGCCTGGCTGGCTCAGTTGGTGGAGCATGTGACTCTTGATCTCAGAGTTGTGAATTTGAGACCATGTCGGGAATAGAGTTTACTTAAAAAAAAAAAAGTATAATGATTTACTTATCTCTGCTAGAGTTTATACTATTATCAATGCTACATTTACTCAAATTTTTGTTTCTTCATACCTCTTCTAGGTGCTCCTTCCCATTCCTACATACCCAAAGCAATTTTTGTACTTCCTAGAAAACTATCTCAAATATTAAAAAAAAAAAATTTTTTTTTAATGTTTATTTATTTCTGAGACAGAGAGAGACAGAGCATGAGTGGGGGAGGGGCAGACAGAGAGGGAGACACAGAATCTGAAGCAGGCTCCAGGCTCTGAGTTGTCAGCACAGAGCACAATGCGGGGCTCAAACTCACAAACCGTGAGATCATGACCTGAGCTGAAGTCGGGGTCAGGGCTCAACCGACTGAGCCACCCAGGTGCCCCTCAAATATTTTTTAATCACACTAACAGTGAAAGGCTTATGAATTCCTGAACAAAAAGGCATGGGCAGATATTGAGTATAGCAGAATGACTGTCAAATATGGAATGGTACCTGGGATCACCTGAGTGCAAAAGAGTAAAAAATAAAGGCTATGTTGGATAAAGGTCCAAAGATAGTGATCCAGATGGGGGACTTGCATGAGAAAATCTAAATGTTGAATGAAGTAAGCAAAGATATGGGGAGATGTGGGATAGGAGAGATAAGAAACTTTTTTTCTGTGACTACAGTACAAATCTGTAAAACTGCTGGAATGGCTCAAACAAAAGTCTGATCACTGTGAACCAAAATAAGAAATAATACAATCATAAAACCAAAAGTCATCTTCACACTTCAAGTTAAAAAAAACAAAACAAAACCCTTTACCAAGTAAATTGTAGACTATCTAGAAAATAATATTGAAAATACTAGATTACCAAGAATCTACAAAATATACTATAGATCTTAGAAGAATTCATCAATGCATTTAAATTCTTAGAATAAAGAAAAGAAATATGAGTATCCCAGTCAAAAGTTAGAAAAAGAACAAAAAAGTATACGAAGGAACTCAGAGGAGGAAATACAATAAAAGCAAAATTTCATTGATTAGATAACAGAAAAAAAAAATGAAATTAACACAAATTAAAAACCTAGGTTGTTTGAAAAAAGT
Organism: Lynx canadensis; assembly: GCF_007474595.2. Lineage (NCBI taxonomy): Eukaryota > Metazoa > Chordata > Mammalia > Carnivora > Felidae > Lynx > Lynx canadensis. The sequence continues at coordinate 44,866,757 of NC_044317.1, read as the reverse complement.
CAGTGAAACCTATTAACCATTTGCTAAAAAAAATAAAAATAATGAAGCCACTCAAACAAAGTAAAAAATAGCAACTACGTATTCAGGAACAACTCACCATGGGTGTCTCTCATTTTTGCATATCGTGCAAGAAGTATTAACTGCCTTTGTTCTGGACTATCTTTTAAAGAATGTTTGTATAACCAACAACCTTGGAAGGTAGGGATAGTATTTCTCTCTGGATCAATAGGCAGGTTTGCTAACTGTTCAATATAATAAAGGTAGTGTCTCCCTCAGAGCAAAGGTCACTCGTGCTTATTGCCCATTATTAAAGATTTGGGTTCTCTACCTTCAGGGTTCTTCTCTTATTATGCAGCTCACTGCATGTTCAAGTATCCTTCTAGACCCATGCACATCACTCCCATGGGGTTTGTGGGCAAAATAGGAATGATGCAAATATGTTGATGTTCATGCCATTTGTTGTGCTGTTTTATTGTTGAGCAATAAAATCCTCATCTTTGGTTTAGGACTCTTGTATCTTTTGCCAGCATCCATGACACTGCAGCAGGCTAACTTGTTAGCTTGCATGTAGGGTAAAATTGCAGATGCTTCACAGTTCTTGACACTAACAAATAATTAACAAAACAGAATATTTTGAAAATCATAAGGAACTACCATGCCAATAAAGGGTAATTTTCTTTTAAAATTTTTTTAAGTTTTTATTTATTTATTTGAGAGAGAGAGAGAGACAGCATGAACAGGGGAGGAGCAGAGAGAGGGAGAGAAAGAATATCAAGCAGGCTCTGCCCTGTCAGTGCAGAGCTTGACACGGGGCTCGAACCCACAAACTGCGAGATCATGACCTGAGCCAAAATCAAGAGCTCAACACTCAACCAACTGAGTCACTCAGGTGCCCCTAAAGGATAATTTTCTAAGGAAATATAAAGCAATCAAAGACCTAAAAACTACTCTGAAGATTATAAAAACTTTAGAAAGCACAGAGCCCAATTATAAAATGGCCCAGAACATTACAAAAAAGAATAAATTCCAAGTTATTTTAAAGTGAGTTTAAAAATGAAACAAAAACCTAGTAAACTATATGTCAATATCACTTACAAAAATTCATTCAAAAACACCTACAGCACATGAAAGAAAATACAGAACTAACTGTGGCTTATTTTAGGAATGCAAGGGCAGTTCAATACTAGGAAATCTAAAATAATTTATCATATTAATTATTCTAAGGATAAAAAATCATGTAATTGTTTCTACAGACACTGGAAAGGTATCTCACATAATTCAGCACTCATTCCTTATTTTTAAAGCACTCAAAATAACAGGAATGTATAGTTACTTCCTTAACATGATAAAATATATTTCTTCACCAGAAAGCTAGATTTAGCTTAGTGAGGAAACACTGGGGACATGAAGAGACTTTGAAACTATTCTTTTTTTTTTTTTTAAAGTAGGTTTCCATAATTTGGCTATTGTTGAATGGATAAAGAAATTGTGGTTTATATACACAATGGAATACTATGTGGCAATGAGAAAGAATGAAATATGGCCTTTTGTAGCAACGTGGATGGAACTGGAGAGTGTTAGGCTAAGTAAAATAAGCCATACGGAGAAAGACAGATACCATATGTTTTCACTCTTATGTGGATCCTGAGAAACTTAACAGAAGACCATGGGGGAGGGAGCCAAAACATAAGAGACTCTTAAAAACTGAGAACTGAGGGTTGATGGGGGGTGGGGGGGGGGGGGGGTGATGGGTATTGAGGAGGGCACCTGTTGGGATGAGTCCTGGGTGTTGTATGGAAACCAATTTGACAATAAATTTCAATTTAAAATAAATAAATAAATAGATAAATAGATAAATAAATAAAATTAAAAATTAAAAAAAAAGTCATGTGCCTTAACTTTGGATAATCATCCTAATCATCCTGGCCTTCTTGCTTTTCCTCAAACACAAAACTTCCAACTCCCAACCCAAGGCTGTTACATTTGCTGTTCTATCAGAACTTTTTTTTTTTTAATGTTTGTTTATTTTTGAGAGAGGGTGAAAGAGAGACAGAGCGTAAGTGGTGGAGGGGCAAAGAGAGAGAGGAAGAGTCAGAATCCGAAGCAGGCTCTAGGCTCTGAGTTGTTAGCACAGAGCCTGACATGACGTGGGGCTCGAACTCACAACTGTGAGATCATGACCTGAACCAAAGTCAGACGCCAAACTGACTGAGCCACCCAGATGCCCCTAGATCTGCTTTTGCTTTAGATATTCCTATAACCTGAGTTCTTTTTCATGTCTCCACTCAACTATTGCCTCCTCAAAAAGCCTAACCAGCCTAAAATAAACCTGTCTACACCTGCTAATTTCTATTCCCTTACTCTTCTCACTTTTTTAAGCTTGAGAGAGAGAGAGCACATGCACACAGGCGGTGGAGGGGAGGGGAGAGAGAGAATCCTAAGCAGGCTCTGTACTGTCAGTGCAGAGCCTGATGCAAGGTTCCATCTCCAGAGTGAGACACTTAACCAACTGAGTCTCCCAAGAGCCCCTCACTTTTCTTAATAATACTTGTCACCACCTAAAATTATTTATTCATTTACTTGTTTACTTAATGTCCTACTCCTGTTAAAACATAAACTGACTGCTGGAACCTATCATTCTTGTTCACACTTGTTCCACTGGTGTCCAGCACAGTGCTAAATTGGGTACTCAATGAACGAATACATTTTTAGGCAACCAAAGACATTTAAACTAATCAAAACAGAACCTGGAAAGAAACTGGATCCTATATAGATAGATACTGCTATGGACTGAATTGTGTCCTTCCAAAGTTATACACTAAAGCCCTAACCAGCCAATGTGACTGTATTCCGCAATAGTGCTTTTAGAGGTAATTAAGGTTAAATGAAGTCATCAGGCTCCTAATCCAATAGGACTGGTGGCCTTGTTAAGAGATCTGTCTCTCTCTCTCTCTCTCTGGCATATGAGGACAATATGAGAAGGGATGATCTGCAAGCCGGGAAGACAGCCCTTACTGGAGCACCCAAATGCTAATCTCAGATTTCCAGCCTCCACAACTATAGGAAAGCAAGTTTCTGTTGTCTAAATCACCCCATCTATTGTATTTTGTTATGGCAGCTCAAGTTAATACAACAGATTCAGATATAAATGAATTATAATCACTGATCATAAAAAAAGAGTAGCCCCTCTCTTTGTTTAAATCTTTTACTCATCATCCCTAATGGGACATTTTTGTTTACTTCTTAGTTTAAAATAACTGTAGATTCTTAGGAGGCTACAAAGAAATAACAGCAAAGTCTCACGCAACCTTCACCCAGCCTCTCTCAATGTTAACATCTTACATAACTATAGAATAATAGTCAAACCAAGAATTAACACTGGTATAATCCATAGAGCTCATTTAGATTTCACCAGTTATACACACCCTTGTGTGTATGTAGAGTTGACCCCTGAATAATGCAGGGTTAGGGATGCCAACTCCCCATGCAATTGAAAATCTGAGTAAACTTTTGACTCCCCAGAAACAACTAATAGACTAGTGTTGACCAGAAGCCTTACTGACACAGTAAACATTTGATTAACACATATTTTATACGTGATAGTATACACTGTATTCTTATGATAAAGTGAGCTAGAAAATGTTAAGAGAAACATAAGGAAGAAAAACATGGAAGAGAAAATCCATTTATGGTATTGTACTATATTTATTGGAAAAAATCCATGTATAAGTGGACCCACACAGTTCAAATGCATATTGTTCAAGGCTCAACTGTATATGGTCCTATGCAATTTAAAAATTTTATCATGTAGGGTGGGTGCCTGGGTGGCACAGTCAGTTAAATGTCTGCCTTCAACTCAGGTCATGACCTCACAGTTTGTGAGTTGGAGCCCCGTGTCGGGTTCTCTGCTGTCCTCAGAGAGTCTGCTTCAGATCCTTTGTCCCCCTCTCTTTTTGCCCCTTCCCCACCACCCACCAATAAAAAAAAATAAAAAAAAAAACTTAAAAAATTTATCATAAACTTGAATAATCACCATCACAAACAAGTACTCACTGTACCATAACCGCAAGACTCCCTTGTGTTACTCCTTTATGGCCCTAAACACCCCTTCACTTTTCTATATCCTAACCCTTGGCAATGATTAATTCATTTTCATCTCTACAATTAAAAAAAAAATTTTTTTTAATGTTTATTCATATTTATTTTTGAGAGAGAGAGAGAGAGAGAGAGACAAAGCACGAGTGGGGGAGGGGCAAAGAGAGAGGAAGACACAGAATCAGAAGCAGGCTCCAGACTCTGAGCTGTCAGCACAGAGCCTGACACGGGGCTTGAACTCACAGAACACGAGATCATGACCTGAGCCGAAGTTGGACGCTCAACCGACTGAGCCACCCAGGCGCCCCTCTATAATTTTGATATTTCATAAATGTTACATAATTAAGGTCATGTGGTATATAACTTTTTGTGATTGGTTTTTCTCACTCAGCATAATTACCTTGAGATTCACAATTACCTTGAGGTTCACTTAAGCTATCGCATCTATCAATAGTTTCTTTCTTTTTATTGCTGAGCATTATTCCATGGTATAGATGTAACTTTTACCCATTCTTATTTGGGTTATCATTATGGTGTTGAACTGTAGTATATGTTGTTCCTTTGTTGGATATGTTTTCTTGCTATTTTCTCTCAGTCTGTGACTTACCTATTTTTATTGGTATAATTTTTTTACTGGTATATTAAAGTTTTCAATTTGGATAAGGTCTGATTTGTCAATTTTTTATTTTTATGGTTATTGCCTTTACCTAAGAAGCCTTTGCTTACTACTAAGTCATTCTCCTAGTTTTCCTCTAAAAGTTTTCCTCTAAAAGCTTTATATTTAGCTTTCATATATTTTTTAAAGGTGATTTTTAATTTTTTCTACTAATTCCTACACCCAACATGGGGCTCAAACCCCAAGATCAAGAGTCACATGCTTCTCCAACTGAACTAGCCAGGCACCCCTAGCTTTCATATTTTTTATATAAAATTTATATTTAGTTTTAAAACTTTTTATTTTTTTATATTTAACTTTTTTTGAGAGAGACAGTGAGCGAGCATGTGAAATCTGGGGAGAGGAGCAGAGGGAGAGAGAAAGAGAATTTCAAGCAGGCTCCACGCTCAGCACAAACAATGATGCGGGGTTCAATCCCACGACCCTGGGATCATGACCTGAGCTGAAATCAATGGTCAGATGCTCAACCGACTGAGCCACCTGGCACCCATATAGTTAACCTCTATATCTGGCTTTTCTTTAAAAAATTTTTTTTTAACATTTATTTATTTTTGAGAGACAGAGAGAGACAGAGCATGAGCAGAGGAGGGGCAGAGAGAGAGGGAGACACAGAATCCAAAGTAGGTTCCAGGCTCCAAGCTGTCAGCACAGAGCCCGACATGGGGCTCAAACCCACAAACCATGAGATCATGACCTGAGCTGAAGCCCTGAGCTGAAGTTGGACGCTTAACCGACAGAGCCACCCAGGCACCCCTATATCTGGCTTTTTATATTTTTTATATTTAGTTTTTATATTTAAGTCTAAAATGCATCCTAAATTAATTTTTTTAAGTTTATTTCTTTATTTTGAGAGAGAAAGAGAGTGCATGAGCTGGGAAGGGACAGAGAGAGATGGAGACAGAGAAACACAAGCAGGCCCTGTGCTGTCAGCACACAGCCTGATGCAGGGCTCAAACTCAAAACTGCGAGATCATGACCTGAACTGAAATCAGGAGTCAGATGCTTAATAGACTGAGCCACCCAGGCACCCCCATCTTAAATTAATTTTCGAATGAAGTAGGGGTCAAGACTTGTTTTCCCAGTTATTCCAGCACCATTTGTTGAAAAAAAATTTCCTTTCCTCAAAAGGAAAAAAATAAATGGTCTTTTAAGTATGTGTAAGTTCCACCTCTAGGATCTCTGTTCTGTCCTGTTTGTTGATCTAATACTTATCTTCTACTTATACCTTATCTAATACTCAATGTCTTGATTACCATAGTTATATAATAAATCTTGAAGTATCTTGAAGTCATGTAGTCTAAGTCCTATAACATATTCTTCCTTTTCCAAGATTACTTTAGAAATGCTAAGTCCATTGTTTTGCCATATAGATTTTGGAATCAGATTCTTAAAATCTATAAAATTGACATTTTAACAATACTGAGTTTTCTCATCCCCAAAAAGGTCTCTCTTCATTTCAGGTCTTTCTCTTAGGAATGTTCCATGACTTTTAGCATAGAGGTCTTACATGTTTTATCAAATTTATTCCTTAGTATTTTTGTTGACACTATTGTAAACTGACTTAATTTGCTTGCAATTTTTTAATTGACTTAATTTACCTTACTTTCTTAATTTTTTCACTACCAGTATATAAAAATATAATTGATTTTTGTATATTAACCTTGCATTCTGTGATCTTACTGTGATCATTTATTGAGTACTTGTTTTGATTCGTTAGGATTTTCTATGTACATAATCATGCAATCTCCAAAGAGAGTTTAACTTTTTTTATTTTATGTCTCTTATTTTTCTTGTTGTATTGCAATGCTAGGACCTTCAATACAGTGTTAAGCAGACACGGGAAACGTAGGCACTCTTGCCTTGCTCCCAATCTTAGGGGGGAATTCTTTTTTTTTTTTTTTTTCAACGTTTATTTACTTTTTTTTGGGACAGAGAGAGACAGAGCATGAACGGGGGAGGGGCAGAGAGAGAGGGAGACACAGAATGGGAAACAGGCTCCAGGCTCTGAGCCATCAGCCCAGAGCCTGACGCGGGGCTCGAACTCACGGACCGCGAGATCGTGACCTGGCTGAAGTCGGACGCTTAACCGACTGCGCCACCCAGGCGCCCCGGGAATTCTTTAATCAAGTATGATGAAGTTTATAATGTAGTAATTTTTTTTAGCAGTATTTTTTGAGGAAGCTCCCTTCAGTTTTTGGTTTCCTGAAAATTTTTATCATGAATGGATGTTGAATTTTGTTATATACTATTTTTACATCTATGGACACGATCACATGGTTTCCCTCATTTCTGTTAATACAGCGAATTACACATAATTTTTTTTACATTAATTCTAGAATGTTAAACCAAGCTTGCATTCCTGGAATAAACTGTACTTGATCATTTTTATATATTACTGAATATAATTTACTAACATTTTCTTATGATTTTACATCTATGTTCATGAAGGATAATAAGTCTGCAATTTTTCCCCCCTTTAGTGATTTCCTTGTCAGGACACACTGTAACATTTATGCTATTCTCAGAAAATGAGTTGAGAGCTCTTTCCTCTTATGAAGGAATTTGTTAACATTGCTGGTATTTCTTCCTTAAATATTTAATAGAATTCACCAGTGAAGCCATGTGAGCCTGGTGTTTTCTTTGTGGAAAGATTTCTGATTATGAATTAAATTATTTTAATAGATATAAAGTTACTTGTATTTTTTTTCTTGTGTCAGTTCTGGTAATTACGTTTTTCAAGGAATTTTTCCATTTCACTTAAGATGTCCATTTTATTGGCATAAAATTATTCATGGTATTCTTTTATTATTTTAATGGCTATAGGATGTGAAGCAATAACTCTGTTACTCTTTCATTCCTAGTGTTAAAAACTGATGTGTTTCTTTTTTTCTTTTTTTTAGAACATGTATTGCCAAAGTGAGCACTTTTTTTCTAAATGAGTCAAGCTAGGTATTTACCAATTTTGTTGATCTTTTCAAGAAATCAACTTTTGGCTTTATTAATTTTCTTCTACTTTTTCTATCTTGTTGATTTCACCTCATATTTATTATCATCTTTTTATCTTCCATTGAGAATAGCTGCTCTCTTTGTAGTAGGAGAAAAATATGAGAGATGAGAAGAGTTGTAATACAGGTCAACAGGCAGCTCCTTTGGAGTCTAGTCTTAAAAGATTTTCATTTGGGAGCGCCTGGATGGCTCAGTTCGTTAAGCGTCCAACTTCAGCTCAGGTCATGATCTCATGGTTCATGAGTTTGAGCTCCATATTGGGCTCTGTGCTGACAGCTCAGAGCCTGGAGCTTGCTTTGGATTTTGTGTCTCCCTCTCTCTCTGCCCTCCCCTGCTTGCACTCTGTCTCTCTCTTTCTCTCTCAAAAATAAATAAACATAAAAAAAAAAAAAAGATTTTAATTTGTTTCCCAGGTCTCAGGCCTTTTCTCCATAGGCCATGGGCTCTCAAAGAGAGATTTCCAACAACCTCTCAAGGCTAACAGGTTTAGCTATTACCTGTAGTAATTAATTCCCCATCCTGCTCAGCCCTCACTCACCAGGGTAGTGTCTTCTGGTCCCTTCCCTTATAACCATCCAGGGCTCCTTCCCTTCATCCAATAAGGTAATCACATCTGGTTTAGAAATGGAAGGTTCTGCTTAAAAGGTAATGTGACATGAAACTGTAAGTCCAAAAGTCAGGTTCAAATTTGGTTAAATTTGTCATTAATTACAGATCAAAATGGTACTTTATAGAGCCTAAGAGTGAAGAAATGCAAGGGAGTTGAAGAACACTCGTATTAGGGTAACCTTAGGAATAGATGGTTACGAACAGGCCTTAATATAATTTAAACTCATACAAACTCTCTTGAGAGGCAGTAAGAATCTGGATCCAGACTGCCTGAATTCAAATCCTGCCTTTGTTGCTGTGTTACCTCAGCAAATTATTAACCTCTTATGCCTAAGTTTTCTCATCTGAAATGAAGATAATGATAGTATATTTCTTACAGAGTTGTGATAATTAATTAATAATGCACAATACTAAGAATAGTATCTAAGCACAAGTATATGCAGTTATATGTATATATACATATAATATGTGAGTGTATTAACTTTTTTATCATTATCAATTTGCTGAAAGGAGAGTATCTTCCTGACACATCTTCTGATCCTTTATAGGATTATCCATTCAATGTTAAGTGCAAAGTTCTTAGATTTTAAATTTCAACCTCAAAGCATGTAGAACTGAGTATCTCTGTTATAAGAAACAGAATGCATGTACTTGAAGTTTGTGAATCCATTTCGTGCTGTATAAGTTCTACAGGCTCCCCTGGTTTTTAGACAGACTCAAAACCCCTGCGTTTAGGTATTCTTCTTGCAGGTGGATTAGGAAAGAGTGTTGAGCATTTGTATCAAATCTGGGCTCAAATATAATATAAAATCTGATTTCTTGGACAATGCTTCTGTTGTAAGCAATCCAGAATTCAAACCCAGTCCCTTGGATATCAGTGAAACAAGGAAATTACAGAGACTGGAGAAAATATGAAGGATATAGCAGGATGAAAGCGATGAAGTGGCCTATTTCCAAACTAACAACGCTGAAACCATTCCTTTGGAACACAGAGAAAAAAATATCTTGTTTCTCAAATCATAGTCCTGAAATTGGCAGAAGAGAAAGCCAACGTAATTTGGGATAAATAGCCTTACCAAGTGAGATGAAATTACTATAATTCTCCCACATCACATCCCTATATAAGTCTCTTTGAGCCGAGTCCAGGAATTCCCATTCTTCCTGTGAGAAGTCTATGGCCACATCCCTGAATGTCACTGAACCCTGAAAAAAAAGCAAACAGAAACAAAAAACACCTCATGTATTACCTGTGAAAATAAATGAAATATTTCTTAAAAGAAAAGAGGACTTAAAAGATCGAGGACTGCAATGCAGAGAAGGGGCCACATAACAAGCAAATAGGATAGGGCTAAAAATGTATGTATAGGGAACAGTAAGAAAATTGGTATCACTGAAGCACAGTGCTACGTGTCTTGAATAGTCCTGTGGTTGAAGATAAGATTAATTTTCTACCCCAAAATATCTGGAAATGAATAAAATGACCCAAAAAAGTCCCAATTAAATGAAACAGTATACACAAGCCTTCAGCAAGCTATGTGTCTCCACCACAAATTCATGGAAAATATGTCTTCCACCTTCTTTGCCCTTTAATGATCATGAAAAAAATATTGATAAAAACTGGTCCCAAACGTACAACAATACCTCTTCTAAGAAAACAGACTCAAGTTAATCATAAAGTCAGATTTTCCCTATAAGGACCAATTCTTTTTTTTTAAATGTTTTTATTTATTTTTGAGACAGAGAGAGACAGAGCATGAGCAGCAGAGGGGCAGAGAGAGAGGGAGACACAGAATCTGAAGCAGGCTCCAGGCTCTGAGCTGTCAGCACAGAGCCCAACGCGGGGCTCGAACTCATGGAGTGTGAGATCATGACCTGAGCTAAAGCTGGATGCTCAACCGACTGAGCCACCCAGGCGCCCTAAGGACCAATTCTTTAGTAAACTTTAAAATAATTGCTACATGCCAGTCCACATTTTTAATATATCAGATTCAACCATTCTCTTTTCCTATTCAGATATTTTATTTCAATACAATTTCAAAAATCTTCCTCAGCTCTCACAGCCTACATTGTCTATTACTTATGCACCTAGATGACCTTACTCTTTATCATCTACCACCCCTCACCGAACACCCTTCCTCATTCCTAGTTAGAGGACACTGAACCATGATGATATCACCCTGGACCAGTGTTTTCACTAAGGCATGATTTTACTCCCCAGAAGACAACTGACCATGTATGGAGACAGTTTTGGTCGTCACAACTGGGGGGAAAGGGTGTGAGTGTTACAGACATCTAGCTGGTAAAGGCCAGGGATACTCTGAGACATCCCACAATGTAAAAGACAGCCCCCACAATAAAAGATTCTCTGGCTCAAAATATTAATAGTCCCAAGGTTGAGAAACCTTGCTCTAAACCAGTACATCCTATAAAACTACACAAGGAACTTTGCTCCTGGTATTCTTCTCTCAGGGTTTACAGGAGATGATTCTTGATCTCTCTATTCGCAGTTCTGCTGATTACTTCTGAATCACAGGCACTGGTGAGGGAGAGATCCCTTGCCCTAATCAGTATGAGGTGGCTCAATACCGGATGCTGGACAGATGAGATTGACAGCATTTATTAGACATGTATACTCACAGCCCAGGGTAGGAGGGCACCACACATCATGCAGGGCCACACAGGGGTTGCACTCAGGAATGGAGTGAACAAGCAGGGTCTGTGGGAGGCAGGCTTTGTAGTAAAAAGAGGGTAAGGTGTCCCTGATTCCCACAGAACGTGATTGGCTTGTCTGAATAATTCTGTGTGCTGGCAGGAAGGTGAAACCCTTTACAGTGAGAACCAGGAAGGGTTTAGGTCATCTGCCTGATAGGAAAACTAGCTGTGGGGAGTCTTTTCTGCTCTGACAAGAGCAGGGAACTCACATTTAGGCCTCTGGAGCCCTGATAAAGGTATCAGGTCGGCACATGAAATTTTACGCCTTACAATACAAGGCCCCAATTACAGCCCTTACCTAATCCACCCAATCCGAAAAGCCTTTCATACCATAAGATCTCAACACATACAGAGACTGAGACCAATCAATACTAAGCCTCATCATATGTACTTGGAAAACAACTCTGTGGAGAAATCTGGAGTTTTCCCTGTAAACAAATAGGACCAAATTCTCTTTCATCAAACCACAGATCTTCAGAGAAAATTCAAAACAAGGATCTCTCACTTAATATCAATAACCCATCCCTGAATATCAGACATTCTAATACTACATCATCAAACAGGTGCCTATTTTCCTATCACTTAGAAGCAAAGAATTACACTGCATTATAAATCAATTCCAAGTCTCCAACTAGCTTCCATTTCCCTCCAGTATAGAATTATAGTACACATGGGTTACTGAGCACACATCTTTTGTATTTTGTCTCTTTTACTGAATTCACTTTTCTCACTTGCTTTGTTTCTTTCCCCACAATTTCTTCAATACTTTCCCAACTTTTTAGAAACTCATTTTATACTACACAGGGGCTACATGTTAAGTGCACTATGAAAATGCATTTCTAACAAGAACATAACAACGGGATGTCTCACACTCAGTATGCTGTTCTGACACCTCCTTTATCACCAGCAGCACCAGATACACACATCCTCTTTAATGATATCTGTATGCATCTCAAAACATCTGCAGATGGTTCTAACAGTCTAGCAACTATGTTTGAAATATAACGAGACTCTCCCACACATTATTTTTCGTTAAAAAAAAGGCGGCACTGAACTATATAATTTCACTTACACAAAGTTCTAAAAATGGCAAATTCATTTACGGTGTTAGAAGTCAGGACAGTGGTTGTATCTGGGCTGGGTGGGTAGGGAGTGACTGAAAGAGGGGGCATCTGAGGTACTTGTAATATTCTCTTTCTCAACCTGAGTGCTGACAGCATAGATGTGCTCAATTTATGATAATTCATTCAGCTACACACTTATGATTCATGCACTTTCCTCTATGTATGTTATATGCCAATAAAAAGTTCAAAAAACTTTGAAACGATGTCAAATTGTGTATTGGGGACACAAATTTCTCCTACATAAAACCAGACTAAAAATCATTGTATTCAGAGAAATAAACTTACTCTGAAGTTTAAATATTAAAATCAAAAGCTGTTTATTGGGAAATGTTAACAAGGGGACATTCTGCAGAGAATGCCTGCATTTTTCTCAAGGCATTTCACTTTTGCTTGCTCATGGCTCTTGACAGATTTTGTAGTAGCTAGGAGACAGTTCACATCAGTGGGAAAAATGGAAGGGCATATAGAAAGGACACTGGGCTGTCGGTCCCCAATCCTCACAGGAATGACAGCACGTTCTTGGATGGAGTTCTGTTAAATAAGAAGCTTCAAGATAAGGAACAAGTATGTACACATGACCTAGAGATCAACAATATTTCAAAAAGGAAAAAAAAAAAACATAACTTACATGGGCCATGGTTTCAAAATGCAAGAACTGGTCAGTCCTTTTCAAGATTTCTCTTTGGAGAACCGCAGAGTCCAGATAAGCCAGATCTGGAAGAAAAAGAGGCCATGAAACCAAATGTACCTCAGAGATTCCAAAAGGACTTAATGTTAATGTGAGCTTTTTTCTTTTCCATTCCTACTTCTTAACTACTCCCCACTACTCTACTCACCCTGATCCCATACCCACAAAACCTGGAGGAGAGTAGAGGTCTGAAGAAATCCAAGCCCTGAAGGAACCCAGCTGAACAATAATGGATTTGATGTAAAAGCCCAAACACTTCTGAGGACTTGTGACCAGTTTCCTATCTAGTAATGTGGATCTGGTCCTGACATCGGACTCCTCCTCCCTCCAGTACAAATTTTCAGGGCTGAGAAAACGCGATACCATCCATATACGGCCTCTTGAGCCCTCCAGGATCCTGTCTGAACTTCCTAAATATGAAGACTGAAAACCACAGACTGAGCCTGGCAGCTGCTACCACTGTAAAACTGCACTGGCCTTTCCCCAGCCAAGACCACTCACTACTCTGTTTCCCAATCAGGACCTCTCATACCATGACAGCCTGTGCACGTTCCCCCTCTCTTTCAGTATCCAAGGTGGAGACAAGGGGATCCCTGATCACTGCAGTCAACCACCACCATTCATTGAGAACTGTTACGTGCTGGGTGCTTCATATACATCACCTGATGACCCTCAGCACTGCTCTGCAATGTATTCTCATCTCTCAAGAGATCAGGAAACTAATGCTCAGGGGGGAAATCGTTTGCCCAAAGTCACAGCTATCAAGTGGCAAAGCTTTGTTTTGAGTCCACATTTCTCTAACTAAAACACTACCTTTCAACTTTAGGTTTTTGCCTCTCAAGACTAGATTTCTATTTCATTGAGAGGAACCTGACCAAGGGCAATTCAATAAAAAATAGAAATAACCTTTCAAAAGATATTAAACCTCACTGCTAATTACGAAGATGTATATAAAACAAAAAACAATTTATTTTTACAGTGACATGACTGGAAGGTCTAGAAGACTGATGATGTCCCTTATTAGCAAGGTCATGAGAAAATGGACACTACCTTGGCCCAAATTTAGAACTATGTGAGGCAGCATTTAAATGTTATAACTATATAAACCCTGTGAACCAGTTCCCAGAGCTTCACTTGAGACTACAGGAACTACTCCTAGAGTGCCTGGGTGGCTCAGTTGGTTGAGCGTCTGACTTCGGCTCAGGTCATGATCTCATGGTTCATGAGTTTGAGTCCCACATCGGGCTCTGCGCTGGCAGTGTGGAGCCTGCCTAGGATTGGGCACCTGGGTGGCTCAATCAGTTAAGCGTTCAACTTCGGCACAGGTCATTATCTCACAGTCTCGTGAATTCGAGCCCCACGTTGGGCTTTGTGCTGACAGCGTGGAGCCTGGAGCCTGCTTCGAATTCTGTGTATCCCTCACTCTCTGCTCCTCCCCCGCTTGCACTCTCTCTCAAATATAAATAAACATTACCCAAAAAATAAAGGAACTACTCACACATGTACATGAAGATGTCTGCAGAGATATGCTGACAGATAAGGTTTACAATGAATAAAAGCTGAAAAGAATCTAACTGGGAAAATTATTAAACAGTAGTGCATCTGCACCACTGAAAACTAGGCAAATATTAAAAAGTGATGATGTTGGGTGCCTGGGTGGCTCAGTCGGTTAAGCGTTCGACTGGCTCAGGTCATGATCTCGCGGTCTGTGAGTTCGAGCCCTGCGTCAGGCTCTGTGCTGACAGCCTGGAGCCTGCTTCAGATTCTGTCTCCCTCTCTCTCTGCCCTTCCCCCGCTCATGCTCTGTCTCTCTCGGTCAAAAATAAACCTTAAAAAAAATTTTTTTTAAAGTGATAATGTTGCCCTAATTTTGCTGAAATGGGTGAAACAAGTGTGTTTACAAAAAAATCCCAACATCTGTAGTATTACACTATTTTGACAGAAAAAATCACATGTATGCCTAGGAGAAACAGTTAAAATGTTTACAGTAAGAGCCAGCAACACACACCACCACATTAAACATATTAAAGCACATAAGTACTCCAAATAAGGAAAAGATTTTCTCATTTCAAGGTTTTCTTTCAGTCTTCTGTTGACCTGAGAAAAAAAAAAACTCAGGATATTCTAAGAACAGCTGTTTTTCCTGATTGACTTCTTTTTTACTTCACCTTTTAATTCATGAACCAAGTCTATGACTGAATTTGCCCATGTATGCTGGAGTACTATCTAGAAATCAATGGTAAGAAGTCCCTGACTGATGTATTTTAAGTACTGACAGCTGTCTCATCACTGCTTCCTTTCATATCTTAGAAATGACTTCATTTTGCTTCTGAGCCAATCCACTAGGCTAAGATGCCTATGAAGCCTCCAACAACTATTGTATTTCCTTGCCCTACTAGTCTGACTTTGTATAAATCATCATTAAAATAAAAACTGTGAGACATTAACTATACTGGAATTAAAATAAAATTAAAAAAAAAACCTATGTGACAAATCTTTTTTTATAAATTCTTTTTTTTCATGTTTCAGTTTTTTTTTTTTTAAGTTTGTTTATTTTTGAGGAAGAAGGGGGGGGAGAGAGAGAGAGAGAGAGACAGCACAAGCAGGAGAGACACAGAATTTGAAGCAGACTCCAGGCTCTGAGCTGTTAGCACTGAGCCCAACTTGGGGCTGAAAGCCACACACCATGAGACCATGACCTGAACCAAAGTCAGACACTCAACCAAATGAGCCACCCAGGCGCCCCAGCATAAATCTTACTGTAGGAAGTCCATTACCTCCAGACCTCATAGCTTCAGTATAATCTGGACAAAACTTGATGATTCTTGCTGTCATCAGATTAATATTTCTTCCTTCAATCATGAAAGGTTACTGAGTAAGGCAGGAAGAATTTTTTTAAGTATGCATAATGATGAGACTTGGTATACTGTTATAATTACTAAAATGGGCTTTGGTGTGACACTTCCAGGATATAAATCTCAGCTCTGATAGCTATTAACTGTGTGATCTTGGACATGTTACTTAACTTTTCAGCCTTAGTCGCCTCCTATAAAAAAAAAAGTTGATAATTATAAATTCTATCTCAAAGGGTTATTATAAGAATTAAATAAGACACTACATATAAGAAAGCACTTAAAGTAGCAAATAAACATTAAATAAAAGTCAGCTATAGCACTGAAGATGAAGAATACTATATACTCTTCTTTCCCTAATTATTAAAGAAAATTATCTTCTGCTCTTTTCTTCTTCCACAAAAAATTTGAGCTCAGCCTTGCTCTTTCTTACAATGCTAGCTAATAAATTTCAAACTTCATATTGATAAGCAATTCCTCTTGATTAACAACAATTTACAAAAGGGAGTATGTGGATGGATGAAGCAAATGTGAAAAAATGGAATTACAACATAATAGTAACTATTAAATCTACTGAACACTTTTTATGTGTCAAGCATTATCTGAGGACTTTATTTTTTATTTTTGTAATTTTTATTTATTTTTGAGAGAGAGAGAGACAGAGTGCGAGCGGGGGAGGGGCAGAGAGAGAGACGGAGACACAGAATTTTTTTTAAACGTCTCATCCGAGCTGTCAGCACAGACCCTGATGAGGGGCTGGAACTCACGAACTGATGATGACCTGAGCCGAAGTTGGACGCCCAAAGACTGAGCCACCCAGGTGCCCCCTTAGGACTTTATATATATTAATTCACCTATTCAAAGCAATCCTATACAGTAGGTTCTGTCATTATCCTCTTAAAGATGAAAGAACTGTAGCACAAAGAAATGAAATAAATTACTCCGATTCACCCAGCTCTAACTGACAGTTTTAGGACTAGAACACTGGTAATTTAGTACCATAACTAAACTGCCTCTCATAAAACCACATAAATATATGGCCTGAAACAACTCATGTTGTCAAAAACTTCAAACCATTTCTCAAATTTCTACCAGCATCTTCTGTTCCCTTCCCTTGTTAACACAGTACTCTCCCTTAAAAACCCTGTCACATTGCAACTCCTTACAAGCCTCAAAAGCAGAAAACCCTGTCACCAATTAAACCATCTCCAAACTTTCCCTGCTTGTGAATTCAGGGCAGAGGTAAAGATCAAAGACACCTAGCATATGATTCCAACTGAACTGTAATCCTCTCAACAAATCAAAGCCTAAAATAAAGCTCTGCAGTTGGCCTCCCTTCAGGAGGTTTACTTGCAAGCCATTTAAATGATTAGAAAGCAACAGCTCACAGGAGGAATTAAATGACTGCCAAATGTTCATGTGAATACCCACAGGAGAGGAGGCAGGAAGTAACCTCATCACCCCTATCATTCACTGGGAAAGAAGAGCAAAGCTCCAGGTCTATGGATAGGATATTTCCCGTGTTAAAGCCTAACCAGTTAAAGACTACCTGGAACAAGCCTGTAGAGTCCAACAAAATCAGATTTATTGATTTAAGAGAGGGAGGAAATTCCACAGGATGGGTTGGAATGCAATGGAGGAGGAGAAGAAAAGCTCTTTTGTAAAGGGTTGAGTTCCAACTGAAGGACTTTGAAGAGAATGTATGGGAAGCGGGGAACAATTCTAGAATGGTTGGTTTCTGAGGTAAGACTAGGAAAGGCTAGGATTAACTGGAGACTAAGTGCTATCTTGAAGGGAGGGTAGTTTAGCAATTGGGTATCTCCAGTAATAAAAATAAAAAATAGCAAAGCAAGTTTGGAGCTTCACTGGTAAAACAGCTGTAATCTCTCAAAGAGGGAGTTGTGATCGAATTTTACAGTTGCTGCATGAAATAATAATTTCTATTTTGCAGCTGGCCTTATCTGTCTCCTGTCTCCCAGCCTGATTAATGCAAATGCTTTTTCTCTTTTCAGTCCGCACTGATTTTTATTCTTTCTCAGGAGACTCAAAGGTTTTAAACCATGCACAGAAAAATAAAAGTTACATTTCACGGAACAAAGAAATACAAATTCGTCCTGATATACTTTAGATAGACAAATAGATATAGACATAAAAATGGTTATTTCCTCTTTCTCTCCTTCCTAAAGATCAGCAGGATTGGGGGAAAAAAGACGGGAATCTTGAGACACTGAGCCTTTCTTGGAACTCAGCCCGACCTGGCTAACTCAGAACACACCCCCGCTATCACACTTGCTCCCACCATCACCACGCACATAACCCGATGGAAATTAAAGAGGGAGCCGGGAGGTAAAGCTCAGCCTTCAGAGAAAGGCCGAGTACAAAGGCCACGTCTGGAATCCGTCTCCGAATTTCCTTTACGAGGGAGCTCTGATTAAGCCGTGGTTCTGAGAGCAGCAGTTCTCGAAACCGTCTTTTTGTTGGGGGCCTTCACTCTGGGTTTCATGCATCTAACTCGAAGCCATTCTGGGCCGAGAAATCTGTGCGGCCCTTAAGCGGAAAGGGAAAGGACGCCTCAGGGCACCCAATGCCCAGTAGCGTCACAAATTCCACAGTCACTGCAACTCAGTTCACACAGAAGCCCGCGCCACCCCCGCGCCGCCCCCGCGCCCATTTCCTCAATGCACGCGACCAACTCACCTCTCGGAGCCGACACCAGCAAGAAAGCCGGAAGGAAACTACGAGCAGAGGCCTGTGGGAAATGTAGTCTTCGGTAGGGAGGGCCCGCCCCCGCCCCAACTTGTTGCTCGGAGTGCGCAAGCGCGAATGCCTGCGGGAGAGAGCTAGATCGCGGGGCGGCATTTAGGGTTTGACGGTGGGCTACTAGGGGAGGGGCTTCAAGGCTGCCCAGGAATGGACGAAGCGAGTTCTGCGAGCCCGTTTTGTGTTTGTAGCTGAGGAAGCCCTAGTATGGCTTAGAATGCACTTGGCACCAACAAGCACATAATGTCTGTACTAGGGGCGTAGCAGATGCTTAGTATATAGGCTCAAATCTATATGCATCAAGTACTCAATAAAAATATCCCAGAACTAAAACAGAACCAGGATATAACAGAACCGGGAGCAGGACGACACGGAATAGTCCCCCGTGCTAGCTCGCTCTCCCGCCTTCCATTCCTTCCTCCTCTAGGTTTTTCGCCTTCCTGCAGTTGTGAAGATGTTGTTCTATAAATTGTTAGGTTAAGATGGTTGATAAAATTGTTCCCCACCTTATCGGCCGTTTCTTTTTCTCCAGCTTCAGTTGCCAGCCATCAGTTGCCTTCCCGAAGCAGACAATCCTTCTTTGGTGAGGTCAGTAGTAGTCTAATGCTGTGTCAGAATGTGTAAATCATTCACCTCATTTCATTTCATTACTAGGCATTTTATCAAATCAGATCATAAGAAGATGGGTGAGTACAGTACAATAAGATAGTTTAAGAGCAAATGACACATTCACGTAACTTTTATTACACCGTATTGTTATAATTGTTCTATTTCATTATTGTTGTTAATCTCTTGCTGTGCCTAAATTATTAATTAAGCTTTATTATAGGTATGTATGTATAGAAAAAAAAACCAGTCTAGGGGCGCCTGGGTGGCGCAGTCGGTTAAGCGTCCGACTTCAGCCAGGTCACGATCTCGCGGTCCGTGAGTTCGAGCCCCGCGTCAGGCTCTGGGCTGATGGCTCGGAGCCTGGAGCCTGTTTCCGATTCTGTGTCTCCCTCTCTCTCTGCCCCTCCCCGTTCATGCTCTGTCTCTCTCTGTCCCAAAATAAATAAAAAGCGTTGAAAAAAAAAATTAAAAAAAAAAAAAAGAAAAAAAACCAGTCTATATGGGGCTTACTATCCACCCTTTTGGTCATCACCTGAGGGTCTTGAAATGTGTCCTCTGAGGATAAGGGTGGGGGGACTATAAGGTGTGTCTATTACTGTTTTCCCTTTAGTTCTATCAAGTTTTGCTTCAAGTATTTTTGAGCTATGTATATGTGTGTGTGTGTATATATATACATATATACATATATATGTATATATAATACATATATATACATATACATATATATACATATACATATATGTATAGTCTTCCTGATGAAGAAGATTGAAAAGTGAACATTAGGAAAAGTATCTTCAGAAGTGTTTCTCAGGTGACTAATAATTGAATTTGTTATGTCCTGGGTTTGGTACAGGAAATAAATGGAATAAGCCCACCAGGATTTATCCATCATTGTAGCATCCTCCCATTTCAAATGTTTTGATACAGTAGTTCTCTCAAGAATATAAGACTTGGGGCGCCTGGGTGGCTCAGTTGGTTAAGTGTCCAACTTCAGCTCAGGTCATGATCTCATGGTCCGTGGGTTCAAGCTCCTCATTGGGCTTTGTGCTGATAGCTCAGAGCCTGGAGCCTGCTTCTGATTCTGTGTCTCCCTCTCTTCTCTGTCTCTCCCGCTCGTGCTCTCTGTCTCTCTCAAAAATAAATAAATGTTAAAAAAAAAAAAGAATAGGGGCGCCTGGGTGGCGCAGTCGGTTAAGCGTCCGACTTCAGCCAGGTCACGATCTCGCGGTCCGTGAGTTCGAGCCCCGCGTCAGGCTCTGGGCTGATGGCTCAGAGCCTGGAGCCTGTTTCCCATTCTGTGTCTCCCTCTCTCTCTGCCCCTCCCCCGTTCATGCTCTGTCTCTCTCTGTCCCAAAAATAAATAAACGTTGAAAAAAAAATTTAAAAAAAATTTTTTTTTAACGTTTATTCCTTTTTGAGAGACAGAGACATAGCATGAGCGGCGGGAGGATCAGACAGAGGGAGACACAGAATCTGAAGCAGGCTCCAGGCCCTGAGCTGTCAGCACAGAGCCCGGCGCAGGTCTTAAACCCAGAAACTGTGAGATCATGACCTGAGCCTCAGTCAGACATTGTACTGACTGAGCCACCTAGGTGTCTCTCTGTATCTCTTGTCTTAACGTCTATTTTGTCTAGTATCAGTACAGTCACTATAGTTTTCTTATGCTTACTGTTTGGCTAATATATCTTTTTCCATTTTTTTCTTGAACCTACCTGTGATTTTATACTTAATATACATTTCTGATAGATATCATGTAATTTGGGTTTTACATTTGTTACCCAGTATGACAGTCTCTTGGATTTTCATTGAAATACTTAGTCCATTTATATTTATGTTATTATTAACTTGGTTGGATTTATGTTTACTATTTGGTTGATGCCTATTTACCACATTTTTTTATTAACTACTTTCCTGTCTTTTTTGGAGAATTGATCATTTTTTCTGATAGATTTGAATTCTTCTGTTGGCACTCAGCTATACCTTTATGCATCTTGTTAGAGGTTGCTCTAGGGATTAAAATATGCATTCTTATTTAAACATAGTTTACCTAGAATTAATATTGTACCACTCCATGTAAAATATGAGAACCTTATAAACAATATCATTTCATTTATACTTCTTATTCTTTGTCCTACTGTTGGCATACATATTTCAGCTACATACATTCCATTATTTTGGTTTAAACAGTTATATATTTTAATAACTTATAAAGAAGGAAGCATATGTTATATTTATCCACATATTGACTATATCTGATGTTCTTCCTTCCTGTTGAGACTGTATTTTCATCTGAAGTCAGTTCTCTTTAACCTGAAGAGTTTCCTTTACCAGAACTGGAGTTCTGCTAGTTAAAATCTAAATATTCATTTATCTGAAAATGTCTTTATTTCATCTTCATTATAAAAGCATATTTTCTCTGGAAATAGAATTCTGAGTTGACCTGTTTTTCTTTAGTTTTTCCAGATGTTATTCTATTGTCTTTTGGCTACTATTGTTTCATCTTTTTTTTACATTATCAGAATTTTATTTTATTTTTTAATTTCAGGAATAGAGTGTAATGATTCATGACTTACATATAACACCCAGTGTACATCCCAACAAGTGTCCTCCTTAATGTCCCTCACCTCTTTAGCCTTTACCCAACCCAACATCCTGTCAGCAACCCTGTTTGTTCTCTGTATTTAAGAGTATCTTATGGTTTGTCTCCCCCTCTGTTTTTATATTATTTTTGTTTCCTTTCCCTTATCTTCATTTGTTTTTGTCTTAAATTCCACATATGAGTGAAATCATATGGTATTTGTCTTTCTCTGACTGACTTATTTTGCTCAACATAATACACTCTAGTTCCAGCCACATTGTTGCAAATGGCAAGATTTCATTCTTTTTGATAGCAGAGTAATATTCCATTACACATATACACACACACACACACGCACGCACGCATGCACACACGCATACACACCACATCTTCTTTATCCATTCATCAGTCAATGGATATTTGGGCTCTTTCCATACTTTGGCTATTGTCAATAGTGCTTCTATAAACATTGGGGTGCCATGTGCCCCTTCAAATCAGCATTTATGTATCCTTTGGATAAATACCTAAAATACTTAGTAGTGCAATTGCTGGGTCATAGGGTAGTTCTATTTTTAAATTTTTGAGGAACCTGCATACTTTTTTCCAAAGTGGATGCACCAGTTTGCATTCCTACCAGCAATGCAGAAGGATTCCTTTTTTCTCCACATCCTTGCCAACATCTGTTGTTGCCTGAGTTGTTAATGTTAGCCATTCTGACAAGTGTGCGGTGGTATCTCATTGTGGTTTTCATTAGTATTTCTCTGATGATGAGTGATGTTGAGCATTTTTTCTTGTGTCTGTTAGCCATCTGGATGTCTTCTTTGGAAAAGTGTCTATTCATGTCTTTTGCCCATTTCTTCACTGGATTATTTGTTTTTTGGGTGTTGAGTGTGATACGTTCTTTATAGATTTTGGATACTAACCCTGTATCTGATATGTCCTTTGCAAATATCTTCTCCCATTCTGTTGTTTGCCTTTTAGTTTTGCTGATTGTTTCCTTCACTGTGCAGAAGATTTTTATTTTGATGAAGTCTCAGTAGTTCATTTTTGCTTCTGTTTCCCTTGCCTCTGGAGACATGTCAAGTAAGAAGTTGCTGCAGCCAAGATCAAGGAGGTTGTTGCCTATTTTCTCCTCTAGGATTTAAAAAAAATTTTTTTTTAATGTTTATTTATTTTTGAGAGAGAGAGAGAGAGACAAAGTGCAAGCAGGGGAGGGGCAGAGAGAGAGGGAGACACAGAATCCAAAGCAGGCTCCAGGCTCTGAGCTGTCAGCTCCAACCCACGAAATATGAGATCATGACCTGAGGCAAAGTCAGATACTTAACTGACTGAGCCACGCACGTGCCCCTCTCCTCTAGGATTTTAATGGCTTCCAGTCGTATGTTTAGGTCTTTTATCCATTTTGAGTTTATTTTTGCGTATGGTGTAAGTACCATAATGTCTTGATGATTACAGCTTTTTTTTTTTTTTTTTCAACGCTTATTTATTTTTGGGACAGAGAGAGACAGAGCATGAACGGGGGAGGGGCAGAGAGAGAGGGAGACACAGAATCGGAAACAGGCTCCAGGCTCTGAGCCGTCAGCCCAGAGCCCGACGCGGGGCTCGAACTCACGGACCGCGAGATCGTGACCTGGCTGAAGTCGGACGCTCAACCGACTGCGCCACCCAGGCGCCCCAATTACAGCTTTGTAATACAGCTTGAAGTCCAGAATTGTGATTCCTCCAGCTTTGGTTTTCTTTTTCAGGATTGCTTTGGCTACTCATGGTCTTTTGTGGTTCCATACATATTTTAGGATTGTTTCTTCTAACTCAGCGAAGAATGCTGGTGTTATTTTGATAGGGATTGCTGGCTACTATTGTTTCTAATTAAGTCAGCATTATTCATGTTTTTGGTCCCCAATATTTTATGTATTATTTTTCTCTGTCTGATTATAAGATTTTCTATTTATTGAATTTTGGTGGTTTTGGTCATAGTTTTGTTCTACCACACTGTCAGTACTCTCATTCTAGAACTCTAGTTATGAGTATTGCTCCATAGGTACCTCTGTATTTTTTCAATGTTTTTACTTTTTTGTATTTCAGATTGGATTATTATTGACCTATCATGGTGATCACTGACTGTTTCTTCTGATGCCTTCCATCTGTTCTTATGCTTATTCAGTGAAATTTTCATTTCAGTTTTTTTCAGTTATAAAACTTGCATTTTCAGTTCTATTTTATACATACTGATTTTCTGCTGAGGTTCCAGTTGTTGACTCAAAATGAACAAATCTTTTAGAATCTCTAAGAAAGACAGTTTTTTAACATTTATTTATTTTTGAGAGACAGAGAGGGGGCAGGGGCAGGAAAAGAAGGAGATATAGAATCCAAGGCAGGCTCCAGGCTCTGAGCAAGCTATCAGCATGGAGCCCAACATGGGGCTTGAACCCACAAACATGAGATCATGACCTGAGTCACAGTTGGATACTGAACAGACTGAGTCACCCAGGAACACCTGTGGAGAGATGTTTTTAAGATGCTGTAAATATCTGTTTTTCATCAGACTTTCACCTGCTACTTTTAGCATCCATTGATGATTCTTACCAGATCAATTATTATTGTGATGGTTGATTATTGGTGATAATCTAATTCCGCCATTCCTTCCACATTAGTAATTTGGTGTTCTACTATAAATCATGTTTCATGGGTTCCTATTTTAGCCACTGGGTTATTAAATGGTTTTACTTAATCTGTTACTATTATGACATATTGTTATACTCAGATTATCCCATATTTGGCCAGTGGGAACTCCTTCAGACTGCCACTGTGATCTTTTGACATTGCAATCACTTTTGGAGCACTTCCCTACTTTCTGCCTCCACACAATGTTCCAAAACCATCTTGTGTTTTCTCTGCTCAGTGCTTGTATATGCTATTTCTCCAAGTTCCTTGGATCTGGGTGGTGGATATTCTCACTGGTACTGGGATGTCATTTCTTTTTTGTCCTCTCTGCTAGAAAACATACACACACACACACACACACACACACACACACACACCTCTATATGTATTTCTATATTTATCTATTTAAAAATATCATGGGGCAACCTGGCTGGCTCAGTTGGTAGAGCATCTGACTCTACATTGATCTTGGGGTGGTAAATTGGAGTCCCATCTTGGGTGTAGGGATTACTTAAAAAATGCACAAAAATATGACTTTATAGTGATACCTCCAATTTCAACCCAACACCACAGGGTTCATCTAGCCTCCTTCTCTCCATATTGCAATTACCTTCTCCAGCAGTGATAAGCTTTTCTCCCGTTATATTAGCTTAATCCCATAATATATTTACTTTTTTGCTTGATTCTAGAATATATGAAGTAGTAGTTTCAGAATTGCTAATCTATATCATTGTGCAAATCAATCCTACTAGCTAGTTATTTGTTTATGGTTGTTTTTTGTTTTGTTTTGTTTCTGTTTTGGGCTGAGCGAATAGGGTCAAGTTGTCGTTCAAAAATTGCTTGGGTTGGGAGCACCTGACTGGCTCATTTGGTAGAGCATGTGGCTCTTGATCTTGGGGTCATTAGTTCAAGCCCCATGTTGGGGCTTACTTTTAAAAAAAAAAGAGCTTACTTTTTAAAAAAGCTGCTTTGGGCACCTGGGTGGCTCGGTTGAGTGTCAGACTTTGGCTCACGTCATGATCTCAATTCATGAGTTTGAGCCCTGCATGAGGCTCGCCGCTGTCAGCGCAAAGCCCGCTTTGGATCCTCTGTCCTCCCCCCTTTTCTATTCCTCCCCCTGCTCATGTTCTCTCTCTCAAAAATAAACATTAAAAAATAAAGCTTTAAAAAAAGTTTCTTGGGTTAGCTTTTTCCCCTGTAGTGTGGGGAAATATTTGTTTCTGCTTATATTCCAATGTAGGGTCTTTCTTCTCTTTATGTAAACATATATAACATTAACATGGTTCCCAAAGTGAAAAATATACAGAAAGGTATACTTAGAGAAGTGTTACTTCCTCATACCTTCATGTATTAAAATTTCCTATATTTTTGGGTCCCTTATAGACTTTCTGTTCTATTCCACTGGTCTGTTCCTGCATGAGTACCACATCATTTTGATTATTTAGGGACTTTTTAGTACTTTTAAATATCTGGTAGGACTAGGACACCTTGGTAGCTTTTCTTTCTCAGTCTTAACCTGGCTATTCTTGCATAAAATCTGTACTGCTACCACTAGGGATACTGTATATACGTCAGATGAAATGACCAACTGAATTGTCTCCCTCTAGTAATTCTCCTTCCCAATATCTTTTCTCTTCATGGCCCTTATCAGAATCTGAAGTTTTCTTAGTTAGGTACTTACTGGTTGTCTGCTTCCCAGATTTTCCTGAAGATTGGGGATCTTGTCTTCAGTATCCACTAGCATATTGTCAAAGGCTTGAGCACTCCGTGGCATTATGCACAAGCACTATGTACATATTTTTTCCATTTAGCTATTATGGAGGGTGTATACTTATCACATTGTGGTTTTAATTTTTCCACTTTCTTAATAATGAACTTGAGCAACTTTTGATATCTTTATTGGCCATTTGGATACACACTTTTTTTGAAGTGCTTATATGAGTTTTTTTTCCCATTTACTATTTTATTTTCTGTCATTTATTGATCTATAGGGATTCTTTATATATTGTGGATGAGTCAGTCAAATATATTATATATATATTTATTTAATATTTTATTAACATTTTGTCTATATATGATTAAATATTTTACATTTATTACATAAATGTATATATTCATATTAACATATATTAATATATACTATATTGTATATTATATATATACATATATAATATATTCTCTGTGATTTTTTCACTTTCTTAATTGTGTTTTTTGATGAAATAGATCTTAAATTTAATACAGTAAAATTTATCATTTTTCCCCATATGGTTAATGCTTTTTGTATTCTGTTTAAGAACTCTTTGCTATCTCAGCATTATCAACAATAGCCAAATTATGGAGAGAGCCTAAATGCCCATTGACTGATGAATGGATGAGGAAGATGTGGTATTTATATGCGATGGAATATTACTCAGTCATCAACAAGAATGAAATCTTGCCATTGCAACAATGTGGATGGAGCTAGAGTATATTATGCCAAGAGAAATAAGTCAGTCAGAAAAAGACAAATACCATATGATTTCATTCATATGTGGAATTTAAGAAGCAAAACAGATGAACGTATGAAAAGGGGAAAAGAAGAAAAAAGAGAAAGATAGGGGAACAAACCACAGGAGACTCTTAATGACAGAGAACAAACTGAGGGTTTGATGGAGGAAGGTGGGTAGGGGATGGGCTAGATGGGTGATGGATAATAAGGAGGACACTAGTTGTGATGAGCCCTGGTGAACTGAGTAATTCACCAATTACTCAGTTCTACTCAATTCTACTCCTGAAGCCAATATTGCACTGTATGTTAACTGACTAGAATTTAAATTAAAAAAAAAAAAAAAGAAAGAAAGAAATCTTTGCTACCTCAAGCCCAGAAAGATATATTTCTTTTGCTTTACCTTTTACAATTAGGTCACTAATGTATCTGGAATTTATGTTTGTAGTGTGATGTAAGGGCCAAGATTCATTTTTTATGAATATAGCTATGCAGTTGACCCAGTGCTACTTATTGAAAAGACCACTATGTCCCAACCATAATGCAGAGGAACCTTTGTCGTAAATCAGATGACCACATATATGTAGGTGTATTTCAAGGCCATTTATTTTGTTCCATTGGTCTGTTTGTTCATTCTTGTGCCAAAACCATACTGCCTTAATGACCAAAGTACTACTTTCACATTAACAAATTCAAGGACAAAAATATTATATCAATGTGTCAAAATAGCATCTGATAATATTCAGCAGGCATTTCTAAACTTTTTAAAAATGTTTTTTTATTTATTTTGAGAGACAGCGAGTAGGGGAGGGGGAGAGAGAGAGGAGAGAATTCCAAGCAGCGCAGAGCTCTTTGTGGGGCTTGAACTCACGAACCGTGAGATCATGACTTGAGCCGAAATCAAGAACCAGACGCTCAACCTACTGAGCCACTCAGTTGTTCCATGTTCTCCACTTATTTAAAAAAAAAATTTTTTTTTAATCTTTATTTTTTGAGAGAGAGAGAGAGAGAGAGAGAGAGAGAAAGCATGAGTGGAGGAGGGGCAGAGAGAGAGGGAGACATAGAATCCAAGGCAGGCTGCAGGATCTGAGCTGTCAGCACAGAGCCCAATGTGGGGCTCAAACCCACGAACTGTGAGATCATGACCTGAGCCAAAGTTGGACGCTCAACTGACTGAGCCACCAAGGCACCCCTCTCAGCAGGCATTTCTAATAAAGAAGTTAATAAGGAACTGAAGGAAACAATTGAGCCACAACAAAGTCTGTTTACCTCCAAACTAAAACAAACATTCTACTAAGAGATTTCCATTAAATAGGTGAAAACAACTATGTCCCTATCACCACTAATCCTAAATCCTATTTTGGAGATTCTTTCTATTAGATTAATAAAATAATCGCTATAAATATTCAGAAAAAATCCAAAATTGTATCTATTTGCAGTTGACATAACTGATAGCCTAGAAAACCAAGGGTCTTGTAAAAAATTAAGATTATTGGGTAATAATGAAAGCTATGATTGCATCCACATTTAAATTTTTTTAATTTTAATATGATAGTATCACCATAAATACACATACAGCCACAATCTGGGGAGGCTAAGGTTCGTTATTTATAATACTAGGTAAAGGATTATTATCTAGAATATTATTTTTAAGAATCCCACAATTCTTTTATATTTTTTAAACAAAGGAACATGGCATGAATTGGTAAGTTATAATGTTTAACAATAAACAGATGTGAAAAGATGCTCAACTCACTATAAAGCACATACCAGAAGTAGGATTACAAGGAAATAATACTTTATTGGGTGAAGGGGTTGTAAATTGGCAAGACAATGATGTTCTCACTTCTTTTTTTTAGAAAGAGAGAGAGAGAGAGAGCATGCGTGAACAGGGAAGAGGGGCAGAGGGAGAGAATCTTAAGCAGATGGAGCCTGACATGGGGCTCAATCCCACAACCCTGGAATCATAACCTGAGCCGAAATCGAGTCAGATGCTCAACCCACTGAGCCACTCAGGTGTCCCATGTTCTCCACTTCTTTAAAACAATGTTTTTTAATGTTTTTGAGAGAGAGAGAGCATGAGTAGGGGAGGGGCAGAGAGACAGGGAGACACAGAATCTGAAGCAGGCTCCAGGCTCTGAGCTGTCAGCACAGAGCCCGACATGGGGCTGGAACTCATGCACCGCAAGATCATGACCTGAGCTGAAGTCAGACACTCAACCAACTGAGACACCCACGTGCCCCTTCCCATGTTCTCCACTTCTATGGCACTATCTAGTGAAGTTGAAAATGAATATAACCTTTGACTGAGCAGTCCCACTTTTTGATAAATACCTCAGAGAAATTCTTGTTTATGGATAGCAAGAAACACACAGGTAAGTCAGTAGGATTTTTCAGCAAGAAATTATAGTCTATACATATATTTATAGAAGGAATGGGGGAAGGATTTTCTATTCTATTGAAAAGTATCATTTTAAATTAAAAAAAAAGAGCGAGCAGCTGACTGGATAACATAATTTGAATTGCTTTCCTTGCCAAACAGATAACTGTACACCTGTCATAATGCTGACATTTCCATCCTTGAGCCACTCCTTCTGGTTATAGCAGCATCTGCCAAAGTGGAATTACATCCGCAGTAGGTATTCGGAATGGGAGTTCTGTATAGTAAAGTCTGAGATACACTGGTCAGATAAAATGAAACTTTTTTGGATAGTCTTTTGTTAGGCACTTAATGTGAATTTTTTTCCCCCTCAAGAAATATAGTATACAGAGTTCCCAGCCTTGTTTGGCTATACAGTAATTTTCCCATTATCATTAAAGTACTAGTGTTTCGTGGAACATACTTTCAGAAATTTTGAGTTAAGTACAGTCTCCAGAAGACTCTGTTAGCATGAAAACGATACCAGGCAGGAGAAACATACTGACCCATTAGCAAAAACTAATTTTGTTATAGCACTTAAAATACTTTTTGTGTTAAAATATTGTGTGTATTGTTTGAAATCATGAGTGGGTCTATTCTAGGTGAGTAATTATCTAATGATATCTGCCCAATCTGAACAAAATGGACCGGGAAGTACAAGTCTTAATGTATAACTATAGTGACATTACAGAGGTTTGGTAGAAAATAAAGTGTAATAATATTCATTTTTGTTTTGTGGAAGGTAATAATTTTTGTGTTGAATCCTCATTTTTCGTATCTGTTGTTCACTCCTTTTTTAAAGCTGATGAAGCTAAGATGAATTAGAATATGAGAAACAACCTAAAAGATATTGAGGTAAATAATGCCATTTTTTCCAATATTGTTACATTGCTCAAGTTAGAAACCTAAAATCTGGATACTTAATTAAATCACAACAGGGGCGCCTGGGTGGCGCAGTCGGTTAAGCGTCCGACTTCAGCCAGGTCACGATCTCGCGGTCCGTGAGTTCGAGCCCCGCGTCGGGCTCTGGGCTGATGGCTCGGAGCCTGGAGCCTGTTTCCGATTCTGTGTCTCCCTCTCTCTCTGCCCCTCCCCCGTTCATGCTCTGTCTCTCTCTGTCCCAAAAAAAATAAATAAACGTTGAAAAAAAAATTAAAAAAAAAAATTAAATCACAACAGGTCAGGTCCCTGGATATTCCTGGTAAATTGTTTTATGTTTTATAATTTTTTTAATTAAAAAAAAGTTTATTTTTTTTATTTTTGAGAGAGAGAGAGACAGAGTGCAAGCAGGGGAGGGGAAGAGAGAGAGGGAGACAGAGAATCTGAAGCAGGCTCCAGGCTCTGAGCTGTCAGCAAAGCCCGATGCGGGGCTTGAACTCACAAACTGTGTGATCATGACCTGAGCTGAAGTCGGACGCCTAACTGACTAAGCCACCCAGGTGCTCCTATAATTGTTTTAACAGACCATTAAGTTCGGTGAACTTTATTTGGGATGTTTGTATGTATCTTAAGTGATACTGGTCCAGATTTTGCTTTCTAGGGGCTATTCACATTTTATTATTGGGATGTTAGCCTTATAGAATGATCTAGCAAAATTTTGTTAGAGGCTCTCTATTCTTTAAAACTTTTTATTGCCTGCAAAACTGTTGATTCTAGTTTTTTAAAACAATCATAACTACAATATTTTTCTTTGCTTATATATCTGTTCAGGTTTTCTATAGTATCTTGAGTCAACTTTGATGATTTAGTTTTCTCCAGATAATTCATTCTCTGTAT
Source organism: Lynx canadensis (assembly GCF_007474595.2). Classification (NCBI taxonomy): domain Eukaryota; kingdom Metazoa; phylum Chordata; class Mammalia; order Carnivora; family Felidae; genus Lynx; species Lynx canadensis. The sequence goes on along the minus strand of NC_044317.1, from coordinate 44,835,707 downwards.
TTTTATAGATATTGAAATATATGTATATGGTAACACATATAACTTTAAAATTTTTAATTCTCCTTGATATATATAGTTGTTTAACCTTTCTCATATATAAAGTTGAAACGGAGTCTTTTTTTCCTCAATAACTGCCAATTCTGTATTAATGGCCTTTTCAAAGAGAACATCCTTGGATAAGGATTTTATTAGCTATTTCATTAATTTCTACTTTAGTGTATGAATTACTTTGTGGTACTTAGTTAAAAAAAATTATTAAAAAACTATTTTATGGTTCAAGCTAATGTGTTTTTCCCCCCAATTTTAAAAATCAACTATCTGTTAGGGGCACCTAGGTGGCTCAGTTGGTTAATAAACATCCGTCTCATGATCTCACGGGTTGTGAGTTCAAGCCCCACATGGGGCTCTGCACTGACACTGTGCAGCCTGCTTGGGATTCTCTCTCTCTCCCACTGCCCCTCTCCCCGCTCTCTCAAAAATAAGTAAACAAAAATCAACTGCCTGTTATACAACAGGTACTATAAGTGTGGGGACAGAATGGTAAAGAAGACAAACACTAGTTCCTCAGTCCAAGTTTTCTTTTTCTTTTTTTTTTTTTAATATATGAAATTTATTGTCAAATTGGTTTCCATACAACACCCAGTGCTCATCCCAAAAGATGCCCTCTTCAATACCCATCACCTACCCTCCCCTCCCTCCCACCCCCCATCAACCCTCAGTTGTTTTTTTTTTTTTTTTGTTTGTTTTTTTTAATGTTTATTTTTGAGACAGAGAGACAGAGCATGGACGGGGGAGGAGCAGAGAGAGAGGGAGACACACAGAATCTGAAGCGGGCTCCAGACTCCGAGCTGTCAGCACAGAGCCCGACGCGGGGCTCGAACTCATGGACCATGAGATCATGACCTGAGCCGAAGTCGGACGCTTAACCGAGTGAGCCACCCAGGCACCCCTGTTCTCAGTTTTTAAGAGTCTCTTATGCTTTGGCTCTCTCCCACTCTAACCTCTTTTTTTTTTTTCCTTCCCCTGTTAAGTTTCTGTTAAGTTTCTCAGGATCCACATAAGAGTGAAAACATATGGTATCTGTCTTTCTCTGTATGGCTTATTTCACTTAGCATCACACTCTCCAGTTCCATCCACGTTGCTACAAAGGGCCATATTTCATTCTTTCTCATTGCCACGTAGTACTCCATTGTGTATATAAACCACAATTTCTTTATCCATTCATCAGTTGATGGACATTTAGGCTCTTTCCATAATTTGGCTATTGTTGAGAGTGCTGCTATAAACATTGGGGTACAAGTGCCCCTGTGCATCAGTACTCCTGTATCCCTTGGGTAAATTCCTAGCAGTGCTACTGCTGGGTCATAGGGTAGGTCTATTTTTAATTTTTTGAGGAACCTCCACACTGTTTTCCAGAGTGGCTGCACCAGTTTGCATTCCCACCAACAGTGCAAGAGGGTTCCCTCAGTCCAAGTTTTCTAAATGCATTAAGGTTATTTCTTAACAAGTAGACTTTTGGTGATTTCCCACAAACTTTTATTTGTAGGCATCATTATCATTTATCACTAAGTGGTCTAAAATTTCAGATTTGATTTTCTACTTAGGGAAAGCTTTATTATGGATATTTTCAAATATATGCAAAGGTAGTTAAGAATAGCACAATGACTCAATGTACCCATTATCCAGCTTCAACATTTAGCAGTTGCCCATCTTATTTCATCTGTTCCTGCCACCCTCCCTCCCTCCATTTACTTATTTAGTTATTTATTTATGAGAGTGAGTGAGCAGGGGTGGAGGGACAGAATCCTAAGCAGGCTCAAGTCAAACTCAAGAGACATCTGACTAAGCCATCAAGGCACCCTTTTCCTGAAGTATTTTAAAGCAAGGCATAGACATGATGTGATTTCACCCTTGAATACTTCAGTATGAATCTCTAATGTATAAGGACTTACACATAATAATTGGTGATGATGCCATCATCATGCCTAAAAAATGAATAATTGCTTAATATAACTTAATATCCACTTAGATTTACATTTTCAAAACAATGTAACAATGTTTTCATTTGTCCAAATCAGGATTGTATTTAATGTATTTTATTTTCTGTAATTATGCTCTGGCATTTGGAGACTTGGTCCTGGAGAGACTGCCCTTCCCAGGGGTAGCAAATTCCTAGAGATAGCAAACAACTCTTTTGATCAAACCCACCAAGCCAAAGCCCCAACTGTTTCATCAAACTCTCACACACCAAGCCAATATTCCTCCTGCACAAATCACCCCAGGGCCAGGTACCAGACAACTAGGGACCACTCATATACCTCAGAACCTCCGAAATTATTAAGACTATCCAGGGGCACCTGGATGGTTCAGTCTGTGAAGCATCTGACTCTTGATTTTGGCTCAGGTCATGATCTCACAGGTTCATGAGTTCGAGCCCTGCCATCAGGCTCCTCACACTAATATTGTGGAGCCAGTTTAGGATTCTCCCTCTCTCCCTCCTGCACACACACACTCTCTCAAAATAAATAAACTTAAAAAAAAAAAAAAAAGAAATATTTAAAAAAAACCCACTATCCATTCCATTCCCAAACTTCCTCAGTGTACTTACCCAGTGTCACCCATTCTTTGGAGAAAACCTCAGCAAAGGCTCTGTGCCATGCTCTGCCCTTTCCCCACTTCTGCCTTCCAACATAACTGGGTATTTCCCCATGTGGCCCTGTGGGCATGCTGTTGCCTCCTGTTTTTAGAGATCTTTGAGTCTAAACTTCTTCCTTCATGACAATCATTTCTGTATCTGCATGTTGTACCATAATTGATTAAAACAAATCCTGGGTACATTTTAAAACAAGGATTCCAATACATTCCATACACTGTATTTAATTGATATGTCTCTTAAGTCTCTTTTAATTTGCAACATTCTTTTGTCTTAACCTATATTGGTTAAGAACCAAGACCATTTATTCTGTGGAATTTTGTACATTCTGGGTTTGGTTGTTTGCTTCTTTGTGTCGTTAATTTGTTCCTTTATTCACCAAGTTTCCTGTAACCTGGTAATTAGATTTAGAGACCCACTTTTACTTCTGAGTTAACATTTGGGGTAAGAACACTTAACAAATGATACTACATATAGCCACTGCACAAGCAAGAGGCACATAGTGGGGCTGATCTAATTGAGATGTTGATGTAATGTAATGTAAATGTAGGTTCTGTCATTCTGATCCATTAAAAACTTCCTATCAATCTTTTTCACTAATGATCTTTGCTTCCATTGATATCACCACCAGGATCCAGTATTTCAGAAATAAAAGAGTGATTTTTCAAATTCTGTCATGCCTTTGATCTTTATTAACTAGAGTTCTCTAATAATAATAAAGAACTTTACTTCACCAACTTTTGGTTGTCTTATATAGGTCATAAAGGAAAGACAAAATAAATGCTCCACTTTTCCCCTTTATTTATCAGTAAGTACCCTAATATGCTTCATAACTGACCAGTGCATTTGGTCAGGAAAAAAGGAAGCTATTAAAAGCTTTTGTCATGACAAAAGGACATAGGAACCAATTTGAGGGGATTCTCACTAATGAAAGACAGGACAACCAGAGCACAAAAAAAGGCTACAATGTATTTTTAAAAATCAATACAGAAGTTATAATACAAGTAATTTTTAATTTCCAAAGTTTCTTTTTACATTATTCTTTGTTAATTTTAAGTTAAATTTAGACTTGGGCCAGAGAATGTAGACTGTAGAATATCTGCTTTTTTATGAACAAATTGAAAAACAATTTCTCACTTCCACTATTTTAAAAAGAGTAAGTTATCTGAAGTTAAATAAGGGTGAGTGTTGGTGGAAGGCATTTCTATATTCTTTGTGCCCATAGTCTTTCATATGAATTTTCAAAGGAGTAATACTAATGATAATAATAAAACAAAATTTAGTGGCTTAAAACAACAATCATTTTATTGTATCTCATGATCTTGTGGGTCAGGAATTTGGGCAGGGGCTCAGTTGATAGATTCATCTGTTTTATATGGTATCAACTGAAGTCACTCAGTGGGTACTCAGCTGCTGGGTGGTCTGGAGGATCCAACACTATTTCACTTAAATGTCTGGTGTCTTGGTAGGCATGTGTGGAAGACTGGGCTCAGAAGGGTCCCTCTTCCTTTCTTTGTGGTCTTAGGGCTTCTCCATGTGGTCTCTTCAGCAGAGCAGACAGACTTTTTAACAGAATTCAGAGCCTAAGCTTAAAGGAGCACTCCAAGAGATGAAGTAAAATCTACCAGTAAAGCCTGGAAACTGGCACAGCAGTACTATTACTAGTCAAAGTAGTCTTGGTCTGCCCATCCTCAAGGAGAACGGATGTGGATTCCAGATTTTGATGGGGGGAAAGGGGGAATGTCAAACAATTTGCAACAATTTTTATTCTGCCACAGTATTGTATTACCATTTTACAAATGAAAAAATTATAGCACAGAGCAGTTAAGCATCTTGTCAATATAATACAAGTAGGAAAGTGATGGGACAGAGATAAGTGTCTCCCACATTTGTCACACTGATTAGGATTAGTTTTTAGAGTAAGTGTAAAGTTTATCAGGTTTAAGTGATGGTGGAATACATTAAATTAACATATTCTTTTAATGATATAAAACCTCTTAAGTCAATTGCCTGTATGAAGGAAGCAAAAAGGATTAATTACTATATTCATAGAGTATTCTACAATACAGGATTGAAAAACTATCTTATATTTTTACATTATGAATTTTTAGATGATGGGTAAGGTGTGAATGTTGTCTAAAGGCCTTCTTACATTCCTTACATTCATAAGGTTTCTCACCAGAATGAATTCTCAGATGCTGAATAAGGGATGAATTAAGTCTAAAGGCCTTCCTACATTCCTTACACTCAAAGGGTTTTTCACCAGTATGAATGCTCTGATGTAAAGTAAGTTTTTGGCGCAATCTAAAGGCCTTCCCACATTCCTTACATTTATAGGGCTTCTCACCAATATGAATACTCTGATGTTGTGTAAGTTGTGAGAGCAATCTAAAAGCCTTCCCACATTCCTTGCAGTCATAAGGTTTAACACCAATATGGATACTTTGGTGTGAAATAAGTTGTGAGTAACGACTAAAGGCCTTCCAACATTCCTTACATTCATAAGGTTTCTCACCAGTATGAATTCTGTGATGAAGAATAAGATGATAACCACGACTGAAGGTCTTTCCACATTCCTTACATTCATAGGGTTTCTCACCAGTATGAATTCTCTGGTGCAGTGTTAGTTGCTGTCTCACTCTGAAAGCTTTCCCACATTCCTTACATTCATAGGGTTTCTCACCAGTATGAAGTTTGTGATGTACTCTAAGGCCAGAGCCACACAAAAAGGCCTTCCCACATTCTTTACATTCATAGAGTTTGTCAGCAATATTAAGCTTCTGATGTCGAGTGAGATGTGCATACTGTCTAAAGGCCTTTCCACATTCTGTACATACATAGGGTTTCTCACCAGTATGAATCCTCTGATGGAGAGTAAGTTGTCCTCGCACTCTGAAGGCTTTCCCGCATTCTTTACATTCATAGGGCTTTTCGCCAATATGAATTTTCTGATGTACTCTAAGGTCTGGGCCACATATAAAAGATTCTCCACATTCTTTACATTCATAGAGTTTTTCACCAGAATGAAGTCTCTGATGTCGAGTAAGGTGTGCAGTCTGTCTAAAGGCCATTCCACACTCCTTACATTCATAGGGTTTTTCACCAGTATGAATTCTGTGATGAAAAGTAAGCTGTTGGCGTACTCTAAAGGCCTTTCCACATTCTTTGCATTCATAGGGTTTCTCCACAAAATGAATTCTCTGATGTGGAGTTAGAGATGTACGTTTTTGATAAGAGGACACTTTTTGAGATGTAATTTTCACTTGACTGAAATATTCCTCCTGTCCTTCAAATTTTCTTTTAGACTCCCAGTCACTTTTTAAAATTAGGCCCTTAAGGCCATGATTTTTAATTCTTTCCATTATCTTCCACTGAGGTAAGTTTATTTCATAAATGTCATTTTCTGAGGATAACTTCTTGGTCTCATACCTGGTCTCTAAATCTGAAAGAAAATAAGAGAGCAAACATATAGTTTCCTTTTTTAAAAGAAGTAAAATTTCTACAGTAGAAATAATAGACAACTAAAGTAATACTCAATGAAATTCTGAAAATATGCAAGTTGAAAAAAAAGCATACAGTAACACCAGGGAAAATGAAAGTTCATGTTAAGAAAGTAAGACTGGTGGGGTGCATGGGTGGCTCTGTCAATTAAGCGTTCGACTCTTGGTTTCGGCTCAGGTCATGATCTCATCGTTTGTGAGATTGAGCCCTGCATGGGGCTCTGTGCTGACAGTGGAGCCTGCTTGGGATATTCTCTCTCTCTCTCTCTCTCTCTCTCTCTCTCTCTCTCTCTCTCAAAATAAACAAATAAATAAACTAAGAAAGAAGAAACAAAGTGAGGCTGGTGATTAGTAAGTCAGTGGGTATCAAGCTGAGATGTGGAGTAGAAGTCACAGGAACTTGTTATAAATATTGAGGTTTAGACACTACCTAAACCACCTGGATCAGATTCTACAGTCTTGGTCAGTCCAATATTTAATATTCTCCACACAGTTCTGATGGAAATGAAAGGTTAAGAATTCATCCTTAACTTTTTTCAACAACTTCTCTTTATTCTTAGAATAAAATCAAACTTGCTGTGGTTAAAAGACCTCCACTTACCTATAACACATCATCTCAGTCTGCTCTATTTTCCACAAATCTGCTTGGGCTCTTTGAATAGCTGGTTACTTCTCATCCTGAGGTCTTAGTTTAAAAGTTATCCCTTTAAGGCTGACTCTAAACCTATGTTGTTGGGGCACCCACGTTGCTCAGTCAGTTAAGCATCTGACTCTTGATTTTGGCTCGGGTCATGATCTCCCAGTTCATGAGTTCGAGCCCTGCATCAGGCTATGCACTGACATATAATATATGTGTATTACATATCAACATATATCTGGGTTGAAATTATATATTTATTAATTTTTCCAATTGTTTCTCTGCTTTTCTTAAAATTTTTTTTTTTCAACGTTTATTTATTTTCGGGACAGAGAGAGACAGAGTATGAACAGGGGAGGGGCAGAGAGAGAGGGAGACACAGAATCGGAAACAGGCTCCAGGCTCTGAGCCATCAGCCCAGAGCCCGACGCGGGGCTCGAACTCGCGGACCGCGAGATCGTGACCTGGCTGAAGTCGGACGCTTAACCGACTGCACCACCCAGGCGCCCCATGCTTTTCTTACCCCTAAACTTCTTCAACGGCAGAAACAATTTCTACTCTCTGTTAAATAATACATGCATAGCACATAATGAGTTTTACTCTTTCAATTCCCATGGTTATATACTCATTCGGAACATATTTCTGTCTCTAATCTCTCACATATTATAACAATGATTAAATATTCCCTTTATTAATCCAACCTAGTCTAGTTAAACACATAAATGGAAAATGATGGTTATATATTCCTATATATCCTTTTATTGCTTAAACCCCTTATCTCTGTCCATTCCTTACTTCATGTAGCTGTGAGTTATTTTTTGTCTCCACAACACAATAAAAGTGCTGAAGAGTTCTATTCACTTGATTTCTCTTTAAGCTTATTCTGTTATTCCTCCATTTTATAACTGCTCAACTAGTTTTGTTCCTTCATTCCCTTACTCAAGTCTCCTTTCCATTCCTTCAGAGGCAAAGCTATTCCTTTATTTCCTAGAAATGTGTACCAGTGATTTTCCGCGCAGGAAAACATGTTTATACCTTACTGAAGTTCTTATGAAATACTTAGCAAAGAAAAAGATGTGATATGTAAGAAACTCACTAAAAGGGACAATGGGTCTTGTAGTCACTTGAGTATGAAAAATTTGCTAACAAAGTTCATGTTGGATCTAGAGAGAAGATGGTAAACCAGTGGGAGAAATAGCCAGAGAAATATTTAAGTGCTGAATGAGTTATGTATGAGAGAGAAAAAGGAGGATGTTTCAGTTATTATAATATGGTCTGTGTAAAAAAGCTGAAATCATATCAACATTTTCTATTGAAGCTAGAAATAATAAAATTTTAAAAAGCCAAAAATAAACCCACTTGAAATTTTAGAAGTCTATATTAAATAACTTTTAGATCAATAGGGAAATAAGTTCCAAAACAGTATTTTTGTATTTTAGAAAATGGTAATAATTTAAAAATCAACATTAAATTAGTATCTATAAAATATAAGCACAGCGCTTAGAAAAAAATTTGAAAACTTTAAATATTTACAACAATAAACATGAGAGAAAAAATTAATTAAAAATCAAAGAAATTGGAAGAAGAATAAAGTAAACTGAAGCAAAGCAGAAGGAATAAATTAATCAGTATAAATGCATAACTAGTCAGAAAACAGAAAAAAAGAACTAATACATAAAGCAAAAGCATTCTTTAAAAAAACAAATCAGGGGTGTCAGCTTGGCTCAGTTAGTTAAGCGACTGACTCTTGATTTAGGCTTAGGTCATGATCTCATGGTTTGTGGGTTTGAGCTCTGTGTCAGACTCTGTGCTGACAGTATGGAGCCTGCTTGGGATTCTCTCTCTCTGTCCCTTCTCCACTTGCATGCTCTGTTTCTCTCTCTCGCAAAATAAATAAATAAACTTAAAAAAAATCAGCAAAACAGCTAAAGCGTTAGTTAATATAAAGAAAACAGCAAGGGGATGCCTGTGTGGCTCAAGTCAGTTAAGTGTCAGACTTCAGCTCAGGTCAAGATCTCAAGGCTCGTGGATTAGAGCCCCAAGTTGGGCTCTGTGCTGACAGCTCAAAGTCTGGAGCCTGCTTCAGAGTCTGTGTGTGTCTCTCTCTCTGCTCCTCCCCTGCTCATGCTCGCTCTCTCTCTCTCTCTCTCTCTCTCTCAAAAATAAACATTAAACAAATTAAAAAAAAAAGAAAACAGCAATAAAGCACATAGAAATAAGAAATGGCAAAGTGAAAATAACCACGAATACAGAGGCCAGCTGAAAAAAGATTATTTTGCTAATAAATTTTAAAACATACCTAAAATGAATAATTTTCTAGGAAAATATAATTTACCAAAACTGACCACAGAAGAGATACAATGTTTAAACATGAATTTCCAGGGGGCCTGGGGGCTCAGTCAGTTAAGCGTCCGACTTCGGCTCAGGTCATGATCTCGCGGTCCGTGAGTTCGAGCCCCGCCTCAGGCTCTGTGCTGACAGCTCAGAGCCTGGAGCCTGTTTCAGATTCTGTGTCTCCCTCTCTCTGTGACCCTCCCCCGTTCATGCTCTCTCTCTGTCTCAAAAATAAATAAATGTTAAAAAAATAAAATAAACATTAATTTCCATAGAGCAAATAGAGAATGGGGTGAGACTTACCATCTCCTTCTCCTAGGGAAGAAGCTTTAAAGAATAGCCCATCTAAATTCTATTAAGAGTAGACTATCTAAATTCTATTAAGACTGAGAACTAAGAAAAAGGAGGACTTCCAAACTATTTTCATAGAGTAATACTGTACTAAATAAAGATCACTCATAAAAAGAAAACTACATACTGAAAACTGATATAAAAATTCTAAAACATCTAATAAAACAGCATATTGAAAACCTAGTGTTATTTATTCAAAGAATGTTAGAGTGGTCCAATATGAAGAAATCTATTAAGACAAATCAACACACAGGGGTGCCTGAATGGCTCAGTAGGTTAAGCATCCAACTCTTGATTTTGGCTCAGGTCTTGATCTCAGGCCCTGGGGTCAGGCTTGTGGGGTCAGCCTCTGCTCTGACAGCGCAGAGTTGGCTTGGGATTCTCTCTCCCTCTCCCCCCTTCCTGCGTGCATGCTCTCTCTTTCTCTCTCTCTCTCAAAATAAACTTAAAAAATAAATAAATAAATAGGGCTGCGGGGTTTGGGGGGAACCACAAGATCAACTTCAGAGATTCTGAAAGGCAACTAAAATAGGAACAATTCCTGATTTAAAGGAACAGCACAATAAAATAGAAATGATTACTTCCCTAAAATGATAAAATATATATTAAAGGCAGCTTTTGAGTTATTAGCCAGTACACTTAAATATCAGAAAAAAGCTAGAAGTAGAAAAATTTAAGAGGAGGTAAAACTGTATTTCCAGATGATATGATTACATAATTAGAACACTTAAAAGGTTTAAATAATATAAATGGTAACAGAATTTAGGTAGGGTAGTGGGATATAAAATCAAAATACAAAAACTAATAGCTTTAATATATATGTTTAACAATAAAATATAATGCAGAAAAGAAGATTCTAGTCAGGTAGTAAACTGAAAATATATACATAACCTTTATGAAGGAAAACTCTGAAATACGAAGCATTTGGCATTAGATTTTCTAAAGAAATGACATGCAAAATCATAAGATGGAGGTTACTCTGTACAAGGTGAGAATGGCCTACCAAGTGTATGTTCATGCTGAGAAGCTGAGCAGGTATGGATGACAATGGGTGACAACAGGATAAATACTATCTTCAAAGTGGCCATGTATATTGAATCCTGCAGATTTTCTCAGGCCAGATAGCAACTACTCCTGTCTGCCTCCACAGCAGGCAATGGACATGGGGGCTAGGGCATGAGAGAGAAAATAGTGGCTAGTCATGTCCTGGGGATACAGTCACATCCCTAGGTCTAGGTGACAAAGTACTTCTGCTTTACAAGGGAGTGTTTATTCCAAACAAGTTTAGGCCAGTTTCACTTTTTCCCTTAAAGTATCTAATTTAATTAAATAATAAACTCATGAACAACTATGAGAAGAGACTGACTCTATGAAAATGAAATTGAACACTTTGGAAAAACTGATCATAAATACATATTGTTAAAAAATCACAGCTTTCAAAAATTGTTGGAGGAGTTAGAGTAAAAGATGGGGGAAAACATGACAATCAAGAAATAGTCTGCACTCACACTTCAAGTCTGGCTCTTGTTCTATTTAAAAAAAATTAAAACTAGGACACCTGGAGGCTCAGTCAGTTAAGCATCCAACTTCAGCTCAGGTCATGATCTCAGGGTTTGTGAGTTTGAGCCTTACATCGGGCTCTGCCTTGAGAGTCTCTTACTGTCTCTCTGCTCCTCCCCTACTCATGCTTTCTCTCTCAAAATAAATAAATAAAGTTAAAAAAAAAAGTCTATCCTCCAGAAAGCTCTTTTGTACTCTTCCCTAGTTGATCCCACCCCACACTCTTGAAGTGACCACTGATTTAATTTCAATTACAATATATTAGATTTGTTTAAAAAAAATTCTTTTTAACTAGAAATAATAAACTATGCATTATGTATGTGGTTTAGATGAAAAATTAAATATGATGAGACACATTAGAAAGGCAGGCTTAGACATATCTCAACTGAATTAACAAATAAAGATACATTTTCATGTTGAGAGTTAAAATACTTTTATGATATATATATATAAAATCTCTAGGGGCGTCTGAGCAGATCATTTGGTTGAGGATCTATCTAACCAGCTTAGGTCAAGATCTCACGGTTCACGGGTTTAAGCACCACATCGTGCTCTCTGCTGTCAGCACAGAGCCTGCTTCAGATCCTCTGTCCCTATCTCTCTCTGTCCCTCCTTACCCTGCACTTTCTCTCTTTCTCTCTCAAAAATAAATAAACATTAAAAAAATAAAATATCTAACCCATTTTTATGAATTAACAAACCAAATACCAGTCCCAATTCTATTCAACCAAAGGATTTCTATTCAATATATTAAAGACTGCTAATGAGAATACAGAAAAATATAAGAACTTTCTCTCTCTATATATAATAATTACATTTAAGTTTAATAAAAGCCTGACATCCAAGAAACTGTCCTTCTGAGAATCAATTTTAAACACATTCTGAATAAGTCCACACTGAATGCTAATATTGAATAATCTTCACATTCTATTCATGACTATCTTCTTACTTCACAGAGAAAATAGCAACAACAGAATATGCTATCTTCTCTCCACCACCTCTGACCAACCTGCCTTCATAACTACATTGTTTTCTTTTTTATACCTTATTCTCTGGATCTTATGCCCTTTCCTCCACTCCCACCTCAAGCACACAGCTTCCACAATTATCTTCTTTCTCTATTGCATCAGTTTCCCCCACCTACAGAATCATTCTCATGAACACACAAACATGTTCTAATATATCACAAAATACACTGCTTATAACTCATATCCCCAGTGTAACTATGAATGTCATTTCCCAACTTCCTTTCATACACAATTCCTCCCAAGAATTCTTATACTGATTCTCATCACTGCCTCACCTACCCTTCTCTCGTTATGTCATTTCAATCATGTTTTCACCCAGACTTCACTGAAATCACTTGCCAGAACCTGGGATGAATTCTCCATCTCCACTGTCTACTCTCATTTTGAAACATTTTGTTTTTATGTCAGTGGCTGTTCCTTCTCTATCTCCTTTGCTATCCCTCTTTCAAAGGTCTAAATGGTGAAGTGCCCCATGAATCAATCCTCAGGCCAGTTTCCCTTGTCTGCTTTCTTCCTTCAAGCATGTCTTCCTTAAATGATCCAGTTCAGACCCATGGATTTAAATTTGAACCACAGACTCCCAGATGTACAATAGACCATAATCTCTTCCTGAGCTCCAGGTTATTCAGCTGCCTAATCAACATCTCAAAGAGAAACATATCTCAGAGTTAAAAATATCCAAAACAGAAATTCAATGTCCACCTTCCAACCTGCTCTTCTTATCTTCCCCACTTCAGTAAATTGTACTTCTATTTACCCAGCTAACACCCTTATCTCTTCCTTTGATAGATCTTCCCACTTAATCCACTTATGATCCTATCAGCATGTTCTTTTTGGCATTACCTTCAAACATATCACAAGTCTAAGAGCTTCTTATTACCTCCTACTGTTGCCATTCTTTTTTTGTTTTTTCTTACTGTTGCCATTCTTATCCAAACCACCATTACTTCTAGTCCAAACAGCTGAAATTGCCTCCATACTGGTCCTTCCTGCTTACATACTCAACCAGAGGGATTATTTTATTTTATTTTTAATTTAAATATATTAAATTCATTGTCAAATTGGTTTCCATACAACACCCAGTGCTCATCCCAAAAGATGCCCTCTTCAATACCCATCACCCACCCCCCCCTCCTTCCCACCCCCCATCAGCCCTCAGTTTGTTCTCAGTTTTTTTTTTTTGTTTTTTTTTTTTAATTTTTTTTTTTCAACGTTTATTTATTTTTGGGACAGAGAGAGACAGAGCATGAACGGGGAGGGGCAGAGAGAGAGGGAGACACAGAATCAGAAACAGGCTCCAGGCTCTGAGCCATCAGCCCAGAGCCTGACGCGGGGCTCGAACTCACGGACCGCGAGATCGTGACCTGGCTGAAGTCGGACGCTTAACCGACTGCGCCACCCAGGCGCCCCTGTTCTCAGTTTTTAAGAGTCTCTTATGCTTTGGCTCTCTCCCACTGTGACCTCTCTCTCTCTCTTTTTTTTTTCCTTCCCCTCCCCCATGGGTTCCTGTTAAGTTTCTCAGGATCCACATAAGAATGAAAACATACGGTATCTGTCTTTCTCTGTATGGCTTATTTCACTTAGCATAACACTCTCCAGTTCTATCCATGTTGCTACAAAGGGCCATATTTCATTCTTTCTCATTGCCATGTAGTACTGCATTGTGTATATAAACCACAATTTCTTTATCCATTCATTAGTTGATGGACATTTAGGCTCTTTCCATAATTTGGCTATTGTTGAGAGTGCTTCTATAAACATTGGGGTACAAGTGCCCCTATGCATCAGTACTCCTGTATCCCTTGGGTAAATTCCTAGCAATACTACTGCTGGGTCATAGGGTAGGTCTATTTTTAATTTTTTGAGGAACCTCCACACTGTTTTCCAGAGTGGCTGCACCAGTTTGCATTCCAGAGGGATCATTTTAAAATTTTTTTTTTTCAACGTTTATTTATTTGTGGGACAGAGAAGGAGCATGAACGGGGGAGGGGCAGAGAGAGAGGGAGACACAGAATCGGAAACAGGCTCCAGGCTCTGAGCCATCAGCCCAGAGCCCGACGTGGGGCTCGAACTCACGGACCGCGAGATCGTGACCTGGCTGAAGTCGGACGCTCAACCGACTGCGCCACCCAGGCGCCCCTCAGAGGGATCATTTTAGATTATATAGCAGGCTATAGCTTCCAATTTCTCTTAATGATTATATTACTTGACCTTTGCCTAACTCTGATCTCATCTTTTGTTACTTTCTTTTCCCTTCCTCCTCCTCTAGCCATAATGGCCTTCTTTTTACTCCTCAAACATGCAAAGCTATCTTCCTCCTTAGGCCTTTTCTGTTGGCTCAGAATGCTCTTGCCCTAGAGAATCACATGGCTTGAGCCTCACATCTCTCCTCAAATATCACCTCCTCAAAAAAGCCTTCTCTCATTTATCTGCTCTTCTGTATGCAAGTTATACTTCAATAAAAGTTACTTGAAGGAAGAAAGAAACAAACCAAGAAAAGAAAATGAAAGAAAAAAATGATCTTGTTTAAGATGTCTAATTTTGAGTCAAGAGTTGTCATTTTGGCTGAATACTTCCTGATTAAACTTACATTATCTTACTCATTTGGAAACTCTGCATTTCATTGTTTTTTTTTTTTCAGCATTAATAACTGTAAATGTCATTTAATTACCTAAGTATGAAAAAGAAAATAAGTTAGGATTGGGACAAAAAGCATGTTTTTCCTTCCTGTGGTGGAGAGTGAGTCAGAAGATATAACATTATAGATAGTGTAGGCACTGAAATGGCCCTGTTACAACAAGAACTTTTAGCCTAAAATGAGTCTCCTCAGCCAGACCTGAATGTACAGACAGCAAAATACAGAATGACAACATATACCTCTCTATATAAAGAATGTTGAGGATCTTTTTTAAAGACATTCAAAGAGAGATTAAAATAGCACAGAGGTGGAAGCTAAACCAAGGGATCATTCTTCCTATAGTCTATCACATTCATGTTTCTTCCTGATATGAAGGTAGATATATATATACACAGGGAAAAAAGCAGAGAATGAAATTCTACGATCTAAGGATCTATCTTTGAGTAATTCATATAAAACTGTGATTGCTGATAAAACATATATGTATTCTTAGAATGTCAAGTATATTCTTTTTATAGTCTTTTATTTCCCCAAAAAAGTTTTCTCAGACCATTCCTAAAGTAGCTTTCCATCCTACACCATTTTCTATTCTCTTACTTTGCTTACTTTACTTCATAGTACTCTCTTATTACCTGAAGTTATCTATCTTTATTATTTTTTTTTAATTTTTTTTTAATGTTTATTTATTTTTGGGACAGAGAGAGACAGAGCATGAACGGGGGAGGGGCAGAGAGAGAGGGAGACACAGAATCGGAAACAGGCTCCAGGCTCTGAGCCATCAGCCCAGAGCCCGACGCGGGGCTCGAACTCACGGACCGCGAGATCGTGACCTGGCTGAAGTTGGACGCTTAACCGACTGCGCCACCCAGGCGCCCCTTTATTATTTTTTTAAAGTTTATTTATTTATTTTGAGAGAGACTGGACATGTGTATGCAAGTGGGGGAGGGGCAGAAAGAATCCCAAGCAGGCTCTGTGTTGGCAGATACGGGGCTCAAACCCATGAACCGTGAGATCATGACCTGAGGCTGAAATCAAGAGTCGGACACTTAACTGAGCCGCCCTGGTGCCCCCTAAAATTGTATTTCCTATTTATTTATAGTTACTATGTGTCTCTTATTACAAGGTAAATTCCATGGGGGACAGAGACTCTATTGGCTTTATTTACTACTATATTGATAGTGTCTAGAACAGTGCCCAGCTCAGAGGTAGGTAGATAAGTCAATCAGTTAGTCTAACTATCTACTATTTATAAATACAAAAGAAGAAAGCAGCTGAATCAAAATATAGATAGAATGGTTGTCAACAGGGAACAAAGAGAGCACCTCTCCACCCATGCCCCCTTCAAAGAGGAGGAAAATTTGAAAGAACAACAGCAACAACAACAAAAGAGTGGTAAATGGATAAATAAATAGTTCTATACGTATCCCCTGCTAAGACATTAACTTGCTCCTCAGGTCTTAGACCTTTTTCTTTCAGGCCCTAGACCTTAATTTTTTAATTTTTTTAAAGACTTTATTTTTGGGGCGCCTGGGTGGCGCAGTCGGTTAAGCGTCCGACTTCAGCCAGGTCACGATCTCGCAGTCCGGGAGTTCGAGCCCCGCGTCAGGCTCTGGGCTGATGGCTCGGAGCCTGGAGCCTGTTTCCAATTCTGTGTCTCCCTCTCTCTCTGCCCCTCCCCCGTTCATGCTCTGTCTCTCTCTGTCCCAAAAATAAATAAACGTTGAAAAAAAAAAAATTAAAAAAAAAAAAAAAAAGACTTTATTTTTAAGTAATCTCTACACCCAACGTGGGGCTCAAATTTACAACTGCAAGATCAAGAGTCATATGCTCTACCGACTAAGTCAGCCAGGCACCCCAGGCCTTGGATCTTTAAAGAGGACTTTCTAAACAACAGCAGTAGAGTGTGCCTCTTCCCTAACTAGTTGTGTGGTTTCCTCTGGTGATGGCTTCCCCCTGCTTAATTGGGGCTCACTCACCTGCATATCGTCTCCTTCCTTTCCTCACAACTTTCCAGGGCTCTTTTCCTTGCTCCAACAAGGAAATCACATCTGGCTTAGAAATGAAGCATCCTGATTAGAAGAAATGAAATGTAAGGTGATATGGAAATAAAAAATAAATTCAAAGTTACTTTGATTCAATCTTGGCTAACTTCTTTTTTTTTTTTTAATTTTTTTTTTTTTTTTTTAAATTTTATTTATTTTTGGGACAGAGAGAGACAGAGCATGAACGGGGGAGGGGCAGAGAGAGAGGGAGACACAGAATCGGAAACAGGCTCCAGGCTCTGAGCCATCAGCCCAGAGCCCGACGCGGGGCTCGAACTCACGGACCGCGAGATCGTGACCTGGCTGAAGTCGGACGCTTAACCGACTGCGCCACCCAGGCGCCCCAATCTTGGCTAACTTCTTAATAAACTACAGGTCAGATGGTAATTGATAAAGCCTTTAGAACAAAGAAGGGCAAGATAGCTAGAAAACATTCATATTAAGGTTACATAATAAATAGATTAATTTATATTCATACAAGTAATCCTTCTTGAGGCAAGTGGTTGAGAGCACAGACTGCCCGAGTTCAAATCCTGTCTCTGCCACATCCTAGTTTTAAGAATAGTAATTGTACCCTTCATACACAATTGTTGTGACAGTTATATTAACATATACCTATATCTAAACACTGCCTAGGCTATGTACTAAGCACTATATACACAGTTGTCCCTTGAACAATGCAGGTTTGAACTGCAACAGTCCACATATATGTGGATTTTTTTTGATAAATAAGTACTGTAAATGTATTTTCTCTTCTTTATGCTTTTCTTAACATTTTTTTCCTCTAGCTTACTTTAAGAATACAGTATACAATACATATAACATACAAAATATGTGTTAATCAACTTTATGTTATCAGTAAAACTTGTGATCAATAGTAGGCTATTAGTTAAGCTTTGGGGAGTCAAAAGTTACATGCAGATTTTTGACTGCATAGGGGATTGGCATCCCTAACTCCTATGTTGTTCAAGGGTCGAACGTATTTTATTAGCTATTATTATTTATTGTCATTGTTATTTTGCTGAGGGGAAAACAAGAAGTTTCCAGAAGCATTTATTGTTATTTCTTATGATATTAATATAATGTTAAATGCAAAGTTCTTGGATTTTTAATTTTTAATCATGAAAGTAGGTAAAAGTGAATATGTTTATTAACAAAAGGAATGAGTTGTCTTGAATTGTAAATAAATCCTGTTGATCCAACTTAACACTACAAATATTATCTGTTCTTTTGGTAGATTAAAACCAAGATACATGGTCTAGCTATTTTCCTAACAGGTATACCAACAAATAACAAAACACCTATAGCAATTCTGAGTTCACATACAAAGTGAAACCTGATTTTTTTTTTTTAAGTTTATTTATTTATTTTGGAAGAGAGACAGCATGCATACACAAGCGGGGTGGGGGTGGGGGGCAGAGAGAGAAAGGGAGAGAGAGAATCCCAAGCAGGCTCCGCAATAACAGCATGGGGCTTGAACTCACGAACCGTGATATCATGACCTGAGCAGAAATCAAGGGTAAGACACTTGAATGACTCAGCCACCCAGGTACCCTGGAAACCTGATTTCTTTGACACTAGTAAGACTGTATTCAAATCCACCCTTTTTTCATCAATAAGGAAGGCCTAAAGGCCACTTAAGAATGAGGAAGATGGCACATTAAAAAAAAAAAAGAATAAGGAAGATGAATATGCCTAACAGAGGTGTTCACTTTCAAACAAATAAAGTTCAAATCATTTACCTGAGAACAGGGAGCAGAAATTTAGATAGCTTCTTGAAAGATATTACTGAAATTTCCAGAGAAAAAAGCAGAAATTACAGAAAACATGTCTACAGGCGGCTGACCTTACCCAGTGAGACCAAGTTGCTGTAATTCTCCAACATTACATCTCTGTACAAGTCCCTCTGTTCCAGGTCCAGGTATTCCCACTCCTCCTGAGAGAAGACTATGGACACATCACTGAACATCAGTGATCTCTGCAATGACAAACCATATAATACAATTGAAATTAAAGAAAATTTGTTTTAAGATGGAAGAGATACTGCAGGAAATGGACCATATGGCAAACAAAAAGGCTTGGGCTGGAAGCCTTTAATATAGTGAGTTAGGAAATGAGTGTGCCTGAAGCAGCATGCCTATGTGCTCTTGAAGAATCCTGTTGCTATAGGTGCAGCCTCTTGAATACTCTGGCGTATCTTGATCATCCAAACATGTCTGGGAAAGAAAAAAATCAGTTTTCCAATTAAATGAAATATTGTATATAAGCCTGTGCCTGTTACATGTCTCCCTCATAAAGTCTCAAGAAATGTAGTTCTTCCACCCTTTCCCTTTAAAGAACAGATTTTTAAAAAGTTTCCTTATAATATTTCTATGTTAGAAAAGGATATGAATAATTTATTCCAAGTTCATCATTGAATCAGATCATATCATAAGCATTTTTCCATTTATGACAGATTCTTTAATGAAGTCTAAAAAATTGTATAATAGTCTATGTGAGGGCTATATGAGACTTAATCATTCTTCCATTTTGGTCTATACAAAATATTTAAGGTTCTCCTCAGTTGTTAAGGTCTATAAACTATGTATCTGCATGATTTTCCTACTTATCATTTTCCATCACTCACTGTATACATTCCTTGTTCCTGACTTAGAGGATATGGATGTAGATTCTGGATACTGGTGATCCAGAATCACAGAGATGTCATTCTAGACCAGCATATCCTGTTCAACTACAAATGGAACCCTGATCCTAGTATACAACTCTTAGGGATTCCTAGGGAAGGTCCTTGATCTCTTTGCATGCAAGACCCAATTATATCTGTACCCCATCCTAAAAGCCTCACAAAGCAAGTGAGCTCACCATATGTTGAGGCTGAGGCCAACCAACAGCAAATCTTATCTTACATACTTGGAAAACTCAAATCCAGAAACATTCAGTTTCCCCATGAGTAGTCAAATGGGCTCATCCTCTTTCATCAACTCACAAAGATGGTCAAATATCCCCCTCAAGCGATTTCATTTCTGCCCCACTGCAGCTCTTAGCAAAAGATTGAGCACACATAGGAGATGCTAAATGATTTTTTTTTTCAATGAATACACGAATAATGACTGGCGAAAAGAGGACTCATAGGACAGGTGTTGTGCTAAATAGCCTCATCCCTCACTGGATTTGGAGGACTGGGAGAAGATTCCTAGATGGGACTCTGATAGGTAGGAAGTTTCAGGATAAAGAAATGTTCATAGGACATTAACATGACTGTATTTTCAGGAGAAAGAAACAGTAACTTACATGGGCCATGGTTTAGAAACTCAAGAACTGGTCAGTCTTCCTTGGAGTTTACTTGCCTGGAGGGTTCACAGAGGCCAGAGCTAGGGGGAAGAAAAGAAAGCCATGAGATGAGATAGTCCTCAGAACTCACTAAATGGCTGGAGTTAATGTCCTTTTCCCCTCCCTTGAACTTTCTCTCTCTCTCTCTCTCTCTCTCTCTCACACACACACACACACACACACACACACACACTTTAATGTCCTTTTCCCCTCCCTTGAACTTCTCTCTCTCTCTCTCTCTCTCTCTCTCTCACACACACACACACACACACACACACACACACACACACACTGAGGGAGATTTGAGGGCATCTGGAAAATCTAATCCCTCCTCGAAAATTCCAGGGCTGATAAAGGGCCACATCATCTAAACAAGAATATCTTTCAAAGCTTTGCAGGCTTGCTTGGATTCATCAGATACAAAGAGAGAAATTCCTAAGTCCCAACCCTGGCAGTCATTAACCACTGTTAAACTGCTGCACTGGCAACCCTACCAGCCTGCCAGCCTGTACAATAACTCCCAGAATCTTCTGGGCTCATCACTTTTTTCAATCAGAATCAACCACACTGCTTTCCTACATGTCTTTATTTACCATTCTCTTTCTTACAACCTAGGCTGAAAAGGTGTGGATACATGCTCTCAACAGGTAGACAACACATAACTATTTCAAAGACTTCCATAGGATAGGCATTTTATATACATTAAGTGGATCCTTAGGATTGCTATGTAGTATAATAATTATCTATGCAATGGACCAGAATATTTACAATAAAAGTAAAACCACTGGCAGAAATTCAGTTAAGTAGCAAAGCTGAATTTGGATTCCTCATTTTTCTAACCAAAGTCAGCTCTTAATCAACTCTAGTTCTGGTCTCTGAAACCCAGAATTTCTTGTTCCAATGGGAGAAACATGAGCATGCAGGACTCATTAAAAAATAGAAATAACGGGGCTCCTGGGTGGCTCAGTGGGTTAAGCATCCAGCTCTTGATTTTGTTTGGTTCAGGCCATGATCTCACGGTTTGTGAGTTCCAGCCCCAAGTTGGGCTCTGCGCTGACAGTGCCAAGCCTGCTTGAGATTCCTTCTCTTTCCCTCTCTCTCTGCCTCTCCCCCGCTCATGCTTTTTCTCTCTCTTTCCTTCTCTCTCAAAATAAATAAATAAACCTAAAAAAATAGAAATAACATGTGAAACCACCAAAAGACATTAAATCTCACTTTGGGAGTACTTATGCCCATATTAGCAAGTTTGTAAGGAAATGAATACTCTAACCTGCAGATTGTGTAAATTTAAAATTATGTCCAAGCAGGGAGCACCTGGGTGGCTCAGTAGGTTAAGCATCTGACTTCAGCTCAGGTCATGATCTTGCGGTTTGTGAGTTCGAGCCCCGCGTCTGGCTCTGTGCTGGCAGCCCTGAGCCTGGAGCCTGCTTCAGATTCTGTGTCTCCCTCTCTCTCTGTCCCTCCCCAACTCATGCTCTATCTCTCTTAAAAATAAACATTCATTAAAAAAATTATGTCCAAGCAGCATTTAAACCATGCAAATCTTCTGACTCAGAAATTCTACTCTGGGGATTAAAGAAAATAATTGTATATATGTACAAGATGTAAGAATGTAGTGACAGACATTATTTATAATGGAAAAAAGCTGGAAAGAATCTAAAAATCCTTCAGTAGAAAATAGATTAAATAAATTATAAAGCACCCACAGAATGAAAAAGCTTGTCACTTAAAAAATGATAATACAGACTTTTAATTGGAAAGATGGAAATATGTTTACTACATGCTGCTGAGTGAAGAATGCAGGTGACAACAGTTGTGAGTACTGTGATCCTGTTATAGCAGGGCAAAAAAGATATATATATTTGTGCATGTGCATGATAATCACAAAATCTAAGCTTTTAAAAATATATAAGGACATACAAAATATTCAAGATAAAATATTCTTCAATAAAATAAAATAAAATGGACATTATGGATACATTAGTAAAGTATAATTAAGCATCTGACTCTTGATTTCGGGTCAGGTCATGATCCAAGGGTTGTGAGATCAATCCTGTTGGACTCCGTGCTGAGCATGGAGCCTGCTTAAGATTCTCTTTCTTTCCCTTTGCCTCCCTCTCCCCTGCTTGTGTTCACACACTCTCTCTCTAAAATTAAAAAAAAAAAAAAAAAAAAAGATCTGCAAAGATTGCTAATTTCCCCATTTTGATCTTAGTTTTCTTCTTTTTGCTTATATTTACTTCATAATTTTATATGGCAATATATACTCTGGAAAGATATTTTTGAAATTTTGTAAATGGGAAGCTTTTCTTCAAATAGGTGAAAAAGACTCACTTCTGAAGCAGTCACCTCTTGAACTTGGAGGAAAAAAGCTACTATATATTTTTCTTCTAGCTCCCAATAGCTGACCCAACTCTATGATTTGTAAGTTTGTTCATGTATGTTGAAGTTTTGCCTAGAAAAAAATGGTTAAACACCCCCCATCTAATGCCTTGTTTCTCTGCTGCTGCCTTTCTTAACTTCTGTACTAATGCATTGATCTTGCTTCTGAACCAGTCATTTTAGCCATGATGCCCTCCAAAGAGGTGCTGAATCTTTTGCCCTGTTGGTCTCACTTTGCATCAACATCATGAGAATAAAAACCATAAGGCATAACACCTCTTACATACAGTCCATTTACCTATACAGAAATCCTCTGGATTTGGCATTTTTTGGTTACAACCTGATAAAACTTGCTATAATCAGATAATGTATCTTCTTCCCAGGAATTCCCAGCTAACTTAGTCTAATTCCTATACAGTTTTATCTATGTTGATAGATAATAATTTAAGAATCAACCCTGTTATGTGGATCCTGAGAAACTTAACAGAAGACCATGAGGGAGGGGAAGGGGAAAAAAAAAAAAAAGGTTAGAGAGGGAGGGAGCCAAAACATAAGAGACAATTAAAAACAGAGAACAAACTGAAGGTTGATGGGGGGTGGGAGGGAGGGGAGGGTGGGTGATGGGTACTGAGGAGGACACCTGTTGGGATGAGCACTGGGTGTTGTATGGAAACCAATTTGACAATAAATTTCATATTAAAAAAAAATCAACTTGTCATTTTAGTCACTCTTTCACCCTCAGAGTACTAGCATAGGATCAGGCATATTGTGAGTACTTTATAAAATGTCTAATAATTCAACCTAGAAATTCCATTTCTAGGAATTTATCCCTGGAAAATTTTTATAGAAGTATACAAGGAGATATATACAAGGAAGTTCATCAAGGAATACTTTCTAACCAAAAGTCAGAAAACCTAACAGTAAGGCAACCAACTAAATAAATTAGGTTCTACAATATGATGGCATATTATGTAATTATTAATAATAATGGTACTGGTTCATATTAATTCATGAAGAAAGATATCCATGATAAACTTCCAAGTACAATAGGCAGACCAAAAAGAATATCCACAATGGTGGGAGGTGACTGACTCTCACATATGAAGAACACAGGCTTTGTTGTCAGGATCCAGAATATGAATCTGAGGTTTGATGTTATCAACTGGGAGACTTCAGGCATGTTAGTTTTCAGTGCCACTGCTTCCTCTTAGATAAACTGGAGAATAGTAACAGTATATACCTTATAAGGTTATTGTGAAGGTTAAATAATATAATACATATAAAGCACTTAAAATACCTTATTACAAGCAATAAATAAAATGAAAAAATTACATGCCCGTTATTCCATGTGTTTAAAAAAGTATCTTTAGTAAAAGCATTTTAATTATTTGGTAAATTATCTTTAATAATTTTACTTTTAATTTAATTTTATTTTTGAGAGTGAGCATGAACAAGGGAGGGGCAGAGAGAGAGGGAGACAGAGAATCCCAAGCAGGCTCCACACTGTGAGCGCAGAGCCTGATGCAGGGCTTGAACCCATGAACCATGAGATCATGACCTGAGCCGAAATTGAGAGTTGGATGCTTAACCAACTGAGCCACCCAAGCGTCCCTTTAATAATTTTAATACTAGGATGCCCTTTCTCCTTTCTCTTATAGTGAGATTTTCAGGACTCCTCTTTCTTTTTTTTTTTTTTTTTAATTTTTTTTTTTTCAACGTTTATTTATTTTTGGGACAGAGAGAGACAGAGCATGAATGGGGGAGGGGCAGAGAGAGAGGGAGACACAGAATCTGCAGCAGGCTCCAGGCTCTGAGCCATCAGCCCAGAGCCCGATGCGGGGCTCGAACTCACGGACCGCGAGATCGTGACCTGGCTGAAGTCGGACGCTTAACTGACTGCGCCACCCAGGCGCCCCAGGACTCCTCTTTCTTACAACATTAGTAAATTTTAGAACTGTTTGAGAATGTAATTCTTCTTAATAAATAATATTAGCAAAAAAGATTCATAAAAATCAAGAAGTAGAACAAAGTCCCTTTTGCTCTCTATTCCTAGCAGTTCCAAAGAAACACCACTTGGCATCATAAAACTCAAGAAATTTGATAAGGTATCATATTGAACACATTAACACATTAAAAACATTTGATCAAGTTCTTCTGTATAACATGCCTGAATTATTTATCATTACTACCACGTTCCACTGTTATTACAAATCTCTACTTAGGAACAACCTTGAACCACAAAAAAAAAAAAAAAACAAAAACAAAAAACAACACCTCAATTCTGAAAAGATATCTTACTTGATATTTGTTGCCCTGATAAATGTTTCCATAATCCTAACAGGTATAAAGTCTTGAAAAAAATTTCAGATTAGAGGGAAACCACTGTACTCTCCTTTACTCTGTACAAACAGCAATATAATAAATCTTATGACTGAGCTGGATTTCTTTTCAAAATGTTGGAGAGTATCTCCTTAAATAATCAATTTTTGTAATTCTATTTTACGAAATAAACATATGTACACAAGCGCACAGAAAAAAGATTTGGAAAAACAAACATCAAAGTACTAATATTCATTAACTCTGTATGATGGGACTATGAACAAATTAAATGTTCTTCTTTATAATTTCCTTAGGTCTGCATATTTTTCTTGTTTATAATAAACCTGCATTAATTCTATCATCAGAAACAAAAACTATTTTCAAACAAAATAAAAAAGAGTTGAAGAGAGGAACTACCTTTTAGTTGTTAAGAGAAAGGAGTCTATAGGACTGTGAAATGAGTGAGTTCCTCAAAAAAAAAAAAAATCAGTATGGCAGAAATAAATAACACTCATCAGTTTTTTTACTGTTCTTCACCAAAACAAGGTGCTGCCTTCACCTTATTCTGTGACTGAACACAATCAAGGTAAGCAGCATTCTTTTTTATTTTTTTTAACATTTATTTATTTTTGAGAGACAGAGAGAGACAGAGTATGAGCAGGGGAGGGACAGAGAGAGAGGGAGACACAGAATTCGAAGCAGGCTGCAGGCTCCAAGCTGTCAGCACAGAGCCAGACATGGGGCTCAAACTCACAAACCTCAAGATCATGACCTGAGCAGAAGTCAGAAGCTTAACCAACTGAGCCACCCAGGCACCCCATGGTAAGCAGCATTCTTAAATTCAGTAAAAATACACCAAAGCAGACAGGAGTATTTGGTACACGATAGAGGCTTTCTCTCTGCCTTTCTCCACTGCATAACTAATTATAGTTTCACATTAGATATAATCCTTGCAAAATTTCTACAAATCCCTAGTTTACTAAAAGGGATTCATCTGTAATTAAAATTTTCCTGAGTCATCTTGTTCAAAACTATGACTATTGCTTAAAATTTATCATTTACAGGGCACCTGGGTGGCTCAGTAAGTTGAGCATCCAACTCTTGACTTCAGCTCAGGTCATGATCTCATGGTTCGGAAGCACCATGTCAGGCTCCACTGCTTGGGATTCTCTCTCTCCATTCTCTCTCTTTCAAAAATAAATAAATAGACTTTAAAAATTTTTTTAATTTTTTCCTTCTCATGATTCACATGTTTAATGACATAAAATTGCATCACAGGGATGGAGTGTGACTTATGAATTTCCTATTGTTAGACACTAATTTTATTTGTTATCTCAAAGTACATTCTCAGATATTAGTCTTTGACTCTAGGCCAGTAGATCTAAATCTTTTTAGGATCATGTTTGAAAATCTCATTAAATTATGGACTTCCTCCCCATAAAAATGACATATTAACAAATATCTACAACAACTTAAATACAACTTCAAGGAGTTTCTGGTTCCCTGAAAGCTCCAAATGGATTTAAATTACCTCTGGTTAAGAATTTCTGTTCTAGACCATTTGAGC
Organism: Lynx canadensis; assembly: GCF_007474595.2. Lineage (NCBI taxonomy): Eukaryota > Metazoa > Chordata > Mammalia > Carnivora > Felidae > Lynx > Lynx canadensis. Next base: position 44,809,366 of record NC_044317.1, on the reverse strand, counting down.
ATCTCATTTTTTTTTTTTTAAACTAGGAAATCCAAAAAAAACAACAACAACAAAAAAAAAACAACTAGGAAATCCCCATCACAGTTAGCTTGGTATTTTCATTTTTCCTGATCTATTGGAGGTGGGTGGGGAATTGCCCAAAATCACATTAACAAATAGCTAATGTTTATTAAATACTTATCAAGTGTCAGGAGCTGTTCTAAGAGCTTTACACTTAAAAAGAAAGCTCATAGAAGTAATGGGAAGTATCTGTCAAATGGACAAGTGCATATAGGCACTAGGTAGGTAGCCTAAGTATTAACTCAATCGACAGGAAATTTAAAAAGGAAGCAAATGTTCCCATGCCCTAAAAAATAAAAATGCATTTCATATTATATGAGGAAATACCCACTCACCTTGACCTTTTTAAAATGGACAAGAGCATTCCTTCTCCTCCTCCTCCTCAGAGCCCTTTCCTTAGGGTTTGACAAGATTGAGGAAGAAGGGAATCTGAGGACAACAGGCCTTTCTTGGAGCCCAGCCCAGCTAAATTAGGGCACGCCACGACCCCATCTGTCCCCACCAACCACCCACACATAAACCGAGTAAAGAGGGAGAATATTGTTGACCCTTCCTAGTATTAGAAAAAGGCCAGGGTCACGGTTGTGGGAGGCGGGCGGCGGGAATCGGACTTCTGGGCAGTTTCCCGGAAGAAACTCGGTGGTTCTGAAACCTGCAGCTGGACCCCTCAGAGCTCTGTGTGTGTGTGTGTGTGTGTGTGTGTGTGTGTGTGTGTGTGTGTGTGTGTGTCCGCGCGCGCATCCGAAGATGTAGTGGGTGGGGGTACCCCCAGGAACCTGCCTGCGAGGCACGTTCTTTTCTAACATTCTTATCCCAAGATCGGGTATGAGCCTTTTCGCTGGCGCTCAGCTATCTGTCTGGGAGCTTTTTCTCTGCCGCTGGGCGCGTGCGGCTAGAGGGCAGAAGATCAGCTGCGACGCCAGGGTCGGAGTCACATAGTCCACGGTCACGCAACCTTCCGTCACATAAGAGGATCTGCATCCAATTCAGCCACACAAATGCCATCACCCACTAGTTCCGACCTCACAGCCACACACAGTCCTGATGCCACACTCGGGCCCCGTCACGCCCACGGTCACCCAGATACACAACCACGCACACCACTGCCGTTCTCACGCACACTCGGGCCTGAGGTGAGAGGCTCGCCACACTCTGCGGTACTGCAGCGCCTCGCTTCTGTCTCCTAATCTCCAGGCGAGGCGGCAACGTCTTCCCGACCCTCTGAACCGGGACTGCTCACCTTGGGTGTCGCACCTGCCTCACGGTGATGCTCAGTGTAAGCGAGGATGGGACGGAACCTGCAAGTACACAGCCCCCGGGGCTTAACGGGCCGCGCGCGGAGGCTGCTGGGAGCTCGCTCTGTAGGCACTGAGTGCGCCGGCGCCGCCAGCCTAGGGGAGCGGAGCTTCCACCCCGCCCGCTCGCCGCGTGAGGCGGAGATCTAGGCGGGATCCTGAGCAGGCGGCGTTCCCGGCTCTTTGTCCCAAGAAAGTGCCGGCAGGTCCTGGAGCGCGGCGGGCACCAACAACCGGCGTATTAAAGGGGGGATATGCATAAATGTGACTCTCCCTACCGCCTACTCGATGGCACTGTGTGTCTATCTTTGGAGTGGTTCTGGGTACGACTTTCTCATTGGGTGTGGCTGGTTTGTGTTTGTGAAGTGCTACTTCGAGGACCGGAATGTGGTTTGTGAGGGAGATTTTGACTGGATTGTGTGTCAGACTGTACAGGACTAAGAATGTTGCGTTGGCCTGCGAGGTAATGGGTCTGTGAACGTGTCTGTAATTGACTCTGAACATTTAGGTGGCACGGTTCTGATAGATGCGTTTTCCCCAGGCCTTCCCTGCAGACCTTGGATGGGAGTCCCTCAATGTGTGCCTGATTGTGGCGTGTGTGTGTGTGTGTGTGTGTGTGTGTGCTTCTGGCGTGTTCCTGCGGGACTGTGATGATGTGGAATGATTGGATGAGACCAAAAGCCTCACTCGCCTCAATTCTGAAATGAGAAAGGAATGTTGCATTTTCAAGAAGCATCATCTTTACTGAAGCATTTGGTGAAAAAAACTGATTTTTCTGGAAAATTGTGTATTTACCTTTAATCACAGGTTTATTATGGAGAATGTAAATAAACATAGCTTTAAACATAAGATTTCAAAGGAAATTCCTGTCCTGGAATAGTTTATTTGCTCCTTCCCCAGATTTCCAGAATAGGCTGTTCCTCTTAATGTTAAGGGGACTTTGTTGGGAGGATTTAAGAAGGCCCAGACTAAGAAAAAACATCTTGGGGCCCCTGAGTGGCTCAGTTAAGCATCTGACTCTTGACACAGGTCATGATCTCTCGGTTTGTGAGATGGAGCCCCACATTGGGCTCTGTGCTGACAGTGCTGAGCCTGCTTGGGATTCTGTCTCTTCCTCTGTCTCTCTCTGCCCCTCCCCTGCTCATGCTTGATCTCTCTCAAAAATAAATGTTAAAAGAAAAAAACATCTTTCCCTAAAAGAGAAGCACTATGGCTAGAGCAGACAACCCAGGATTAGGGAGTCAAATATCTTGGGTTCTAGATCAGACACTCTTCTCTTTGTTAAAGGAAGGCAAGAAACTTAAGACTCAAAGCGTTCATTCATGCTGACATTACTAATTCAAATGTAATGTTACAAGGTTTTATTCTTACCTTTTATATTTGTTTTTTTCCTCTAATAATCTCTCTCTAGAAATCCTGGTTCCTAGAAATATTAACATATTTATACAGTTGCAGTAGTCTAGAATGGCCATAAAATAGTTTAAAATTGTGATGCCAATATTATTATTACTAAAAATAAAACTAGTAAATAAAACTTTAGATTGTAGTTATTCTAAAGCATGGGTTGACAAATTACAAATCTGGCCTGCCACGTATATGGCTAGTGAGTAAAGAATGATATCTATCTTTAAAATGGTTTTAAAAAATCAGAAGAAGAATATTTTGTGACGTGTAAAAAATCATGCATTTCAAACTTCAGTGTCTATAAATAGTTTTACTGGAACATAGCCATGTTCATTTATTCATTGTCTATGGCTGCATTTAAGCTACAAGGGCAGGATTGAGTAGTTATGCAGACTGAATGGCTTGCAGAGCTTAAAATACAGTCAATTCCCATTATTCACAGTAGTTCTATAAAGTTATTGCAAACACTGAATTAGCAAACCATTTCTCCTAAAGGAAATACGGGGTTTCCTGCAAGTATCAGATGACATTTTCTTCAACCAACCAATACATACCTTGTTTTATGTGCTTCAACACATAAATAGAAAATTTGTGTTTTCTTGTGAGCCTAGAAGATAAATCCAACTTACCTTATGAAAGAATTTTCCTATTTTTCTGTTCAGGAAACCAGCTGCTTTTTTTTTTCTTTAACATTTATTTATTTATTTATTTATTTTTTGAGACAGAGAGAGAGAGAGCACAAGTGGGGTACAGGCAGAGAGAGAGGGAGACACAGAATCCAAAGCAGACTCCAGGTTCTGAGCTGTCAGCACAGAGCCCAACGCAGGGCCTCAAACCCACGAACTGTGAGATCATGACCTGAGCCGAAATAAGATGCTTAACTGACTGAGCCACCCAGGTGCCCCTAGGAAACCAGCTGCTTTCTTACCTGTGTTTCTCCTCTGATGGAGGTATACCAATATGAATAAAAAATAATTTGATACCTCTGCTCTTATAAGGACCAGATATTTTTCCTCTGATAAAACTGATTTCTCAGCCTAAGTACCATTCCTGGCCAAGTGATTCATAAACAAACACGTAATCTCAATCTACTCAGGAATATGAGTGCAGAGTAAAGTTCTGTATATATGTAATCAGGCATGGGTGGTATGATGTCACTGAGGAAGATAGAAAATTCTTTAGCTTGGGACTGGGGATTTTAGGTTGATGGTGGTGGATTTCAGCAATTGATTTCTGAGCTAACATAGCATACTGTCCATTTAGAGCTATTTAAATCATCCTTCTTTGGAGATTCACTGGAGAGGGCTGACAACTGGCCATACTTTGTGTTCAATCATAAATATTGTTACCACTCTGCTTCCCATATATTTTAATACTAAGAGAAACAAACCACATTTCTTATCTTATAGATGAGGTTTGTGATCAAAATTCCTGTGTCCCTCCAAGAGGTGCAGGTACCCAATCAAGACTGAAAGAGCCACATTCAGGAACATAATGAGGTGTGTGTGATGGGTACAATCTCTGTCTTCTTTATAACTAAATTATCAATAGATTTTGGTTGAAACATATATTTAAAAAGACAACAACTTGGCTTAGGAAACCCTAAAGCAAGCCTTCAAATTCATTGTTTTTTGTTTTTATTCTCTTAGAACACTTCTGCACATTTTCTTTCTATCCTCTGTATTTAATTCTTTGTGGAGTGCCACCTTTGTTAAAATTATAGCTTTGAAGAGGTACTTATGCATTGTAACTTGGTGGAATAGAAAACACTTAAAGCCACTCAAAAGAAACTTTATAGGAATGTCACATAGACAGATTTCAGAAATGTGGTATTGCTAAATTCCATCTTTCCTCCTGTTACTCTTCTGTGATAATAATTTGGGGTTCTCCTTGTCACAATCTATACAAATTCAGAAATTCTGGGGGCGCCTGGGTGGCTCAGTCGGTTAAGCGTCCGACTTCAGCTCAGGTCACGATCTCCCAGTCTGCGAGTTCGAGCCCCGCGTCAGGCTCTGGGCTGATGGCTCAGAGCCTGGAGCCTGCTTCCGATTCTGTGTCTCCCTCTCTCTCTGCCCCACCCCCGTTCATGCTCTGTCTCTGTCTCAAAAATAAATAAATGTTAAAAAAAAATTAAAAAAAAAAAAAGAAATTCTGAACTGGGCATTGAAAGAAGATAACACAGAAAAGGATTTTTTTTTTTTTTAATGTCATAATCTACATGAGGGAAGAGGGCTGGTAGCAGTCCTTTGTCGTTTAGCTCCCGTTGGTTTGCATTCATTATCAAACATTTAATGTTTATGAAAGATCTATCCCTACGTGCAAAGGTGTTTTTTTATTAGTTTGGAAACACTGAGCTTGTGTTTATTCATTTTTTTATTAAAAAAATTATTTTTAATGTTTATTTATTTTTGAAAGAGGGAGAGACAGGGCGTGAGCAGGGCAGAGACAGAGGGAGACACAGATCCAAAGCAGGCTCCAGGCTCTGAGCTGACAGCACAGAGCCCTACTACGTGGGACTCGAACTCATGAACAACAAAATCATGACCTGAGCTGAAGTCAGACGCTTAACCGACTGTGCCACCCAGGCGCCCTGCAGCCACTTTAAAAAACAGTCTGGAAGTCCCCCACACTGTTAAAGGTATAAAACGTATAACCCAGCAATTTCACTCTTAGCTATATATGCCCAAGAGAAAGAGAAATATATGTCCACAGAAACATTTCATGAATGTTCAGAGCAACATTAATAACCATAGCCAAAAAGTGGAAATGACCTAGATGTCCAGCAACAAATGTGTGGATAAATTAAGCATGGTATATCCATACAACAGGGTATTTATTATTCAGCCATAAAAAAGGATGAAGTACTGACACATGCAAGGGATGAGCCTTGAAAACATGCTATGTGAAAGAAACCAGACACAAAAGACAACATATTATATAATTACATTTATATTAAATGTATAGAACAGGCGAATTCATAAAGACAGAAAATAGGTAAATGGTTGCCTAGTGTTGGAAGGTATGGGGAAAACAATCCCAAGTAGTTAAAGAACTGTCTTTGAAGTCTCAAAAAAAAGGTAGGTGTAAACACAGAATACAGTAGTAAATATGGTATAAATATACTGGTATGATAAATACTATGATAAATATAGTATGATAAAATGTAATTTATACATTAGACTCAGTAAGAGATTAACAATAACAACTAATAATAAAATAGAACAATTAGAACAATATATTCTAATAAAAGTTATATGAATGTGGTCTCTCTCAAAATATCTATTATACTGTACTCACCCTTCTTGTGATGATGTGAAATGATAAAATCTCTACATGAGGAGATGCAGTAAGGTGACTGACATAGGCATTATGATGCAGTGTCTGGCTAACACTGACCTTCTGACCATACGTCAGGAGGAGGATCATCTACTTCTGGACCACAGTTGACCACAGATGACTGAAACCATGGAAAGCAAAACTGTGGATAAGAGGGGGGGGGACTACTTTATCATAGAATAGTCAAAATGAATGGACTGTATCGAACAATAATATGGATGAACCCTGGAAATCTAATGTTAAAAGAAAAAAATTTATATTCCTTAAGGTTCTATGGAACATGAAACCCATTTCATAAAGTGAAATTTAACAAGAAAATAAAAATAGATTAATCTTATCCTAGAGTTCTTAAGTCCCCAAATCATAAATTCTTCTAAAATAAGGAATTTTAATAATTTAAACTTTATGGATTATAAGGGAATATGATTTATCACTGTAGATTCCATATACAACTGATTATACTATAAGAACCTGAGCTAAATGGATATCTTTTTCCAAAGGAAATTTAAACTGCATGATAGTATGCAACAACAGAATTAAGTTCCTTGTATTCCTTATTATGGATTCTTTACAATTCTACTTATGTGACCATGTTAAAAGTTAGAAAGTTTATGAAAATAGTCTATTTCACTTTTAATGTTAATTTTTCTCCCTAAATTTTGACGTGAGGTAGTTTGAAGCCAACCTGGAATAGTGATGCTTAATGAGATTATAAATTTTGACCATGACCAAAAGGAATATTCATTAAAATAGTAGTATGTGTATCTCAAATATCACAATCTATGGGAGAAGCAAATAAAATTTAATTTACTCTTACCTCTGAGATGGTTTTATATATATATATAAACTACTTTTCAAAAAATATTTAAAATTTTTTTTAAAGTTTATTTATTTATTTTTGAGAGAGAGACAGAGAGAGTGAGCAGGGGAAGGGCAGAGAGAGAGAGAATCCCAAGCAGGCTCCATGCTGTCAGCACAGAGCCTGATGTGAGGCTCAAACTCACAAACTGAGATCGTGACCTGAGGCCAAAACCAAGAGTTGCACACTTAACCAACTGAGCCACCCAGGCACCCCTACTTATTTATTTATTTTTTAGAGACAGAGATAATCCAAGTGGGGGAAGGCAGAGAAGGAAACAGAGAATCCCAAGCAGGCTTTGCACTGTTAGTGTGAGGGGCCTCATGCAGGGCTCAAACTCATGAACCCCTGAGATCACTACCTGAGCTGAAATCAAGAGTCAGATGCTTAACCTACTGGGCCCCTCAGAAGCCTCCCACTTTTTTTTAAGTTTATTTATCTATTTTGAGAGAGACAGAAAGAACACCAATGAGGGAAAAGCAGAGAGAAAGGGAGAGAGAATCCTAAGCAAGTTTCGTACTGTCAGCACAGAGATTGATGCAGGGTTTGATCTCACAAGTGTTAGGTTATGATCTGAACCAAAATCAAGAGTTGGATGCTCAACTGACTGAGCCACCCAGGCACCCGAGCATCTTTTTTATTCACAGCTCAACCCTGAATTCTTTCCATTCATTTTTAAAAAATGTTTTATTCATTTTTGAGACAGAGAGAGACAGAGTGTGAGCAGGGGTGGGACAGAGAGAGAGCGAGACACAGAATCCGAAGCAGGCTCCAGGCTCTGAGCTGTCAGCCCAGAGCCTGACGTGGGGCTCGAACTCACAAACCACGAGATCATGACCTGAGCCGAAGTTGGACGCTCAGCCTACTGAGCCACCCAGGTGCCCCTCTTTCCATTCATTTAAAAACCAAAGAGATAAAATTTTGTGACCCTGATTTAGGAAATATTTTTCAGGCAGGATGCAAAAAGCATGAACTGTGAAAGAAGGAAAATAATTTGGATTTTATCAAAACTAAAACATTTTGATCCAGATGGCCAACCGACACATGAAAAAATGTTCAACTTCACTCATCATCAGGGAAATACAAATCAAAACCACAATGAGGAGTGCCTGGGTGGCTCAGTCAGTTAAGCATCTGACTTCAGCTCAGGTCATGATCTCACAGCTTGTGAGTTCGAGCCCCGCATCGGGTTCTGTGCTGACAGCTCGGAGCCTGGAGCCTGCTTCAGATTCTGTGTCTCCCTCTCTCTCTCTGCCCCTCCCCTGCTCACACTCTGTCTGTCTCTCTCTCTCAAAAAACAAATAAACATAAAAAAAAAACTTAAAAAAAAAACACAACAAATCAAAACCACAATGAGATACCACCTTACACCTGTCAGAATGGCGAACATTAACAACTCAGGCAAAAACAGACGTTGGCGAGGATGTGGAGAAAGAGGATCTCTTTTGCATTGTTGGTGGGAATGCAAGCAGGTGCAGCCACTCTGGAAAACAGTATGGAGGCTCCTCAAAAAACTAAAAATAGAACTACCCTACGACCCAGCAATTGCACTACTAGGCATTTATCCAAGGGATACAGATATGTTGTTTCGAAGGGGCACATGCACCCCAATGTTTATAGCAGCACTATCAACAATAGCCAAAGTGTGGAAAGAGCCCAAATGTCCATCGATGGATGAATGAATAAAGAAGATGTGGTATATATATACAATGGAGTATCACTCGGCAACCAAAAAGAATGAAATCTTGCCATTTGCAACTACATGGATGGAACTGGAGGGTATTATGCTAAGTGAAATTAGTCACAGAAAGACAAAAATCATATGACTTCACTCCTATGACGACTTTAAGAGACAAAACAGATGAACATAAGGGAAGGGAAACAAAAATAATATAAAAACAGGGAGGGGGACAAAACATAAGAGACTCATAAATATGGAGAACAAACTGAGGGTTACTGGAGGGGGTGTAGCAGGGGGGATGGGCTAAATGGGTAAGGGACAATAAGGAATCTACTTCTGAAATCATTGTTGTACTATATGCTAACTAATTTGGATATAAATTTAAAAAAAAACACAAAAAACACAAAAAACAAAACTAAAACATTTTGGAGCACCTGGGTGGCTCAGTCAGTTAAGCATCCGACTCTTGATTTCAGCTCAGGTCATGATCTCTCAGTTGGTGGGTTCAAGCCCCGCACTGGGTTCTGTGCTGAGAGTGCGGAGCCTGCTTGGGATTCTTTCTCTACCCCTCTCTGCCCCTCCCCTACTCAAGCTTGCACTCTCTTTCTCTCAAAATAAATAAATAAACTTAAAAAAAAAAAAACTAGGGGCGCCTGGGTGGCGCAGTCGGTTAAGCGTCCGACTTCAGCCAGGTCACGATCTCGCGGTCCGTGAGTTCGAGCCGCGCATCGGGCTCTGGGCTGATGGCTCAGAGCCTGGAGCCTGTTTCCGATTCTGTGTCTCCCTCTCTCTCTGCCCCTCCCCCGTTCATGCTCTGTCTCTCTCTGTCCCAAAAATAAATAAAAACGTTGAAAAAAAATTTTTTTTGAAAAAAAAAAAAAAAAAACTAAAACCTTTTGCTTTTCAAAAACCACTGTTAAGAAAATGAAAAGGCAAAGCATAGATTGGCAGAAAATATTTCCAACACATATACCTAATAAAGGAGTTATATGTTGAATAAACAAATAATTCTTTTTCTAATTTTTAATTTTATTATTATTTTTTAAAATTTACATCCAAATTAGTTAGCCTTTAGTGCAACAGCGATTTCAGGAGTAGATCCCATGTACATGTATATATATGTACTTTGGATTACAAGCATGTTTCCAGAACGAATTATGCTCGCAAACCAAGGTTTTACTGTATTTGAAGTGATGGAAATGTTTTATATCATGATTGTGGTAACAATTACATGATTGTATACACTTGTCAAAACTCATAAAATTGGGGCGCCTGGGTGGCGCAGTCGGTTAGGCGTCCGACTTCAGCCAGGTCACGATCTCGCGGTCCGGGAGTTCGAGCCCCGCGTCAGGCTCTGGGCTGATGGCTCAGAGCCTGGAGCCTGTTTCCGATTCTGTGTCTCCCTCTCTCTCTGCCCCTCCCCCGTTCATGCTCTGTCTCTCTCTGTCCCAAAAATAAATAAACGTTGAAAAAAAAATTAAAAAAAAAAAAAACTCATAAAATTGTACACTTAAATATTGGTGAATTTTATTGGGTGTAAATTTTACCTCAATAAAGCTGGGTAAACAAAAAACAAAAGGAGTAACAAAGATTCCAGAAAAATAATGACTGCAGCAACACAAGTTTTGAATCATAAGATGGAGCAATCAGATAGCAAAACCAAAAACCTGTTGACAACATTTAAGCAGAACCCCAGTACCTCAGAATGTGACTATATTTGGAGGTGGGGCCTTTAAAGAGGTAATAAAATTAGAATGATGGGATTTGGGTGGCACATAATCCAAGGAGAGATGCCTCCGGAAAAGACTGGTTGACATCTTGATGTTGGACTAACAGCCTCCAGAACCAGGAGAAAATAAATTTCTATTACTTAAGCCATCCAGTCTGTTATGACATTCTAACAAACCCATACAGATAAACCCCCAAACATAAGCAAATGGGGGAAAAATAAAAAACAACACATTACCCTGTATGGTGAATCTGTGATTAAAGGAGAGATCAAAATAAATTACTAGAATCTTATCACAGAGAGGCAAAGGAATAAAAAACAATATAGGAATTATGGGGAGAAATGTAAAAAAAAAAAAAAAAACAAACTTTGACTATTGAAAAAAAATTTTTAATGTTTATTTATTTTTGAGAGACAGAAAGAGTGACAGTTGGGGAGGGGCAGAGAAAGAGGAAGACACAATCCAAAGCAGGCTCTAGGCTCTGAGCTATCAGCACAGAGCCAGATGTGGGGTTTGAATTCAAGGACCATGAGATCATGACCTGAGACGAAGTCGGATACTTAACTGACTGAGCCACCCAGGTACCCCAAACATTGACTATTTAAAATAGTAATGTCCATCAGGTTAAAAAAAAGATAATAAAAATATAAAGAACAATAATTTCCACTGGGAGGTGGGTGGATAAATGTAGCTAAAGAACCCAAAGTAATTTCTATTGGTACAGGAATGAGTAAAGATGTGAACTGTTTTGGACCTTAATAGGTTTTAGTATGTATGGTATTTTCTGAGGTAATACTTAGAAAGGCTTAGAAATAGTATATAGAATTTCCAAACTAGTAGAGGTAAGAAACAAAATGGTAATTTTTTTAAATCCTGAAGAAAACCAGTTAGAAAGGAACATAGAACTGGCAAGATCAACTGAAAAGCACAAATGAGGATGGCAGATTTATAGCCAAATAGATTAGTAATTACACCGAATAAAAATGGACCTAGTACTCTATTTGAAACACAAATAGGTTGTCAGGTTGGATTAAAATATTTTATATTGTGTTTACAAAGCACATCTATAGTTTAAGAACACAAAAAGATTAAAATTAAACATGGGAAAATTACATCATGTAGACAATAAACAAGAAAGTTCATGTAATTGTACTATTAGCACACAATAGTAATTTTAAGACAGGATGAATTATTAGACATGCCTTTCTTGAAGCTCTTATAATTACCTTGTCTGAGGTAGTTATCTTGCAAGTGTTACTTTTTCATGCTCCTCTCCCCTTATATTCATACCATAAACTATAAGCAAGTTCAGCATACTCTGAAAAGAACAATTATAAAGTCAAGCCTAAATATCAAGAACATCACCAAATTTTGACACTTTGATGAAGAATAATGTAGAGAATAAATGAAGGGATGTTTTCACCAGTGGACATAACAGTGATTCTAATAAAATGTAAAGTGAGACTATAACTTGGCTATTTGGAGTTCCTCATGACCATGGGCAGCAGACCAAAGGCTGGGGTGAGAGGAAGGGTTAATGTCTGCTGGGCTGATTGATCCTGGCTATCAAGGGATGTGAAATTTCCAAATGAAACATGAATAATACTCAAAGATTTCCTAGGGTCAACTCTTATCCCTATCATTTCCAGTTGTAAAAACAAGCAAATAAACACCTCCCCCCCAAACCAGAAAACCTATAAAGAAAACTATAACCAACAAAGATTCTGATCTTTAATGAAAGGTTTGGATAACTTTAACCATAAAAACTTCCCAGTTTGCTAATTAAAAGGGAATGTGTCACAACTATTATTTACAGAAAGGAAGGCTGGAACATCTACCTAATTTATATATAGTTAGATATTATTATTACATTCCTTCTTTCCTCTTAAAAAATTTTTTTAAGGTTTATTCATTTTTCAGAGACAGAGAGAGGCAAAGTGTGAGTGGGGGAAGGGCAGAGCGAAAGGTAGACACAGAATCTGAAGCAGGCTCTAGGCTCCCAGCAGTCAGCACAGAGCCCTTTTATGTAGGTTGTTCCAACTTAGAAAAAAGGTTACAGAATGTCTACACAGGATCCTGACAGATAGAAGGTAAAAACATTACCCAACACAATTTTGGTTGAATGAGGAATGGCTCATGAATAAATGAGGAATGAGTAATGTTATTTTAGATGAGGTTTTAATGCTCAGTTACAGGAAGAATGAGGTATATTGATGGGATGCCATCTTGTGAACACTGGTCATTCATTTGGCTGTACAGTATTTGTGCACCCTTGCTATGATGGTTAACACCCATCTTTAAGAAGCCAAGGCTGATTCTCACTAAACTGAAAATGCATCTTAGTCTCTCCAGCAGCTAATGTACAAGGATGGAACATAGGCTTCAGCACTCCAACACATCCATCTCAGGGGTGCCTGGGTGGCTTCATCAGTTAAGCAACCAACTTCAGCTAGGGACATGATCTCATGGTTCGTGAGTTTGAGCCCTGTGACGGGCTCTGTGCTGACAGCTCAGAGCCTGGAGCCTGCTTCAGAATCTGTGTCTCCCTCTCACTCCCCCCCCCCCAGCCCCCCACTTGTGCTCTGTTGCTCTCACGAAAATAAAAAATGAAAAACAAAAAACACCTATCTCAGAACAGCAGGGTGATGATATAAAGGAACAAGGATGGGAGATTCCATCTGGGTGATGGGTAACCCCATGTACACAGGTGGCACTAGCAGGAACATCCAGAGTCCATGTTGTCAGTAGTGTAAGCTGGCAATTCTGTCCCGCAGCAGCAGCAGCAGCAGCAGCAGCAGCAGCAGCAGGAATGACCTCACGAGTTCTGTGTCATCATGTGCAGCAATGTTCTTGGTTCTGTATCTTTGTTCCTTGGCACTCTAAGATTTTCTATGAGCCACTCAATATTCTTTGAATGAATTTCTTATCTACTCCAATTTTAAAAAGGTAGAACATATGGACTGTAACCATTGTGTTTCCATTAAAATTAGAAATAAAACAAAGATGGCTACAGTAGAAACTTCTGTGGGTGATAATTAATTTTCTACACTTGATTTCTGGACTAACTGAGAAACAGACTTTTTGTTAGGGATGCTTTACTGAAAGAGGCAGCTCGAAACTGCACATCCTAATACTTCATTTAAACTTAGGTACTGGGAGACATAACAAGCAGAGGACTGGGCCTGTAGAGTAGTTACAGAGAATCATAGTCTGACCCAGGGAACATGAGAAATTCAGGGTCAAATGGGGGGGGGAGGATATTCATGTGTTTTAACACATTTCACCAAAGCAATAAATCATTTCTCTTATGACACACAAATAAGAGTGGAGATGAAAACAACAAACAGAAATTAATCTGAAAAAACCAACCCTTCAGTCTGTTAAAATGGGGAAAACACAGTGAAAAAAAAAAATTCTTGCCCAACAGCCACTGTCCTCATGTCTACAACATGAAAAAAGGTGAAATAGGTATACTGAGATATCCCTTTATATGCAGATTATCAAAGATCAAAATAATCTATCATTTTATAATAAATACCTAATAAAAGATACTAAATTTCAGATTATTACTAGCATATTGTAAGTATTGTGAAACATTACATCATGAAGATATTAGAGTGTAAAGAGATAAAAAGTTGTCAAAGACATTTTGAGACATACCTGTATTAATGAATATCCATTCAAAGTCAATTCAATGTGAATTCATTTTGAAATACTCTATTTAAATTGAATAAAATTTAAAATATAACCCTTATTAGTCTTTTTATTGGAACCGGATAAAATAATTTAAAATCTAATAAGCATTTGTTTTTGTTTTTTTTCATTAAAAAAATTTTTTTTTAAGTTTACTTATTTTGAGAGAGAGAGAGAAGCAAGCATGGTAGGGGCAGAGACAGAGAGAATCCCAAGCAGGCTCTGCACTGTCAGCGTACAGCCCGATGTGGGACTCCAACACAAACTGCGAGGTCATGACCTGATTTGAAGTCGGACACTCAACTGACTGAGCCACCCAGGTGCCCCCTTTTTTTCTTAAATGTTTAACGTTTATTTAATTTTGAGAGAGAGAGAGACAGAGGGTGAGCGGGGGAAGGGACAGAGAGACAGGGAGACACAGAATCTAAAGCAGGCTCCAGGCTCTGAGTTGTCAGCACAGAGCCTGATGCAGGGCTTGAACTCACCAACCGCGAGATCATGACCTGAGCTGAAGTTGGACGTTTAACCGACTGAGCCACTCAGGCACCCTGTCTTTATTTCTAAGTAAAAATTATATATTAACAATATACATATCTCTATTTCCAAGTAATAAGTTACTAAAAAGTATAAGTCAAAGATTGCTGGAAAATAGAGCACAGAAATAGATTTGAGAATATGAGCATTTAATATATGAGTATTTTAATACAGTAGGAGAAAGATGAATATTTCAATTATTGGTTCTGGCATAATTGGTCTTATTTCTGAATGGAAACAAAACCAACATCCTGTATTACACCATGTACAATAATGAATCCCAGATGGATTAAAATGGTAAAGTCTGTGTGTATACACACCCATGTATGTGAAAAACTGTACACTCTGTCCCTTTATCCTCTTCCCTCTGAAAGTTTCTATAAGCAATACCTTCCTAAGAAACAGAAAACATTGGAAATGGTTTGGAAAACCTATTTTACAGAAATAAAATAGACAAAAATATAAAATGTTTATTGAAGCATTACTTTTATTATTTTTTTAAAGTTTTTTAAAGTTTATTTTGAGGGGCGCCTGGGTGGCTCAGTCAGTTAAGTGTCTGACTCTTGGTTTCAGCTCAGTTCATGATCTCATGGTTCATGGGTTCGAGCCCCACATTGGGCTCCATGCTGTCAGTTCAGAGCCTGCTTGGGAGCCTCTCTCTCCCTCTCTCTCTGGCCCTCCCTGCTTGTACTCTCTCAAAATAAATAAACTTAAAAAAAAGTTTGAGAGAGAGCGCACACGCAGGGGAGGGGCAGAGAGAGAGAGAGAGAGAGCGAGCGAGAGAGAGAGAGAATGAATCCCAAGCAGGATCCACGCTGTCAGTGTAGAGACTGACTCAGGGCTCAAACTCACAAACCATGAGATCATGACCTGAGCCAAAAACAAGAGTCAGACGCTTAACCGACTGAGCCATCCAGGTGCCCTGAATGAAGCACTACTTTCAAACAGCAGAGAGGAAACAGTCTGAAATATTGCATGAATAGTTGAGTTGGTATTGGTACAAACATACTTGGGTATAAAATATACTGTAACCATTAAAAAAATAAGTTAAATCATCATTTACTGACTAGGGAAATTCAAAATTTAAAAGGCATGTTTAAACTATCATCCATATTTTTTGGTAAAAATATACTGATTTGTGTTAACATTTAAACATAAAGAAATATATGGGGGATATACACAAGGTTTGAACATTACTTAGAAGTAAATCAGCAGAGAGGGAGTGAGGAATAGCAAAAGGCATAGCTTTTTTTTTTTTTTAGTATTGCTTCATTGGTTTGAACGCAAATGCATTACCTCTGTAATTTTATTTCATTTTATTTTTTAAAAGTTTTTATTTCTTTTAGTAATTTCCCTACCCAACGTGGGGCTCGAACTCATAGCCCTGAGATCAAGAGTCGAATGCTCTTCCCATCGAGCCAGCCAGGCATCCCATTTCCTCTATAATTTTAGATGAAGAACTTAATGACTTAAACTCCTATGTTGCTCATTCTGCTTTTCTTAAGTTGATTATAAAATATTTTACAGGCATAAGCCTGGAACAAAATAACTCAATGTTTAAAAAAAAACAACCTTAACCTACTAACATGGGATCTAAGAAAAAAGGAAGTGAGGAATGGAAGAACAGACCTGTAATTTTGGGTATATGGGAATTTCCTTCCAAGAATGGAATCCATCCAATGCAGGAAGCTGCTTGCTGAGCATGAAAATTGAGGCATAGAAAAGATCTATTTCAAAACACTAATCTACCTAAACAAAGCTAAAATGTGGGACATTTGCTTAACTTCAGGATTCTTAATCTAAGACTTTTAGTAGCCTTCCACACTCTTCCACAATGGCAGAGTTAAGTAGTTGCTACAGAAATAGTACGGCTCACAGGGCTAAAATATTTACTATCTGGCCCTTTATGGAAAGTCTGCTAACTTTTCATCTAGAACACAATACAGAATTCCAATGACATGTTTGCTGCTAGTGCAAAAATGTGATGCTCAGGCTATTTTTCCTCTTCATAGGCCATTTAAAAATTTTCAGTTGTATGTGTATATATTTATCAACAATAGGATATTGTTGTTACATATAAAATAGACCCAATTTTTAAATTTGACATGATGCTTAGAATAAAGAACTGGGGCGCCTGGGTGGCGCAGTCGGTTAAGCGTCCGACTTCAGCCAGGTCACGATCTCGCGGTCCGTGAGTTCGAGCCCCGTGTCAGGCTCCGGGCTGATGGCTCAGAGCCTGGAGCCTGTTTCCGATTCTGTGTCTCCCTCTCACTCTGCCCCTCCCCCGTTCATGCTCTGTCTCTCTCTGTCCCAAAAATAAATAAACATTGAAAAAAAAATTAAAAAAAAAAAAAAGAATAAAGAACTGCATGTAGAAAATATTGGGGTGGAATAAGTGTTTAAAAAAAAACCCTTACACTTGGAGTTTAGCTAGTTATCTCTGGAAATATTTTAAATATTAAATATTTAAGGGATTTGCACTATTAAAAACTCCTCCTCCAAGCCTTCTGCACATCCACAGCTTTAGGGTCCAGAACAAAAGGAACTTATGGCCTATTTGTGCAGTCAATACATCTTTGGTACTCATGGTGTCTTTAAAGATAAATCTGAGCTACCATTTAAAAATCAAGAGCTATTAGGGCACCTGGGTAGCTCAGTCGGTTGGGTGTCTGACTTTGGCTCAAGTCATGATCTCGCCATTCATGGGTTCAAGCCCCAAGCTCACTGCTGTCAGCCTATCAGCATAGAATCCACATTGGATCCTCGGTCCCACTTCTCTGCCCCTCCCTCACTTGCACTCTCTCAAAAATAAACATTAAAATAAATAAAAATCAAGAGCTATCACACACTGAAAAAAAAAAAAAAAAAGATCCAGACTCTCGAAAAGTCACAAGAGCTGGCAAAATGAGGCCTGCATTTCCTCACATCAGTTGGTTAGAACTGGGCACTGGGTATCCTCCTTAGCTACTGCTGCAACCAGGTTCATTTGTATTATTTTAATAGGTACCACTGTTTGCTAGTTTCTTTAGTATGCTCACATATATCTTCATGGATACTAAAAATGAGCTTCCGTTTTTAGGTGTCCTAATATTATTCTAACATCAAGGTTATATTTGGGTGGTTATGAGATGTTTACCTCTATATAACAATTCCTTAGATACTTGATAATGTTTTGCCTGAAAAAAATTTTTGGTTTGGTGCTTTATTAGTAGTAATAGCTACTATATCACACTAAATTTCCCCTTTTCTGTGTTTTTATGATTATGAGGCTTCTGAGAGTTCTGAGTCAATACTGTATTCATTTTTATTTTCCTAAAAAAATAATTTTGTTTAGGTTTTCAAATATACCAGAAAGCACTGTATTTAACATTTTATTAAATATTTTAAGTAATCTCTACACTCAATGTGGGGCTTGAACTTACAACCTCGAGACCAAGAGTCACATGCTACACCAACTGAGCCAGCCAGGCACTCCTACAATAACATTTTAAATCATTAACTATAAGGTTTCTCTTTGTGTGTTAATTTTTCAAACATAATGCTGTTTCTTTTCACACTTTTTCATTTTTCATCCATGTTGCAAATGGTTTGTCTACATTCTTGTTTTTACATTAGGTATTGCATGATGTAGCAAAAAGGATGCTAGTCTGAATAAAGTCCTTTCCACACATTACTTTCCCCATCAACACCTAGGATAATTTCATGTTCCATAGGAAGTGATGATGGAAAATTTTCTGAATTCATTACCCTGTGTCTTTCTTCGACTATATATCCTGCCTGACGTTCAGCAAGGTCCGCAGAAACTGTTTTTCAGCAAATAATACTAATGGCAATGATGAATAAAATAATGACCAACATTCAGCGAATATTTATTATATGACAGGCAGAATTCTGAGCACTTTATGCATCTTAATTTATTTGATCCTCACACAAAATTTTGAGGTAGGTATTATCATTATCCCGTTTTAGTTTCCACTGAGACAAATATGTATAAAAACGTAGAAAAATGGTCAGGAAGCATAAATACTAAACAGATAATGACTATCCTTCAGAAAGGGAAATGGATACAAGGATGATAGTCAAAGAGTGTATCTGCCTTATTTGTAATGTTTAAATCTTTTAAAAGGAAAATATGTTCATGCACTATTTCTGCAATTAAAATACATGATATAAAGATATGCCTATGGAGAATTTCCATTAGGGTACTGTGTGTAATGGCAGAAACTCTGGGAAATGTCTATCAGTAGGAATTTGATAAAATGATATCACAGCAACATATGGAAACACCAAGAAGCTATGAAGGGATCTCTATTTACTGTGTGGAAAGTTGTTCGTCAATGTTTTTACAAGAAATCCGAAGTTTTGTAAATAACAAAAAGAATAAGCCATCTTTGAATAAAGAGGTCACTTATTCCAGGTATTAAAGGTATTTTACAAACTGTGATGGAAACAGGTGGACTTTATAGTCATATAAATTTAAGATGGGTTAAAATATTAAGAATATAACAAGTATAGACAAATTAGGGGGAAAAACAAAAATGTCAGGATTATATTTCATCATGAATTCTGAGGTTTAAAATAAGGTTAGAAAGGTGTCAAAAGTGCTGTGATTTTCAGTATTTGCTAGCTTGAATTATCTGATGTCAAAAGAAATATAAGCTTTTATTAAAGGACTTCCAAAATATATTCTACTCATAGGGGGTTTCTCCTACATGATTTTTCTCAGGCTGAATAAGCTGGAGTCAACAAGTAAGATGTTTCTACATTATTCTATTTAAAGGGATTATTATCAAGACAAATTCTCTAATGTTGAATAATTGAACTGTAATTAAAAACCTTCCTACAGATTTCAGACCTTCTATGGTTTATCACCAGTACAAATTTTGATGCTGAATAAGTTGTGAGCCATAATTAAATGTCTTCCCACATTCTCTATATTCGTAGGGTTTCTCACCAGTATGAATTCTATGATGACTAATAAGTTGTGAACTCTGAGAATAGGCTTTCCCACATATCTTACACTCATACGGCTTCTCACCAGTATGAATTCTCTGATGTCTAGTAAGATCTGAACCAGAACGAAAAGCCTTTTCACATTCCTTACATTCATAGGGCTTCTCACCTGTATGAATTCTCTGATGTTTGATAAGTTGTGAGCTCTGACTAAAGGCATTGCCACATTCCTTACATTCATAGGGTTTCTCCCCTGTATGAATTCGTTGATGTTGAGTAAAGTTTGAGCCACTACTAAAGGCCTTCCCACATTCTTTACATTCATAGGGCTTTTCACCAGTGTGAATTCTCTGATGTCGAGTGAAGTTTGAGCCACTACTAAAGGCCTTTCCACATTCCTTACATTCGTAGGGTTTCTCACCAGTGTGAATTCTGTGATGTCGAGTAAGGTCTGAACCACAAATAAATGTTTTCCCACATTCCTTACATTCAAAGGGTTTCTTGCCAGTATGAATTTTCTGATGATGACTGAGTCTTGAGGGATGTCTAAAGGCTTTTCCACATTCCTTACATTCATAGGGCTTCTCAATGGTATGAATTATTTGATGTGTAGTAAGCTGTGAGTCATGTCTAAAGGCTTTCCTATATTCCTTAGTTCCACAGTATTTCTCTTTATTATTGATTATTTGCTGTAATGTAAAGGATGGATGCTGACCGAATGTAGGCATGCCTTCATGGGTGAATATCAGTTGACCAAAGTGTCGCTCCTGAGAGCCATGTTGTTTCTCAAACTGGCCATTACATTCCCAATCATCTCTGAAACTAGAGCACTGAAGGTCATGTCTTGTAAGTCTTTCCATTAACTCCCACTGCGCTGACTCTATTTCATAAATCTCCTTCTTCAGAAATAATTTCTTGGTCTCACATCTTGATTCCAGGACTGAAAGAAAATATGAAAGTAATCACTCATATTTTTTGTTTGGGAGAAATAAAACTTCAGTTAAAATGGGAGAATTAAACCAAACTTGAAAAAAAATAGATGAGAATAAGGACAGATCATATAGTAAGATGAGGGCAGTAAGTAAGCCAATGATTTCCAAACATTGCTATTGATCAGAATTATTTAGGGGAGCTTGCTGAACATACAGAAAACTTAGTCTTATCTCCCTTGTTACAAAATGGCTCTAATCATAAATACACATACAAAAATTCAGAGCATATGCACACATACCTGTAAGAGCACCCCACAACATGAACTATAAAATAAGGGAAATGATTACCTACTTAATAGAGTTATTATCAGGATTAAATGAGTAGAAGATAACATTCCCAGGAGTTGGCAAACTATGGCCTGCAGCACTGTAACGATTTTTATAAGTAAAGTTTTATTGGAACATAGCTACACTTATTTGTTTACATATTGTCTATGACTGCTTTTGAGCTACAATGGCAGAAGTGAGTAGTTGCAACAGAGACCACATCGACTATAAATTTAAGATATTTATTATCTGGCCTTTTAGGAAAATGGTTTGCCAGTTCCCAGTTAGATCTATGTTGTCCATTACAGTATCCATGAGCATATGTATCTGTTTAAATTTAACATAATTAAAATTATATAAAAATTCAAATTTAATTCAATAGCACTGTAATTTCCAGTGTTCAATAGCCAATTGTGGTTAGTGTTGGAAATAACAGACATAGAACATTTCCACATCATCACTGAAAGTTTTATTAGACAGCACTGTCCTCAATTCTGTAACTGGAAACCCAGGGTCTCTTTAACAAATAAGGAAATTGAGAGTGGCAATCCAGATGGCAGGAATGAATAAATCTAGCATGAGTGGCAGACAGTGAGGATTCTTTTGTGGCTAAATATGGAATATGTTTGGAGTTTGATAAAAACACTTTTTGGCTTGGAACTCTGTGATGCTGATCTTAGGAGAAAAGAGGAAAGGACTTAAAAAGAACATAAACACTATAGTAGTGATGACCAACTGACAGGAAGAGCATTTGTAGGTTTAAAGAGAAGGTAGAGGATATAAAAGCAGTGTTCTGCTATTGAACAATCAGTTACCAGAATCAGTTGTGAATTTTTGAACACACAGCTAATTACAAGCTTTGTTTTCTTGGGCAAAGTAGTTCATTTTTCTTAGCCCTCAATTCTCTGTCTACTCTTATAATCATTGGGGGAACTGTAAATAATATATGAGAAGTATTTGGCATAAATGTTTAATATTTGAGAGATAATACAAAAGAATTTCTATATTAAAATGGGGATATTAGGCAAGTGCAGTGTTTTGAAGACCACACTATGGGAAAATCTCAAGCCAAAAAAGTGAAAAGTATTCTAGTACCATCTTTTCTCTTTCTCTCATATAATTATTCAGCAAATACTGCCTAATCTTGCTCTTAAATATATCTTAACACTCTTCCTCCTATCTTCAATATCTAATACATGTATCTCTTTGAACTATCAGGATAGTGTCTTTCTTATCTAGTTTCCCCACCTGAGGTAGGCAATCTTGAATCCATCCTTAATGGCAGTTCTCTTACAACAAAAGCCAAACTCTTGAACAAGGTATACAAAGCTCTGAATGATCTAATTGCTGCCTGCCTCTTCAGACAAATCTCAGGCTATGCTCCCTTTTGGTTGCTAAGCTCCATCCATGCTGGCCCTATTTTGCAGTTCTTCAAATGCTCTCAGCTTTTAGTCCCTCTTAATAGTCTTTCCAGGTACTTTTCCTTATGTCTAGTAGGTGGTTTTGTTGTTGTTTACTCTTGGCCTTGGTAACTATTGCCCATTTTCCAAATCTGCACTTAAAGGTCATACTTTTTGAGGCCTTTCCTGGCTGCATGACCAAATTATACTCTCCTTGTAGTCACACTTTAAGCACTCTGTTGTCCTCCTTAACAGGATTTTCATAATTTGTAATTATATATTGACTTAGCTTCACTTACTTTTTCACTGAATAGGTGTTAAGTTCTGTGAAGGAAGTGTCCATAGTCTTCATCAGTGTGTACCTAACTCTAAGCACAGTATCTGGTATATACTGGAAGATCAACAAATATTTATTAACTGACTCAATAAGCAAGTATTTAAATGTATACTCCTTAAAAAATTCCTCTAGAAGGACACACTCTTTTCAAACACAGCACAGTGAATATATGCATTTATTACTGTTCCTTCATGAAGTCCCACCAAAGTGATAGTGATGAGATTAAATGAAAGAAGAAACTCCACAAAGACAAAGAATAGGAGAGGAAAGAGCAGCAACAAAATTTTTGAAGCCACCATAGATGTAATGGTAACAAATAATTTGTTAACCATAAACACACTGAAACTCAGGTTATAGATTAGTCTTATTGTAGAATCATTATTTCTAAGAACTGCAATCAACAGGTACCTTTGAAAGCAGGGTGCAGGAGGGGCTGCAAAAAGTTAAGATTAATTGAAATCTGCACGAAACAGACCCCAGAATCTCAAACCTACCCCATACACCTGATACATACGACTCAGTAAACTTTCAGAATCTGGCAGTCAAGCTCATTTTACTGACTCCCAGAAAGAAAGTAGAGGATTCAATTCTGGAGAAAACCAGTCCAAGAGAAAATATCTGATAGGTGGTATCAGCCAACGAACTATTCTAGGAAGATCACTCTACAGTGACTACCACCAATAAATATACACTTCTTCAGACACAAATGAGAGGTCAAGCCAGCTTTTTAAAAATGTATATTTTAATTTAAAAAAAAAGTTTTTATTTTTAGAGAGTGTGTGCAAGCAGGGCAGAGAGAGGGAGAGAGAATCCCAATCAGGCTCTGTGCTGTCAGAGTGGAGCCTGATGCACAGCTCAAGCCTATGAACTGTGTGATCATGACCTGAGAGGAAATCAAGAGTCCGATGCTTAACTGACTGAACCACCCAGGCACCCTCATACAGCTTTTTAATACCACAGTGGTATATGGGCAGACAGCCTTAAATCACTAGTAGTTTCAGGAAAATCTTAAACATGAGAGATTAAAATGGACAAAGGAAAAAAAAAAAAAAAACCTCAGGAAAGACAACCAATGGAGAAAAACTCAAAAGAAGAATGCTTCCAAAAATATATAATACATATCTCATAAGAGAATAATGTCAGAAAAAATATTGAAAGAAAAATCTTTTATAAAAATTAATATGAGAATTAGAACTTAATAAATTCTCACAGAAAGTATAAGAAATAAAAAATAGAAAAAAAATAATTCTAGAGCTAAGACAAGAAATTTAAGATCTGAATTATGAGTGTTCAATCATTCAAAAAAGTTAATGAGCCCATTAAATGTGTCAGACATGGTGCCAGACACTAGAAATAAAAAGTGAACGGGGGCATCAGGGTGGCTCAGTTGGTTAAGTGTCTGACTCTTGGTTTAGGCTCAGGTCATGATCTCACTGTTCGCGGGTTCAAGCCCTGCATTGGGCTCTGCCCTGGCAGTGCAGAGCCTGCTTGGGATTCTCTTTCTCTTTCTCTTCCCCTTCCTGGCTTGAGCAAACGTGTGGGAGATCTCTCTCTCTCTCTCTCTCTCTCTCTCTCTCTCTCTCTCTCAAAATAAACAAACATTAAAACAAAAAAAGCAAACATTCAAAGTTTGAAACACAGAGAATAGAGAAGACAACATAGAATAATCAAGAAAATAATACAAGAAAATTTCAGAGATTTGTTTCCAGAATGAAATGTCTCAGTGAGTGCCCAAATGAAAGAATAAAATCAACATCATGCTATCTCTACTTGAAATATTAGCATATTATAAAGATAAATTCTAAAAGCTTCCAAAGATATTAAATAGATCACATGAAATAATTAAGAACCTGAATGAGTTTTGGATTTCTGAACAACACTAGATGCTAGATTTTAAAAATCTGTGGAGCAATGCCTTCAAAACTTTGAATTTCAGTTTTTCAACCTAAAATTACATCTCCAGTCAAACTATCAGTGAAATTGAAGGGTGAATGGGAAACATTTTCAGACATATAAGGATTCAGAAAATACACTTCTGTTTTTAAAGATTTCATTTTTTAAAATTATCTCTACGCCCAATGTGGGGCTCCAACTTACAACTCTGAGATCAAGAGTTTCATGCTCCACCGACTGAGCCAGCCAGGCAGCCCCACAAAATACACTATTTATTTTTCTTGCATACTTTCCTTGGTTGCTTTTGGAAGGTGTGTGTCAGAATAATAAAGGGATAAACCAAGAAAGAGAAAGGAAAGAGATCCAACAGTCAAGACAAAGGTATCCAAGATATCCACATAGAGAATCAAAAGAAATTCAAAGGAACACGGTAAAGGGAATCAATGGGATGATAATGAAGAGAAATTCTAAAATGATAGCTATGTATGTCTCAACTGGGGCAGAACAGAGGGTTAGAGGAGAAATGTCTCTTAAAAAATAAACCAGTTACCTGATGTGTCTGAAGAGAGTTAGATTAATGAGAGATACTCAGAAAACTCAGCAATTCTCAATTAAGACAAGGATTAATTGCATAGAAAAGAACAAGTCCTAAAAGAAGTGAAATGCGACTACAGAACTCAAAAATGAAAGCCATTTCATTGTCATGAAGCAAGCTGAATAATACTTTAAAAATTGTGATATAATTATATTTGGAGGGTGAAAAAAGGTATAAACTAAATCTTCAAATTCCACAGTGAAAAGTCAATCATCATGAAAACTAGAATTCATGAAAAAAAATTCTCAGAGGGGAAAAGATAGAAAAGGTGACAAAAAAGTGGTGGGAGTCATAGGAAAGGAAAATTATATGGGCAATAAAATAAATGTAAGATATGAGTTCTGGAAGGAGAACTTGGGGATGATGCAGAGCTAACAACAAAACTAATTTCCAGGGTTGAAGAAACCTCTGAGTAAAAAGAAGTTCCCTTCTGTGTTGAGCACAATTTATGAGGAGTTTTAACCAGATGTACCTTGGTAGAATTTCTAAGGTTAAAAAAAAAAAAAAAAGAAAAAAGAAAGAAAAAGAAAACTCCACAGAAGTAAAAATCTGATGAATCAGGTTGTATCTTACATATTTGTTTGATGTTGCCCCCAACAAATTTTCTAAAGTTTTGAATTAGTTATCAACATTGAGCTATCAGATTTAATATGAAAATCTGGATTTCTGACTTTCCTTGAAAGACATTATGTGGAAGCACTGGGCCAGAATTGGCACAGACAGCTGTCTCCTAGACTTAACTAGTGTTTACCCCTCTAACATGGTATATAAATTGTCTCATTAGCCAGTCTTCCCACCACTGTCATATCTCATAGGGACCTTCAAGCAAGTCTCAGTTGCCATCTACATTTACAGTATTGCCTTTCTTAATTTCACCTTCATTCCTGGTAGGTTTTTGCGGGATTTGTAAATCTGGGTTAACAGTTTTTTAGCACAATAAAATTTTATTCCACTTTATTCTGGCCTCCATGGTTTACAAAGAGAGAAGTCCAGTCATTCAAATAATTGTTTCCCTATAAGTAATGCATTATTTTTCTGTGGTTCTTTCATTACCTTTTTGGTCACCCATTTGCAGCAATTTGATTATGATGTGTCTGGGTATGGATTTCTTTGTGTTTATCTTGTTTGGGGTGGCTGAGCCTTTTGAACTGATACATCTTTCACCAAATTTGGTAAGCCATTATTTCTTCAAATACTTTTTCCAGTCCTGAACTTTCTCCTTCTGGGACTTCAAGGACATGAATGTTAAAACTCTGTTGTCTCACATGTCCCTGAAGCTATAGATTCTTTTTAAGTTTTTGATCTTTATTCTGGTATTTATGTGAACTAGTTTGGCTCATCTTTAAGTTCACCAATTTTTCTCTGTTATTTCCATTCTATTGAGCTTATGCAGTAGTTTTAAAAATTTTGGCCACTATATTTTCTAGTTCTAAAATTTCCATTTCTTTTATACCTTCTGTATTTTAATTGGAATTTTTGCTATGTAGTTTATGGATTCTGTATATATATTTTATATATTACCTCCTTATCAGATATATGATTTGCATACATTTTCTCCCATTCTGTAGGTTGTCTTTTCATTTTGTTGACCATTTCCTTTGCTGTGCAGATTTTGAGTTTGATGTAGTCCCACTCATTTATTTTTGCTTTTGCTGTCTTTATTTTGTCAAATCCAAAAAATTGCCAAGGATCTAAGAGCTTACTGCCTACATTTTCTTCTAGGAATTTTGTGGTTTCAAGTCTTATTTATGTTCAGGTCCTTAATCCATTTTGGGCTGATTTTTGTATATGATGTAAGATAGTGGTCCAGTTTCATTCTTTCATATGTGGCTGTCCAGTTTTCCCAAAACCATTTATTGAAGAGACTGTCCTTTCCCCACTGTATGTTCTTGGATTCGTTGTTAAAAATTAATTAACCATATATGTGTGGGTTTAATTCTGGGCTCTCTATTTTGTTCCATTGATTGATGCATCCGTTTTTATGCCAATACCATATTGTTTTGATTTTTATACCTTTTAATATAGTTTGAAATCAGGAAGTGTGATGCCTCCAAGACTGTTTTGGCTATTTGCGTCTTTCATGGTTCTAGACAATTTTATGATTGTTCTATTTCTATAAAAGGCACCACTGGAATTTTGATAGGGATTGCATTGAATCTGTAACTTGCTTTGGGTAGTGTCTATTTATTTGTGTTTTTTCCATTTCTTTCATCAATGTCTTATAGTTTTCAGTGTACAGGTCTTTCACCTTATTGGCTAAATTTATTCCTAGGTATTTTATTCTTTTTGATGCAATTGTAAAAGGGATTTTCTCAATTTCTCTTCTGAATGTTCATTGTTAGTGTATAGAAATGTAATCGTTTGTTTATTTATTTATTTATTTATTTATTTATTTAGAGCTAGAGCTCACAAGTGGGACAGGGGCAGAGAGAAAGATAATTCCAACCGGGCTCCGTGCTGTCAGCCCAGAGTCCAACATGTGGCTCGATTCCATGAATTGTGAGATCATGACCTGAGCCAAAATCCAGAATCAGATGCTTAACAGACTGAGACACTCAGGTGTCCCTGCAACTGATTTTTATATATTGATTTTGTATCCTGGACCTTCACTGAATTCATTTATTAATTTTAATAGTTTTTAGTGGAGTCTTTAAAGTTTTGTATATATAATATCATGTCATCTGCAAACATAGATGGTTTTATTTCTTCCTTTCTAATTTAGATGCCTTTTCTTTCTTTTTCTTGTCTAATTATTCTAAGGCTTCTAGTACTGTTTAATAAGTGGTGAGAGTAGGCATCCTTGTCTTATTCCTGATCTTAGAAGAAAAGCTTTCAGTTGAGTATGTTAGCTATAGGCTTACATATATGGACTTTATTACGCTGAGGTACATTCCCCTATATACCCACTTTGTTGAGAGTTTTATTCATGGATGGATGTTGAAAAAGACATTTTTAATGAAACTTTACTTAATGTAAAATTTTTAATTCATATGGAAGACAAAGTAAAACCAAGCACTTCTGAAGGAAAGGATGGAGAGTTCTCTCACCAGAGATCAGGACTTTTTATAAAAGTAAGAGCAATTAGGGGCACCTGGGTGGCTCAGTCGGTTAAGCACCCGACTTTGGCTGAGGTCATGATCTTGTGGTTTGTGAGTTCGAGCCCTGCGTCAGGGTCTGTGCTGACAGCTCAGAGCCTGGAGCCTGCTTCAGATTCTGTGTCTCCCTTTCTCTCTGGCCCTCCCCTGCTCACAGTGTTTCTCTGTGTCTCTCAAAAATAAATAAACACTTAAAAAAAAAGGCAAGGCATAAAATAATACATATTATAGTATGATTACATGTCTATAAAATTCACACCCAACTAAAACTAAACTACATATTGTGGATGGCACTCTTAGTAAAACTATGAAAGGACGCAAAGATCTTGTGGACACAAAGAGATCTGTGCTGGTAGTGTTGTAGTTTTTTACCTGGGTAATGGTTACATGAAAGTTCATTTCATAACTGTTTAAATGTCCACCTGCAGCTTGTTACATTATTTTTAATAATTTCCAATAAAAAGAATGACAACATATTAACTTCTGCTAGGCATATCTATCTCCGTAGGCATAAGTAGACAGACAGATACAAGAAAAAGAAGCTGACATACAAACTAACATAAATCAGAACTTGTTATTGAACAGGCAGATAAAACAAAGATGAAGTAAGCTAAATGATGAAAGGGTGCTAAATTGTGTGTGTGCGTGCGTGTAGGGGGGAGGGAGGTTAATGGATTTGGACTCTTAATTTATACTTTATTGAAAAAGAAACTAAAAATGGATTTAAATGGTATAAAACAAATCGCAGAAAACTAAAAAACAACAAAAATTTATAAAATTCATCACAATAATCATTTAAGGAGCTGACTACAAACACATTACAACATACACATTAAAGACACCAATGCAAATTAAAATTAAAAAGCAAAAGCACCTTCTAGAAATGGGTACATAGATATTCTTATTACATAAAGTCCATAAAATTTGAAAAAATAAGGATAGTAGTAGGTAAAAAGGGCAAAATTTAGTAGTGAACAAGTTAAAGAGCACCATTAAGATGAAAATGTCCACTCTCACTAGTACTCACTATAATGACATGAAAACAATCCAGTATACCAAGAAATTGTAAAATTTATTAGAGATGATAATGGCATTAAAATTGTGTAAGGGAAAAAAATGTCCATATTTTTTACAACTACAAATTGAGATTACGCAAAGGTGAAATGACGTCAAAGCTCCGGTTTATTTGAAAATACTTGACCAACCAGGATAAGATAAAGCACTGGCCTCCTGGCTCCTGCTCCCTGAACACAGCCAATGCACACCTGCTTCAGGGCCCTGGAATGTTTGGCTTCCACCCTCTGTAATGTTCTTCCTTCCACTAACCACATACAATGATTTACTGTTGTACTTCTTCACATTTCTGTCCAAATGTCACTTAACTGGAAAAGTTAGTCTTACCCCATCATATGAGATAGTATCCTCTACGCTCTTCCTCTACTTTGTTTTTCTTATTAGCACTGTTACATGACCTATATATTCATTTATTTTTATATCTCTCTCAGCACTAGAAGGTAAGCTCCAGGAATAGAGATTTTGCATGTTCTGTTCACTGCTGTAATATCAGTGTTAAGAATAGTGCTGGGCATACAACAGGTACTCAATAAACATATACTGAATGAATCAATGTGCTGTCCTGTTTTAACTCGTTCATATCAAGTTTTGTTTATCTTTGCTAGCTTTAAGTTCTCAATGGAGGTACAGAGCCTTTATTTCCAACATTCTATCTAAAGTTAACAACACGCACACTCATGTATCTATGTGGATATAGTATCTGTGTGGATCAACTTCTCTTCTATATCCTTAGCCCTCATTTTTTCTGAGCTCCCTATTTTAACCTCTTTTATGATGGTTCTACTTTATAGAAGCTATATATAGGTGTGTTCCAGTACTCCTATTAAGCTATAAATTCTGAAATTGCTTATTCCTTTTTTTAATCTCTGCAGTACCTCTGAGAGTACCTCACACATTCAAAAATCAGTAAATGTTTGTTCTAAGTATGAATGAATCAATGGCTGTATGAGCTACTTCATCTAAAACACCCTAAAGAGAAATACAAATCAAAACCACACTCAGGTATCACCTCACGCCAGTCAGAGTGGCCAAAATGAACAAATCAGGAGACTATAGATGCTGGAGAGGATGTGGAGAAACAGGAACCCTCTTGCACTGTTGGTGGGAATGCAAATTGGTGCAGCCGCTCTGGAAAGCAGTGTGGAGGTTCCTCAGAAAATTAAAAATAGACCTACCCTATGACCCAGCAATAGCACTGCTAGGAATTTATCCAAGGGATACAGGAGTACTGATGCATAGGGGCACTTGTACCCCAATGTTCATAGCAGCACTCTCAACAATAGCCAAATTATGGAAAGAGCCTAAATGTCCATCAACTGATGAATGGATAAAGAAATTGTGGTTTATATACACAATGGAATACTATGTGGCAATGAGAAAAAATGAAATATGGCCCTTTGTAGCAACGTGGATGGAACTGGAGAGTGTAATGCTAAGTGAAATAAGCCATACAGAGAAAGACAGATACCATATGGTTTCACTCTTATGTGGATCCTGAGAAACTTAACAGGAACCCATGGGGGAGGGGAAGGAAAAAAAAAAAAAAAAGAGGTTAGAGTGGGAGAGAGCCAAAGCATAAGAGACTGTTAAAAACTGAGAACAAACTGAGGGTTGATGGGGGGTGGGAGGGAGGGGAGGGTGGGTGATGGGTATTGAGGAGGGCACCTTTTGGGATGAGCACTGGGTGTTGTATGGAAACCAATTTGTCAATAAATTTCATAAAAACAAATAAATAAATAAATAAAACACCCTAAAGAAAATAAGCCTTTGGCAATGTAAAAAAAAAAAAAAAAAAAAAAAAAAAAAGTCAGGAGATAGTGATGCTTCTTTAAGACTAAATACAAAAGAGGATGAGAAAGTGATAAGAAATTAGATCCAAAATATGGATAGAAAGGAATATCATTAGAGAGCGTAGAGGAGGGCACTGGCTGGTTAGAATTGGGCAATTACAAGAGGAAATGGAAAGAAGTATAAGCGAAGAAAAGCAGGTAGAGTGTGTTAAGTAAGAGGAAAAGGTAAGGTCATTTGAAAGTTCATGCTGAAAGGCTGACTTTTGTACAATAGGCCTAAGGGGAGATTCCCAGAGAGCACCTCAAAGGTGCAGTCTCTCCAATGACCAACTGAGTAATTACCTGACGAGCTTCACTTACCTGGCCACTGGTCTCTTGTTAGTTCTCTGTCAACCAACCAGGGCTCCTTCCCCTGCTCCAAAAAGGAGATCACATCTGGTTTAGAAACAGAATGTCCTGCTTATAAAAGAAGGAGATAAGTTTATGATGAGAATATACCAGTATTCAAATTCAGTCCCTTCATTAAGAAAAGGTCAAAGAAAGGTATATCAGATTTATGAAACAACATAGGACTTGAAACTCCCCATATCTCAGTGTAGCTTCTTTGTTCTAACACTACAATATTAAAAACATTCTTCTAAGAACAGGATGTAGAAATACCTACTTAAAAGGCAGGTATTTTACATGGGAGAAAATAGAGCTTCTGACGGCAGAATCTGATTATGGACAGACGTCCTTACCCATTGAAACCAGGTGGCTGTAATTCTCCAACATCACATCTCTGTATAAATCTTTCTGATCATCATTCAGGCATTCCCACTCCTCCTGAGAGAAGTCTATGGACACATCACTGAACATCACTGATTCCTGGAACAACAACAATGTATATGACTTGATTAATAAAAAGAAATGTTTTATATTTTTGTTTTTGTTTTGTTTTTGGTAAAGGAAAGAGAGAAGAAAAGAATAAAGGGAGAAGTGAAAAATAGCAAGCATATAGAGTGGGGCTGGATGTTTCGGACGCAAGTGGAGGACCGTAAACAAATAAGCAGGACTGAATCTTGTGTTTCCATGTTTATTCTGTTTCCCCCAGACAAAATTAGGAAGGTACAAAATCCAGCTAAGAGGGGCATCCCAATTAAGTGAAATAGTATATACAAATGGCTAGCATAATCCTTGCCATTCAGTACATATAAGCTTTTTTTCTCTACTTGCCCTACAGTAAGTTACCAACACATGTGAGCCTCTTTCTTTCTCTTCTTTTCCCAAATAGCTAAGAGTAAAATTTCAGAATAAGGGATAAAGAGAAGACATTAAAACCATCCAGAGGAGAGCAGATCGTATAAAAGACATCAAGAATCAGAGAGGCAATGAGGTTCTCAAGAACACTACTAAAAACAAGAAATGGTAAGAATAATTCTTCAATATGCTGATAGAGAAAAGAAATTCTCACCTACATTCCATAACTAAACTATCATTCTGTTGTGACGGTTGAAAAAAGACATTTCTAGACATAAAAGGACCTCATAATTTCTTAGGAAAGTACCAGAAGATGTGCTCCACCAAAAAGAAGGAAGTAAACCAGAAAAGAACAAGACGTAGTATTCAAGAAATAGGTGAATTAACACAGGAGAACAGTGAAGGAAAATCTCAGGAAAACCACAAAAATGGAAGCCTTGGGAAAACTATGCAGTAGTCTAGAGAGTAACAGGACCAGGTGGGAGCAGGGTGAAAAAGGGAATGGAGATGGCAGTCTCCATACTCAAAACGAATTAATGTGTTTGATCAGATGGAAAAAATGGACAATGAAGGAAATGGGGGGAGAAAAAGCAATTAACCGCAGGAAAAATGAAAGGCTGTAATAGAATGGAGCTATGAGCTGGCTCATCAGTAAGCAATAGTTGCAGTCATAATATTGTGTACACTACTGATTTGACAAAAAAAATTGTAATATGATTAATAACTATCAGAGAAAATGAAGGGTGCGATACAAGAATATACAATGTCCCTTCCACTTTGTAGTAAGTCAAGAGAGTAAAATTGATTCACCAAAAGATAGCAATTAAACCATATTCAAGACAGTTGAGGGCAATCACCTTTTGGGAGTGGGTGATGGGGCAAGATTAGAATAGCACTACTTTACTTGCAAAATGTGTAAAATGACTTTAAAAAATATTTTATCTTAGAAAATTAAATTTGCGTAAAATTCAAGACTGATCCTTTCTCATGTCACACTATTATATAGTAAGAGTTAATTCCTTGTTATAACAATTTATTTTTTAAGAATAAAAAAAATTTTTTTTAATTTATTTAGGCAATCTCCATACTCAACATGGGGCTTGAACTCACAACCCCAAGATCAAGAGCTCCTCTGACTAAGCCAGCCAGGTGCACCTTAATAAATTCTTTTCATTAGCATATTTTTTTCACTGAATAATATTCTATCACATGGATATAAAACAAGTTTTCTTTTGTTTTCAGATATTGATGTTAAAGTAATTTTTAAATCCCTAATACTGGCCCAATTTTACTTATAACTATCCATTGCTCAACAGTAAATTCCCTTTGTTCCTGAGATATAGGAAGGTGACAGAAAATGATCCAAATTCACACAATGGCATTACTGAAGTCTATTTATTATGGATGATCTGTTAAGATATAGGTGTCAGAGTTTTGTACTAACTATGAGTCATATCCCCAAACCTGAAAGGCTCATACACCAGGAGATCTTCCATGTACTAAGAATGATATCAAACAAAACCATTCCACATATTTTCTTCTTGGAAACCCTAGGTCTGTGATGATCAGGCCTTTTCCCTATGAGGTGCCCCTAATTATTTATCTCTATCTCATCAAATCACTGTCCAAGCAAATTAGATTCATTAACAAATGGGGAACACATTTCTATTCTTGTTGGCAGAAGTCTAAGACAGAAGATCTGAAGGACTTACTAAATGAATTTGTAAACGTTGCTTAAAAGAAGAGGGAACTGGGAAGGACACTGGGTTTTTATGAAGAAATGAGGGTCAGGTTCCTGAATGGACCATGTAAAAGTTTTTTTTTTGGAGCCTGGCCTCAATGAGACCATTTTTACATTATGTAATTAACAATCTCTTTGTGAGAACAAACAAGGATTCTTGATGGAATCCATAAGAATTTTCTGAAGGATTTATAATCTGATTAAGACCTCTTCACAGAAACTTGTTAACCAACAACTTGGCTGGCCCTTAACCGTTACCCGTAATTTGAGAGTGTAAAAATCTTTAACCAGACCTTGTTTCTTTTTTCCAACAATGGTTATAGAACCAATTCTTTTTTCTATAAATATCTCCACCAAGAGAGAAATTTTTGAATTGACTTATTGAAGATCTTTCTCTTTAGAGCAAGGTTAAGAGAACTTTAGCACAGCTTTTAACTAAACTGTCTGAAAAAGTTTTTGTTTTTTTTTTTAAACATCAAAAATATCATGATGAAGGAGGCAAATGTTTACATGTACTAGGGGTAAAAATAACTCTCTTTGAGCAAAAGGAAACAGCAT
The DNA here is from genome assembly GCF_007474595.2 of Lynx canadensis. Taxonomy (NCBI): domain Eukaryota; kingdom Metazoa; phylum Chordata; class Mammalia; order Carnivora; family Felidae; genus Lynx; species Lynx canadensis. The sequence goes on along the minus strand of NC_044317.1, from coordinate 44,774,840 downwards.
CTCACCTGAGCCATGGCTTTGGTATTTGCAGAAAAAGATCAGTCTTCCTCTGGGATCCTTTTGGAAAAGGGCAGAACTGGGGAAGGCAAAAGAAGCTACATAAGATCCCACTTGGTGCATAGCTCCCAGATGATCATTCCCCTCTGTTCACCCCACACAAATACAAATAAAAAAGGGGTATCAGTGAGAAAAATGGGCAAATCTTTCATTATTCCCTACTCCAGAGACCTCAGGCTTTGAAGTAGGATAGATTTCAGCAATCTAATATGGGCTTGGTGAATATAGTATACATATATACACATCTACACACAAAGATATAATTTTTTTACACAACTGATTGCATATTATATACACTGTTATACACATTTCTATTTTTACTTAATGCACCTTTAAAAAAATTTTTTTTAATGTTTATTTATTTTTGAGACAGAGCATGAACGGGGGAGGGTCAGAAAGAGAAGGAGACACAGAATCTGAAGCAGGCTCCATCCAGGCTCTGAGCTGTCAGCACAGAGCCCGACGTGGGGCACGAACTCAGGGACCACGAGATCATGACCTGCAGATGCTAAACGCTTAACCGCTTAACTGACTGAGCCACCCAGGCGCCCCTTTACATAATGTATCTTGAACTGGAACATAACTTGTACCCACAGAGCTGAAATTCCCTTAGCTACATTGTATTTCATTAAATGGATACACTTTTATTTAACCAATCTGCGGCCCATGACCATTTGGGGCTGTTTCTTGTCTTCTATTACAAACAATGCTGTAATAAATATCCTTGTATAGAGGTGCCTAGGTGGCTCAGTCAGTTTAATGTCTGACTCTTGATTTTGGCTCAGGTCATGATTTGATGGCTCCTGAGTTCCAGCTCCAAGTCTGGCTCTGCACTGATAGTGCGGAGCCTGCTTGGGATTCTCTCTCTCCCCCTCCCCTGCTTGTGCACACACACTCACTCTCTCTCTCTCAAAATAAATTAAAAAAAAATCCTTGCATATATACCATTTTACCTTTATACGAATTCCAAATAACTCCTAAAAGTTGATCATATACATTTTAGTTTGGATATACATTTGTCTAAACAGTTTTTAATGATCTTGTTTTGTACAATCAAGTCCTGTGTCCTGAACAAGAAATAACTGGTTGATGAACCAGATCCTCTAATCTTACACAGTTTGAGACGATTTTTGGGATTAATGAATCTTAAGAAAACTGAAACCCAGGAAAGCGAACACAGCAATATTACAAAAACTTTAGGAAGATGATTAATTCGCGTAACAATGGGAAGAAATTAAAAAGTATAGAAATAATGTAGAAATGGACTAAATCCATATCACTGATGCTTTAGAATAGATTTTAACTGTAAGTGTAGTAATAAAATTTGTAATAATTGTATACATGATATGTGCTTAAGATGTTTAAAATGACCCAAAGGGGGCGCCTGGGTGGCGCAGTCGGTTACGCGTCCGACTTCAGCCAGGTCACGATCTCGCGGTCCGTGAGTTCGAGCCCCGCGTCAGGCTCTGGGCTGATGGCTCAGAGCCTGGAGCCTGCTTCCGATTCTGTGTCTCCCTCTCTCTCTGCGCCTCCCCCGTTCATGCTCTGTCTCTCTCTGTCCCAAAAATAAAATAAATAAACGTTGAAAAAAAAATTAAAAAAAAAATGACCCAAAGAACATTATACTAAAATACTAATAGATGTCTAAATTGTTTAAGAGGAGTAACTTAATTTGAGATCGATGTTGAAATGTTTCATAAAATATGTTCTTTTTGTTTATTAGATATAGGAATATAATAAACTGAGCATTATAAAGGGCAGTGAACATCCCTATGTACAAAACTCCTTGATGATTAAACAATTTATCAATAACTGTATGTAAAAGTGACCACCCAGGACAAAGATCCTTGTTATCAATTATTTAATGGATACACCTACCCCTAGCACTTACTGCATTCCACTAAGGGTGTGTGTGTGTGTGTGTGTGTGTGTGTGTGTGTGTGTGTGTGTATTTATTTATTTATTTCAGGAAATGAAAACCAAGGTAATCCACAAATGTCTCTTCTTTAAAACCTGAAAGCACTCCTTTAATATTTTTATTATTATTACTATTTATTAAGCTCTTAGTTTGTTTTTCAAATCGACCAACATAATCTATTATGTGCCAGGCACTGTGCTATATACTAAAGAATCAACAGTAATCCAGAAAGACTTGGAAACAACTCCTTCTCCCATACTTCCCATACTTTTCTGGTCTCTCCTACTGGTCTTTCCTTGGTTAAAGGGACAATCTCAAGTGCTGCACCTTCCAAGTCAAATGAGCAAGGAACCCCCCGCCCCTTTTTTTAATTTTAGAGACAGAGTACACACACAAAGCAGGGGAGAGGGGCAGAGGGAGAAAGAATCTTAAGTGGGGTCCACACTCAGCATGAGTGGAGTCCAACACGGGGCTCAATTCCATAACCCTGGGATTATGACCTGAGCCACAATCAAGAGTTGGACCTTCAACTGACTGAGCCACCCAGGTGACGTGGTCAGGAAACATTCTTATTTCAATAGCTCCATATTATGTCTGTTACATTCCCAACCCTCTTCATCTTTGCTCCTAGAGTATATCATCTCCAGCTGAATTCTTGCATCTGGGGGATCTGCCCTTTCCTTCTTCTTTTATTTTTTTTAAGTTTATTTATTTATTTTTGAGAGAGAGAGAGAGAGAGAGAGAGAGAGAGAGAGAGAACGTGCGCACAAGTGCAGGAGAGACAGAGAGGAGAGACAGAATCCCAAGCAGGCTCCACGCTATCAGCGCAGATCCCAGTGTGGGGCTCGAACTCACCAACTGTGAGATCATGACCTGAGCTGAAACCAAGAGTTGGACACTCAACCAACTGTGCCACCTAGGCGCCCCTGACCCTTCCTTTTAAAACCAGTAATCTCTGTGGCCAAGACTGTAGTATGTTTACAAAATGACCACATGTTGGGTATGGAGCACCGCCAAAAGATACCACTACAGACAAGAGAGCCCTCTGAAATCTACTAAATAAAATTTTTGAGAATTTTGCACTCTTCTAAACAAGCAGTCTTTTAATAAAAATATAATGTTTAAATTATTTCCAACATTATCCTGAAAATTTCTTGTATACTAAGAATTGTATTTGTTAGTAAAAGAGACCTGAAAAGCACTTTAATTTTTCTGATATAACGAGAAGGCTAGATGTAGGTAGTGGTTGCCCTTGGCCTCCATCGTTTTCGACACAATATCTATCATCCAATTAAAAAATGCTAGATAGGGGCGCCTGGGTGGCTCAGTCGATTAAGCGTCCAACTTCGGCTCAGGTCATGATCTCATGGTCCGTGAGTTCGAGCTCTGCGTCGGGCTCTGTGCTGACAGCTCAGAGCCTGGAGCCTGCTTCAGATTCTGTGTCTCTCTCTCTCTCTGACCCTCCCCCATTCATGCTCTGTCTCTCTCTGTCTCAAAAATAAATAAACATTTAAAAAAAATTAAAAAAAAATAAAAAATGCTGGATATGCTCAGAGATAAAGCCAGAAAACAGAACCATGGACAATACAGATATTAGAGTTGGCAAACAATTTAAAATAGCTTTAAAATAGTTTTAAAATGTTAAAAACAACCAAAATATAAGGAAATGGGTAAGATAAAGAAATTAAACAGAACTGAAATCTGTAAAAAAGAACCAAATAGGCAACCTACATCAGTAAATGAGGAAATTAAGAAATTAGGGCACCTGGCTGGCTTAGGCACAAGAACACATGATTCTTTTTTTTTTTTTTTCCAACGTTTATTTATTTTTGGGGCAGAGAGAGACAGAGCATGGACGGGGGAGGGGCAGAGAGAGAGGGAGACACAGAATCGGAAACAGGCTCCAGGCTCTGAGCCATCAGCCCAGAGCCTGACGCGGGGCTCGAACTCACGGACCGCGAGATCGTGACCTGGCTGAAGTCGGACGCTTAACCGACTGCGCCACCCAGACGCCCCATGATTCTTGATCTCAGGGCCGTGACTTTGAGCCCCACATTGGATATAGAGATTACCAAATAAATAAATAAACTAAGAAGAAAGAAAGAAGGAAGGAAGGAAGGGAGGGAGGGAGGGAGGGAGGGAGGGAGGGAGGGAGGGAGGAAGGAAGGAAGGAAGGAAGGAAGGAAGGAAGGAAGGAAGGAAGGAAGGAAATTAAGAGAATTACTGAACTCAGAGGCACCTGGGTGGCTAAGTCAGTTAAGTGTCCAACTTCAGCTCAGGTCATGATCTCGTGGTTAGTGGGTTGAAGTCCCACATCGGGCTTTGTGCTGACTGCAGGGAGCCTGCTTCATATTCTGTATCCCTCTCTCTCTGCCCCCTCCCCCGCTCTCCAAAACAAATAAACATTAAAAAAATTAAAAAGAAAAGAGAATTAATGAACTGAAAGACAAGTCAAAAACAAACAAAAAAAATCCACATAAAGTAGAAAAAAAGAACAGAAAGAACAGAAGTGAGTATAAGACAAAAGGGACACAGTCCAAAGATTTACCATATATGTAAGTGGAGTGTCTGAGGAATAAAAGAGATTGGAGAGTAATAATTGTCTGAACTGATTAACTGATTAAAAGCCTCAACAAGAGTTTCAAGCTCAGCAAACCTGAAGAATAATAAATAAAAAGGAAAACACAGAAAACAAAAAGCAAAACCACAACCCGAGAAAAAAGTTTTGAAAGTACCCAGAAGAAAAAATGTTACCAATACCACTGATGAAAATGAGAGGGATAACACAAATGAACAAAATCAAGAATGAAAATGTGAACATCATTATAGATGCCACAGACATTAAAAACATAATAACACTAATAACTTCATGCTCTTAAATTTGAAAGCTTAGATGAAACAAATTCTTTTAAAAACATGCCAAAATGGACAAAACAGACAAAAAACCTGAAACATCTGAAGAGGTAAATTGATTCCACAGTTTAAAATCTTCCTATCAAGAAAAGTTCAGGCCCAAATAGCTTCACCAGTGAATTCTTCCAAATTTAACGAAAACCTTTAATCTTACACATAGTGAATAGAAAAACACAGGGAATTCTTCTTAATCATTTTATGAGGCTAATATAAGACTGATATCAAAACAAAGACATAAAATGAAAATTATGGGCCAATATTTCTCATGAACATACATGCAGAAGTTCATTAGCAGATCTAACCCAGTGAAATTGTTAAAAAGTTTAATACTTTATGGGCAAGTAAGATTTATTTCAGGAATGATAGGTTGGTTCAAGGTATGAAACTTAAGATAATTTACCACATTGATAATAATAGTAAAAAAAATATCCGCTCGAAAGACACAGAAAATGCAATTGCTAAATTCAGCCCCCATTAATGTGAAAATCTTAATGAATGAGAACTTCCGACTTGATAAATAGCATCTACAGTAGGTGTTCTGTAGATGCTAGATACAAGGACAATATAAAAAAAAAAAAATTGTACTTCTAGCAATAAACAACTGGAAAAAAAAATTAAATACCACTGACAATGTCAAATACCCAGGCACAAATATAATAAAAGATGTGCATTGAAAACTACAACAAATCATTGAGAGAAATTAAAGACCTTAACAAATGTAGACATATACTATATTTATTGATTGGAAGATTCAATATTGATAGGATGTCAATTCTCCCCAAATTAACATATAGATTCACAAACAAAACCCCAGCAAGGATTTTTTATTTTTGGTGAGAATTAATAAGTTGATTCTGACATCCAAGGAATTTACAACAGCCAAGACAATCTTAAAAAAGAAAAGAAACAAGGTTGGAGAACTAATACTATAGATTTCAAGACAGTGGCATTGATAAAAAAATAAAATAAAATAAAATAATAAAATAAAATAAAATAAAATAAAACAAAACAGAATTACAGTCCAGAAAGAGGATGACAGTATATATCACCTGATTTATGATAAAAGCCTCTAGCATTTCAGATGTGCAAAGATGGTGTTTTCAATAAATACCATACACAAAAACTAATTCAAGATGGACAACAGACTTAAATATGAATGCTAAATCTATAAGAAAACATAGAATATCTGCAGGAACTTGGAAATATAAAGATTTCTTTTCAAGATATGAAAAAAGCACTAATCATAAAAAACAAAGGGCTAAAAACCTGCTAGGAAAATGGGAGAAGACATATACATAGGCATAAGAAAGTACTCAAAAATGATGCCATGTTGAAAGGACACAGGAGCTAATTTGGAGTTCCTAATGGCCAAATCTGGGACAATTTGAGCAACAAATTATATAACAATAATAATGGATTACAACTCATAGAACAAAATAAGTATCCATTAGTTAATAAACAAGTAATTGAATAAACACATGAGGAATAATGGACAGCTTTTTACAGAATTTAATAAATATAGAAGGAATGATGGAAAGAGAAAACCACCACTAGGCACACACCACAGTAATAGTTGTTACAGACAAGAATTATCAATGGGTGAAAGTATGATGAGAACAGTATTTTTTTAAGTTTATTTATTTAAGTAATCTCTACCCCTAACATGGGGCTCAAACACATGACCCTGAGATCCAGAGTCACATGGTCTTATGACTGAACCAGCCAGGCACCCCCATGAGAACGGTAGTTTTGCATAGTCTCTAAAGCATCTCCCCACAAGATACTTATTAACTAAAAAGAGAAAAATAGTTTTATAAGGAAGAAACCTGGCAGATACCATCTCAACCAAGTGATCATAGTTAACATTACCAGTAATGAGATATACTGGTATCATTATATGACACATTGAGAAGAACATAAACACTATTTCTGTGATCTTTTAGCCAAAAATGCATAGTCTAAATTTAACCATGAGGAAAAAGCAGACAAATCCAAATTGAAAGACATTCTACAAGAAAACTGGCCAGTACCCTTCAGAAGTATCAAGGTCATGAAAGATGAAAAGAACTAAAGAACTATGTCTGATGGGAAGAGACAAGACAACTAAATCAGTGAAGTATTTTATATTGGGTCCTGGAACAGAAAAGGGCACTGATAGGACAATTAGCAAAATTTAAGTAAGGTTTGTAAATTAGTCAAAAATCTTATTTCTGTGTAAATTTCCTGATTTTCATCATTGTACCATGGGCACCTGAGTGAAGAATATATAGGAATTCGGGGAGCCTGGGTGGCTCAGGCAGTTAAGCGTCCAACTTCAGCTCAGGTCATGATCTTGTAGTTCGTGGGTTTAAGCCCCACACTGGGCTCCATGCTGACTGTGTGAAGCCTGCTTGGGATTCTTTCTTTCTCTCCATCGCTCTCTGCCCCTCCCCCACTTGCACACTCTCTCTCAAAATAAATAATACACTTAAGGGGATGCCTGGGTGGCTCAGTCAGTTAAGCATAGGACTTTGGCTCAGGTCATGATCTCATGATTTGTGGGTTCAAGCCGGGCATCTGGCTCTGTACTGACAACTGACAGCCTGGAGCCTGCTTCAGATTCTGAATCTTCCTCACCCTCTGTCCCTCCCAGACTCGCGCGTGCTCGCTCTCTCTCTCAAAAATAAATAAGCATTAAAAAAATTAAAAAATAATAATAAACTTTAAAAAAGAATATATAGGAATTCTTTAAACTACATTTACAATAAGAAAATAAAAAGTTGTCTTTAAATGAAGACAAAAAATTTTTAAGGGCAGTGAGTGAAAAGACCTGAACAGACACTTTAAAAAACAGGATAACTTCTGGGACGCAGCAAAGGCAGTCATAAGAGGAAAGTATATAGCAATCTAGGCCTTCCTAAAGAAGGTAGAATGATCCCAGATACACAACCTAACCTTATGCCTTAAAGAGCTGGAAAAAGAACAGGAAATAAAACCCAAAACCAGCAGAAGACAGGAAATAATAAAGATTAGAGCAGAAATTAATGCTATCAAAACCAAAAAAGCAGAACAGATCAATGAAACCAGAAGCTGATTCTTTGAAAGAATTAACAAAATTGATAAACCACTAGCCAGTTTGACCAAAAAGAAAAAGGAAAGGACCCAAAAAAATGAAATCAAGAACGAAAGAGGAGCGATCACAACCAACATAGCAGAAATAAAAACAATAATAAGAGAATACTATGAGCAATTATATGCCAATAAAATGGGCAACCTGGAAGAAATGGACAAATTCCTAGAAACACATATACTACCAAAACTGAAACAGGAAGAGAGAGAGGAAAACCATAAGGGACTCTTAAAAACTGAGAATAAACTGAGGGTTGATGGGGGGTGGGAGGGAGGGGAAAGTGGGTGATGGGCATTGAGGAGGGCACCTGTTAGGATGAGCACTGGGTGTTCCATGCAAACCAATTTCACAATAAATTTCATATTAAAAAATAATAAATAAAATAAAACCCAAATGCTATAAACTCTGAAAAAAAAAAACCTGAAACAGGAAGAAATAGAAAATTTGAACAGACCCATAACCAGTAAAGAAATCAAATTAGTAATAAAAAACCTCCCAAGAAACAAGAGTCCAGGGCCAGATGGCTTTCCAGGGGAATTCTACCAAACATTTATGGAAGAGATAACACCTATTCTCTTGAAGCTGTTCCAAAAAACAGAAATGGAAGGAAAACTTCCAAACTCATTCTATGAAGTCAGCATTACCTTGATTCCCAAACTAGACAGAGATCCCACTAAAAAGGAGAACTACAGACCAATTTCCCTGATAAACATGGATGCAAAAGATATTAGCCAACCGAATCCAACAATACATTAAAAAAATTATTCACCGTGACCAAGTGGGATTTATACCTGGGATGCAGGGCTGGTTCAATATCCGCAAAACAATTAACGTGATTCATCACATCAATAAAAGAAAGGACAAGAACCATATGATCCTCTCAATAGGTGCAGAGAAAGCATTTGACAAAATACAGTATTCTTTCTTGATCATACTTCGAGGTCATAAAAGCCATATATGAAAGACCCAACACTGATTCCACACTCATTGGGGAAAAACTGAGAGCTTTCCTCCTAAGGTCAGTAACAAGACAGGGATGTCCACTCTCACCAGTTATTCAACATAGTATTGGAAGTCTTAGCCTCTGCAATCGGACAATACAAAGAAATAAAAGGCATCCAAATCGGCCAGGAGGAGGTCAAACTTTTACTCTTTGCAGATGACATGACACTGTATATGGAAAACCCTAAAGATTCCACCAAAAAACTGCTAGAACTGATTCATGAAGTGAGCAAAGTTGCAGGATATAAAAATCAATATACAGAAATCAGTTGCATTCTTATACACCAACAATGAAGCAAAAGAAACAGAAATCAAGGAATTGATCCCATTTACAGTTGCACCAAAAACCATAAAATACCTAGGAATAAATCTAACCAAAGAGGTGAAAAATCTATACGCTGAAAACTATAGAAAGCTTATGACAGAAATTGAAGAAGACATAAAAAAAATGGAAAAAGATTCCATGCTCCTGGATAGGAAGAACAAACATTGTTAAAATGTCAATACTACCCACAGCAATCTACATATTCAACGCAATCCCTATCAAAATAACACCAGCATTCTTCACAGAGCTAGAACAAACAATCCTAAAGTTTGTATGGAACGCGAAAAGACCCCAAACAGCCAAAGCAATCTTGAAAAAGAAAGCCAAAGCAGGAGGCATCACAATCCCAGACTTCAAGCTATACTACAAAGCTGTAATCATCAAGACAGTATGGTACTGGCACAAGAACAGACACTCAGATCAATGGAACTGAATAGAGAACCCAGAAATGGACCTACAGACATATGGCCAACTAATCTTTGACAAAGCAGGAAAGACTATCCAATGGAATAAAGACAGTCTCTTCAGCAAGTGGTGCTGGGAAAACTGGACAGCGACATGCAGAAGAATGAACCTGGACCACTTTCTTACACCATACACAAAAATAAACTCAAAATGGATGAAAGACCTAAATGTAAGACAGGAAGCCATCAAATTCCTCAAGGAGAAAGCAGGCAAAACCTCTTTGATCTTGCCCGCAGCAACTTCTTACTCAACACGTCTCCAGAGGCAAGGGAAACAAAAGCAAAAATGAACTACTGGGACCTCATCAAAATAAAAAGCTTCTGCACAGTGAAGGAAACAATCAGCAAAACTAAAAGGCAACCAACAGAATGGGAGAAGATATTTGCAAATGACATATCAGATAAAGGGTTAGTATCCAAAATCTATAACGAACTTATCAAACTCAACACCCAAAACACAAATAATCCAGTGAAGAAATGGGCAAAAGACATGAATAGACACTTCTCCAAGGAAGACATCCAGATGGCCAACCGACACATGAAAAAATGCTCAACATCACTCATCATCAGGGAAATACAAATCAGAACCACAATGAGATACCATCTTACACCTGTCAGAATGGCTAACATTAACAACTCAGGCAAAAACAGATGTTGGTGAGGATGTGGAGAAAGAGGATCTATCTCTTTTGCACTGCCAGTGGGAATGCAAGCTGGTGCAGCCACTCTGGAAAACAGTATGGAAGTTCCTCAAAAAGTTAAACATAGAAATACCCTACGACCCTTGGTGCAGCCACTCTGGAAAGCAGTGTGGAGGTTCCTCAGAAAATTAAAAATAGACCTACCCTATGACCCAGCAATAGCACTGCTAGGAATTTACCCAAGGGATACAGGAGTACTGATGCATAGGGGCACTTGTACCCCAATGTTTATAGAAGCACTCTCAACAATAGCCAAATTATGGAAAGAGCCTAAATGTCCATCAACTGATGAATGGATAAAGAAATTATGGTTTATATACACAATGGAGTACTACATGGCAATGAGAAAGAACGAAATATGGCCCTTTGTAGCAACGTGGATGGAACTGGAGAGTGTCATGCTAAGTGAAATAAGCCATACAGAGAAAGACAGATACCATATGTTTTCACTCTTATGTGGATCCTGAGAAACTCAACAGAAACCCAAGGAGGAGGGGAAAGAAAAAAAAAAAAAAAAAAAAAAAAGAGGTTAGAGTGGGAGAGAGCCAAAGCATAAGAGACTCTTAAAAACTGAGAACAAACTGAGGGTTGATGGGGGGTGGAAGGGAGGGGAGGGTGGGTGATGGGTATTGAGGAGGGCACCTTTTGGGATGAGCACTGGGTGTTGTATGGAAACCAATTTGACAAAAAATTTCATATATTGAAAAAAATAAAATAAAATAAATTAAAATAAAATAAAATAAAATAAAATAAAATAAAATAAAAAAGAAATACCCTACGACCCAGCAATTGCACTAGTAGGTATTTATCCATGGGATACAGGTGTGCTGTTTCGAAGGGACACATGCACATGGAAAGAGCCCAAATGTCCATCGATGGATGAATGGATAAAGAAGATGTGGTATATATATACAATGGAGTATTACTCAGCAATCAAAAAGAATGAAATCTTGCCATTTGCAACTAAATGGATGGAACTGGAGCGTATTATGGTAAGTGAAATTAGTCAGAGAAAGACAAAATTCACATGACTTCACTCATATGAGGACTTTAAGAGACAAAACAGATGAACATAAGGGAAGGGAAACAAAATATAAAAACAGGGAGGGGGACAAAACAGAAGAGACTCATAAATATGGAGAACAAACAGAGGGTTACGGGAGGGGGTGTGGGAGGGGGGATGGGCTAAATGGGTAAGGGGCATTAAGGAATCTACTCCTGAAATCATTCCTTCACTGTATGCTAACTAATTTGGATGTAAATTAAAAAAAAAAAAAAAAAAACAGGATATACAAGGGGCACCTGGGTGGCTTAGTCAGTAAAGCATCCAACTTCAGCTCAGGTCATGATGTTGTGGTTTCTGAGTTAGAGCCCCAAATCTGGCTTACTGCTGTCAGTGCAGAGCCTGCTTTGGATATTCTGTCTCATCTTTCTGCCTCTTTCCAGCTCATGCTCTCTCTCAAAAATAAACAAGGATTTAAAAACAAAAAATAAATTAAAAAAAAAAAAACCTTTGGAAAACACACACACACACACACACACACACACACACACACCCCAGAATATCCAAATAGCCAATAAACCTGTGAAAAGATGCTGGACATCATTACCCATCAGGGAAACAAATTAAAACTGCGATGAGGAGTGCCTGGGTGGTTAAGCAACCAACTTCAGTTCAGGTCATGATCTCACAGCTCGTGAGTTTGAGCCCCACGTGGGGGCTCTGTGCCCTCAGCAAAGAGCCTGCTTGGAATTCTCACTTTCTCCTCTCTCTCTGCCCCTCCCCTAATTGTGCTTTCTCGCTCTCAAAATAAATAACCTTAAAAAAAAAAAAAAAACTGCGATGAAATTCCACTACATAACCACCAGAATAATTAAAAGACTGGCAATCTCAACAGAGCCAATGTGGAGCAACTCTCATACATTGCTGGATGGATTGGTACAACCACATGAGAAATTGGTAGAATCTATTAAACAAATGCCCACCATATTATCTAGCAATTCCACTCCTAAATATTTAGCCAAGAGAAAAGCATTTACATGTTCACCAAAAACAGAGAATGTTCATAGCAGCAATACAATCTGTAACAGCCAAAAAATGTAAACTATCAAATGTCCATCAACAGTGTAAGCAATTAATACATTGCAATACATCCCCATGTAATGACAACTAAGTACAACTACAGTGGACAACTTGGACGAATCTCAGACATAATGTGGAAGAAGCCAGGCATAAAAGAGCACATGCTATACAATTCCATTCATATGTGAAGTTCAAGAATGGGTAAAACTAATGGCGATAGACTTCTGAACAGTGATTGTGGGAGAAATAACTGGGAAGGGGCATGAGGGAACCTTCTGGGGTGCTGGCCATGTTCTTTATGTTGCTTTAGGAAATTGTGTTACAGCTGTATACTTAGGATTTGTGCACTTTATGCTATATCTCCTAAAGATGTTTTTTAAAACTTTGAGAATCATGTTTTGGTAGAAACATGGAGCAATGAGAAGTTTCAAATATTGCTGTGCAAGCATAAATGTGCACACCCACTTAGGTAATTATTTTGGTACTACTGAGTAAAGTGTAGGATATCATATGAGCCAGCAATTCCACTGTCAGGTAGAGAAACTCATGCACATGTATCCGCTGTAAAAGAATGCTGTGGCAGCGCTGTGTACAAAGTCGGAAACTAGAAACAATTCAAACACCCATCATTAATTGAAGGGATGAATAACAAGGGTATAACTTCAAAGGATGTAATGCAAAGAAAACAAATGAACCACTACTATATTTAATATGACACTTGTCTAAAACATAGTTGTACAAATAAGCAAAATAAAAGACAAAAGACCATATGATAGCATTTGCAAAAGTTTTAAAACGAGGGAAAACCATAGTATAATATGTAGATATACAACCTAAGTGAAAAAACCTCATATATTTATCCAGTCACCCAAAACATAATCACACGACCACCACGGGGACAGACAGCTAGAGGTAACCCATAACCAAAGCAACAGGGCCAACACCCTGGGCCTCAACGGTCACATAAGCACAACCACACATTTACCAAGAGGACATTCAGTCACAACCGCACTGACACAGGCACCACACGCCCGCAGATGGTCGCACAGTCACAATCACACTATCCACAGATAAAACCACATAGAATTCACAAGTACCCCCAACTGTACTCTGCAGCACACAGTCACAGAGTCGCACAATCACACGCCCTAACGGGAACAAACACTATTATTACATCTACCGAGTCACAAGCTCCCCACACCTTCACACACAATGCCGCACGTGGTCCCAATCACTCACTCACTCTCTCCCTTTCTCACACACACAAACACCACCGAGTCACATCCAATCACACCAGAACAGTCACGAGCTCCCAGACCGTGCTGCACACGGGTAATCACTGGAAGCACACACCACAGGAACAGCTAGTCACAACCACACGGTCATTCACTACATACTACCAGCCAGACACAATCACACAACTTCAATCTTACCTCCTCCACCGTACAGAGCCGAGCCTCCGGCCCCGCCCTCTCCTAGGGAGCCTCACCCCAGGCCTTCCAAGCTTCCAAAACAGCGGTACCCTCCACAGCGCTGCAACAGTTGTGGGTGCAGACCTGAGGGTACCGCCAGCGCGTGACTTGGAGGCTGAATTCACGCGAGAATCACAACGATGCCGAGGAGTCCTCTGGGAAATGTAGTCAGAAACTTACCTGTGGCAGGCAAGATGGCTCCCGGTCGCCAGAATTTCTGTCAGGGGTTAGCTGAGGCCCTGCTTAAAGGATTGCGCCCCCTCATGGAACCGTGCACCGGAGGCCTCACAAAGACTGGCACGGCCTTAGGCAGTGGCTTCCAAAAGCTACTCTGACGTGTTTGAAATGGGGTTCCTTCTCCGGCCCACCCTCCTATCCTCAGGAGTTGTACGGACTCAGGAAGAGGAGGGCTAGTTTGGTTTAGGTAAGATAATTCGCACCATTGAGCCTTCTGGGAAATGTAGTTCGGAGCAGGGAGAGCGTTGGATGGACCCTTTGAAATTCGTCTTGCTTCTTCACTGCTTGCGCCTGGCTACACCCCAGAGACTTCTTGGGAGGGTCATTGCGCCCAAGGAGTGCGCAGACTTCTTTGGTCGCTTTTTCGGCCTTTGTTCAGGCGGGAGTTTGGCGTGGGGCTCCTCTGTGCAAACGAGTTGTGGGATCTGAGCTTCTGAGACTTAAAGCTAGGGTGACCAAAAGGGAGGAGACTGGAAACCTGCAACGGGATTGGGGAGGTCCAAGGGGAGGAATTGCTAAACGTGAAACGGGTTTGGAAACGCCAAAAGGGAGGGGTTTGCGACGTTGCAAAGGGGGCTGGTATTATTCTGTGCTATTGATTTGTGTGTGAAAGTCTGGGCCTGAGGAGAGTGATGGGGTGGTGAGTCAGCCTTTGCGGGAAGCAAGTAATGGGATTCCAGGTGTGTGTGATTTAAGGTGTTGGGGGGTCGTGGGGAGAGGGAGAAACAGTACTCAGGAGTTTGTGTCTGGGTGTGTAATTGGTAATTTAAATAAATATCATTGTATGACTGGGATTGTATCTTGGAGATAATCTCTGAGCCACAATAATAAAACAGTAACAAGGATAGATTTTCCTAGAATGTGTTTTTTCTTTAAAATATTTTTTTTTATAACTTTTTTTTTAATTTTTTTTCAACGTTTATTTATTTTTGGGACAGAGAGAGACAGAGCATGAACGGGCGAGGGGCAGAGAGAGAGGGAGACACAGAATCGGAAACAGGCTCCAGGCTCTGAGCCATCAGCCCAGAGCCCGACGCGGGGCTCGAACTCACGGACCGCGAGATCGTGACCTGGCTGAAGTCGGACGCTTAACCGACTGCGCCACCCAGGCGCCCCTCTTTAAAATATTTTTTAATGTTTATTTATTTTTGACAGAGAGAGAGAGAGAGAGAGAGAGAGAGAGAGAGAGAGAGCGCGAGCATGAGCGGGGGAGGGGCAGAGAGAGAGGGAGACAGAATCTGAAACAGGCTCCAGGCTCCGAACGGTCAGCACGGGGTCCCACGCGGGGCTCGAACTCATGACCTGAGCCGAATTCGGACGCTCAACCGACTGAACCACTCAGGCACCCCTGTTTTTTTAAGTATTTTGGTGGGAGAAAGTTTACATAATTGAGCTGATAAGTGACTTAAAGCCTGACTTTTGGGTAAAACCAGTAGCATTGTTATGGAATTGAAATAAAATTAACATTGTTCTCTTAAAAGAGAAAGTATTTGAAAAGGACTTTTTTTTGTTTATTTATTTTTAAAATTTTTTTTAACGTTTATTCATTTGGGGGAGGGGCAGAAAGAGAGACATACACCTAGAATCCGAAGCAAGCTCCAGGCTCTGAGCTGTCAGCACAAAAGACTGCTTGGGGCGCAAACCCATGGACGGGGAGTTCATGACCTGAGCTGAAGTGGGCCCTTAAGAGACTCAGCCACCCAGGCGTCCCTGTTGTTTTTGTTTTTGTTTTTTAAATGAACTGCTTGCTCTACTTAAAGTACAGACCTTGGAGACATAGCAGTTCAGTCTTCTGTGTTCTTTTAATGTCCTTGTGATGGGATATAGGTCTAAAGGAGCTGATTTGTGAAATCCTGGGCTAAGAAATAAAGCATGAAGGTAGTGTGGACCATTGCAATAGCAGAGAAGTAAATTAGTGTCATTCCCATTTTATGAAGAGAAAAACTTGGCTTAGAGAGATCAAGGAATATAAGTTTATAGTTCCTTAAGGAGCCTACTCAGACAAACTAATTTAGTAATTCCCTCCGCTTACCCTCAGACCAGGTGGATTTTATTAGGTGTAAAAATAGATTGTTCCTAATTGCAAAGATGCTTTATCCAGATATGTTACTACAGTTACTTTTAACATTATTTTGTTTTGTCTTTTAAATATTTGTTTGTTTGTTTATAGTTTTGAGAGAAACAGTGGGGAAGGGAGAGAGAGAATCCCAAACAGGCTAAGTGCTGTCAGCGCAGAGCCCCCTGCCGGACTCGATCTTACTAACCATGAGAGCATGACCCGAGGCGAAATCAAGTGTCAGGTGCTTAACCAACTGAGACACCCAGGCGCCTGTAAACATTTTATTTTTAAGTAATCTACACCCAACATGGGCACAAACTCACAACCCAGAGATCAAGAGTTGTATAGTCCACTGACTAAACCAGCCAGGCACCCAACATAATTTTAAATAAAAAGGAGAATGTAAGGTAGTTGGGTCTAAAATTCCTGTAAGTTTTATATATACAAACAAAAACTTAGAATAGGATAAAATTCTTCAGGATAATCTTAGCAAAAAAAAAATCCTATTTAAGAAAAGGTTTAAAACCCTATGAGGATACACAAAAAAAGACTTAAATGAAAAATTATACCATATTCTTGAATAGAAATCCTTTATTATAAAAAATGTCATTTAAATTAATTTATGAATTTAACATGATCCCATAGAAAATATCTTTCTCTAGATAGGTAGGGGTTATTTTAAAGTTCAAGTGGAGGGGCACCTGACTGGCTCATTTGGAAGAGCATGTAACTCTTGATCTCAGGGTCATTAGTTTGAGCCCCATGTTGGGTGTAGAGATTACTTAAATAAGTATTTAAAAAATAAAGGTCAGGGTGTCTGGGTGGCTCATTGGTTAAGCGTCTGACTTCAGCTCAGGTCATGATTTCAACATTCGTGGGTTTGAGCCCCACATCAGTCTCTATGCGGACAGATAGTTCAGACCCTGGAGCCTGCTTTGGATTCTGTGTCTCCTCTCTCTCTCTCTCTGCCCTATACCACTTGTACTCTCTCTCTCTCTCTCTCTCTCAAAAATAACATTAAAAAAAAAAGTTCAAATGTAAAAACAAAGGCAAGAACAGACAATCTAATTGGAAGAAAAAAAGCAATGTGGGGCATATGGGACTAGTCTTATAACAAAACATATGCTAAAACTTCAAAATTTAAATAATACGGGATTGTCATCTGAATGGACAGACCAGTGGAACAAAATAGAGAATCCAAAAATAGAACTAAATGAAGGATTCTAGTGTATGGTGAATGGGGCATCTCAAATCAGTTGGGAAAAAGATGGACTTTTCAATAAAGGTAATAGGGACAATTTGATTTTCTAGAAAGAAGAGGATGGATTATGCCATGTACTGAATCCAGAATTAATTCCAAATGGGTCAAAATTTAAAATTGAAACAAAAAACTTAAATTACAAAGACTGAAACCTTGAGTGAATTACTTTATAACCATGGAGGAGGGAAAGCCTTTCTAAACTTCAAAAACTAAAAATCAAAACATAGAAGATTAATTATCCCTACTACATGAAAAAAAAAGTTAAAGTGACAAACTGGAAACATATTTGCATTTTGTGTTACAAACAAATGACTAAGCTCCCTAATGTATTAGGAGCACCAAAAAAAAAAAAAAAAAAAAAAAAAAAAGATTTAAAGAAAGACTAACAACCCAATAAGAATGGAAAAGAGATTAACAAACAAAACATAGAACATAGTCCCATGTTCTCAAATATGTGAAAATACACCCAATCTCATTCACAATCAGATAAATTCCATTAGACATATATGGAGATATTTATTCTTACGGACTAGAATGGCAAAAATTCCCCAAAGATGAAAACCTTTATTGTTAGAGGGACTGCAGATTGTTACAAACTTTTTGAAAGACAATTTGGCAACATCTTTCAAAATTCCAATTGCATTTAACTTTCACTGAGCAATCCCCTCTGGGATTTTATCCTACAGTTATGATGATGTATATCCAATATTATACATATAACAGTCTTCACAATGCAAAATATTGATAATTAGCCATAAATAAGCCATTGAACATAGTGCAACACTATGTAATTGGAGAGAAAACTGAGAACACTGTCTATGGCCTGATACAAAAAGTCTCCGAAATATATTAAATAAAAACAAAAAGAAGATGCAGAACCTTATGTTATAATATTCTACTTTTTGTATAACAAAGGGGAGGAGTGCATATGAATAAATATTTGTGTTTGCATGAAGAACTGAAATTTGCAAAAGAAACTAGTAAAAGTGATTTCTGTGGCAGCCATTGGTGGCACGAGGGTGGGTAGCGACAAAGAAAGGAGTAATTTTTCACTGGGACATACTCTTTATTTTTTATTTACTTAAAAAAATATTTATTTTGAGAGAGAGCGTGCTCGTGAGCAGGGGAGGGGCAGAGAGAAAAAGGGAGAGAGAGAATCCCAAGCAGGCACCACACTGTCCGCGCAGAGCCTGATGCAGGGCTCAATTCCACGAACCATGAGATCATGACCCGAGCCAAAATCAAGAGACAGACATTCAACCAACTGAGCCACCCAGGTGCCCTGGCACATACTCTATACATAAGCTTTCATTTATTGTCACCTTTACATGAGAAAGAAGAGTTGACTTCTTCACATTCTTTCCAAAAACATCACAACTGCATTCTTGACAATTTCCTTGGCTTCCTTGAGACCACTCTTTCATTTTTCTAATTCTAATCCTCTGATCACTAAAACAAATAACAACAGCAACAAAAATATCCATGAATTGTTTTTCCACTTGTCTTTTTATTTTTTTATATGAAAAAAATTTGTTTTAACGTTTGAGAGAGAAAGAGACAGACCTTGAGCAGCAGAGAGCAGAGAGAGGAGACAGAATCTGAAGCAGGTTCCAGGCTCTGAGCTGTCAGCACTGAGCCCCCTGTGGAGCTCGAACTCACAAACTGGGAGATCGTGACCTGAGCCAAAGTCTGACGCTTAACTGACTGAGCCACCTAGGTACCCCTTTCCACTTGCCTTTTTAAAGTTAGGATTCTGTCATTGACCATCTCCTCTTATGTGTACTTTGTTTTGTTTTGTTTTCTTTTCTTTTGTTTTTCAGCAACCATATCCATATCATAGCTTTGGCAATATTTACTGGCTCATGAGCATCAAATTTGTTTCCATTCTAGGACTATCTTTTTTTTTTTTTTAATTTACCATTTCAACCATTTTTATTTTTTTTAATTTTTTTAAATTTTATTTTTTATTTTTTTTAATTTACATCCAAATTAGTTAGCATATAGTGAAACAATGATTTCAGGAGTAGATTCCTTAATGCTTCTTACCCATTTAGCCCATCTCCCCTCCCCCCAACCCCTCCAGTAACCCTCACTTTGTTCTCCATATTTATGAGTCTCTTCTGTTTTGTCCCCCTCCCTGTTTTTATATTATTTTTGTTTCCCTTCCCTTATGTTCATCTGTTTTGTCTCTTAAAGTGAAGTCATGTGATTTTTGTCTTTCTCTGACTGACTCATTTCACTTAGCATAATACCCTCCAGTTCCATGCACGTAGTTGCAAATGGCAAGATTTCATTCTTTTTGATTGCCGAGTAATAGTCCATTATATGTATGTATATACCACATCTTCTTTATCCATTCATCCACCGATGGACATTTGGGGTCTTTCCATACTTTGGCTATTGTTGATAGTGCTGCTATAAACATTGGGGTGCATGTGTCCCTTCGAAACAGCACACCTGTATCCCGTGGATAAATGCCTAGTAGTGCAGTTGCTGGGTTGTAGGGTAGTTCTATTTTTAGTTTTTTTTTGAGGAACCTCCGTGCTGTTTTCCAGAATGGCTGCGCCAGCTTGCATTCCCATCAACCATTTTTAAATGTACAGTTCAGTGGCATTAGTACATTCACATTATTGTATTAGCGTCACCACTATCCATCCCCAGAAATCTTTCATCACCCTAAACTTAAACTCTGTACCCATTAAACAATAATTAGCCATCTACCTTCCCTTCATCCCCTTGTAACCACTCTGCTACTTTCTGTCTCTATGAATTTGACTATAGGTTCTGCTCATGTAAATGAAACCATACAATATTTTTTTGTGTCTGGATTATTTAACTTGGCATATAATATTTTAATGGTTCATTCTTGTACTCTGTATCAGAATTTCATTCATTTTGAAGGCTGAATAATATTTCATTGTACATTCATATCACATTTTGTTTATCCACTTATCTGTTGAAGGATATTTGAGTTGTTTTCATCTTTTGGTTATTGGGAATAATGCTTAAGTGAACATGGCTCTACAGATAAGTTTTTGAAACCCTGCTTTCAGTTCTTTTGTGTGTATACCTAGAAGTGGAAATACTGGATCGTATGATAACTAAGTGTTTAATTTTTTGAGGAACTGCCATCTGTTCTCCTCAATGGCTGCATCATTTTATATTCCTTCTGGCAGTGCGCAAGGATTCCAATTTCTCCATATCCTCACCGACTCTTGTTATATTCTGGGTTTTTTTCTTTAGATAACAGCCATCCTAATGGGTGTGAAGGGTGTCTCATTGTAGTTTCCGTTTGCATTTCTTTGATGACTAATAATGTTAAGCATCTTTTTGTGTACTCATTTTTTAATTGAGTTGTTTGTTTTATTGTATTGAATTATAGTTCTTTATACATTTTGATCAGATACATGATTCACAAATATTTTCTCCCATTCTGTAGATTACCTTTTCACCCTGTTTATAGTATCCTTTTTTGCACAAAAGTTTTTAATTTTGAGGAAGTCCAATTTGTTTGTTTTGTTGCCTATGCTTTTAGTGTCATGTTCAGGAAATCATTGCCAAATTCAGTGTCATGAAGATTTTCCCTCATATATTCTTTTAATAATTTTATAGTTTTAGTTCTTTTGTTTAGGTCTTATATCCCTTTTCAGTTAATTTTTTTATGTGGTGTAAAGTAAGGATCTAACTTCATTATTTTGCATGTGAATATCCAGTTTTCCCAGCACCATTAGATTATTTCCAAGCTTATGCTAACATATTTGTAATAGATATCCTGGTTGTTTTGAGGGTTCCCAAGATTACCCTAAAGTTTGATGATTCAGTGAAGGCATTACAAGACCCAGAAAAGCTGTTATATTCGTGGTTATGATTTATTACAGTGAAAGGATACAAATTAAAACCAGCAAAGGAAAAATGAGCATAGGGTAGAGTCTGGAGAGAATAGGCATAAGCTTCTGGTTGTTCTCTCCCAGTGGAACTGCACAGAGAACACTTAATTCTCCCAGAAATGGTGTGTAACAGACAGCACATGTTGTTGCCAACTAGGATAACGTGTTGCCAACTAGAATAACGTACTTGAGCCTTGGCGTCCAGAGTTTTTATTGGGGGTTGGTCACATAGGTATGAGCACTCACAATGAATGACCTTAGCTCTTCAGTCTCTAGCCTCCCCCCACCTCCCTCCCAGAGGTCAAACTGATGCAACATAGCTCAAAACTCCAGGCATGCAAAAAGCAGGTACTCCCATAAATCACATTGTTAACATAAAATATCTGACGTAGCTTTAGGTTTCTGAGATTCAAAGACACCCTTATTAGGCAGGATATTCCAAGGGCTCAGAGGCTGTCTCCCAGGAGCTAGTCACAGACCAATCCTTTTTTTTTTTTTTTTTTTTGAAACATGTAAGGTTTGAGCATCCCAAGCATGCTGATGCTTTACTACACTCTTTACTACACACTTGTATAGATAGATTTGCATGTATGTGCTAGTTTATTTATGGTAAATCCCAAAATTGGAAGTGCTGAGCCAGAGGTTAAATGTATTCATAATTTTTATAGAAAGAGGTGAATTGCTGTTCAAAAATGTTAGCCCAATTTATAGTCCTACAAGAAGGTAAACGAAACTGCCTGTTTTATATTCTATAAAGTAGAATATTCAGCAAATAGATATCAACAAATAGATATGGAGTGCTATTATACAATAGGCACTTTTATTCAACAAATAGATATCGAGTGCTAATTATATAGGCACTCAAGATGCATCAACAAATAGATATCAAGTGCTAATTGTACAATAGGCACTCAAGATACATCAGTAAAAAAACCAGAAATCCCCATCTTCAAGGGGATTTCTATGTAATGTTGTCAGATAGTAGAGGGTGGAAAGAGACAGTAATCAAATATATAAACTCATATATATATATGAAATCAGATGGTAATAAATGGTATAGAAAACAATGAAGCAGAGAAAGCAATAATGAGAGGACAGATGCAACTTTAAATAGAGTTGTCAGGTATGATCTCACTGTGAAGGTCAAATCTGGCAAATATTTGAAGGGGGAGAAGGGAGAGAAACATGGAAATTTGGGAGAAGACCATTCTAGGCAGAAGAGACAGCTAATACAAAGGCCCTGAAGTGGGGGACTGAACTTAAGGTTAAAGGCACAGCCCTCCAGACTTCCAGATCTGCCCAAGACCTACATCAACTGCAAGTTTAGGGGTTCCATGGCTACCCTCACTTCAGACCAGCTGGCTACAAATTTTCAGGTCCCTTGGATGCCCTCAATTTTGATAACTTGCTATAGCAACTCAGGGAACTTGGGAAAACACTGTACTTGTTATTGCAGTTTTATTATAGCAAAATGATACAAATCAGAACCAGCCAAAAGAGCAAAATCTGGGACTTAGAAGGTCCCAAATGTCAAAGCTTCCATGTCTCCGTGGGTGTATTACCCTCCCAGTATCAATGAGTGGCAATACGTGCATGGAGTATTGCCAATCCAGGAAGCTCACCCAAGCTTCTATGTCCAGAATTTTTATCAATGCTTTATCACATTGGCATGATTTATTGAATCATTGGCAATGTGAATGAACTCAATTTTCAGCCCTCCTCCACTCCCTAGAGGTTAGGCTGTAGTGTGGCTCAAAGCCCTGAATGTCTAATCACACAGTTGGGTCTTTCTGGTGTGGGCCAGTCCCTACACTGAGTCATCTCCTTAGTGTAAACTCTTTTTTTAATGTTTATTTATTTGAGAGAGAGAGCAAGTGGGGGAGGGGGAGGAAGAGAGAGGGAGACAGAATCAATCCTAAGCAGGCTTCACACTGTCAGCACAGAGCCCGAGGCAGGGCTCAATCCCATGAACCGCGAGATCATGACCTGGGCTGAAACCAAGAGTTGGACGCTTAACCAACTGAGCCACCCAGGTGCCCCTCCTTAGCATACACTATTGAGGGGTCCACCATAAATCACCTCATTATCATAATGCATCAGATGTGGCCTGAGGGGGCTTCCATGAACAGAACATTCCTATCATTTGATAAATTCTAAAGGTTGAGAGGTTACCTTCTGGGAGCCCAGACAAAGGCTTTAGGTAAAGTTAATTCTTCACTACACATCCTCTCACTAGTCTTGAGAAGAGTTATGTAGTCGAATGCAACAAGAAAACTAGTATTTCAGTTTGGTTTTTTTTTTTTTTTCCCCTGGAGACATTTCTCAAGTTTTTTTCCTGCTACATTCTAAACTTGCTTTTCTTTATACTTGTTAGTTAGCTCTCATCCTAGGATATTATCTTATCATCCCTCTTGGGTATTTTCCTGCATTTCTCTCCTGTGTGATATTTCTTCTGTCCTTGATGTCATCTCTTCCTTTCTCTTGAGCTACTAAAATTGACCCTTGAACAACACTGATTTGAACTGCATGAGTCCACTTATATGTGGATTTAAAAAATATATATACAGTAGAGTACTGTAAATGTATTTTCCTTATGATTTTCTTAATATTTTCTTCAGTTTACCTTATTGTAAGAATACAGTATATAATACATATACCAAATAAATGTTAATCAACTACTTATGTTATCAATAAGGCATGTGGTCAACAGTTGGCTATTAGTAGTTAAGTTTTGGGGGAGTCAAAAGTTACAGAGGACTTTTGGCCGTGTGAGGCCAGCACCCCTAACCCCCACATTGTTCAAGGGTCAACTGCACCTCATTTTTGTGGAATACATCCTCCAGTAATGTCCTGGATAAAGTATTTGGGCCTCTGAATGTATAAAAAGTCTTTGTTTTATCTTCTCAGTCGATGAATAATTTGGCTAGATTTACACTTTTAAGTTAAAATTGTTTTCCCTCAGAATTTTGAATGCATTGTACTAAATAGCTTAACATAAACACGGTGTCTATCCTGGGAAGTTTGTGACCTTTGGATACTTGTACTTTTGTATAGGACAGGTTTTTCCCTCTTTGTATTTAGGATGATCTTCTTATCCCCAGAATTAAGAAATTTAATAATGATATGCATTAGTGTGGGTCTTTTTAAAAAAACTGTTTTTGGACACTTGTGTGTTTTTTAATATGGAGACTCACAATGTATAGTTTTAGGAAATTTTCTTGTTTTAGTTCTTCAGTATTTTCTGTAATTTTATTCTCATTCTGGTTGTCTTTATTATTTATTATAAAAAAATTCCAAATATACCCAGAATTAAAGAGAACTATTTTTAGATAATTTTTGAAGCATTTTGTATTTATCCTCTTCTTTTCTTTTTTCTTTTTAAAGTTTATTTATTATTTTTAGTAATCTCTACACCCATTGTGGGGCTTGCACTCATAACCCTGAGATCAAGAGTCTCATGATCTACTGACTAGGCCAGCCAGGGACTCCTATGCTCTTATTTTCTAATCTTCCCCCTACTGTTAGGGTGGCCGGTGACAAGGGTGGCAAGAATTGCACAGAGTGGAGCAAAAAGCAAGACAGAGTTTATTCACTGTCCAAGAGAGGAGAAGGGCCAGACATCTAGACAAATGTCAGCCCCAAGTTTCTGTCAAGCTGGGCCTTTTTAAGGGTTCTGAAGTATGTTGAGAGGGTTGTAGGTGGGCCTATGGAAGGTGGGTATGGGGAGGGGGTCGACTCCTGGCCAGATAGAACAGGAGGTGGCAGGTTTTCAAGGGGCTGGGATGTGGGTTGTGATCAGGCTAGAGAAGAATACATTCTCTGAGAACGTAGGGCCCCCATAACCTAGAAAAACAGAGTTAAGGCCAAATGCTGCACCTGTGAGTTTTGTCTGTAAGTGTGGCTGGGGAGAGGTGGGGGCTTTGAATAGATTGCTTTTACCTACTTTTCTAACTCTGTACTTTTCTGCATTTTGGGAAATTTACTCAACTTTTTTCTTCCTTTTTTTTTAAACCTTTTATTTATTTCTTTTTTTTTTTCTTTTTCAAGTTTTTATTTCATTTCCAGTTAGTTAACATACAGTGTAATATTAGTTTTAGGTGTCAAATTCAGTGATTCAACACCCAGCCCTCATCACAAGTGCCCTGCTTAATACCTATCACCCATTTAACCCATCCCCTCACCCTATTACCTTCTTTCAAATTGATGATTTTGGGTTGCCTGGGTGGCTCAGTCGGTTAAGTGTTTGACTTTGGCTCAGGTCATTTGTGAGTTTGAGCCCTGCATCAGACTGTGTGCTGACAGCTTGGAGCCTGGAGCCTGCTTTGGATTCTATGTCTCCATCTGTCTCTGCCCCTCCCCCATTCACACTCTGTCTCTCTGTCTCTCTCTGTCTCTCTGTCTCTCTCTCTCTTTCTCAAAAATAAATAAACATTAAAAAATTAAAAATAAATTGATGATTTCCAAAAATATATTTCTGTATAAGACATGATTATTTTCATTGCTTCATTGCTGCAGTATTTGCTGTTGGCTTTCAGTGTAGTGTTTATTTGTAAAGTTTCTTCTGGTCCTGGCATTATAGATCTAGTTTTCATGTTCAAGGTGTCCCTGAATTATTTTGTGATCATTGACTGTCCTTTCAAATTTAACATGACCTGGGGCACCTGGGTGGCTCAGTCAGTTAAGCTTCCAACTCTTGGTTTCAGCTCACGTCATGATCTCAGGATTCGTGGTTTCAAGCCCCTCATCAGGCTCTGCACTGACAGTGCGGAGCCTGCTTGGTATTCTCTCTCTCTCTCCCTCTCCCTCTGTCCCTTCCCAGCTTGTGCCCAAGCTCTTTCTTTCTCTCAAAATAAATAAACTTAAAAAAATTTAATATGACCTAAAAAGTTGATTATAACATCTGAGCCCATCATTTGAAAAGGGATAGGAAGGTGACTTAATCCCTGTTTTCATCTGCCGCTGCTTAGCCTCTTATCCCCAAGTCAGCTGTGACTTAGGTTTCTCTAGATGATAGATACCCTGTATCCTGCCAGAATGATATTGTGACAGTCATCTTGCTGGGAAGGTTGAGAGACCCACTGCTCTTTTGCATTTTTCCCCCCAGCCACATTCTGTGTATGCTTTGTGAAAAATCAACTTTATTGAGGTATAATTTAAATATAATAAAATGTACCCATTTTAATTGTTCAGAGAGTTTTGTGTATGATTATTTGAGAACTCTTTGCCTAACATAAGGTCAGGAAGTTCTTTTCTGTTTTCTTCTAAAAGTTTTAAAGTTTTACATTTTATTTTATTTTTTATTTTTTGAAGTTTATTTATTTTGAGAGAAAGAGTGAGTGACCAGGGAGGGGCAGAGAGAGAGGGCCTGCCCAAGGAGGGGCTCGATCTCATAACCACGAGATTGTGACGAGCCTATATCAAGAATTGGAGGCTTAACCAACTGAACCACCCAGGCACCCCAAGTTTTACATTTTAATTTAGACATATGACCCATTTTTTTAATGCTTATTTATCAATCTTGAGAGAGAGAGAGAGCAAACAGGAGAGGGGCAGAGAGAACTGGAGAGAGAATCCCAAGCAGGCCTCATTCCCAGCATGGAGCCCCTTGTGGGGCTCGATACACCCCTAGACATACGATCCATTTTGAGTTAATTCTTCTGTAAGGCTTATGATAAGATTTTTCATTCTTTTTTGTTTTGCATTTGATGTCCAATTGTTCCAACACCATTTGTTGAGAAAAGACTATTTTTTCTATATTTGAATTGCTTTTGCACTTTGGTCAAAAATCATTTGACTATATATAAGTACACTTATGGATTCTAATCTCTAATCTGTTTTGTTTATTTTTACCCCAATACAACACTACCCTTTAAAAATGGATTTACAGGGGCACCTGGGTGGCTCAGTCGGTTAAACGTCTGACATCATTTCCATTTTGATGCCTTTCCTTCTTCTTTTTAACTTAACTGTTTTTTTTTTTCTTATATCACTGGCTAGGACTTCTGGTATGACATTGAATATGACATTGAATACATATCATTGTATTGTTCCTAATCTGGAACAGAAGGCATTCATTCAGTGTCTTACCATGCATGAGATAGGTCCTCTATTAGTTTATGAAAGGTCATTTCTGTTCTAGCTTGCTGAGAGTTTCAATCATGAATAGACATTAAATTTTGTCAAATGTTTTTTTTCCTCTGCATTAATGGATATGATCATATTTTTTTGGTTTGTTACTATGGTGTATTACATTAATTAGTTTCCATATATTAAACCAGTGTTGCATCCCTGAGATTAAAACCAATTTGCTTTGATGCACTCTATATTGCTGTCTTTGATTTCTAACTTTTTGTTTAGCAGATTTGTGTCTATATTAATAAGAAACATTGGTCTATACTTTTTTGGGTATTGCCTTTGTCTGGTTTTACTTTCCAAGTAATGCTAGCTTTATAAAATGAGTTGGAACATTTTCCCTTCTGTTTTTTTTTTTTTTTTTTGCTAGAGATTGTGCAGAATTAACATTATATATATCCTTTAAGTATTTGGTAAATTACAACCACAAAACCATCTAGGCTAGAATTTTCTTTCTTGGAATATTTTAAACTATGAATTCAATTTTTTTCTTTTGTTAATTGAAGTATAGTTGTTATATAACATTATATAAGCTTAGGGTACATAACATGTTGATTTGGTGTGTTCATATATTGCAGTATAGTTGCCATTGTAGCATTGCTAGCACCTCTACCACATTACATAATTATAATTTTTGTGTGTGTGTGGTGGGACTAATTAAGATCTCATCTCTTAACAAGTTTGATGTTTATAATACAGCATTGTTGTTCATAATCACTATGCTGTGCACCAGATCTCCAAGACTTATTTATCTACTAGTTGCAACTTTGTACTCTTACACAATATATCTCTTATACCCCATCTCCTAGCTCTTGGTAACCACCATTTTACTCTCTGTTCTTATGATTTTTGGTTTTGGGGGTTTTTGGTTTTTTTAGATTTCACATGGAAGTGATATCATACAGTATTTATCTTTCTCTGTTTTATCTCTTTAGTATAAAATCTTCATAG
The DNA here is from genome assembly GCF_007474595.2 of Lynx canadensis. NCBI lineage: Eukaryota > Metazoa > Chordata > Mammalia > Carnivora > Felidae > Lynx > Lynx canadensis. The sequence goes on along the minus strand of NC_044317.1, from coordinate 44,746,269 downwards.
TCCATCCACATTGTTGCAAATGGCAGGATTTCCTTCTTTCTCGTGGCTGAATAACATTCATGTGTGTGCATGTGTGTGTGTGTATCACATCTTCTTTGTCGATTCATTGTTGAAGGGCACTTGGGTTGTTTCCACACCTTGGCTATTGTGAATAATGCTGTAATAAACATGGGAGTGTACATCTCTCCCATATACTATTTTCATTACCTTTGGGTATATACCCCAAAGTGGAATTTTTGGGTCATATGATAGTTTTATTTTTACTTACTAGTCTATAAGTGTTTATTTATTTTTGAGAGAGGGAGAGAGTGTGTGCATGCACTAGTGGGGGAGGGGCAGACAGGGAGAGAGAGGATCCAAAGTGGGCTCTGTGCTGACAGCAGAGAGCCTGATGCAGGGCTCAAACTCATGAACCGTGACATCATGACCTGAGTCAAGTCAGTCGCTAAACTGACTGAGCCACCCAGGGGCCCCTATTTTTTTAAATTTTTTAAAGTTTATTTCTTTATTTTGTGTGTGAGATAGAGGAGGAGTAGAGAGAGCAGGAGAGAGAGAGAATCTCAAGCAGACTCCATGCTCTGCTCTGAGCCTGACACAGGGCTAGATCCCTGACTGTAAGATCATGATCTGAGCGAAAATCAAGAGTTGGACACTCAGCTGACTGAGTCACCCAGGCACCCCATGATAGTTATATTTTTAATTTTTTGAGGAACCTCCATTTTGTTTTCCATAGTAGCTGAACAAATTTACATTGCCATCAACAGTATACAAGGGCTCCCTTTCTTCACCTCCTCACCCACTCTTGTTATCCCTTCTTGATGATAACCATTCTAACAGGTGTGAAGTGATATGTTGTGGTTTTGATTTGCCTTTCCCTGATAAGTAGTGATGTTGAGCATGTTTTCATGTACCTGTTAGCCATTTGGATGCCTTCTTTTGAAAAATGTCTGTATAGTTCCTCTGCCCACTTTTTATTTGGATTGTTTGGAGTTTTTTTGCTATTGAGTAGTATTCTTTACATATTTTGGATATTAAACCCCATCCAATAAATATATGACTTGCAAATATTTTCTCCCATTCTGTAGCTTGCTTTTCATTTTGTTGATTATTTCTTTTGCTGTGCTGAAGTTTTTAAGTTCTCTGTGGTCCCACTTACTTACTGATTTTTGCTTATTGCCTTTGCTTTTGGTGTCATATCCAAAAAAATCATTGTTAAGGCCAATGTTGTGGGACTTCTCTATGTTTTCTTCTAGGAGTCTTATGGTATGATATCTTTTTTTTTTTTTAAGTTATTTTCAGGCCTGGATGAGTTGGGTTTTTTTTTTAAGTTTATTTATTTTATTTATTTTTTTTATTTATTTTTTAAATTTTTTTTTCAACGTTTATTTATTTTTGGGACAGAGAGAGACAGAGCATGAACGGGGGAGGGGCAGAGAGAGAGGGAGACACAGAATCGGAAACAGGCTCCAGGCTCCGAGCCATCAGCCCAGAGCCCGACGCGGGGCTCGAACTCACAGACCGCGAGATCGTGACCTGGCTGAAGTCGGACGCTTAACCGACTGCGCCACCCAGGCGCCCCAAGTTTATTTATTTTTTGAGAGAGAGAGCATGAGCAGGGGAGGGGGAGAGAAAAGGGGACAGAGGATCCAAAGAAGGCTTTGTGCTGACAGCGGAGAGCTGGTGTGGGGCTTGAACTCACTAACTGTGAGATAATGATCTGAGCCAAAGTCAGATGCTTAACCAGCTGAGCCACCTAGGCACCTCTGGTATGGTATCTTGTGTTTAAGTCTTCCATCAGTTTCTAGTTAGTTTTTGTGAGTATAACAGGAGTCCCAATTCATTTTTCTGCAGGTGGTTATCCAGTTTTCCCATTACCACTTGTTGAAGAGACTATCCATTTGGTGTTCTTAGTTCTCCTTTTGAATATTAGTTCACTGTATATGTGGGGATTTAATTCTGGGCTCTAATCTGTTCCATTGCTCTGTTTTCTTTTTTGTTTTTTACTCTTTTATTATTTTATTTTAATTCCAGTATAGTTAACATACAGTGTTATATTAGTTTCAGGTGTGCAATATAGTGATTCAACAATTCCATGCATCACCCAGTGCTCTCCTCAATCCCCCATCCCCTCACCCACTTCCTCTCTGGCAACCTTCATTTCTCAATAGTTAAGTCTCTTGCTTGGTTTGTCTCTCTTTCTCTCTTTCTTTTCCTTTGCTCATTTGTTTTGTTTCCTAAATTCCACATATGAGTGAAATCATATGGCATTTATTTTTCTCTGACTGACTTATTCCACTTAGCATTATACTTTCTAGCTCCATGTATGTCATTGCAAATGCCAAGATTTCATTCTTTTTTATGGCTGAGTAATATATATACCACATCTTCTTCCATTCATATATAGATGGACACTTAGGATGCATCCATAATTTGATGTTTCTCTCTTTATGCCAGTACCATACTTTTTTATAGCTTTGTAGTATAGTTTAAAACAAGATGTGTGATGCCTCTGGCTTTTTTCTTTCTCATGTTTGCTGTGGCTATTCAGGGTTTTTTGTGGTTCCGTACAAAATTTAGGATTATTTTTTTCTGTCTCTGTGAAAGATGTCCCTGGAATTTTGATAGGGATTGCATTGAATATGTACATGGCTCTGGGTAGTGTGGACATTTTAACAATATTAATTTTTCCAGTCATAAACATGAGACATCTTTCTATTTGTATCTTTCTCAATTTCTTTCAACAAAATCTTATAGTTTTCATTGTACGGATCTTTTGCTTCCTTGGTTAAATCTATTCCTAAGTATTTTATTGTTTTCAATGTTATTCTGAATGGAATAGCTTTCCTTGCTTCTATTTCAGATATTTCTATATTTCAGTATATAGAAATGCCACTGATTTCCATATGTTGATTCTATTTATTTTTTATTTTTTTTATCTTTTTTGAAAAAATATTTCTTTATTTTGGGGAGACAGAGAGAGTGCAAGCAAGGGAGGGGCAGAGAGAGAGGGAAACACAGAATCCGAAGCAGTCTCCAGGCTCCCAGCTGTCAGCACAGAGCCTGATGTGGGGCTTGAACCCACGAAGTGTAGGATCATGACCTGGGCCGAAGTCGGACGCTCAACCAACAGAGCCACCCAGATGCCCCTATTTTTAATTTTTTTAAAGTTTTAATTAATTTATTTATTTTGAGAGAGAGAAAGGATGAGCGGGGGAGGGGCAGAGAGGGAGGAGAGAGCGAGAATCTGAAGCTGGCTGCGCTGTTAGTGCAGAGCCTGATGCAGGGCTTGAACTCATGAACCATGAGATCATGACCTGAGCCAAAGTCAGATGCTTAACCGACTGAGCCACCTATGCACACCATACATTGATTTTATATGCTGCAACTTTACTGAATTCTTTAATGAATACTAACTCATCAAAGTTTTTTGGTTGAGTATTGGGATTTTTAATATATAAAATGTAATATGCAAATAACAGCTTTACCAGTTCCTTTTTGATTTGGATGCCTTTTATTTCTTTGTTTTGCCTAATTGCTCTAGCTAGGAGTTCCAGTACTATATAGAATAGGAGTGATGAAAGTGGGCATCCTTTCTTTTTCCTGATCTTAGAGAAAAAGCTTTCAATTTTTCATCATTGAGTATAATGTTAGCTGTGGGTTTCCCATATATGGCCTTTATTATGTTGAGGTATGTTTCCTCTGTACCCAGTCTATTGAGGATTTTTCTCACGAAAGGACAGTGTACTTTGTCAAATGCTTTTTCTGCATCTACTGAGATGATTGTGTGATTTCTATGTTTCATTGTTTTTTTGTTTTTTATTTTATTTTTAAAATGTTAATTAATTAATTTATTTATTGAGGGAGAGAGAGAGAGAGAGAACATGAGCAGGGGACGAACAGAGAGAGAGAGGGAGACAGAGAATCCTAAGCAGGTTCCGTGCTATCAGTGCAGAGTCTGATGTGGGGCTCCAACTCACAAACAGTGAGATCATGACCTGAGCCAAAATCAAGAGTCAGATGCTTAACCAACTGAGCCACCCAGGTGCCTCTATCTTTTACTCAATTAATGTGGTGTGTCAGATTTATTATTGACATCTGGATGTTGAATCATCCTTTCATCCCAGTGATAATTTCTCCTTGGTCATGGCTTACAGTCCTTTTTAATGTATTGAGGTCAGTTTACTAATATTTCATTGAGAATTTTTAGATCTATAATCATTGGGGACATTGATATGTAGTTTTATTTTCTTGTAATGTCCTTATTTGGCTTTGGCATCAGGCTAATGCCAGCCTTGTAGAATGAGTTTCACAACTCATTCTACCTTTTCTTCAAATTTTTGAGAGATTTTTTTTTTTTTAATTTTTTTTTTCCAACGTTTATTTATTTTTGGGACAGAGAGAGACAGAGCATGAACGGGGGAAGGTCAGAGAGAGAGGGAGACACAGAATCGGAAACAGGCTCCAGGCTCTGAGCCATCAGCCCAGAGCCCGACGCGGGGCTCGAACTCACGGACCGCGAGATCGTGACCTGGCTGAAGTCGGACGCTTAACCGACTGCGCCACCCAGGCGCCCCAAATTTTTGAGAGATTTTGAGAAGGATTGGCATTAATTCTTCTTTAGTGTTTGGTAGAATTTGCCAGTGAAGCTGTCTGGTCCTAGGGGTTCTGTGTTGGGAGATTTTTGATTACTGATGATAGTAAGTTGTGTGTTTTCTAGAAATGTATCCGTTTCTTCTAGGTTATCTAACTTGTTGGCATATAATTGTTCATAACAGCCTCTTATGATCCTATGTATTTCTGTAATATCAGTTGTAGCATCTCCTCTTTCATTATTGATTCAATTTATTTGAGTCCTCTCTCTTTTTATTTATTTATTTTTAAATGTTTATTCATTTTTTGAGAGAGACAGTGGGGAGGGGCAGAGAGAGAGGGAGACACAGAATCTGAAGCAGTCTCCAGGCTCTGAGCTGTCAGAACAGGGCCTGATGCGGGGCTTGAACTCATGAACCATGAGATTATGACCTGGCCGAAGTCGGACGCTTAACCAACTGAGCCACCCAGGTGCCCCGAGTCATTTCTCTTTTTAGTCTAGTTAAAAGTTTGTTGATTTTGTTTTCAAAAAGTCAGCTCTTATTTTAACTGATCTTTCTATTTTTTTTTCTGATTTCTATTCTATTTGTTCCATTCTGACATTTATTATTTCCTTCTTTCTGCTAACTTTGGGTTTAATATGTTCTTTTTTTCTGGTTCCTTGAGGTATGAACTTTGGTTGTTTATTTAAGATCTTTCTAATTTCCTAATATGTTTATTATCATTATAAACTTCCCTCTCAGAACTGCTTTTGCAACATCTGATAAGAGTTTTGGTTGTTGTATTTCCATATTCATTTGTTTTGAGATTTAAAAAATTTCTCTTTTGATTTGTTCTTTGACCCACTGATTGTTCAGAAGTGTGTTTTTTCATTTCCACATATATGTAGATTTCCCAGCATTTTTCTTGTTGATTTCTTGTTTCATACCATTTTGGTCAGAAAAGATACTTGGTATGATTTCAGTAATCTTAAATTTGCTAAGACTTGTTTTGTTGCCTGTCATATGATCTATCCTGGAGAATGTTCTTTGTGCACTTGAGAAGAACACATATTCTGCCATAGTTAGATGAACTGTTCATTTTTTTTAAAGTTTGTTTGTTTGTTTGTTTTGAGAGAGAGAGAGAGAACGTGCGAGTCAGGGAGGGGCAGAGAGAAAGGGAGAAAGAGATTCCCAAGCAGCCTCTGCAAATCAGTGTAGAGCCCAACATGGGACTCAAACCCATGAAACATGAGATCAAGACCTGAGCCAAAGTCAGATGTTTAACTGAATGTGCCACCCAGGCACTCCTGGATGGATTGTTCTATGTATGTGTTTTAGGTTCGTTTGGTCTAAAGTATGGTTCAATTCCAATGTTTCCGTGTTGATTTTCTATCTGAATGATCCATCCATTGTGAAAAGTGGGTTATTGCTCCCCTACTGTTGTTGGCATTGCTGTCTTTCTTTCTTTAGATCTGTTAACACTTGCTTCATATATTTAGCTGCTCCCATGTTGGATGCATAAATATTTAAACATTTTAAAAAATGTTTCTTTATTTATTTTGGAGAAAGAGAACAAGCAGCGAGAGGTGGAGACAGAGGATCCCAGGTGGGCTCTATGCTATCGGTGCAGAGCCCATCTCGGGACTCAAACTCATGAACCGTGAGACTGTGACATGAGCTGAAATCAAGAGTCGGTAGCTTAACTGACCGAGCCACCCAGATGCCTTATTTACAAATGTTTTATCCTCTTACTGGATTGATCCCTTTATATTATATATTAAGCTTCTTTGTCTGTTACTACAGTCTAAGTCTTAAAGTCTATTTTTCTGATGTAAGTATAGCTTCCCTATCTTTCTTTTGGTTTCCATTTGCATGGAATATCTTTCAGTGTGTATGTCTTACAGCTAGCATATAGTTGAATCTTGCTTTTTTATTCATTCAGCCATTCTATGTCTTTTGCTTGGAGAATTTTGTAATTGTTGATAGGGGCACCTGGGTGGCTTAGTTGGTTAAGCATCCGAGTTCAGCTCAGGTCATGATCTTGCGGTTTGTGGATTTAAACCCCTTGTAGGGCTCTGTGCTGACAGCTCAGAGCCTGGAGCCTGCTTCGGATTCTGTGTCTCCCCCTCTCTCTGCCCCTCCCCCACTCACACTGTCTCTCAAAAATAAATAAATATTAAAAAAACCTTTTATTTATAAATTTTTTTAAGTTTATTTATTTATTTTGAGAGAGACAGAGACAGTGCAAGTGGGGGGAGGGGCAGAGAGAGGGAGACAGAATTCCAAGCAGACTCACACTGTCAGCTTAGAGCCCAATGTGGGGCTTGAACTCACAGAACCGTGAGATCATGACCTGAGCCAAAACCAAGACTTGGACACTTAACTGACTGAGCCACCCAGGTGCCCCCCCCCGCCCAATTTTTTTTTAATAAAAAATAGATAAAATAATTGTTGACAGATTTGGACTTATTATTGCCATTTGTTAAATTTCTTACTGTTTTATAATTCCTTTGTTCCTTTCTTTTTCTCTTGCTTTAATCCTTTGTGATTTGATGATTTCTGTATGCAAGCCATAGATTACATTATCCTTTGTGTCTCTGCTGTAGGTTTTTGTTTTGTGGTTACCTCAAAGTTTACCTAAACTATCTTGGAGTTATAATAGTGTGTTTTAACTTTTTTTTTCTTTTGAAATATTTATTTTTGACAGAGAGAGGGAAAGTGTGAGCTGGGGAAGGAAGAGAGAGAGGGAGACAGAGGATCCAAAGCGGGTTCTGTGCTAAGAGTAAAGAGCCCAACATGGGGCTCAAACTCATGAACTGTGAGATCATGACCTGAGCTGAAGTTGGATGCTTAACCTACTGAACCACTTGGGCGCCCCAGTAGTGTGTTTTATTTTATTTTATTTTATTTTATTTTATTTTATTTTATTTTATTTTATTTTTTTATTTTATTAAAAAAAATTTTTTTAATGTTTATTTATTTTTGAGACAGAGAGAGACAGAGCATGAACAAGGGAGGGGCAGAGAGAGGGAGACACAGAATCTGAAATGGGCTCCAGGCTCTGAGCTGTCAGCACAGAGCCCAACACGGGGCTCGAACTCACAGACCGTGAGATCATGACCTGAGCCGAAGTCGGACGCTTAACAGACTGAGCCACCCAGGCGCCCCAAGTGTGTCTTAACTGATAAAAAATTATGATTGGATTTACATTCTTTTTTTTATAATGTTTATTTTTCAGAGAGAGACAGAGTATGCGTGCGGGAGGGACAGAGAGAGAGAGAGAGGAAGACACAGAATCTGAAGCAATCTCCAGGCTCTAAGCTATCAGCACAAAGCCCCACATAGGGCTTGAACTCATGAACCTGGAGATCATGACCTGAGCCAAAGTTGGACACTTAACCTACTGAGCCACCCAGGCATCCCTGAATTTGCATTCTAAAGCTCTACATTTTTATTCTCTGTCACCATGTTTCATGTTTTTGATACCAGTTTTCATCTTTTCTCCTGTATCTGTTAACTTATTTGTTATAATTATTCATACTAATTCTGTCTTTTAATCTTCATACTAGGTTTATAACCTATCTCTCATTTGCCTGATGTACAGCAGTCACTCACCTAGTTTCTGGATTTTTTTCAGATGGAATTATTCCATATGTAGCTGTAGATTTGGTGTGTCTGTGGGAGGTCTTATGTCCTCCTGTTTGTCCTCTTGAACCAGAACCATCTATGATTGGCTTCTTAATCTGAATCTACCTTCTGAGGGAGCTGAATGACTAAGCAGAATGTGACAACTGGAATGGTGGCTTGAGTGTAGCAGGAAGTGCTCATGTATCATTCTCAGTCTTTTTTCATAACAATTCCAACTCTTCCCATCCCACTAATACCCAGTAAAAACCATTCCCCAGTGGTTTGAACCATCTTGGGTCCAAGTAGTCATTCATCCCGGTCTGGAAAAACAGATCATGTGTGGCAAGTCTGGATTTTCCTCCTGTCAAAAGTTACTTATGGAAATTACTAAAAGGCAAGAGCATAAAAGCAAAGTTAGTCTGAATATTTATGTATCATGTTGTGTGTCATGTGGCATTATATGCTAGGGTTTCTGAAGAGGCCAAATATGTATCACTCCACTTTATGCCTGTGAGTTGTTATTTAACTGAGATTTAAGACAAAGTTAAGATGTATGGAGGCCAAATATTACTTTTGTTACAGATAAAAGGCAAATTGGAGTATGGTCACTGTGGGGGTCCAAAGAGCTTTCTGACTGGACTCCAGAAATAAATAGACTGGGGGTGCCTGGGTGGCTTAGTCAGTTAAGCATCCAATTCTTGGCTTCAGCTCAGGTCATGATCTCATGGTTTGAGGGATTGAGCCCTGTGTTGGGCTCTGTGCTGTCAGCCTGCTTAAGTTTCTCTCCCTTTCTCTCTGCCCCTCCCCCACTTGCATGCGTGTGCTCTCTCCTTCTCAAAAATAAACTTAAAAAAAGAAAAAAAACATGGGGCACCTGGGTGGCTCAGTTGGTTGAGCATCTGACTTCAGCTCAGGTCATGATCTCACGGTTCGTTGGTTCAAGCTCTGTCTGTTCTGACAGCTCAGAGCCTGGAGCCTGCTTTGGATTCTGTGTCTCCCTCTCTCTCTGCCCCTCCCCTGCTTGCACTCTGTCTCTCTCTCAAAAATAGATAAGCATTAAAAAAAATTAAAATAAACAGACTTACCCGGTGAATCACGACAGTGGCAAGAACAGGCTCTCAATCTCCAGTTTCATGTCTTGACCTAGAGCATTGGGGAATGCATGCTCTATGCAGACAGGCAGATTCCACAGCAGAAGAGAAAAGAGGTAGGGCTAGAGCTGCTCATGCCTCCATCTTCTTCCAAATTCCATATTAGTCTGGGTCTAATTTGAAGACAGGAAACTATATAATAATTAAAACGGGAAGTTTAATATAAGGAATTATTAAGCAACAATAATAATGTAACTATTAAGATGGGAAGGGACTCTGAAGGGACTCCAGGGCTGAGGCAGAGTACCCAAGGAAGGACAAACTTAGAAGGGAAAGAATTCACACTTCATCAAAGGCTACAAGATGGCAGAGAAGTTTACCAGTTTACCCAGGCCCAGATATGATTCATATTTATCAGGCAGTTAGGTGAGGAGAGCCTGATAGATAGGCATGTAGAGGGAGTTTGGGGCACCACTGTGGACACTACTGGGATCTGGAGCTGTAGAGACCTTTCTCTGCAGGAACCTAACACCTGTCTGTGAAGAGCTTGGGCCAGAACAGCTCCAGGTAGCTTTGTGGGACAGAGGTTGGTGCTGCCTTGCATGAGTCCCCCAGTGCGCATGTGTAGGGATATAAAGAGTGTAGAGGGAGTAGAGACCTAGCTGGAGTATAGACACATGTTGTTTGAAGATCTCTGCTATGATGTCTCTGATGTGGTCAAGAATGGAGAAAGCACGGTGGCCAAATGCTAGAGAAAGCTGTGCTTCAGAGGCAGTTTGTACTGGAGTAAACTGTGGGGCAAAGCTGTAGAGAAGAGCCTACTGTCAGAAACCTGGACAGGCAGCCACTCCAGAACCAAGGCCAATTCCTTCCTTCTGCAGGTCTCTCCAGCACCCTCTAATCATAAAGCTTAACATTATGCCAGCTGGTAAAAAAATCTTTAAAAAGGAAACATTTGTTTTCACCAATCAAGCAGCAAAAGGTTAATTTGGACCTGAGAGGCAATAAATTCTCTAACCAACTATTTTGCTCTGCCTCTCCAGGAAAGAAATAAAAAGTTGGGCAGTATTTAGGGAATATAATCTCTCCTCTTGAAAAATAGATGAATGGGAAAGATGCATTCTCCACTAACATTCCCAAGCCTTTCCTTCTGTCAATTCAATGAATATGGCCATAACTCTCTGAAATCAATAGTTTATTACTATAGTCTTGCCTGCATCTTCTTGAGACCAGTGCTTCCATACTAATCCTTGCCACCTGGGAGATCCTTTTGAACTGTAAATGGACATGTGTAATTTGTCTACAGAGGTCTCTGAAATGGGTCATTAATAGCATACTAATAAAATTAACCCCAAGATCTTGTTTAGCCCAAGTGCCAAGAATTCATTTTTTTAAAGTTTCGTTTATTTAAGCAATCTCTACACCCAACATGGGGCTTGAAATTATGACCCCAAGATCAAGAGTTCCTACTGAGCCAGCCAGGCAACCCCCAGCAATTCAGGTGCCAACAATTCAGTGACAAAGATTCTTTGACCAAACTTTAGACTCCTGAACCTTCTCCTAGACCTATCTGTGCAATTATTTATAAAATCAAGATTTATTAAGAGCCCTCAGTCAGTTTAACTGAATCCTCCACCGTTAATATGTGATCACCCTTGATGTCTGATCAGATTCCTCATCCTCCACCATCGCCCAGGTGCTGTGTGTTCATGCTGGCCTGTCTTCAGCAAGAATCCTGTTTAGTTGGTTTAGCCAGACCCTTACTCCTGGTATTTCTCTTATAATTTTAACATCCTCTGACCCTCACCGTGCTCCCTGACTATACATTTCCACTTGCCCATGCTTGTCAGGATTAAGCTTGGTTCAATACTGAGGTCTTTTTTTCCCCTATTGAAATTAGTCCTGAATAAAATCAATTTTTACCACTTTAACTGCTGTTTGGCTTTGTTTTTTCTTTGACATCAGTCTTACATTTTTTTCCACCTCAAATGATGTTCAACTTCATTTACTTGTCTTTTTGATAATAGTCATTCTAAGAGAGGCATGAGGTGATATCTGTGGTTTTGACTTCCATTTCCCTGATGATTAATGATGTTGAGCATCTTTTCATGTACATGTTGGTTATCAGAGGTTTTCTGTATACAATGGGATATTTTTCAGGTATAAAAAAAGAAGGAGGAGCACCTGGGTGGCTCAGTCGGTTAAGTGTCTGACTTTGGCTCAGGTCATGATCTCATGGTTTGTGGGTTTGAGCCCTGCCTTGGGCTCTGTGCTGACAGCTCAGAGCCTGAACCTTCTTCGGATTCTGTGTCTCCCTCTCTCTCTGCCCCTCCTGGAGTCATGCTCTGTCTCTCTCTGTCTCTAAAAAATAAATAAACGTTAAAAAATTTAAAAAAATTAAAAAACCAAAATCCTGCCATTTGTGGCAACATGGGTGGACCTTGAGGGCATTATGCTAAGTGAGCTAAGTCAGACAGAGAAGGAAAAATAGCGTTATGATCTTACCTATGAGAAAAACAACAAACAAAACCAATTAAAACCCTCAACTCAGAGAAAACAAATTGATGGCTGCCTGAGGTGTGGAGTGGAGGCTAGGCAAAATGGATGAAGGCAGTTTAAAGGTACAAACTTCGGTGATAAAGTAAGTCCTGGTGCTATAATGTACAGTGTGGTGACTATAGTTAATAATACTATATTGTATATTTGAAAGTTGCTAAGAGAGTAGATTTAAAAAATTCTCACCACAAGAAAAAAGTGTAGCTATGTGTGGTCTTGGATGTTAATTAAATTTATCTTGGTGATCATTTCATAATATATGCAAATATCAAATCATTATGTTGTACACCCAAAACTAATATAATATTATATGTCAATTATATCTCAATAAAAGGGGAAAATGATAAAGAACTAATTATAAAGAACAAATCTGTAAAACTCTTGAAAGAAAATATAGTACAATGCCTTAGAGACTATGGATTAGAAAATATTTCTTAAGATCCTAAAAGCAAACATAAAAGATGATTACATTAAAATTTAAAACTATTGGGGCGCCTGGGTGGCTCAGTCAGTTGAGTGTCCAACTTTGGCTCAGGTCATGATCTTGCGGTTTGTGAGTTTGAGCCCTCCATTGGGCTCTGTGCTGACAGCTCGGAGGCTGGAGCCTGCCTCTCCTCCTCTCTCTGCCCCTCCCCTGCTCATGCTCTGTCTCTCTGTCTCTCAATAATAAATAAACATTAAAAAAATTTTTTTTAAACTATTAGGGGGTGCCTGGGTGTCTCAGTTGGTTAAACATCTGACTCTTGATTTTGGCTCAGGTCATGATCTCATGGTTCAATTCGTGAGTAAGGCAGTTCAAGTGCTGCCTTAGGTTCTGAGCTGACAGCCTGAAGACTGCTTGGGATTCTGTCTCTGCCCCTCCCCTGCTCGTGCATGCATGTACTCTCTCTCTCTCTCTCTCAAAATAAATAAAACATAAAAAAATAAAACTATTAGGCATCCAAAGAGATCATAGAGTGAAAAAAGTTGTAGTCTGAGAGTAAGTATTGCAGCACATATAAGTGACAAAAGATTAGTATCCAGAGTATATACACAATTCACACATACTTATTTTTAAATGCAAAAAACAGAAAATGGGTGAAGAGTTATATGAACAGAAAATCCACAGAAGAGGAAACTAGATGGACAATAGGCATTTGAAAAGAAGCTTATCCTCACATATAATAAAGAAAATGCAAATTACTACCACAGTAAGCTACCATTCTACAATCAACATATTTGGGAAACTTAGTCTTTTTTTTTTTTTTTAAGCACATTCTAAAGTTTATTTTTATTTGTTTTTGAGAGAGAGAGTGAGAGAGAGAGATCATGCGTACACACATACATGTTCGCATGCATGAACAGGGGAAGGGTAGCAAGAGAGGGAGAGAGGGAATCCCAAGGAGGCCCTGTGCAGTCAGTGCAGAGCCTAATGCAAGGCTGATCCCTGCATGATCCCATGAACCATGAGATCGTGACCTGAGCTGAAATCAAGAGTAAGACGCTTAACTGACTGAGCTACCCAGGCAACCCAGGAAAATTCGTGTTAAAACAAGGGTTTGGGGCTCCTGGGTGGCTCAGTCAGTTAAGCATCCTACTTTAGCTCAGGTCATAATCTCACAGCTCTTGAGTTCCAAGCCCACTTTGGGCTCTGTGCTGACAGCTCCAAGCCAAGAAGCCTGCTGTGGATACTGAGTCTCCCTGTCTCTCTGCCCCTCCCCGCCCCCTTAAAAATAAATAAATATTAAAAAAAATTTTTTTTAAAGGGTTAGTGAGAACACAGATTGGTGGGGATTCTCATACATTGCCAAGGGATTGTAAATTGGTACAACTACTTTTTTTTTTTAATTTTTTTTTAACGTTTATTTATTTTTGAGACAGAGAGAGACAGAGCATGAACGGGGAGGGTCAGAGAGAGGGAGACACAGAATCCGAAACAGGCTCCAGGCTCCGAGCTGTCAGCACAGAGCCTGATGCGGGGCTCGAACTCACAGACTCACAGAACTCACAGAACTCACAGAGATCGTGACCTGAGCCGAAGTCGGCTGCTCAACCAACTGAGCCACCCAGGCGCCCTGGTGCAACTACTTTTAATGCAATTTGGAAATATTTCATAAATCTACAAATATGAATACCATTTTTCCTAGTATTCCATTCATGAAGACACCATGAATCACTTGTGAGAAGAGAATAAAAAAGAACAGTAGAAGTCATTGCCATCTTATCCTGGGCAGATAATGGAAATATTTGTCAGATCTGAGATATTGTAGTTCCCTGAAAGATGATTACTGTGAATATTAATACTCAGAGGTGCAAAAATCATTGCTTCCAAAGTTTATGGACTTTCAAGTATATTAAGAGCTCTTGGAGAGATGACCATGAAAAAGAAAGGTACAGTGATTTGGAAAGAATATAACTAGATCTTCATATCGACAGAAAATGCTGAATTTCAAAATAACTACAAAATTTCCCCCTGACCTATATATAGCTTTTTTGTTGTTCAATAAGAGTCCTGACCAGAAATCAGGAGTCCTGGAGATTCATCTTAGACTTCTATCAATTATTGGCAACTCATTTGTCGTGTTTGGAGGTGGGGTATCTACCTCCCTCCCTCCCTCGCTTGCTTCCTTCCTTCCTTCCTTCCTTCCTTCCTTCCTTCCTTCCTTCCTTCCTTCCATATTTTTTTGAGCACCTTCTGAAGTCCAGAAACTGGGCAAAGAGCAATGAAATTCAATTGTGAATACACATAAACATGTTTTCTGTTTAGGGAGACATATTTATCAGTCATACAAATACATGTAAATTTTATTGCACTGGAATTAAAACAAAATAAAATTTTCAGAAGTTTCATGTTGCTACATGATTTATATATTTTGATAAGCAGTAAAAATACCATTTTTGCCCTACTTGGGTATCTCAGAGATTACTTGCCTGAGAAACTAACCACCGCGCTGATGAGTCTGCATCAACTAGGTGAGTGGGTGGGAACTGCTCTTAACTTGGGGATAGCAAATATACAGTTTCTGTTATACAGCCCTTGACCAATTGCACATAGGATATCCTTTGCCTGGTAATGATCTTTTCTCCCTTCTCTGCCCAGTGATGTCACTCTCACCTGTCAAGATTCAACTTAAATTTCACCTTCTCTGAGAAGCCTCATCAGACACGGCTTTGAAATTTGTCATAGGCTCCTCTGTAGTCCTGCAGATCTTTTCACATGCTTTTGTCCCACAACTTTTATGGTTATCCGACCCAAATCTGTTTCCTGTACTATACTGTGTAAGCCTCAGGGAACAGCGTATTTTATGTCCACCGGTCAACAACAGGACCTGACTTGATGGGGTCAAGAATCAATGATTTAATGAAAAAAAAAAAAACAGATTAGAGTTTATGCACTCTGTATTTAGGACGTTTGGCAAAGTATATGACTGAGGCTTTTATAAAAACACACAGCTCCTTAAAGGCCTGGGCTGTAAAAAGATGTTCAATAAATGTCCCTATGTTTGCAGATGGGAAAATTGCTGCCCAACTGGCATACTCTTCCTTTTCTCATTTGAAGGATCACTGAAAATAGTTTCCATTTATGACTGAGGGTCTTTATGGAGACAATGCCAAATGAGTGCATTTTGGGTCACAGAATCTGGAATTATTGGAAGATAATTGTACTAGAGTAGGTAAGATTTACTCTTCCTGTACCCTATTTCAAGTTTTCTTAATGTTACTTATATTGTGTTCTTCCCTACATTTGCTTTCATTGCACGCTCTATCTGTATAAATAGATACAGATAACTAAGCTTCTGGGTGGCTTAGTTGGTTAAGTGACCGACCCTTGGATTTGGCTCGGGTCATTATCTTACAGTTCATGGGACTGAGCTCCACGTCAGGCTGTGCACTGATTAGCACCATGCCTGCTTAGGATTCTCTCTCTCCATCTCTCTCTGTCCCTCCCCTGCTCACGTACGCACATGTGCTCTCTCTCTCTCTCAGAATAAAAAACTTAAACAAAATCTTCTAATGTTAATTTTTATTTGTGCCTAAGACAAGACTCAGTATTGATCTCTACCTTGTCTGAACAAATATTACTTTTAATCGCACAGCTCAGACTGATTTTGTAGGATTATTGCTTTTCAACTTATTGGTATGAGACTTCTCCCCTCACGTACTACGTGATAATAGTTATTATTAACATTTACTCATCACATGCTATCAGGTAATATATTTACATTGTAGTAAAATACACATAACATAAAATTTACCATTTTAACTATTTTTGTACAGTGCAGTGGTGTACATTCACAATGTTGTGTAACTATCACCACTATACATTTCCAAAGCTTTTTCATCATCCCAAACTGAAACTATGTAACTCTGCATCCCCCCTCCTCCTTGTAAGTTATGTTCTAGTTTCCATGTCTATGAATTTGCCTGTACTAGGTACCTCATAGAAGTTGAATCATATTTGTGCTTTTTGTATCTGAATTATTTCACATAGCATAAGGTTTTCAAGGTTCATCCATGTTGTATCCATATTCTTTTATAAGGCTAAAAATATGCCATTGTATGTGTTTACTACACTTTGTTTATCCATTCATCTGTCAATGGATGCTTAGGTTGTTTCCACCTTTTAGCCATCATGAATAACGCTGTTATGAAAACAGTTGTACAGATACCTCTTTGAGTCCCTGCTTTCTATTACTTTGTTTATACACCAGAGTGGAATTGCTGGACCATATAGTAATTCCGTGTTTAACAGGAGCCACCGACTTGTTTTCCAGTAATGTACCATTTAACATTCCCTCCAGCAATGGACAAGGGTTCCAATTTCTCCACATCCTTGCCAACACTTATTTTGCGCTTTTTTAGAATAGCCAATCTAATGGGTAAATGGTATTTCATTGCAGTTCTGATTCACATATCCCTAAAAACTAGTGCCATTGAGGATCTTTTCACTTGCTTATTGGCCATCTGTATATCTATCTACTTTGGAGAAATGTCTAGATGTTATAGGATTTTTTAAATATATTCTAGATATTAGTATATGCATTGCAAATGTCTTTTCCAGTTTAAGGCTTTATTTTTAAGTAATCTCTACACCCAACATGGGGCTCGAATTAAAACCTCAAGATTGTATGCTTTGCTGACTGAGCCAGCCAGGTACCCCAATTTTTTTGTCTTTTCATTTCACCCTTGATAGTGACCTTTAATACGAACATTTTTTAATTTTGATGAAGTCCAGTTTATCTATTTTTTTCTTTAGCTACCTGTGCTTTTGGTGTCATATCCAAACAATTGTTGCCAAATCCAATGTCATGAAGTTTTCACCTATGTTTTCTTCTTAGAGGTTTTTGGTTTGTTTTTTTTTAATTTTTTTATTTTTATTTTAGAGAAGTGTGTGTGAGTTGGAAAGCAGGGCAGAAGGAGAGAAGGAGAGAATCTCAAGCAGGTTCTATGCTCAGCTCAGAGTCCAACACAGGGCTCAATCCAATGACCCTGGGATCTTGACCTAAGCCAAAACCAAGAGTCGGATGCTCAATGGACTGAGCCACCCAGGTGTCCCCTTCTAAGAGTTTAGGTGTTAAGTTTAAGTCTTTGTTCTATTTTGAGTTAATTTTTATATATGGTGTTAGGTTAGGACCCAACTTCATTCTTTCATATGTGGATATCCAGTTTTCCCAGAAAATGCATTGAAAAGACTGTCTTTTTCACATTAAATATTCTTGGCACTCTTGTTGCAAATCATTTGCCAATATATGCAAAGGTTTGTTTCTAGGCTCTCTACCATAGTCCATTTGCTATATGCTTGTCCTTATGCTAGTACTATACTGTTTTAATTAATGTAGCTTTGTAGTAAATTTTGAAATCAGGAGCAAGAAATTCTCTTGCTCTTTTGTTCTTGTTTTGTTCTTGTTTTTCAGGATTCCTTTGGCTATCCAGGGTCATTGAAATTCTATATGAATTTTAGGATGGGTTTTTCTATTTATATAAAATGCCATTGGAATTTTAATAGGGATTGCTTATTAGTGTCCTGATGTCTGTCCCTTATGCACATTTCTTCATTCTGGTTTGTTTCTGCCCTTTAGACTCAATTTTAATGGTCTTCAAGTTTGCTCGTTGTTTTTCTTCTGTCTGCTCAAATCTGATATTGAACCCCTTTAGTAAGTTTTTTTATATCAGCTATTGTATACTACAGGTTCAGAATTTGTTTGGTACTATTTTGTAATTTCTGTTGACATTCTAACTCTGTTCATATGGTTTTCCTGATAGTTTTGTCTATGTTTTTCCCTTAGGTCTTTGACCATATTTAAGACAGTTGTTTTGGGACACCTGAGTGGCTCAGTGGGTTGAGCATCTGACCAAAGCTCAGGTCATGATCTCACGGTTTGAGTTCGAGCCCTGCATGAGGCTCTGTGCTGGCAGCTTGGAGCCTGGAGCCTGCTTGAGATTCTGTGTCTCCCTCTCTCTCTCTCTGCCCCTCCCCTGCTTGTGCTTTGTGTCTCTCTCTCTCAAAAATAACTAAACATTAAAAAATTTTAAATAAAAAGATAGTTGTTTCATTTTTTTAAGTAACCTCTGTGCCCAGTGTGGGGAATGAACCCATGACACCAAGATCAAGAGCTGCATGCTTACAGGTATGCTGTAAGACAGTTGTTTTAAAGTCTTTGCCTCGTAAGTCTGATGACTGGGCTTTCTCAGGGACAATTTCTTTTATTTTGTTCCTTTGAATGAGTCATGTCCAGTTTTTTCAATGCCTTGTGCTCTATGTTGAAAATTGGGCACTGTTATAAAATGTTAATTCTGGAAATTAGATTGTCCCCCTTTCTCCAGGTTCATTATTTTTGATTGTTGAAGACTGTGTAATCTGATACTTTTCTAAACTATTTTTGCATAGACTGTTTCTTGTCACATGTGACCACTTGACTATTTTTCCTTAGTTCAATTTTAGCTTTTTCCTCTATTAATGTAAAATTAACAGATGTAAATAGCATCTATTTATTCATTTTCTTTAACCAACTCATTTTTTAAATGTTTATTTATTTTTGAGAGATAGAGACAGAGCACAAGTGGGGAAGGGGCAGAGAGAGAAAAGGACCCAGAATCTGAAGCAGGCTCTAAGCTCTGAGCTGTCAGCACAGAGGCCAATGCGGGGCTTGAACTCATGAATTGTGAGATCATGACCTGAGCCCAAGTTGGATGCTTAACTGAGCCACCTGGGCACCCCTAACCAATTCATTTGAACAAGCAAAAAAGATTTTCCATTTCTCCAACCCCCACTGTCCATACCTCTGGAAACCACCAACCTGTTCTCTTTATTTTAGAGCTTGGTATTTATTTTTGGCTTTTTTTTGTTTTTGATTTTTTTTTTTTAGAGTCCACATATAAGAGAGATCATATGGTATTTGTCTTTCTCTGACTTATTTCACATAGCATAATGCCCTAAGATCCATCCATGTTGCAACTGGCAAGATTTCATTCTTTTTTATAGCTGAAGAAGATCCTGTTGTGTGTATGTATGTATGTGTATATACACATATATCACAATTTCTTTATCTCTTCATCCATCAGTGGAGACTTAGGTTGTTTCTATACCTTGGCTCTTGTAAATAATGCTGCAGTGAACTCAGGGCTGCATATAACTTTTTGAGTTAGTGTTTTTGTTTTCTTAGGATAAATACCCAGAAGGCTAATTGCTGGATCATATGTTACTTGAGTTTATGTTGAATTTCATTATTAATCATCAGGGAAATACAAATCAAACCCACAATGAAATATCACATCATGCCAGTCAGAATGGCTACTAAAAAAAAAAAAAAAAAACAAAACTAAAATGTTGGTAGGGATGTGAGAAAGGGAACCCTTGTGCACTGTTGGTGGGAATATAAATTTGTACAGCCACTTATGGAAAACAGTATGGAGGTTTCTAAAAAGAATTTAAAAATTTTTTATATCTGGACATGATTGCCCCTGAGAGCTCTCTTCCAGATTGCTACAATCTTGTGGGTCTCAGGATGTGATCCCCATTGGTTTTAAAAGTTAGATGTTTCGGAGCTCATCTCTCAGGTGAAGATCCTAAAAGTGGAGTTGCCCGATGTGGCATTCAATTCCTTGTTCCCCGTAGAAGCTCCAGGTTTTGAGTTATCTCCCAGTTGTGGGTTGCCACTCCAGGGCTGAGGTTTATGGTGAGATTGTTTCAGCCTTTCCTACATGCTTTGATGTGGTTTTCTTGTTTGCCCAATGTGTAGTTGTCACTTAGCCAGCCTTTACGTTTTTTTTGAGGCGATTACTCCATATGTAGCTGTATGTCAGTGTGTCCTAGGAGGAGATGAATTCTACTGGTTCTTCCCTATTTTGCCATCTTGAACTGGAACCCATTTTTACCTAGTCTGACAGAGTTTTTTGAATGCTGGGAACTGAAAGAAAAGAACACCACCACACAACCATCATCTTTTGTAGTCTTTGCTGATTGGCTCTGTGTTGGGATACTCCTTTACAATTTAGCTAGGATTTCTCTGAATTTAGGGATTATCTGGATTATCTGGATGTGAAATCTTGTCTTCTCAGGTCTTTCTTTAGTATGCTTCTTGGATGGGCAGGTGTATGCCTTTCTAAATCCCCCATGTATACATCTGATTTTGAATACCCTAAGTTCCCAGAGTCTTACCCTAGCTTTTCCTCCAGGCTGTGGATTATCTTTTGTGTGTCTCTATCCATGCCTTGCCCCAGATTTCTGTGGATTTGTAGTCCACTGTGTCTCTGTCTCTTGAAAATAAATAAACGTTAAAAACAATTTTAAATTAAAATTATAGACCTTACTAATAATGGGAGTTGGAATTTTACTCTCCTAATGAAAAGTGCTTTTTGTTTTACCATTTATTAGGAGCCCAGTAGAATTAAGCAGGAAAGGGATTGTCTTATCTTGGGCATTACAACAAAATACCATAGACTGGGTGGTTTAAACAGACATTTATTTCTTACAGTTATACAAGCTGGGAAATCCCAAGATCAAAATGCTGGCAAATCCTGTGAAGGTCCAATTCCTAGTATGTAGACAGCTTCTTTCTGTCTACAGAAAGAAGTCCTGCACTCACAGGACTTGTGTATATAAATGGAAAGAAATCTCTTTATGTTTTTATAATCTCTCTCCCACTTCTTATAAAGGTACTGTTCCCATCATGAGTGTCCCACCTTCATGACCTAATCCAAACCCAATTACTTCCTTAGAGCCCCATCTCCAAACACCATCACAATAGAAATCAGGGCTTCAACATATGAATTCTGGGGGGCTACATTTAGTGCATAATAGGAATTTTTCTTATTCACCCAACTAACAAACTTTTTCTATAATATAATATTAAGCAGGGATGGCATTCAGATTACTTTGTTCAGAACTCTCATGCTGAAGGACATGATCATAGTTTGAAGAAATGCAAAGGCACACTACAATTTGGGTCAGGAAGACTTAAAATAAAAAATGTCATTTCTCTCAAAATAAATATATAAATTTAATGTAATTCCAACTATCAAAGAGTTTTTGTATTTTGAGAACACCATCTTCATTTATATAGAAAGAAAACTAGAATAGCCAATAAAACTATGAAAAACAGCGAGGACTTGGTCTAATATGCAGTATCAAAATGCGGTAAGGCTAGTGTTAAATCAGTTTATCAGTTAATATGGTATTAGTATAGAAGTAGAAAAATAAATTAGTGAAATGAAAATACAGGACAGGTTTTGGTACAAGTGAAACTACAAGCAGTTTCAGTTGAATGAGAAAAAGATCATATGGTTAAAGGATCACATAACTGAGTCAGTTAAACAGGAAAAGGATGGTACTGGTAAAAACAACAGGCCTTTCCTACTGACCCATGTGTAGAAAGACAACCTTAGATTTGCCTTCATACCAGTTTCCTTGAAGAAAATACTACTGTAGATTCATTTGTATCCTGTACCTAGATGAGGGAAGAGCTGTGAATTGGCATGAAGACATGGCTAGCCTATATGACTAAGGTATCGTAAGTCTTGGGAAAACAAGGTAGCAGCTTCCCTGTGCTTAAGTGGGTTTCAGTCTTACAACTGGGTGTGCCCCATGCGATGGGGGTACACCATGCAGATACAGTGGTGGGTTATAGTAAGATATCCTGGGTGAGAACGTTGTTTCCCAGGGCTTAGGTGAACTGCACCCATTCGACCTTTTCTCCCTTCAGCAGTACATAGGTCCTCGAATCTATCTTTGCTTGGGTAGTTGCAGTATTGTAAAGGTGGTTTTGTTGTTGCTGTTGTTGTTTTGATCAGGACAAAGCTAATAATAAACGTAATGTTGGGTTAAAGCCTATTCTGTTTTTTTGATTGCCAGTTCAAATCCGTGATTGCTGTTGGTGGACACCGCAGATTGGTGTCAGAACTATGTGACTGCTGAGTAGATGGGTTATTTTAACAAATTGTGCTTGTATAACTGGAAACCCATCTGGAAGAAAATAACAATGAATCTTCATTTTATAGGACATTAAAAAATAAATTCTAGATATATTAAATATTTACATATTGAAAAAAATAAACAATAAACAACTTGCAAGAAAACCTAAGAAAAATTACATATACAATCTAGAGATTAAAGTATCTTTTTAACCAATCCGTAAGCTTAGAAAAAATACATATTGATTACACAGAAATTTAAGATATTTTTATGGAAAAATATTTTTATGACAAAAATTAGGCAAATTCCTAACGTCTAACATATAAAGAGGTCTTCAAAATTGACAGATAAATAATCCTATAGGAAAATGAGCCAACAATGCAAAAATTTACAAAGCAGCAAATCTAGGAGCAGTTGAGGTGTATGCTCATCAGACAAACATAAATTTAAGTAGTATATTACCATCTATTGCAGGGTTAGAGGAAAGATGTGTTTCTGAAAATGACCGATATTATCTATTAAAATTAAAAAATAGTATATGTCCTTTAATCTAACAATCTTTTGCCTCAGAAATAAAAACATCTGAAATGTAAGGTCTGATTTTAAGAATGTTAAAAAAAAAATATTTACTGTAGGGTTGTTTGTGGTGGCAAATAACTAGCAACAAGTTGAATCAGTAGGGAATATCAGAGTAAATTTACAGTATACAGTATCACAGGTGTTACTCATCTTTATCTATCGTAATCATTGTTGCACCTTGGCACCAACCCACTGCAGGCACCAAAAGGTAATCCTCCTAGTTTGGTCTGAATTAAGAGTTCTAAATTGCTCTGGTGACTTCAAAGCTGTACAAATGGAAGGGCAAAACACTTAAGAAATACAAGGGGAATGTTTAATGAAGAATGGAAGAAAATAGAGGATAATTTAGATTCATGTAAACACATAAGCAAACCCTGGAATTTATAATCTTAAGACCAATCTTCAAAACTGCTAATAAGTGGTGTAGTACTATGGTTTTATTAGCATTTCATTATTTTGTATTTCAAAGAAATTGATATATTTGACATATGCCTAAGGTTTAAATATTGCATACTCATTTTTATCACTGTTCAAAAAGAGCATTAACAACTCTTTATGTGTCAGGTTGTTGTAGAAAGGGATCAAGTAAACAAAAATTGGCAAAAAGATTTGCTTCACATAAAACAATATTGTTTAGGTCTCAGATCTCTTTTAGCACCATTTTCACCAAAGAAACAAACAAACAGGGGATTTATCAATTATATCTGGCAGAATAGAGAATAAAAATCTCTGAGGTTAAAATTGAAGGTAAAATGCAAGAGTTGAAGTTTTACTCAGTGGCATATTTAAAAATTTAAGAGTAACTTGGTTTCTTCATTTAAAAAATATCAAATTATTAATGCTAATACTGGTTATGTGGACTCTTAAAATTTCTGATGTTTCAGTAAAAACTAGTTCTTAGTATCAAGTCTGTGCAAGTATTATTAAATCATATGATTCTTAAATGTATGTAACCCACTTAACCTGTTGCAGAATCATGCTTTAATTTCTGAGACCACACGTATTAGTGATGTGACATGCAAGAGTACATTTAAATAATTTAAGCTACCATCCAATTAAAAAAAATAACTTCCAATAAAGGTATGATTTTAGAAATATTTTCTATAAAATAGTAGCATCTGCCTGGGATTGTGAGTTCATTATTACATGTACTGCATGTACAACTTTCCTACTCCTATCTATCTTTTTTAATTTTCAGGAATAGCACAAACAATAGAACACATATATTACCACAACCCAGAGTTAACTAACATTTTGTTATATTTAGTTGGAATCTTTATTTCTTTTTAATGATGGTATTTAGATACAAAACTGAAATATCCTTTAACAACCATGCTTGGTCCCATTTCTTTTCTGCTACCTTTCTTTCTAGAGGCAATCACTTTTGGGAAATGAGTGTGTATCCTTCCAATCCATTCTTCAGTTTTCCATAAAAATGTTCTTCCATAACTAATGCTTAATAATAGTGTTGATTTCATTCAAATTCACAGAGCTAACGATTATAACATATTGATCTCTTCATTTTTTTCACGCCACATGATTTTTCAGGTCTTTCTATTTATATATATAATCTGTTATGTTATACTTAACTACTAGAGAATATTCTACTGTGTGCCTATATCACATTGTATTTATCCATTTCACAAGCAACACACGTTTCCAATTTTTTGCTAATGTAATTCATGCTGCAATGAACATAAAGATACATGACTCCCTAACTTAAGTACATGTATCAGTTTCTTGGGTATATGCATGTACACTCAAGAGTGTGTGTTCTGGAATCTATTTTAGAAATTCTTTCCTACTGGAGGTATATTCTCCTATAAAATTCTCCTATAAAATTCTTATGTTACCAAGTTTTGCTTTTTGCATTCTGGTCTTTACAATACTTTTGGATTTCATAATAAATTCTTTAATGTATTACTATGGCAGAGATCCAATATTTTTTCCACATGAAGAATCAGTTACCCTGAGACCATTTTTTGAATCATCCATAATTCCCCTACCAACTTTTGATATCATCTCTATCAATTACCAATTCCCCATAAAGGCATGCATGTTTCTGAATACAATATTCTGTCCCAATCTTTGATTTCTATGAATGCATCAAGAACAAATACTTTTGATTACATCTGTAGCAAAAAATTTTAAAAATGACAATTTTGTCTCTTAATTTAAAATCTTTATACCTCTCATATCTTTGTCTTAATGCATCAGGTAGGCCTTCCAGAACCATGCTGCTTAGTGTCCATGACTGGATCCATACTTACTTCAATGAGATTGCTCCTAAAAGTACATCATTAACAATGTTTGCTGTGGGAGTTCTGGGAGCATAGGTTTTTAAACTATGATACTTATTAAAATTGTTAGTATTTAAGTTTTGATTTGTTGAAGTATTTTCCACATTCAAGCCACTTTATTATAAAATGAATTTCTGGTATACCATTAAGTCTGAGTTTTGCTGAAGCTTTTCCTAAATTCAAGGCGTTTATCGAGCTTTAGTGAGTATGAATTCTCTGGTGTCTAATATGATGTGACTTCTGGCTAAAAGCTTTCCCACATTCACTACACTGATAAGGTTTTTCTCCAGTATGGATTCTCATATGTAGAGCAAGAGTTGAGAACTGAGAGAAGGCTTTTCCACATTCATTACAACCATAGGGCTTTTCACCTGTATGGCTTCTCATATGAACAGTAAGAGATGAGCTTTGACAGAAGGCTTTCCCACATATTTTACATTCATAAGGTTTATCCCCTGTATGAATTCTCACATGTACAATAAGTGATGTGATTCGAGAGAAGGCTTTTCCACATTTATTACATTCATAGGGTTTCTCTCCTGTATGAATATTGTGATGTTTAATGAGGTATTGCTTCTGCCTGAAGATTGTTCCACATTCATTACATTTATAGGGTTTCTCTCCAATATGAATTTTCTCATGCTCAGTGAGATTTGATTTGCCACTGAAGGCTTTCCCACATTCTTTACATATATAGGGTTTCTCTCCTGTATGACTTCTCTGGTGTCTAATGAGGCTTGACTTCTGAATGAAAGCTTTCCCACACCCCTTGCATTCATAAGGTTTCTCTCCAGTATGTATTCTTTGATGGATAATCAGGTTTTCTTTCTGGCTAAAGGCTTTTCCACATTCATTACATTTAAAGGGTTTCTTTCCACTGTGGATATTCTGATGTTTAATGAGGTACTGCTTCTGGCTGAAGGCTCTTCCACATTGATTACATTCGAATGGTTTCTCTCCTGTATGGATTTTCTCATGCTCAGTGAGATATGATTTGCCATTGAAGGCTTTTCCACATTCCTTACATGCATAGGGTTTGTTTCCAGTATGATTTCTCTGGTGTTTAATGAGGCTTGACATCTGAATAGAAGCTTTCCCACACTCATAGAGTTTCTCTGCCGTATGATGTTTCTGATGAGAAAGGAAGTTTCTCTTCTGACTGAAGGCTTTTCCACATTTATTACATTTATATGGTTTCTTTCCTCTATGACTTCTCAAATGTAGAGTAAGGGATGAGACTCGAGAGAATACTTTACCACATTCAGTACATTCATGTGATTTTTCTCCAGTATGCATTTTCTTATGCTCTATGAGGTTTTCCTTCAGGCTGAAGGTTTTTCCACATTCATTACATTCATGAGGTTTCTCTCTAGTATGAATTTGATCATGCTGAAGGAGATCTGCTTCAGGCTTAAGGCTTTCCAACATTCTTATCACGCAGATATTTTTTCCAACAAGAATTCTTCAGTATTTCTTGACAATGTGACATAGATGAAAGCTTTTCCACATTCACCAAATTCATAGGTTTCTCTCCAGTATTAATTCTCAGGTATCTAATGAAGCTGAATTTATGATGAAAGACTTACATTGCTTATCCTGAGATTAGACAATTACAGATTGGGATGAAACATATAATATCAATTGTATTCTTAATGGTTCTTTCTTAGCTTCACTTATATTTGAGTATAAATTATGTTCTGAACTCTCTTAAACTGAGTCTCATACACAGAGATGTAGTTGTAAAGAATCAACATCTGTCCTCAAAGGAAATACTTTTCTGTTATGCCCAGGTTTTCTGAGTTTTTTCTAAACTATATTTTCATGGAGAAAGATGAGACTTAAATCTCATGTCTTCCATGATGAATCTTCATCTATTTATAAATTTCCCAGACCTTTTCTAAAAGGGAATAAAAACAAAATCATCATTGAAAAGAGCTAATAACTGTAAAATATTTAGTGCCTAGCATGTAGTAAATATCCAATAAAGTGGCTATCATCATCATCAACACTAACACTTGTGATTTTTTCCAGTATTTTTAACAAAAATTTTTAAATGTGGTATTGTAAAATAGACTCTTTATTTCAAACCTAGTCCCACAGTAAAAAGAAAGCTTAAATACAAATAACATTCACAGGAGCATGTAGTTTAAACTGTTTTTATTTTTATTATTTTTTTAAGTTTATTTATTTTGAGAAAGAGAGAGGGGGAGTGTGCACACGAGCCGGGGAAGGACAGAGAGAGAGGGAAAGAGAGAGGATCCCAAGCAGGCTCTGCACCATCAGCACAGAGCCCAACGTGGGGCTCGAACCCATGAACTGTGAGAACATGACATGAGCCGAAGTCGAGAGTTGGGAGGCTTAACCAACTGAGCCACTCAGGCACCCTGCTCAAATTGTTTTTAAATGTAACTTTTGCATTTTATAAATCAGTAAAATAAAATATAAAGAACAGGTAACAAACAGGATGAAAAAACAAACACATAAGATTGGGAGAGCCTAAGATGAAAGGATAAAAAATAAAATAAATAGAATTATTAAAGAGGACATACGGTTAAATAAGATATTTATTCTGTATCTTCCTGAAACTCCATTCAAATGATAGTACGAGGATGAAGGGAATATACTCATAAACACTGCAGAGGTTGAGAAGACACCGGTGGATGAAAAGATTTAGGAAATTTTGAAAGGAAAGCAAATAAAGAACTATAAATTAACAGCAGAATCAAGTGGCTTAAATAAAAAGCCAGCAAAAGAGGATGCTACCTAGAAGCAAGGTAATTTGTGATACAGCTGTCAACACAAAGGCTCTATAACTGGAGTGACTGGGTAAGAGTAGAAGGTGGAACTTATACAATGATTATAAAAGCAGCAGCTTATGTACCTAATTCTCCTAACTGGAAGGACATAGGAATTTATTATCCAAAGTATAACCAGGAGCCTCCAAACTTAGTGATGATAGGCAAAGTAGATACTGAAAAGAGGGAGTAAAAATTCCTATGTAGAATAGGGTTCCAACCCCTTTCTACTGCTGCTCTTTAGAAATGCTGGTGGTTGGTGGTGTCAAACAATAGATGGGTTGGTTTCTTTTTCCTTCCTTCCTTCCTTCCTTCCTTCCTTCCTTCCTTCCTTCCTTCCTTCCTTCCCTCCCTCCCTCCTTCCTCCTCCCTCCTTCCTTCCCTCCTTCCTTCCCTTCCCTCCTCCCTCACTTCCTTCCTTCCTCCTCCCGCCCTCCCTTCCTTCCTTCCTCCCTCCTTCCCTTCCTCCCTCCCCCCTCTGTCTCTTCCTTTATTCCTTCCTTCCTTCCTTCCTTCTCCCTCACTCCCTCCCTCCCTCCCTCCCTCCTTCCTTTCCTTTCCTTTCCTTCCTTCCTTCCTTCCTTCCTTCCTTCCTTCCTTCCTTCCCTCCCTCCCTCCCTCCCTCCCTCCCTCCCTCCTTCCTTCCTTCCTTATTTTTATTTATTCTGAGAGAGAGGGAGAAAGAGGGCACACAAGGGGCAGAGACAGAATCCCAAGCAGGCTCCACATGGACAGCACGGAGCTGCATGCGGGGCTCAAACTCACAAACCATGAGTTCATGATCTGAGCTGAAATCAAATCACACACTCAACCAACTGAGCCGCCCAGGCACCCAGGGAGGGTTCTTTACTGAAAAAATGAAAAGGTCATGAAAACACTTACAGATATTCACATTTGGAGTCATTTAAAAGAATCATCTAGGGGCGCCTGGGTGGCGCAGTCGGTTAAGCGTCCGACTTCAGCCAGGTCACGATCTCGCGGTCCGTGAGTTCGAGCCCCGCGCCAGGCTCTGGGCTGATGGCTCAGAGCCTGGAGCCTGTTTCCCATTCTGTGTCTCCCTCTCTCTCTGCCCCTCCCCCGTTCATGCTCTGTCTCTCTCTGTCCCAAAAATAAATAAACGTTGAAAAAAAAAAAAAAAGATTAAAAAAAAAAGAATCATCTAGATATCTGACTAAATGCTGCATAGTGAAGCCCACCATTTTACAAGCCCCAACCATGCACAAAGATTACAATAGTGTTTCTGGTACCTCAATGTTAAATTTTAACATAGAGCTAAAGATCACAAAAAAAATGATGAAAGCCCTAATGTGAAAGCTAGATCAAAACAAATAGGAAAAAACAAGGAAAGGAACAAAAGA
Organism: Lynx canadensis; assembly: GCF_007474595.2. Lineage (NCBI taxonomy): Eukaryota > Metazoa > Chordata > Mammalia > Carnivora > Felidae > Lynx > Lynx canadensis. Next base: position 44,717,002 of record NC_044317.1, on the reverse strand, counting down.
AACACACACATAAACAATACTGTAATTAGTATCACAGAAGCACTGAAAACACAGAAATATCAACAGAGTTCTTTTTCTTTTTTTAATTTTTTTTTCATGTTTATTTTTGAGAGCAAGAGAGACAGAGTGTGAACGGGGGAGTGCAGAGAGAGGGAAACACAGCATCTGAAGCAGGCTCCAGGCTCTGAGTTGCCAGCACAGAGCCCGACATGGGGCTCAAACTCATGGACTGAGAGATCATGATCTGAGCTGAAGTCGGATGCTTAACCAACTAAGCCACCCAGGCACCCCTATCAACAGAGTTCTATAAAGAAGTGCTTTTGCAAATAAGAAATATGTTGAACTAAAAAATTCAACAGCTTAGGGGAAAAAATTCCAGGAAATCTCCCAGAATAATTAAAAAAAAAAAAAAAAGGAAGAATGGAAAGAAGGAAGGGAGAAAGAAATAATGATTAGAAAATTAGCGGGTTAGTGGAGGCGTCTAAGAGGTTCAAGATCTCCTAAAGGAGTTCCAGAGAAAATATGAAGAAAAATTAATACAGGAAAATTTCTAAATTCCATCTTTCATGTTAACAAGTTGATCATATATATATTTATATACATATAATATATAAAATTCTGTATGTATAAAAGATTTTATTTTCAAAAGATTTTATTTTTATTTTTTTAAATGTAGTTTAGGGGCACCTGGGTGGCTCAGTTGGTTGCGGGTCCAACTTTGGCTCAGGTCATGATCTCACGGTCCATGGGTTCAAGCCCCACATTGGGCTCTGTGCTATCAGTTCAGAGCCTGGAGCTTGCTTTGGAGTCCGTGTTTCTCTCTCTCTCTCTGCCCCTTCCCCACACATGCTCTGTCTCTCTCTGTCTCTCAAAAAATGAATAAATGTTAAAAAAAAAAAAAAGAAATTAAAAAAGAACAAAAATGTAGTTTAATGTTTATTTATTTTTGAGAGAGAGAGAAAGCACAAGCAGGGGAGGGGCAGAGAGAGAGGGAGACACAGAATCCAAAGCAGGCTCCAGGCTCTGAGCTATCAGCACAGAGCCTGATGCAGGGCTCAAACCCATGAACCAGGAGATCATGACCTGAGCCGAAGTCGGACCCACAATTGACTGAACCACCCAGGCACCCCAAAAGATTTTATTTTTAAGTAATCTCTACACCCAGAGTGGGGCTTGAACTTACAAACCCGAGATCAAGAGTCGCGTGCTCTACCAACTAAGCCAGCCAGGCATCCCCAAGCTGATAATATTGTAAAATGGTTAAATCAAAAGTAGGTAAAATAGATGCATAAAATGTGAGAATAAACACCAGTTTATTGAGTTGAAAGTGGTTGCCTATGTGGAGGAGGAACTGTGGGTGACGAAGGATGGTGCAAGCATAACTATAATCCTATTTCATTTTTAAAAGCCCCTACATGTTATATACCTGCAGAGATGTCCTTGAAGACTTGAGCCTTTTAACCTGAACTGATCTATAATCGTATAGTAACTATAGATAGTACTCTTTTTATCTAGTTGCAGTTAAGTTTCACATGGCTAAACAGCAAAGTACATATTAATGAAAAAAAGTAAAATAGGCCAGAAAACAGCCATTTTTGCCTTGAAATCTGATTTACTGCAGTGTTTTGATTATTGATACTATCATTTCTAGATACAGAAACTGTCGTTGCCCTCAATTTCAGTTTTCATGTGTTTTCTTTCTATCATTGTGCCTGAAATGACTGGCACCAAAGCTCTTCTTTTGTGAAGAGCTCTTGTCTTGTCCTCACTCTCAATCCTTTCTTTTATAAATGTTTTCTACTGGCTGCAAATCTTCAATGTTATCCTGATCTGTCCTGTCCCTCTCAAACTTTTATCCTCATTTTCTTTTTCTTTTTTTTTTTTTTAAGATTTTACTTTTAAGTAATCTCTACAACCAGCATGGGGCTCAAACTTACAAACCTGAGATCAAGACTTGTATGCTGTACCAACTGAGCCAGCCAGGCATGCCTCCTCATTTTCTTATAAATCACTGCAAGAGCTGACTCTAGTAATATACTGTCACTCACATCAATGCTATAATTTCTAAAATCAGAAAACAAAAACCCTCAACCTTTACTGCATGCCATAGGCAAAAATTTACTCAAAATGAATTAAAGACCTCAACATAAGTGTTAAAACTATTTCTTTTATAAAGAAAAAATGGTAGACTTAATCAAAATAAAAAACTAATGCCCTTCAAAAACACAGTTAAAAAAAAGAAAAGCCAGACTGGTAGAAACTGATGAAGGGCTCATATCCAAAATATATAGAACTCCTAAATCTCAGTAAAAAAAGGTAATCTAATTTATAAAATGGGTAAGAGACTAGAAAAGATATTCACAAAATCAGATATATGAATGGCCAATAAGTACATTAGACGTTCATCCAAACTAGTGATCAGAAATGCATATTAAAATCCCAGTGAGATACATTACACACCCATTAAAATGGCTAAAATTTAAAAAACTGCCATTCCAAGTGTAAGAATGCGAAGCAACTATCTCTCAAAAAACTGTAGGTGGGAGTGAAAAATGATACAGCTACTTTGGAACATAATCTGAGTATTTTATAAAGTTCAATATATACTTATTCTGTGCAGCAATCCCATTTCTAGGCATTTATTCAAGAAAAATGAACATATATGTTGACACAAAGACCTAGTATATGAATGTTCATAATAGTCAAAAATGGAAGTAATCTAAATGTCTATCAATGACAAATTATGTCCATACTTATAATAATAATCAGCAATAAAAAATGAAAATTCATATACATAACATGAATTAATCTCAAAAATGTAAAACTAAATCAAAGAAATTAAATGCTAAAGATTATGCAGTGAATGACTACATTTATATGAATTCTAGAAATGGCAAGTCCTAGTAACATAAAGCCAATTAGTGATCACCAGGGATGGGGGAGGGGTATGGCTCTACAGCAAAAGGGCACAAAGAACTGTTGATGGATCTGTTCTATATGTTGGTTTTGGTGTTGGTTTTATGACTGTATACAATTACCAAATTTATCAAATAATATACTAAAGGGGTTGACTTTTATGGAAATTATACCTCAATAAAGCTGAAAAAGTAAATCTTTCCACACCTGAAGCTCTACAACAATCACCAGTTATTTATTAATCATCTTCTTTGTGCTTAAGACTGCAGATAACAAGGGTAAAATACCAGCTTTTGTCTCAATGAGCTTCAATGTAGGTCTTAAACATGAAAGGGAAAAATACAAATGTAAGAGAGCATATACTTAGAATTCAAGTTGCTCTGGAAACTATAATATGCTATGGGAATAGAAGATTAGAGATACTGGGCTAAAAGTGATAATGAAGGGACAATTTAATAAAAATGAAGCCCAAGGGTAAATGATGGATAGGACTTTGATAGATGGCTCACTGCACAATCAAAGGCGAAGATGCAAATAATTTCATATATATGAATGGGGAGGGAAGAAGGGTACAACTGATACTATTTAAAACTGAAATAATAATCACAATTACCAACAGTGTGGGAAAGAGAGGAGGGAGACTAAAAATACACTAAAGTATAAAATATACGTCATTCCTTAGTGAGGAGTATAGTACCTGAAGAAATGGAAGACAAAGACTAAGAAAGTTATGAATATAAAGGCAACCAAGAGAATATAACAAAATAATTATTATAATAAAATATAACAAACTTTCCATTATTTTCAGAAGGAAAGGCATATGTACTCAAGGAAATCAAAGATCCTATAGTAAAGGATAAAAAAGATGAGGTCAAATTTAAAACAGAATACATAATATTAAATAAAAGAACCAATACTAACCATTCTGTTCCTGTCAATAAATACAACTAGGAAAAAAAGAACTATTAAAAGAAAAAGACTATGACAGGCTCATACAGATAATTCTCAGGCTCCAACACATACCTCCTGAATCAAGAAAACCTGCAGGTAAGGCCCAGCAATCTGTATTTAACAAGCCCTCTAGATGATTTTGACACACGCGAAGGTTTAACAAATGACATAATAAAACCTACCTAAACTCTCTGTAAGGTACACATCTAAAACAGGGTGCCTGGGTAGCTCAGCTGGTTAAGTGACTGACTCTTGATTTCAGTTCAGGTCATGATCTCACTGGTTCATGAGACTGAGCCCTACATCAAGCTCTGGCACTGACAGCACAGAGCCTGCTAGGGATTCTCTCTCAGCCCTCTCTCTCTGCCCCTTCCCTGCTTGTGTGCATGTGCACGTGCACTCTCTCTCACTTCTGTCTCTCAAAATAAATAAACATTAAAAAAATACATTAGAAAAAAGGAAATTTTCACTTGTAAATTTCAAATTAAAAAAAAAAATTAATGTTTATTTATTTATTTATTTTTAAACGTTTTATTTATTTTTGGGACAGAGAGAGACAGAGCATGAACGGGGGAGGGGCAGAGAGAGAGGGAGACACAGAATCGGAAACAGGCTCCAGGCTCTGAGCCATCAGCCCAGAGCCCGACGCGGGGCTCGAACTCACGGACCGTGAGATCGTGACCTGGCTGAAGTCGGACGCTTAACCGACTGCGCCACCCAGGCGCCCCTAATGTTTATTTTTGAGAAAGAGAGCACAAGCAGGGCAGGGGCAGAGAGAGAGAGAGACAGAATCCAAAGCAGGCTCCAGGTTCCAAGCTGTCAGCATAGAGCCTGATGCTGGGCTCAAACCCACGAACCGTGAGATCATGACCTGAGCTGAAATTGGATGCTTAACTGACTGAGCCACCCAAGCACCCCTCACTTGTAAATTTCAAAATATACTGGCTTGAACAAACACTTTGGTCAAAGATAAAATTAAAATAAATTGCAAAGCATTCAGAAATATTCAGAAAAATTCAAAAACAATGTATATCAGAGCCTATAGAACACATTTGAAAAAAATGCTTGGATAAGTTTTAACATATATGTTTACATTATTCTAAAAAGAAATAACATAGGGCACCTGGGTGATTTCAACTCAGGTCATGATCCCATGGTTTGTGAGATCTAGCCCTGCATCAGGCTCTGCAGTGACAGCACAGAGCCTGCTTGGGATTCTCTCTCTCCCTCTCTCTCTCTGCTTCTCCCCTGCTTGTGTGCGTGAGCTCGCTCTCTCAAAATAAATAAATAAGCTTTAAAAAAAATAAAAAGAAATAACATAATAAAATAAGCATTCAAACCAAGGAATTACAATAAGGAAAAGTAAATGTAAGAAAAAAAAGTACAGATAAGAAAAATTAATTATTACAAACAAAATTAGAAATAATAAATCCACAAGTTGATTCTTAGGGAAAAACTAAAGAGGAATAACAGCAAAATTATAAAAATAAAAAAATGATTACTTGGAAATAACCATAGACAGAAAAGGACTGTAGAGATTATTTGCTCACCTCCATACAAACAAATTTGAAAACCAAATATTACCTATGAAAACTGAGACCAGAAAAGACAAGAAACCTAAACAGTAAAGTAGATATAGAAAAAAAGAGACCATTGTTATTTTATCACCCCAATAGATGGTTCAAGATGTGGAATTTACTAAACTTTTACAAATGAACAGTAATAACATTTATTTAAAATTTTCCAATTCTTAAATTCATTATATTTGCAAAAGTACGATGTAGAACAGATTAGGACTTAGCCCACTATATTCCTAACTAAAGAAAACACAGAAATGACATCTTGGTAATTAACACATCTTATATATTTTTTTAAAGTTTATTTATTTATTTTGAGGGAGACAGAGATAGCGCAAGTGGGGGAGGGTCAGAGAGACAGTAGAGAGAGAGAATCCCAAGCAGGTTCTGCACAGTCAGCACAGAGCCTGATGCAGGGTTCAAACTCACAAACTGTGAGATCAAGACCTGACTCGAAACTAAGAGTCAGCTGCTTGCTTAACAGACTCAGCCACCCAGGTGCCCCCCCCCCCAAATATTTTCAAAATAGAAGTCAAAATACTCTAATCCTAAGGAAACTATTTTTGTGCTATAATGCCCGACTTGAGTAGCTGCAGCAGAGATCCTAGGACCTACAAAACCTGAAGTATTTGCTACCTGGACATTTACAGAAAGTTTACTGGCCTCTTGCCCTACAGTGGTCATTTCTCCCTTCTCTACTTGGGTGGAACTAGGATGCACTGTTGACCCGTTTCAACCACAACTAATGATCAACAGAACCTGGAGGAAATCTGGATCATTTAAAGGATCACAAAGACCAAAGCTACCATGCAAATCTTCATTACTCACCACATAACTGTTATGTGACCAGGAAATCAATTCTTATATTCCTTAAACCAGTACATTTTGGGGTTTATTATAGTCACTTAGCTTTACCATGATTGATATACTTTTTAGTCCTGTCTAATGCTTTACAATATCATGTATCTGTAGATACCTACTCAACTTGGACACCGTAGCATGAAAGTAGTAACAGACCATAAGAAAATGAATGGACGAGATGCACTGAACATGGCCATGTTTCAGTAAAACTCCTTACAAAAATACATAGTAGGATGTAGTTTGCCAACTCCTGCTCTAACAGGTCACCATTTTCACAGAATACATTTAAGAGTTTGGTTGACATTTGAGCATTCTGATATATATTTTGAAAATATTTAATCACTAGACTGGACCTCTTTCCTCAACTGATTCACATAACCACTTGCTACTCAAAATCTGCACTTAGATGTCTAATACGGATCTAATTTACCCTGCCCCAAATCAAACCCTTGTTCTCCCAAACCAACACCCAAATTCTTCTCATCTCGTTAAATAACAACCTTATTTTCTCAGTTGTTCAAGGCTTGAGCTCAAGCCTTGAACAACTCTCTCCTAGGTAACACACCCATTATGTTTCCACATCCTCTTGGCTTTATCTTCAAAATACAGTCAGCATCTGGCCATTTCTCATAATTCTCACTAGGACCACCAAAGTCTAAGCCACATTATGTCTTCCCTGTATTATTTAATAGACTCCTCACTATTCTTCCTACTTTTGCCTTTGCCTCTTTATATAACTTCTCTCAACACAGCAACAACAGTATTCTTGTCATAGTCAAATCATGTCATTGTTAAAGCCTCCTTGTATACTCATAAAAACATTTAGAAGAAAGCACATTTAATAGTGGCTGCTTCTGGGGAACAGAAATGGAGAACCGAGGGCCAGGATTGAGGAACCATTCTTTAATTTTCTTAAAAAACTTTTTTGTTGTTGTTTATTTTTGAGAGAGACTGATTGAGCAAGTGGGGGAGGGGCAGACAGAGAGAGAGAGAGAGAGAGAGAGAGAGAGAGAAAGAATCCTAAGCAGGCGTCAAGCTGTCAGTGCAGAGCCTGATGTAGGGCTCGAACTCACAAACTGCGAGATCATGACCTGAGCTGAAACCAAGAGTCGGATGCTTAACCGAATGAGCCACCCTGGCGCCCCTTAATTTTCTATTAAGTATATGTATTGGATTTTAAAGATGATAGTATTATTTTTAAAGAGTAACAGAGATGTGAACTAGTAGGAAGTCAGCACTAATTTCCTAGCCTGCTATATTGTTAAAAAGCAAGAGAGTGAGAAATGTGCTATGATAGTAGGTAGGAAGGGAATAAGAAATAATGATAAGGGGTAATATTCAACTCTAAGATGGAAGTGGGGAGAAATAAAATGTTAGTGAAAGGGAAAACACAATATTTAGGCTAGACAATTTATAAAATTGAGACTGCAAATGAAGTAAAGAGGCTAGCATCCAGAATAGAGGTTACAGGGGCAAGCAGTCCCCCAGAATCTGAGAAAAAAAAAGAGCATGATCAAGCAAGAGAATCTGGAAATGTTATTTAGGTATCTAAAGAATTCCCAGCAACTGTTACTCCAATGGGCTTATAAAAAAACTTGCCTCAAAAATTTTTTCAGAGGTCGCAGTTTGAGTAACTATAAGAGGGGTGCCTGGGTGGTTAAGCATCTGACCTTGGCTTAGGTCATGATCTCTGGTTTGAGTTCAAGCCTCACATCAGGCTCTCTGCTGTCCGTGTGGAACTGCTTTGGATCCTCTGTCTCCCTCTCTCTGCCCTCCCCATGTGCACACTCTCTCTTTCAAAAACAAATAAACATTTAAAAAAAAAAGATACATCATAAAAAAATAACTTAATGAACCTTTATCCCATTCATCCTTCTGGGTTCCTTCTTACTCACCTGGAAAGCACCTCCTTTACATTTCTTCCTCAGTTATTCATTGCTCTTCTTGTTTAAACTGGTGTCTTTAAACTTCTAAACAGTGACACAGGACTTGGACATTACTCTTGAGGGTCAAAGCAGAATCCCATAATTCAGGCTGAGACCAAAGGATCCTTAAAGGATTTGATGGGTAAAGGAAGTGCAGTTCCTGGGGATGCACAAGGAAACTGGTCTATGAAAAAGAGCAAAGTAATGATGACCTTTTGGCTTAGAAGCTGGAGCACACACATACACATAAGCACATTGAAAAAGAGCATTTACACTTTGCATCCTCAGCCAAACCCATTATGCCATTTAAAGCCTCCACACATTTCAGGAATGGGAAACAGAATTTAGGTTATTTATTTTTCAGAATTTAGGTTATACAGAGAAATTACAAGACTGAGTTGTTAAAGTTCTACAGAATCACAACCTGTGCAAGTGTCACTTGTGGCCTTGCTCCTGATTAAAGAGTCACAGTTTTGAATATCATTTTCCCCAATAAAAACATTTTTGTCAGGGTGCCTGGGTGGCTAAGTCAGTTAAGTGTTAGACTCTTGATCTCACCTCGGGTCATAATCTCATGGTTTGTGAGATGGAGCCCCACATTGGGCTCTGTGCTGACAGCATGGAGCCTGCTTGGGATTCTCTCTCCCTCTCCCTCTGCCTCTCTACTTACCCCCCTCAAAATAAATAAACATTAAGGGGGAAAAAAAAAAGAAATCTAGGCCTCCAATATGTAATGGAGAATGAATGACAAAAGTCAAAATTACTCAGCTCTTCCCTGACTCAGATATAAGAGGCTTAAAATCTGGCTGCACAGTGTTACTAATTGATGAAACAGGTAATGCAAAGGGGAATGGATGGAGGCAAACCATAGGAGGCGGAGATACCAGAATTAACATTTTGGACACAAAGAGCGTGAAGTTCCGGTGTAGCCTCAAGGTGGAGCTGTCCATTAGCAAATTGGACAGAGCTCAACTATGAATGGACATTTGTTAGTCACCTGTCAAGTGAAGCCACAGCAGTGGAATTTTGTTCTTAGAGGGGGAAAAGAAAAAAAAGATAATTCAGAAACTTAGGAACACTAATAGCTAAGGGACAAACAGAAACATTAAGTCACTAATGGAGCTTTTTTTTTGAGGGGGAGGTTATTCCTTGGTTTTGACTGGAATTATACAAATGAGAGTAGTGTAATGGAAGTCAAGGAAACATTCAAGAATGAGGCAGTGATAAACATCTGGAAAGTAATGGACTGAACACAGAAATTGAATCCCTCCATCCGTTAAAAATGGAAATATACAACACAGGCAAGCAAAACTGTGATTCTTACCCCTGCCCTAACTATTGCATCTCCCTCCTCTGACAACCGTTATTTTTTGTGTAAATTTCAAAAGGTCTTTCATTAACACTAAAGAATAATCTTCATATAGATAAAAGTTTCTTCATGCACCTATGAATACACATTCTTTTTCCCACCCACTAAAAAAGTAGTATATTGCACCAAACAGGCACACTTTCTTCACAAAATAGCTTGAAGATTTTTATTTTTATTTTTAATTTTTTTTCAACGTTTTTTTATTTATTTTTGGGAGAGAGAGAGAGACAGAGCATGAACGGGGGAGGGGCAGAGAGAGAGGGAGACACAGAATCGGAAACAGGCTCCAGGCTCTGAGCCATCAGCCCAGAGCCCGACGCGGGGCTCGAACCCACGGACCGCGAGATCGTGACCTGGCCAAAGTCGGACGCTTAACCGACTGCGCCACCCAGGCGCCCCTTGAAGATTTTTAAAATGTAACATATGTATTTCCATTTGGTCAAGTCTTATTTTGGGTCTTTCATTAACACTAAAGAATAATCTTCATATAGATTTTTATACATTTCTTATTTATTCCTTAGGTGTTTTATCTGATTTGTCACTATTGTAATTACTGTCTTCATAACTATTACTGATTACATTTTTGTATGTACCAAAGCTATTATTTGTGTATATGCATTTTTGTACCATGGTTCTTTTTCATTTTACTGAAAAATATGTTAAGCGCGATACAATACTAGAAGGAAGTGTCATTTTAGAAGAAAATTTGTTTCGCTACATTTACAAAGGCCAACCTTTGGTCTAGGGAAAACCTGGTCAAATTACGAGTCACTGCCATGTCACTGAGAAACAAGAGAATCTTAAATCTGTTACCTGACATCTCTGAACCAAAGACAGGACATCATCCTTCCCAATTCTGTGCTGTCTACGCTAGTGGAAACTAGCTCTTAAAGCTCTTCCTTAGTCCAGGGCTTTTCAAACTGGCCTCACCAAAGTTCCTCCAAAGAACTGAGTCAATACATAGGGGGAGTCTAGACATCTAGAAACAAGTTTTCCGGAAATGTTTACTTTAAAAAATTGTTAATACTAATTTTGTTTTCTACTGCACAATGAGTCTGCTTTTATATAAAAATCGCTTTAAAAATTACTTATCTCTATATCTTAGCCATTTTCCTTTCTTTCAGAAAAACGGATGCTCCAGAAAGATGCATCTTTATTAGTTATTTTAGAAACGAGAAAAGTGAGGTTGAGGTTACTACCCCATAAAGCTCACAATGCCATCCATTCTCACACACTTGGAACCACAGAGTTCTCACACAAGTGGTACCTCTACAACAATCTCATACATTCCGTCATACCCCCACCCCCACCCCGCCGCGGTCCCGCCCCAGTTTCCCCCAGTACCCCTGCCCCCATCCACATAGGCTTTGAACAATGCACGTCATAGAAGGCGATTCCTCCCCTTTAGCCTCTCCAGCCACGTCGCAATCTCCAAGAATCCTCCCCTACAGCCTCCCTGACCAGATTCTGAGCCCAGAAACCCAGGTCCCACGCCCAGATCTGCGCTTTGCGAAGCCGAAACCAAACTCACCGGCAGACAAAGACGACCATGGCGAGCCAGAAAGTCTGCGCCTGCGCACTCCCTTGGCTGGTTTAACACTCCCAGAGGTCTCCTGGGCTCCATCAAGCCCCGGCTCAATACCGGACAGAATCTGTCGGTATTGGCCGGTCCTCTACTTTTCTGACTGCGGACTACATTTCCCATAAGTTTCGGTGGTTCGAGTCAGCTTTTTCGCGCTTTCTTTTCTGCGCCAGAGATTGTGGGAGTGTCTCCCTGGTGAGGGGAGGAGTGTAAGTAGACCGAGTCTCAGGACTCAGTTTAATACTCGACCTGTGTTAACTTTACCTTTGGGAGAGGGCAGTGGTGTGCCTTGGGTTATAATAAACTCAGTTCAGGCATGCCGGGCTTACTCCAAGTAGGAGCCAAGGGGCAAGGCTACCTACCCCTGGAGCGCCGAAACACTGGGCCGCAATTCATGCCTCAGGGTGGGTAGGGGCGGGATTTCTTTGGCGGGGTTCGAGCCGGGCGCCATCTTCTCCGTCGCGAGTGTGGCGCTTAACTACATTTCCCAGGAGGCACCGCGTTCGCCTCTCCTTCCCTCAGCGCGGCTGGCAGCTTTGAGCTGAGTTGGTTTGGACGCTAGCTTGTGGTGGTCTCTTAGGGGTTCGGCCGGGCGACTAACACGTTTCAGAGAAGGCCGAGGTTGGACAAAGCCCAGAGCCCCCGGCGTCGGGAGGGAGACCTGAGTATTAAGTCTATTCGGGCAGAAGGGGCTGAGGAGGGGCAGTTGTGAAATTTCGCCACTGTCGCAGTGATATGTGTATGTGTGATTGTGAATATGTGTGATACCGTGTGTGCCGGTGAGGATTAGCTCATTATACCACTGTGAGTCCCCGTGGTGTGACTGTTAATGTGTTACTGTGTGTAATACTGTGTATGGATACGGGTTACCTGTGACTGTGTGACCTTGTATACCACTTTGTGTACAAGGGTAGAGAGCTTTGTGAATGAGCTCCCGTGGGTATTATGACTGTGGGCAGGGTCGGGAAGGTGTTTGTGATTGAAGGTGTTACTTTGTGTCTAGTGGTGGGTGTGAGACTGTATGAATTTGGGGAGATTTGTGTTGGTGACTGTGTCACACATAGCCATATGTGGGAGTACAAGACGGCTGTGAGCCTTGACAGTAAAGAGCCTTGATAGTAAAGACCCTGACTCTTCTCTCTGACCCTGAGATTGATTTGCAAGCTCTGATGTGGAGGAGCAAATGGAGCCAGTTGACCTTGTCATCTGGGCCCCAAGAATGGTCTGTTAATATCCTTCCCCATCTTGATTCGTCTTCGAGAGAGCTCTCCATTGGAAGAGGAAATACTGGTTGTGATAATGAAAAGTTATGTTAAAGGTGCCTTGGTATTTTCTCTTTATTTCTGAAATGCTTTATTTTTGCTTTTGTTTCCCTTACCTCAGGGGACTTATCTAGAAAAAAATTGCTACAGCAAATGTCAGAGAAATTACTGCCTGTGCTCTTTCCTAGGATTTTTATGGTTCCAGGTCTCACATTTAGGTCTTTAATCCATTTTGAATTTATTTTTGTGTATGCTGTATGAAAGGGGTCCACTTTCATTCTTTTGCAAGTTGCTGTCCAGTTTTCCCAACATCATTTGGTAAAGAGACTGTCTTTTTCCCATTGGATATTCCAAAGATTAATTGACCATTCAGTTGTGGATTCATTTCTGTATTTTCTATTCTGTTCTATTGATGTGTGTATTTGTTTTTGTGCCAGTACCATACTGTTTTGATTCCTGCAGCTTTGTAATGGAATTTGATGTCAGGAATTATGATGCCTCCAGCTTCGCTTTTCCTTTCAAGATTGCTTTGGCCATTCAGGGTCTTTTGTGGTTCCATACAAACTTTAGAATTGTTTGTTCTAGTTCTGTAAACAACTGTTGGTATTTTTTTAATGTTTATTTATTTGTTTTGAGAGAACGTGAGAGAGCGAGGGAGGGGCAGAGAGAGGGAGAGAGAGAATCCCAAACAGGCTCTGTGCTGCCAGCACAGAGCCTGGTGTGGGGCTTGAATTCACAAACTGTGAGATCATGACCTGAGCCAAAATCAAGAGTTGGATGCTTAACTGACTGAGTCACTCAGGCACCCCACCTGAGTTGGTATCTTGATAGGGATTGCATTAAATGTGTAGATTGCTTTAACTAGTATAGACATTTCAACAATATTTGCTCTTCTAGTCCATGAGCATGGAATGTCTTTCCATTTTTTTTGTTATCAATTTGTTTCATCAGTGTTTATAACACTTTTATAAAACAGTGTTTATAAAACTGTAAGTTTTCGGAGTACAGGTCTTTCACCTCTTTGGTTAGATTTATTCCTAGGTATCTTATTATTTTTGGTGTAATTGTAAATGGGTTTGTTATATTCTCTTTCTGCTGCTTCATTATTGGTGTGTAGAAATGCAGCCTATTTCATGGGGCGCCTGGGTGGCTCAGTCGGTTAAGCGTCCGACTTCAGCTCAGGTCACGATCTCGCGGTCCGTGAGTTCAAGCCCCGTGTCAGGCTCTGGGCTGATGGCTCAGAGCCTGGAGCCTGCTTCCGATTCTGTGTCTCCCTCTCTCTCTGCCCCTTCCCTGTTCATGCTCTCTCTCTGTCCCAAAAATAAATAAACGTTAAAAAAAAAAATTAAAGAAATGCAGCCTATTTCTGTAGATTGATTTTGTACCCTGCCACTTTACTGAATGTGTTTATCAGTTTTAGCAGTTTTTTGGTGGAGTATTTGGGTATTCTAAATATTGTATCATGTCATCTGTAAATACTGAAAGTTATACTTCTTCCTGATTTGGATGCCTTTTATTTTTTCTTGTTGTCTGATTGCTGTGGCTAGGACCTCCAGTATTAATGTTGAGTAACAGTGGTGAGAGTGGAAAACCTTGTCTTGTTCGTAACCTTAGGGGAAAGGCTCTCAGTTTTTCCCTACTCAGGATGATGTTAGCTGTGAGTTTTTCATATATGGCCTTTATTATGTTGAGGTATGTTCTCTCTGCTTTGGTGAGTTTTTTTTTTTTAATTTTTTAATGTTTATTTATTTTTGAGAGACAGAGCATAAGCGGGGGAGGGGCAGAGAGAGAGGGAGACACAGAATCCCAAGCAGACTCCAGGCTCTGAGCTGTCAGCACAGAGCCCGACGCAGGGCTCGAACTCAGACTTAGAGATCATAACCTGAGCCAAAGATGGATGCTTAACTGACTGAGCTACCCAGGTGCCCTTGGTGAGAGTTTTTATCATGAGTGGATGTTGTAGTTTGTTAAGTGCTTTTTCTGCATTTATTTAAATGATCATATAGTTCTTTTTATTTTTTAAAGTTTATTTCTGAGAGAGAGACCGCACGGGCGTGTGTGTGCGTGCGTGCGCGTGTGTGTGTGTGTGTGTGTGTGTGTGTGTGTCTGTGTGTGTGGGCGGGGGAGGGGGCAGAGAGAGAGGGGAGCAGAAGATCCAAAGTGGTCTTGGCGCTGACAGCAGTAAGCCTGATGTGGGCCTCGAACTCTCAAACTGCGAGATCTTGACCTGAGCCAAAGTCACTCAATCAACCAAGCCACCCAGGCATCCTGAAATGGTCATATGGTTCTTATCTTTTCTCTTATTGATGTGTTCTATCACGTTGATTGATTTGCAAATATATAATCACACTTGCAACCCAGGAATAAATCTCACTTCATTATGGTGAATGATTTTTTTAAATGTATTATTGGATTCTGTTTGCTAGTATTTTATTGCGAATTTTTCCATCTATGGTCATCAGAGATACTGGCCTGTAGTTCTCTTTGTGGTGTCTTTATTTTCTTTTGGTATCAGGGTATTGATGGCCTCATGGAATGAATTTGGAAGTTCTCCCTCCTCTTCTGATTTTTGGAATAGTTTGAGAAGAATAGGCATTAATTCTTCTTTAAACGTTAGGTAAAATTGGCCTGTGAAGTCATCTGGTCCTGGACTTTTGTTTATTTTGGAGTTTTTTATTACTGATTCAATTTCATTGCTGATAATTGGTCTGTTCAAATTTTCTTCCTGCTTCAATTTTGGTAGGTTATATGTTTCTAGGAATTTATCCATTACTTCTAGGTTGTCCAATTTGTTGGCATATATTTTTTCATAATATTCTCTTGTATTTTTGTGCCATTTGTTGTTATTTCTCCTCTCTTATTTGTATTTATTTAGGGTCCTTTCTCTTTTTTTTTGATAAGTCTGGGTAGATGTTTATCAATTTTATTGATATTTCAAGGAACTAGCTCCTGGTTTCATTGATCTGTTCTACTGTTTAATTTTCTGTATTATTTATTATTTCCTTCCTTCTGCTGATTTCAGGTTTTGTTTATTATTCTTTTTCTAGCTCCTTTAGTTGTACGGTTAGGTTGAGATTTTTCTTGCTTCTTGAGATAGGCCTGTATTGCTATAAACTTGTCTTAGAACTCTTAGAACTGGTTTTGCTGCATCCCAAAAATTTTGAACTGTTTTGTTTTCATTTTCATGTACTTTTTTATTTCTTCTTTTATTTCCTGATTAACCTATCATTATTTAGTAGCATGTTATTTATCCTCCATGTACTTGTGGTCTTTCCAGATTTTTTCTTGTGGTTCACTTTAGTTTCACAGTGTTGTAGTTAGAAAAGATGCATGATATGACTTCAGTCTTTTGGAATTCGTTGAGGTTTGTTTTTTGGCCTAATATGTGACATATTCCGGAGAATGTTCCATGTGCACTTGAAAAGAATGTGTATTCTGATGTTTTAGGATGGAATGTTCTGAATGTATCTGATACGTCTATTTGGTCCAGTGTGTCATTCAAAGTCCTTGTTGACTTTTTGTTTGGATGATCTTTCCATTGATGTAAGTGGGATGTTAACGTTCCTGCCATTATTGTATTGTAGATTTGTTTCCATGTGTTTACGAACTGCTTTATGTGTTTGGGTGCTTGCATGTTGGGTCTGTAAGTATTTATGATTTATATCATCTTGTTGCATCATTTCCTTTATTGTTATATAGTGTCCTTCTTTGTCTCTTGTTATCCTCTTTGTTTTAAAGTCTATTTTGTCTGATCTAAGTATCGCTACTCCAGCTTTCTTTTGAGATCTTTTGAGATGATAAATGTTTCTCCATTCCCTCACTTTCAAACTGCAGGTATCTTTAGGTCTAAAATTAGTCTCTTATAGGCAGCATATAGAGGGGGCTTGTTTTTGTTTTGTTTTGTTTTTATCCCTTCTGTCACCCTCTATCTTTTGATTGGAATATTTACTCTATTTACATTTAAAGTAACTGTTGATATGTGTTTATTGCCTTTTTTTTTTTTTTTACTTGTTTTGTAGTTGTTTCTAAAGATTTTCTCTGATTCTTTCTTGTCTTTTACTCTTTCACCCTTTGCTGGTTTACTTTAGTGGTATATTTGTATTTCTCTTTTTCTTTGCATATCTATTAGTGGCTTTTGATTTCTGGTTTCCATTAGGTATGTACATAACATCTTCTGCATATAGCAATCTATATTAAGTTAATGGTCATTTAAGTTTGAACCTATTCTTTACTCTTGTCCCCCCCATGTTTTAGGTATATGGTATCACATTGTACTTCCTTTTTGGTGTATGTGTGAGATTCTTGACTGATTTTTTACAGAAATACTCATTTTTAATGCCTTTGTGTTCTCTACCTTCATACTGTCATTTTTAGTCTTTCCTTTCCACTCAAAGAGTACCCTTTAATATTTCTTACAGAGCTTGTTTAGTGGTCATGAATTCCTTTAGTTTTTGTTTGTCTGGGAAACTCTCTTCTTCTATTCTGAATGATTGGCTTGATGGATAGAGTATTCTTGGTTGCACATTTTCCCCATTCAGCCTTCGAATATATCATGCCACTCCTTTCTGGCTTTGCAAGTTTCTGCTGAAAACTCCGCTGATAGCCTTATGGGATTTCCTTTGTATGTAGCTGTCTTCTTTTCTCTTGCTGCTTTTAATATATTTTTTTACCACTGTATTTTGCCAATATGATTATAACATGCCTTAGTGTGGATCTGCCTTTGTTGATTTTGTTGGAGGTTCTCTTTGCATCCTGGATCTGGATATCTGTTTCCTTCCCCATATTAGGGAAGTTTTTAGTCATCGTTTCTTTTTTTTTTTTTTAATTTTAATTTTAATTTTTTTAAATTTACATCCAAATTAGTTAGCATACAGTGAAACAATGATTTCAGGAGTAGAGTCCTTAGTGCCCTTACCCATTTAGCCCATCCCCCCTCCCCAGCCCCTCCAGTAACCCTCAGTTTGTTTTCCATATTTAAGAGTCTCTTATGTTTTGTCCCTCTCCCTGTTTTAATATTATTTTTGTTTCCCTTCCCTTATGTTCATCTGTTTTGTCTCTTAAAGTCCTCATATGAGTGAGGTCATCTGATATTTGTCTTTTTCTAACTAATTTCACTTAGCATAATACCCTCCAGTTCCATCCACATAGTTGCAAGTGGCAAGATTTCTTTCTTTTTGATTGCTGAGTAATACTCCATTGTATATATATATACCACATCTTCTTTATCCATTCATCCATCGATGGACATTTGGGCTCTTTCCATACTTTGGCTATTGTTGATAGTGCTGCTATAAACATTGGGGTGCATGTGTCCCTTCAAAAACATCACACCTGTATCCCATGGATAAATGCCTAGTAGTGCAATTGCTGGGCCGTAGGGTAGTTCTATTTTTAGTTTTTTGAGGAACCTCCATACTGTTTTCCAGAGTGGCTGCACCAGCTTGCATTCCCACCAACAATGCAAAAGAGATCCTCTTTGTCCACATCCTCGCCAACATCTGTTTTTGCCTGAGTTGTTAATGTTAGCCATTCTGACAGGTGTAAGGTGGTATTTCATTGTGGTTTTGATTTGTATTTCCCTGATGATGAGTGATGTTGAGCATTTTTTCATGTGTCGGTTGGCCATCTGGATGTCTTCCTTGGAGAAGTGTCTATTCATGTCTTTTGCCCATTTCTTCACTGGATTATTTGTGTTTTGGGTGTTGAGTTTGATAAGTTTGTTATAGATTTTGGATGCTAACCCTTTATCTGATATGTCATTTGCAAATATCTTCTCCCATTCTGTCGGTTGCCTTTTAGTTTTGCTGATTGTTTCCTTCGCTGTGCAGAAGCTTTTTATTTTGATGAGGTCCCAGTAGTTCATTTTTGCTTTTGTTTCCCTTGCCTCCAGAGACGTGTTGAGTAAGAAGTTTCTGCAGGCAAGATCAAAGAGGTTTTTGCCTGCTTTCTTCTTGGGGATTTTGATGGCTTCCTGTCTTACATTTAGGTCTTTCATCCATTTTGAGTTTATTTTTGTGTATGGTATAAGAAAGTGGCCCTGGTTCATTCTTCTGCATGTCGCTGTCCAGTTTTCCCAGCACTACTTGCTGAAGAAACTGTCTTTATTCCATTGGATATTCTTTCCTGCTTTGTCAAAGATTAGTTGACCATAAGTTTGTGGGCATTGTTTCTTCAAATAAATTTTCTTCCCCCTTTTCTCTCTCTTCTGCGACTCCTATAATAGGAATGTTATTACGCCTGATGGAGTCACTGTGTCCCCTAAGTGTATTCTTAGTTTGCATAATTCTTTTTTCCCTCTTTTGTTCAGCTTGATTAGTTTTCATTACTCTGTTTTCTAGGTCATTAATTTGTTCCTCTGCTTCTGACAGCCTGTTTTTCATTCCATTAAGAATGTTACTCATTTGTTTATTGAGCCCTTTATCTCTGGTGTGGTATTTCTTATACCTGGGTTAATTGTTTCACTGATGTCCTCTACTCTTTTGTCAATTCCAGTGATTATCCTTATGATCATTGCTCTAAATTCTTCAGCAGGCATGTTACTTATATCTGTTTTGTTTAGAACTCCAGCTGTGGCCTTGTTGGTTCTGTGCCCTTGTCATGTTCTTTCATTTGGGACAAATTCCTGTGTCTTCTCATTTTGTCTAAGTCTCTGTGCCTGTTTCTCTGTGTTAGGAAGGTGCTTCTTAGGAGTATTTGCAGTGTGTGCTCCATGAGTTCTGCTGTTGTGTCCTAGCTACTGTATCCTTCAGGCCAGTCATCTGCAGAGACTCTTTTTGCCTGTTATGGGCAATGATTGGTTCCTCACCTGAATGTGACACTTTTTAACTAGGTGTGCTCTGGTTTGCTTGTGAAATGATACCTGTCACCACTGCCACTGAACCTAGGCCTCATAAAACTCCCAGGTCAGGAGCTGTGGTGTTAGTAAGGGTCTTCTGGGAGAGGGGGAATCACTGTGCTGGGACAGAGTCAAGTTGACTGAGAAGGGCTGTTCTTCTGGACTTCATGGTGGGGCGCTGGGCTTGGTACAAGCAACTTAGGTAGAGAGTGTGAATGTTGTTCTGGTTCCTGCAGGTGGCCCTGTGCTTATGATGAGGGGCGAGGGAGTGAAATGACTCCTGACAGTTTCTTTGTTCCCAGAAGGGTCTCTCCTTGAATGCTGTGGCTACTGCTCTGGGACAGTCTTCGAGATGAGCAACTAACCTCCCTAGCTTGTGCCCCAAGCATTCTTCAGTTTGCTGTTTCTGTGCTGTTTGTGTGCTCTTTGCTCTGACTTTTCTTCAAGAGCAGCCATTTATAACCATGTGTTTAGTAACAATGGTAAGGAACGTGAACGTGCAACATATATTGTCAACCTGAAAATAAAGATCCACAATGAGAGGCAAATGAGTGTTTACTTGGAATTGAAAAATTACAGTTAGGGAAGCACAGATTCTGCCAGTAACCAGAAAAGTGTCCCACCTGTGAGGTGAAAGCAAGGGGTTTTTACCTGACTTGGATAAGAGGGAAAAAAAGTTATTGGAACTAACAGGCTGAGCCAATGTGATTACACATTGACCAACTGTTGTCTTGGTGTTAATCAATGAAATTGTTCCTGCGGCACCTGGATGGCTTATTTGGTTGGGCATCTGATTCTTGATTTTGGCTCAGGTCATGATTTCATTATTTTGTAAGTTCCAGGCCCACACTGGGCTCTGTGCTGGCTGCCTGGAGCCTGCTTGGGATTCTCCCTATCTTTTTGCCCCTACCCCTGCTCGTGCTCTGTCTCTCTCAAAATAAATGAATAAACTTAAAAAAATAAATGAAATTGATCCTCCTATGCATTAATTAACTATTCTGTCTTCAGAAAGTCCACAGCCAGCTGTTTATTGATCAGGATATCCATTGTCCTGTTGACTTTACCGACAATTGCTTGTAAGACAGTTGCCACTTCTGGGCCAGACCAAGGGTCTTTTTGCCCAGTTTAAGCTTATTAGATCATTAGCCATTTGTTTTAGAAAGGAAAATTGGAGCTTCTCTCAAAAATGGAGTCTCTCATATCCAGAAATTTTGTACAATTTCACAATATTAAATGAAAATAGAGGGTTTTAAGTTGTACATATAGGAAAGTTATTTGGTAAAAAATATTTACCTGTAGATGTATGAAATATGTATTAGCGTTTAATAATTTCCATTGTAACTATGAGGTTTATGAAAGAAGGGATTTATTGTGTGTTAAGTCTTCAGTATTTACAACAACAACTAGCACATGTTTGGCACTCATTAGATATTTGATGAAAGAATAGTTAAGTAGTACTTAATAAGTAATAGCAGTTACTTACTTTCTGGTTGCACAGAATAAACAGGCACAGAATGCCTTACATTTGTGTTACTCTGTCTAAAAGTACTCTACATTTGTTAGCTCTAACTTGTGTGCCAAAGAATATATTAATCCTGTGTTCTTCAAACGGGGTATGAGTTCTTTAGCATTCACAGGACTTTTGATATGGGTGAAAGATACTGTTACTCATGTTTTCTTTAAGGTTTATTTTACTAAATTTCTACACATAATGAATAACATATCAATAATCATCTTTTTAGAGCATTTAAACTTGATTACTAATTTTGATAAGTATACTTTAAGCAGTTTAAAGTTCAATTATAACATTAGTGAGTGTAATATTTTATAATAAATGTTATTTGTTCTTCATAGCCTATTCTGGCACTGAGCTCCTAACATCCTTAGAATTTACTAAGTTTAGAGAGCTATGGAGATGTCTTTTGTTATGTTATGAAGCGACACTGTGAAACCCTTAAGTAACCAAAGCAGGGGCTGGTTGCTAGTGGCCCTGATCATGTGATTAGAGGGTTGGAACTTTCAGCACCCCACCCTCCATCCCAACTTCTGTGGAGGGGAGAAGTGCTGGAGGTTGAATTATTTCCCAAAGGCCAGTGATTTAATCAATTGAGGCTATTGTTAAAAAGATTCAACAGAGTGAACTTTACAGATTCAGTTGGCATTATGAAATGATTCATGAATCTGGCAGCATTCCATTGTTGCTGAGGCCTGAAATCAGATTCATTTGCCCCATGCACAGTAAGCCCATTTCTGAGTCACCAGGTTTGAAGCAGAGAAAGATTTATTGAAGGGCAACCCAATGAGAAGCCCAATAGGTCCCAAATCTCCTTTGTCCTGTTGAGCCTAGGAACAGTTTATATATTATTAGCAAAGTATGTGGGTTTTAGGGCAGGAAATGTATGGGCCTTGAAATTTCTAGAGAAGGTTTTTTTTTTTTTTTTTTAAAGACTTAGTTATTTAAAAAAAAATTTTTTTTTAATGTTTATTTATTTTTAAGACAGAGAGAGACAGAGCATGAACGAGGGAGGGTCAGAGAGAGAGGGAGACCCAGAATCTGAAGCAGGCTCCAGGCTCTGAGCTGTCAGCACAGAGCCTGACGCGGGGCCCGAACTCACGGACTGTGAGATCATGACCTGAGCCGAAGTCGGCCGCTTAACCGACTGAGCCACCCAGGCGCCCCAAGACTTAGTTATTTTTGAGAGAGAGGGTATAAGCAGGAAAGGGGCACTTAACATTTCATCACATTGTTCCTTTTTTTTTTTCCTCTTGAATACAAGATCTTTTAAGGTCTACTCTCTTAGCTGCTTTCAAATATATAATACAGTATTATTAACTGTACTCAACTTGCTGTACATTTCCAAGACTTACCTTTTAACTAGGAGCTTGTACCTTTTGACCACCTCTTCCTATTTTCCCCACTCTCTACACCCCACTTCTGGCAACCACCAGTCTGTTCTCTGTATCTATGAGTTTAGGTTTTTTCTTTTTTATATTCTAGATATAAGTGGGATGATACAGTAATTGCCTTTCTCTGACTTACTTCACTTAGCACAATGTTCTCAAGGTCCATCCATGTTGTTGTAAATGGCAAAATTTCCTTTTTTCAAGGCAAAGTAATATTCTATTGTATGTATGTATACCCACCCCCCACGCACACTCAATTTGTGTCCATTAATCCACTAACGGACACTTCAATTGTTTCCATGCCTTAGCTATTATAAATACTGCTGCAGTGAACATGGGGTGCAGATATCTTTTCAAGATTATGATTTAAGGGGCGCCTGGGTGGCGCAGTCGGTTAAGCGTCCGACTTCAGCCAGGTCACGATCTCGCGGTCCGGGAGTTCGAGCCCCGCGTCGGGCCCTGGGCTGATGGCTCGGAGCCTGGAGCCTGTTTCCGATTCTGTGTCTCCCTCTCTCTCTGCCCCTCCCCCGTTCATGCTCTGTCTCTCTCTGTCCCCAAAAAAATAAATAAATGTTGAAAAAAAAAATTAAAAAAAAAAAAAAAGATTATGATTTAATTTCCTTCAATAAATACCTGGAATTGGAATTGCTGGATCATATGGTGGTTCTGTTAAGTCTTTGAGGAAACTGCTATTTTCCATAGTGTTTTTACCAGTTTACATTCCCAGTAGTAGTGCAAGAGCATTCCCTTTTCTCCACATCCTCACCAACACTTACTATTTCTTGACTTTTTGGTAATAGTTATTCTAGCACATGTGGTGATATTTCATTGTGGTTTACATTTGCCTTGATTTGCATTACCATTATGATTAGGTGCCTTTTCATCTTCCTGGATGGCATTTGTATGTCTTTGGAAAAATGTCTTTTGAGACCCTCTTAAATTGTTTATTTATTTTTGAGAGAGAAAGAGAGAGACAGAGCATGATCAGGGGAGGGGCAAAGAGAGAGGGAGACACAGAATCTGAAGCAGGCTCCAGACTCTGAGCTGTCAGCAGAGAGCCCAACACAGGACTCAAACCCAACAAACCATGAGATCATGACTTGAGCCAAAGTTGGACATTTAACTGACTGAGCCACCCAGGCGCCTCAAGAGATCCTCTTAAATTTGTAATTGGATCTTTTTTTCTATTGAGTTGTATGAGTTCTTTGTATATTTGGGGTGTTATAAGATACATTATTTGCAAATTATAATAATTTTCTCCCATTTTGTAGGTTACCTTTCATTTTGTTGACTTTTAGTTAGGTGTGGTCTCACTTGTTGAATTTTGCTTTAGATATCAAATCCAAAAAATCATCGCTAGGAAGGAGGTCTATGAGCTTAGTCTCTATGTTTTCTTATCAGCGTTTTATGGTTTCAGGTCTTATATTCAATTATTGAATCCATTTTGACTTGATTTTTGTGTGTGCTGTTAGTGCCCAGTTTCATTCTTTTCCTTGTGGCCCAATACCTACTGTATATTTTTGCTTCCTTTTTCATAAAATAATTGACTATATATGCATGAGTTTATGTTTAGACTCTCTAGTCTGTTCCATTGGTGTACATGTCTGTTTTTCTTTTAATGTTTGTTTATTTTGAGAGAGAGAGAGAGCACTCGAACAGGGGATGGACAGAGAGGAGAGAGTGAGAATCCCAAGCAGGCTCTCTGAGCCCACGAACTGGGAGATCATGACCTGAGCCAAAATCAAGGGTCAGATGTTCAACCAACTGAGCCAACCAGGCACTTTTTTTTTTTTTTAATTTAGATGTTTATTTATTTTTGAGAGAGAGACAAAGTGAGAGTGAGGAAGGGACAGAGAGAGAGGGAGACACAGAATTTGAAGCAGGCTCCAAGCTCTGAGCTGTTAGCACAGAGCCCGATATGGGGCTCAAACTCACAACCATGAGATCATGACCTGAGCCAAAGTTGAACACTTAACCAACTCTACTGAGCCACCCAGGCACCCCTTGTTTTGTGTATTTTTTATTTTTTTATTTTTTTTTAATGTTTATTTTTGAAGGAGAGAGAGACGGAGTGTGCATGGGGGAGGGGCAGAGAGAGAGGAAGACACAGAATCTGAAGGAGGCTCCAGGCTCTGAGCTGTCAGCACAGAGCACAACGGGAGACTCAAACTGCGAGATCATGACCTGAGCTGAAGTCGGACACTTAATCGACTGAGCCACCCAGGTGCTCCCAGTTTTTTTTTTTTTCTAACGTTTATTTATTTTTGAGACAGAGAGAGACAGAGCATGAATGGGGGAGGGTCAGAGAGAGAGGGAGACACAGAATCTGAAACACACAGAATCTGAAACAGGCACAGAGCCTGACTCAGAGCTCGAACTCACGGACCACGAGATCATGACCTGAGCCGAAGTTGGACGCTTAACCAACTGAGCCACCCAGGTGCCCCACCCCTTGTTTTGTTTTTTAAAGTAAGCTCTACGTCCAACATGGGGCTTGAACTCAAGATCCCAAGATCAAGAGTCACATGCTTTGCTGATTGAGCCAGCCAGGCACCCCAATAACCATTCTGTTTTGATTACTGTAGCTTTGTAATACAATTTGAGATCTGGAAGTATAATGCCTCCAGCATTGTTTTTTTTCAAGATGGATTTGGTTATTTGACATCTCTGTGGTTTCATACAAATTTTAGGATCATTTGTTCTGGTTCTGTGAAAAATGCTGTTGGTATTTTGATAGGAATTGCATTAAATCTGTAGATTGCCTTTTGTAGTATGGACATTTAAGAAATATTTATTCTCCCAACTTGTGAGCATGGAATATCTTACCATTTGTTTGTGTCATCTTCAATTGCTTTCATCAGTGTTTTATAATTTTCAGAGTAGTGGGGCACCTGGGTGGCTCAGTCAGTTAAGCATCTGACTTTGGCTCAGGTCATGATCTTATGGTTCATGAGTTTGAGCCCCACGTCAGGATCTGTGCTAACAGCTCAGAGTCTGCAACCTGCTTCGGATTCTGTGTCTCCCCCTCTCTCTGCCCCTCCCCTGCTCATATTCTGTGTGTGTGTGTCTCTCTCTCTCTCTCTCTCAAAAATAAACATTAAAAATTTATAATTTTCAGAGTATAGGTCTTTTACCCTAGTTAATTTATTCCTAGGTGTTTTATTTTTATTTTTTTAATGTTTTACTTATTTTTGAGAGAGAGACAGAGAACGAGCAGGGGAGGGGGAGAGACAGAAGGAGACACAGAATCTGAAACAGGCTCCAGGCTCTGACAGCTCAGAGCTGACGTGGGGCTCGAACTTGTGAACCTCGAGGTCATGACTTGAGCTGAAGTTGGGTGCTTAACCGACTGAGCCACCCAGATACCCCTGTTCCTAGGTATTTTATTTTTGGTGCAATTATAAATTAGATTGTTTTCTTAATTTCTTTCTGCTACCTCATTAGTGTATAGAAATACAGTGGATTTCTGTGCATTAATTTTGTATCCTGAGACATTACAGAAGTCATTTGTGTGTTCTGGTAGTTTTTTGATGGAGTCTTTAGAGTTTTCTATATAGTATATCATGTCATCTGCAAATAGTGAAAGTTTTACTTCTTCCTTAACTAATTTGGATAGCTTTTATTTCTTTGTGGTGTCTGATTGTTGTGACTAGGACTTCCAGTATTATCTTGAATAAAAGTGTAAGAGTGGACATTCATGTCTTATTCCTGATCTTGGGGGGAAAGCTCTCAGTTCTTTACCATTGAGTATAATGCTAACTGTGAGTTTTTCATATATGGCCTTTATTGTGTTTTGAGGTGCATTTCCTCTAAACCTACTTTGTTGAGGTTTTTATCATGAATGGATGTTGTACTTTGTGAAGTGCTTTTTCTAGGTCTATTGAAATGATCACATGGTTTTTATCCTTTCTCTTATTGATGTGATGTATCACATTGATTGATTTGTGAATATTGAGCTACCCTTGCAGCCCAAGAATAAATCTTACTTCCTCATGGCGAATTATTTTTTTTAATGTATTGTTGGATTCAGTTTGCTAGTATATTATTGAGGATTTTTATATCTATGCTCATCAGAGATATTGGCCTGTACTCTTTTTTTCTTTTTTTTTTTTTTGTAGTCTATCTGGCTTTGGTATCAGGGTAATGCTGGCCTCATACAATAAATATGAAAGCTTTCCTGTCTCTTTTTTCTTTTTTTCTTTTTTTTGGGAGGGGGGATAGTCTGAGACATATAGGTATTAATTCTTCTTTAAATGTTTGGTAGAATTTACCTATGTACCTGTCTGGTCGTGGACTTTTGTTTGTCGGGAGTTTTTTGATTACTGATTTAATTTCATTGCTGTTAATTGGTCTGTTCAAATTTTCTGTTTCTTCCTGCTTCAGTTTTGGCAGGCTATATGTTTCTAGGAATTTATCCATTTCTTCTAGGATGTCCAATTTGCTGGCATATAAGTCATAATATTCTCTTATACTCTTTTGTATTTCTGTGGCATTGGTTGTTATTTCTCCCTTTCATTTCTGATTTTGTTTGAGTCCTCTTTTTCTTTTGACCAGCCTGGCTAAAGGTTTATCTATTTTGTTGATCTTTTCAAAGAAACCCTCTTGGTTTCATTAATCTGTTCTATTGGTTTTTTTAGTTTCTATTTCATTTATTTCTGCTGTAATCTTTATCATTTCTTTCACTCTTTCTACTGGCTTTTGGTTTATTTATTCTTTTTCTAGTTCCTCAAGGTGTATGGTTAGGTTCTTTGAGATTTTTCTTGCTTCTTGTGATAGGCCTGTGTTTCTTTAAACTTTCCTTTTAGCATAGGTTTTGCCATATCCCAATGATTTTGGCACTGATGCTTTTTCATTTTCTTTTGTCTCTATGTATATTTTGATTTCCTTTTTGATTTTTTGGTTGACCCATTCATTGTTTAGTAGCATGTTATTTAGCCTCTATGTGTTTGCTTTCTTTCAGCATTTTTTCTTGTGGTTGATTTCTAGTTTCTGAGCATTGTGGTCAGAAATGATGCATGATATGACTTCAGTCTTTTTGAATTTGTTTCAATTTGTTTTGTGGTCTAACATGTCACCTATTCCAGAGAATGTTCTACATGCCCTTGAAAAGAATGTGTATGGGGCACCTGGGTGGCTCAGTTGTTTAAGCGTCAGACTTCAGCTCAGGTCATGATCTCGTGGTTCATGAGTTCTAGCCCTGCATCGGGTTCTGTGCTGACAGCTCAGAGCCTGGGCCTGCTTCAGATTCTGTCTCCCTCTCTCTCTGCCTCTCCCCCACTCGTACTCTGTCTCTGTCAAAAATAAATAAAAACATTTAAAAAATTAAAAAAAAAAAGAATGTATTTTGCTATTTTAAGATGGAATGTTATGAATATATGTTAGATCCATCTGGTCTAATGTGTCATTCAAAAACACTGTTTCCGTGTTGATTTTTGTTTAGGTGATCTGTCTGTTGATGTAAGTGGGGTGTTAAAGTTCCATACTATTATTGTATCACTATAGGTTACTTCCTTTATGTTTGTTATTAGCTGTTTTATGTGTGTGTGTGTGCTTTCATGTTGAATGCATAAATATTTACATTTATTATATCTTCTTTTTGGATTGTTCCCTTTATGGTTGTGTAGTATCCTTTATCTGTTGTTACAGTCTTTGTTTTAGAGTCTATTTTGTCTATTATAAATATTGCTACTCTAGCTTTCTTTTCAAGACTGTATGAATTTCACTGCCCTGTGTTTGAATTTACTGATCCTTTCTTCCACCTCACTAGTCTGCTGTTGAACTCTTGTGTTGTATTTTTTTATTCAGTGATTGTGTTTTTCATTTCTGATTTCTGTGTGGTACTTTCTAATTTGTCTCTTTGTTGAAACACTCACTCTGTTCATGCATCATTTCCTGATCTTATTGAGCATCTTTATGACCATTATTTTGTAGAAATAAAGTTTTTTTTTTAACATTTTTTTTTTTTGAGGGACAGAGCATGAATGGGGGAGGGGCAGAGCGAGAGGGAGACAGAGAATCAGAAGCAGGCTCCAGGCTCTGAGCTGTCAGCACAGAGCCCGATGTGGGGCTCGAACTCATGAACCGCGAGATTATGACCTGAGCTGAAGTCAGGCACTTAATTGACTGAGCCACCCAGGCATCCCTGGAAGCAATCTTTTTGTTTTTTTAAGTTTTAGACTTACAGAAAAATTCCAAGAGTACAGAATTTCCATACATCTTTCTCCCAGTCTGCGTAATACTAATATATTGCATTATCATAGTATAGTGATCAAAAATGGACATTAACATTGGCCTAATAATACTATCAATTAAAGTACAGGCTTTATTTTGATTTCACCAGGTTTTCTCCACTAATGTCTCAAAGATTAAATTCCTGCATTGTATTTAGTTCTAAATTTCCTTAGTCTCCTCCAATCTTTTGAGTTTTTCAGTCTTTCCTTGCCACTCATGACCTTGAAAAGTCATGGTTTCCTGGAGTATTGGGTAAGTTATTATATAGAAGGTTCTTCATTGTGTTTGTCTACAGTTTCCTCATGATTACATTATGGTTATGCTTTCTTTCTTTTTTTTTTTTTTAGTGGCAATACTACTCATGTGGTGTGCCCTTCTTATTAGTGCCTCACTTTGGGTGGTATTTGTGCTGATGTCTTACTGCCGGTGATCATTTGGTTAAGGTAATATATGGAATGTTTTCTCCTTTTAATTATGTATTTGGGATTCGTTGGTATAATTTTAATGGCCTGTTTCTCTTTACATTTTCACCTTCAAATTTTAGTATCCATCAATGAATTTTGTATATGATTATTACTGTTATTACAGTGATTTCCTATTTCCCTCATTCATTTAATAATTATTCATTAATATTGTTAATTATTCATTCATTTAATAATTAATTTAATAATTTAAAAAAGGATTCTATTATATTTCATGGTTCACTGCAGCAATAAACAAGATAGGTCTGGAACATTCTCTCTTATTAGGGGGGAAAACAAGTTTCTAAGTAGGCTAGGGAAGATGTGGAAAAGATAAAGGACAAAATGAATATGGAAAGGAATGAGCATCAAAACAAAGTAGCAAAAAAATAGTTAATAGCAATAATTACATTATGGTTTATTGTACTAGCAGTCTGTGAAATAACAGGAGTTCATTACAAAGTTCAAAGAAAAACATTAATGGAATGTGACCAAAATACAGCTGTAATACAAATAAGGGAGGCATAATAAGGATATGTTGAATTTATTAAATTTTCATTTTTAATGATTTTGAAAAGTAAATGCCAAGATACATGGTTATTTAAGTGTATACATAAGGATTAGATAGCTTATTGTTTTAATTGTTCAAGCTAGCAAAAAACAAATAAAATAAAATAAAAATACACAAAGGAGTATATTGGCAAGTAGTTCTGGAGTATTACACCAACAAGAGAGAAACTAATCAGTATTGATTGGAACTCAGAATAACCAAGTAAAATGAGATGAAAGAGCAAATCAGCAGTGTGGTCACATAATAGCTCAGTAAGTAGAACGAACTATTAATGATTATAATAGAGTTGAAATATTTTAAAGATACAAAATAGTACATATCCTAATAAGAATAACAACAGGGACTCCTTGTCTTATTTCATAGCATATGAAATATCTACCAAGTATATATTTTTTAAAACTGCTAATTTATTTTTTTCTATAAAGTTGAGATTTTTTAAAGTTTATTTATTTATTTTGAGAGAGAGAGCAGGGGAGCAGCAGAAAGGGAAAGACAGAAACCCAAGCAGGCTCTGCACTCTCAGCGAGGAGCCAGACGTGGGGCTTGAACCCATGAACCATGAGATCGTGACCTGAGCTGAGATCAAGAGTTGGACATGTAACCAGCTAAGCCACCCAAGCACCCCTAAAACTGCTCATTTAAGTAAAACACTAATTGGAAATATTTAAAGAAAATAGCCCAATATATCTCATAAGAAAATGGCTTAATTACTATTGCTGGTCATGCAAAACTTTAAAGAGTCCAGAAATTCTGGGGAAGACCAATTTAAAAAATTAAAATCTAATGAATAATAGTGACAAAAATGTATTGAAACAATAGGTAAATTCTTATAAAAATCTAATAACCAGTGGCTCATAATGAACATTATTTGCATAACCCAGTCAACTGTTGTGATTAACAAAAGAGATGATGGACACTTAATCTCTGTCACTAATTTTCTTTCTTTCTTCTTTTACTTTTCCTTTCCTTGATAAAATCAAAGTTCTGTTGATTGTTAAGCTGCCAAACCCAGCAAGGCAACACAGAAAAAGTACAAATACACAAACCCCGTTGGAGTCATGGTAGTAGTAGAGTTCTAAATCTCTAAAGGTGAGTTTACCACGTTTATAATCATTGCAATAGTTGTAGATTTTCCCCTCCTTTAATAAATCTGAGACAGATAAGATTGGCTTAGTAAATTTTATGAAATATTTAAAGTGCCCCTTTGGATCCTCATTGGTACTGTCTAGAGGTAAAAAGAAAGGCTTTTCTAAAGGAATTGTATTGTGGTAGGAATTTAGGCAAGTCTGTCATGTCAAAACAGAAATTTTAAAAGAAATCAATCATTTAATGATAATGGAAAGGAGATTACACATCTACTACTAAAGTAAGAATAGAAAATGAAACATAAATTTACACAAATACCATGCACAGACACAAGACTTTAAAACCACACAGTATCTGACTGGAAGTTTTAACTCTCTGGAGGAAGAAAATTACACTATATAAACAAACAAAAAATTAGAATGCAAAAGATTTATTTGAAGAATATTACAAATTAGTAAGCCAAAAACAATGAATAGACAAAAGAACAGAAACACAAACACCAAAAGTAATTGTAAACAAAACATGCCTGGAAAAGAAATTCATGTGAATTTAACTAGTTAAGAATTAATGAAACACATTTTCCACATATATCAGAAATGAATAGGGACCATCCTACCTAAATGGATATTCAGAAGGTTAACTGACAGGAGAAATATTTGACAGTATCTAACAAAACAAAGTATATACACCACTGAGTGATTGTACTAAATAGAGTGGCCAGAAAGTCTGGAAGCAGTAAGAGCAACATAATCACCTTGATTACTTATTATAATGCATCAATTTTCCCAGTGAAACTCAGAAACCAAACTTTCGTACATGTCTTTCATTCAAAAGACTTCTTACCAGTATAATTTTTTTGATATCACGTAAGGTGCTTACCCACACTAAAGGCATTCCCGCATTCCTCACATTCATAGGGTTTCTTACCAGTATGAATTCTCTGATGTTTTGTAAAGGATGAACTGTGTCTAAAGGCTTTCCCACATGCTTTGCATTCATAAGGTTTCTCTCCAGTGTGAATTCTCTGATGTTCAGTAAGGGCTGAACTATGTCTAAAAGCCTTCCCACATACCTTACATTCATAAGGTTTCTCACCACTGTGAATCCTCTGATGTTGAATAAGTGCTGACGTAAGTCTAAAGAACTTTCCACACTCTTTACATTCATAAGGTTTCTGACCACTGTGAATTCTCTGATGTCGAGTAAGTTCACTACCTACTCCAAAAGCTTTCCCACATTCCTTACATTTATAGGGTTTCTCACCAGTATGAATTCTCTGATGTCTAGTCAGGGATGAACTGTTTCTAAAGACTTTTCCACATGCCTTGCATTCATAGGGTTTCTTGCCAGTATGAATTCTCTGATGTCGAGCCAGTTCTCTACATACCCCAAAGGTTTTTCCACATTCTTTACATGCATAAGGTTTCTCACCTGTATGAATTCGCTGATGTTCAATAAGCTGTGAACTAATTCTAAAGACCTTCTCACATTGTATACATTTGTACGGTTTCTCACCAGTATGAATTCTCTGATGTTCAGTTAGCTGTGAATGGAATCTAAAGTCCTTGCCACATTCCATACATTTGTAAGGTTTCTCATCAGTATGGATTTTCTGGTGTCGAGCAAGTTGTGCATGCACTCTAAAGGATTTCCCACAGAAAGTGCATTCATAGGCTTTCTCACCATCATGAATTATTTTTAGTGGAGTTATTTCTTCAACTCTTCTAATGGTCCTTTTAAATTCCTTACATTTATAGCACTTCTCATCATCATGCATTTTCTGGTGTATACTAAGGTCTTCATAAAAACTAAATGGATTCCTATATTCCATATATTTACAAGGTTTTACACCAGTATGAATGTTCAGTTGTAGGGTATGTGGGTCATCTCCAAAGGTTTTCCAATATGCATTACACTGATATGTTTTCTCACCAGTATGTATTCTCTCACATTCATCAAAACTTAAGTCACAGCTAAGGACCTTTTCATATTCCTTATATTCATAGGGTTTCTTGCTTTCATGAATTCTCTGATGTGATATAAGAGATTTATGATGTTTATAATTTGGCACTTTTTCAGAGCTGATTTTCATTTGGCTGAAATATCCCACTTCAGGTCTTTGTACTTCAGTCTTGCTTTTGCTTTGCCAGTCATTTCTGAAAATGGAGCTCTCCAAACCAATGAATTTACCTTCTGTTACTTTCCACTGAAAACCATTATTTTCAATAATGTCCTTTCCATTAAATAAATACTTTGTGTCATACTTGGACTCCAAATCTGAAAGAGAGGGGAAAAGAAATAATTTTTTTCATGTGGTATAAAAATGAAACATTTATACAATGCAGAGGAGAAAAATTGTAAATATAAACAATGAGAGTGAATGATTAAAGTATTGTAATAAAGTTTTAAGAAAGATCAGAGAATGATGAAAGCATAATATAAGATTGTGAGGTTTGTGGTAAGGGAAACAGATTAAGTCAGTGTCTGACATGTAGGTGTTGATCATCATCTAGTAAGCTTGTCAAGTACTAATGTTCGGAAACAAGTCCAGATAAACTGACCAATATCAATAGATGTAGAACTAGTTATCATATAGAGATAATGCTGATGTGGATCATGATTTGATCATCTATACATACTAATAATTTTGTATGTTTTTTTAAACAATAGAATCCAAATACTTTAGTGGATAACAAGGTGCTTGTAAGATCTCATTTTAATCCATTATCCCCTTTCACATAATCTTTTTTTCACCTCTTACAGCAAACCAAATTTACACCCACAGGATATTTCATTTCTCAAGAAATGCATTCTTTATACACCACCCACATTTCACTGTCTGGGTCTAAAAGTTAATATCCTTAGAAAGGATATACTGATTGTAAGTTCATATTTATGTTTCTGTTCTAATATCTGGTTGCTTGCCTTCACATTATTTTTTTCAATTCTATATTCAGTAATTTTCTGTTACATTGTTTAACCTTATTCCTTAAATTCCAAAAGGACAAATGTAGTCATTACATGCCACTGAATAACAAACCCCAAGGACATACACATTGAAAATTACAGGGAAATAAAATCACTGGATGAAAGGAATCTAAATGAGACAAAAAGGAAATATTACAAATATCCACTGGGTAATACAGTGGATCATCAAAGTAATGGGGCACCTGGGTGGCTCAGTTGATTAAACATCTGACTGCAGCTCAGGTCATGATCTCACAGCTTGTGAGTTCAGGCCCCACATTGGGCTTTGTGCTGACAGCTCAGAGCCTGGAGCCTGCTTCGGATTTTGTGTTTCCCTCTCTCTGCTCCTCCCCAACTTGTGCTGTCTCACCAAAAATAAATAAACAAGCATTTAAAAAATAATAATTATGTAAGTATAAGAATAATGTAGTAGTTTTAGTATGTCTCCATGCCTTTTAACCCTCACATTGTACTGTAGTGATTTATACACACACACACACACACACACACACACACACACAGTGTTTATGAATGTTTTCTAATTGACTCTACTTGTACTGTCTCCATCACTGCTGTTAATTCCCTGCTATGCAGAACGATGATATTCTTCATGTGTCAATAGAAATGAGGAATTTTATTTACTTTTCTTCATTAGCTTTTTCTAAATTTTTTAAATGTTTATCTTAGAGAGAGAGAGAGACAGAGCACGAGCAAGGGAGGGAGGGCAGAGAGAGAAAGAGGGAGACACAGAATCCGAAACAGGCTCTAAGCTCTGCATTGACAGCGCAGAGCCCGACATGGGGCTTAAACTCATGAACCGTGAGATCATGACCCGAGCTGAAGTTGGATGCCTAATAGACTGAGCCACCCAGGTGCCCCTTCATTAGTTTTTTCACTATCACTTATCTATCCTACAGAAATCCTAATCTATATTTAAATGTTTTCCTTCATGCTCTTTCCCAGGTATTCCTTTCCATTTTCCTGTACTCAGAACCAACGATGTTATATTCTGCACGGCAGTATCAGAATATTTTTGATACTATAGTAGGTATATATCATACCATATAAGGCTTATACAATTCTGAAAAGGGGAATAAGCTAACAGAATGATGTGGAAAAGGTGGTAGGTGGGCAAGAGTGGAAGGCACTTTGTAACAGAGGATCTGTTGGACATTGGCTGGAGACTGGCAATCAGATGAGAGGATAACCTGAGGAAAATCCAAAGTGAATGATAAACATTACATAATACAGGGCGGAAATAATTTTCTGTGACTGAATTATGTTATATGTAACAAAGGTATAATAATACAGTCATTATTGGATTAGGATAGTAAAATCATAAATGAGTGCCAGTATCAGTAAATCAAAAAGCAGTTCTACCTAGAAATGAAACGATGGGGCACCTGGGTGGCTCAGCCGGTTCAGTGTCTGACTTCATCTCAGGTCACGATCTCACAGTTTGTGAGTTCAAGCCCTGTGTCGGGCTCCATGCTGACAGCTCAGAGCCCACAGCCTGCTTTGGATTCTGTGTTTCCCTCTCTCTCTGCCCCTTCCCTGCTCACGCTCTCTCTCTCTCTCTCTAAAATAAAGAAACATTAAAAAATGAAAGAAAGAAAATTCTACCAAATGTGGAAATGTAATTGAAATTAAAAAAATTTTCAGAGAATGATCACATTGAAAATGCAGTTGACCGGTGAAACCAGGGTTAGGGCCCCTGTGCCCTGCACAATCAAAAATCCTCATATAACTTTGACTCCTCCCAAACTTAACTATTAATAGCCTACTATTGACTGGAAGCCTTTCCAATAACAAATAGCTAACACATAGTTTATATATTATATGTATTATATTCTGTATTCATAAAGAAAATGTTAAGAAAATCATAAGAGAAAATACATTTACAGTATTCTATTACCTTCATCAAAAAGTTCACACAGAAGTACACCAACATAGTTCAAACCTCTGTTGTTGAAGGGTCAACTATATTACATATTAAAACCTATGCAGGTTGTTAGTCACACAAAAAGTAAGGATTTACCTGCTTTTGACACTAATTAGCTGTATAACCTTGGGATAGCTGCCTAAATACTCTTTGTCTTAGCAAAATAATACAAGTACTATTCATGTCATCAGGTTATTGAGAAATTAAAAGAGCCCATATATTAAAATTTCTTAGAATAGGGCCTGGTACATGGCACGAACTATGTAATCTGACGGGAAAACAAGTAGCTTTCTAAAACATTAAAAGATCCTTGCTATAATACTGACAATGTTAAATGCAAAGTTCTTCAACCACAAAACAGGTATAATATAATGCATATGGCAGGCAATGAACATAAATTCTGTTTATCCGGGGCGCCTGGGTGGCGCAGTCGGTTAAGCGTCCGACTTCAGCCAGGTCACGATCTCGCGGTCCGGGAGTTCGAGCCCCGCGTCAGGCTCTGGGCTGATGGCTCAGAGCCTGGAGCCTGCTTCCGATTCTGTGTCTCCCTCTCTCTCTGCCCCTCCCCCGTTCATGCTCTGTCTCTCTCTGTCCCAAAAATAAATAAACGTTGAAAAAAAAATTAAAAAAAAAAAAAATAAATTCTGTTTATCCATCTAACATATAAATTACACAGATTCTTCTAATAATTGTAATGACTCAGGACATGGTTTCTTAGCTGTTCTTCAAGAAGGTGTGATAACAAAGCATTTATAGCAATTCTGACTTTAATCACAGTATAATAGCTCTCTCAAAGGATATGCTATATGTGTTCTAAA
This sequence comes from Lynx canadensis, assembly GCF_007474595.2. Lineage (NCBI taxonomy): Eukaryota > Metazoa > Chordata > Mammalia > Carnivora > Felidae > Lynx > Lynx canadensis. Next base: position 44,680,744 of record NC_044317.1, on the reverse strand, counting down.
ATTCAAAATAAACTCCCTGGGTATCAGGGAAAGTAGAAATATGAAGGGACTGAGAGAATACAAACATGAAGAGTGATGGGTGTGCTTCATGGAGGTGTCATCTCCAACACAATGTTCAACCCATGCCTTTGGAAACAGAGAAGAGATGTACCCATTTTCTTTCAAAAGATAGTCTTGGGTTTACTGACAAGCAACTCTATGATAGAATAGAGCAGCTGATAGAATAGAGCATATTCTAAATTATATGAAGCAGATAAATTTACCCAGTGAGACCAAGTTGCTATAGTTCTCCATCATCACATCCCAATATAAGTCCCTCTGAGCCGAATCCAGATATTCCCATTCCTCTTGAGAGAAGCTGATGACCACATCCCTGAAAGTCACCAATTCCTGAAACAAAAAACCATATATAAATGAAGTATTTTTGAGAAAAAGAATTGCATTATGGTAAGCCAATTAGTAAACTAGTAGGCAAGGGTGGGTAGAATGTTATGGTATGGGAGTAAGGAAATTAGCGCTCCCAAACAGGACTATCTACATATCTTTAAAGAATCTATTTGACTCAGAGAATATCTTCCTGCATATTATGGAATTTCTTAATTCCATAAGCATGTTAAGCATGTCTGGAAATAAAATGAGCTGCATGAATTAATAAAGGTGAGTTTCTATATCCTTGTTTCTCTGTAAAGGAAAAGTATCTAACTTAGAAAATGGGATGTGAACACTAATTTATAATTTCTTGCAGCCCTAAGTTCAATACTGTGTTAAGTATTATTTAACATGATATGATCAGAACTTTTGCTTCTAATGACAAACCATTTAATAAGTACTTTTTAGTGGCTACAGAATAGTCTTACTTGGTGAAAAAATATCAGGCTTAATTGTATTTAGACATTTACAATGGATAAGGTGTTCTTCAATTCTGGGAGTCTACAATCATCTATGTATGATGGAGATCAGTGAAAATCAAATCCAGTCTACCTGGAAACTCCAGTCTCCAGAAGTACAGAATTTTCCCATATGTAATCAAATGGATACATCTGATCTTTATCCAAGAATATGAAAAAGTATGGTAAATTCCTCCATCTAGGTATTCCATTTCTACTCTATAGTTGCTGTTAACAAAAGACTTAACAAATAAGAGTGTTGAGAATTATTTGGAGAATAGATAGGCACACGAATTATACTGTTATGTTTGGTTCCAACTCTCACTAGAAAGTGAAAAACTATGGGAATGTGGGGCAGGCCCTATTTGGTACAGAGATTCAGAAAAAGGAAATGTTCACAAAGGAGACAGGTTCAGCAACTTACATGGTCCATGCTTAGAACTGTAAGGAATTGGTCAGGGAATTCCATTTCTGCCATGACAGCGTGAGGAGCTCCGATGACATGCTCCCTGTCAAAACTAATGAAAATTATATATAAAAATATATAGCAAATAAAGAAACATTTGTTCAGGAAAATCTACCAAAACTTATAAGCTGAGAGTCTGCAGTATCTGAACCAAACCTGCACCCTTCCTTGTTCATCACATCTTAGTGAGAAAGATACTCCATTCCAAATTGGTACAATCAAGGACACAGGCTTCCTCACCAATTGCCAACCTGTGTTCCCAGTCAGGTGGCTGTCTTCCTGGGAAGAGCAGGATACCAACATTTCTCATCCTGCCCTCAGCTACCCATTGCTCAGGGAAATGCAGCTAAGGGACATAGATTTTCTTCTGTTTGGTTCCAAACACAAAATGTAATATGTACCTTGGGTGTGGCCCTGGTGAGAATACTGGGGTTCCAGTTGTCTATCTTGAATCTTGGGGTAGGATTTCCATGCCAACAGATCTTGGCAAACTGAAACCTCTGGCTGCTGCACTCACCCTCTCCCCACCTACAAAGCACCCAGCTCCTAAAAGCAGAAGTGTGACAGAGAGAAGCATGCCACTGTCCCTAACCCAAGAACAAGGTCTGTGGCTTGGTGATTTTGTCCAGAGGGAGAAGCTGGCCACAGACAAGAGAGTTCCATATGTGTCTCCATAGGAAATGACCTCATTTGTAACTGTAGAAAAGTTCAAGCCTAAGGACATTCTCAAAAACAGTGAGGTTTTACTAAAAGACTATTAGGAGAAGATTGAAAGATTCGCTGGAGATATATGAACTATAGGCTGGCTAGTTTCCCAGAAAGAATTAGACACTTACAGAGCTGTTCCTTTTGTCAGAACAAATCCCAGATACTGACTTGATTACATTGGTCTGTGAAGCAATATATACTTCACAGCATTGTTGAAAGCAGAAATCATGATTTCTGCAACTTAACGGCTGGGAGATACTCAAAAGATAGACCTGTGGAAACCACTGTCATCCAAAGGTGACTGTGGTAATAATCAAGGCTGTACCCTAAAGGAGCAATATCACAGATTTTCAGTGTGGGCTGGGGGAAGACAGATTGCACTTAAACTAGCTAGTCACTAAAGAAAACAAGCAAATAACAAGTCTGGTGGTGGGGAGCACTAGTAGGGGAAACAGACAAAAATACCAGATATGTTACAATTATCTATAATTTCTACTTTCTATAAATAAAGAAAAAGTCCAAAGTAATAGGAAAATGGCCCATCAACAAAACAGAAACTGCCTGCAAGAACACCAAATTTAACAAAGACTTCAAAGTAGCCATAAATATATTCAGATAAACAAAAGAACCTATACTTACATAAAGGTATGGTCACAGTGTCACATCAATATCAATAAAGAAAAGCTATTTAATACCACATGGGAATCCTACACTTGAAAAGTATTATAATATGAAATGAAAATTTCACTAGAGCAACTCAATATTAGATATAAACTGGCAGAAGAAAATACTGGCAAACTTAAAAGATATTGTGCAGTCTAACAGGAAAAACAAATGAAAAAGAGACTTAGAAAACCTGGATGCAAGCATACCTACATATATAATGGGTGTATGAGAAGAGAGAAAAGGATCATTTTAACATCGTCCAATAACAATGAAAAGTTCTCAAAGTTATATTTTTTCATCCAGGAAGCTCAACACACCCAGCAGGATCAAGGCACAGAGATCTACAAATAGACAAAACATGGTAAAAACGGTGAAATGTGAAAGAGAAATTTGTTTGGTTGTTGTTTTTTTGTTGTTTTGTTTTTTAAGTCAGCTCTAGGCCCAATGTGGCATTTGAATTCATGACCCTGAGACAAGAGCCCCCCCTTGATCTACCGACTGAGCCAGCCAGGTGCCCGCTGAAAGAAAAATATGAAAGCAGCAAGAAGAAAATGAGTTGTTACTTACAAGTGAGCCCCAGTAAGAATAATTAATGACCTCTCCTCAGAAATAACAGAGACCAGAATGTAAACCAAGACTCAAAAACTTCAACCAGGAATGCTATAATAAGCAAAACTATTTTTTGAAAATGAAGATGAAATAGAAACTGGGAGAATTAATTGCTAGCAGACCTATCTTTAAAATTTTTTTTTTAACGTTTTATTTATTTTTGAGACAGAGAGAGACAGAGCATGAACGGGGGAGGGGCAGAGAGAGGGGGAGACACAGAATGGAAGCAGGCTCCAGGCTCTGAGCCATCAGCCCAGAGCCCGACGTGGGGCTCGAACTCACAGACCACGAGATCGTGACCTGAGCTGAAGTCGGACGCTCAACCGACTGAGCCACCCAGGCGCCCCGCTAGCAGACCTATCTTAATACTGAAGGGAGTTCTTCAAGCAGAAAGCAAATGATTCGAGGCAGTAATATATATCCACATGAAAAGATAAAGAGAGGTGACTGGGTGGCTCAGTGGGTTAAGTGTCCAGTTTCAGCTCAGGTCATGATCTCACAGTTTGGGAGTTTTGAGCCTCTCATCAGGCTCAGCTCAGAGCCTGGAGCCTGCTTTAGATTCTGTGTCTCCCCTTTCTCTGCCCATCCCCAGCTCATGCTCCCTCTCTCCTCTCTCTCTCAAAAATAAATGAACATTTAAAAACAAAATTTTTTTAAAAAGAAAACATAAAGAGCACCAGGAAAGGTAATTATTTGATAAAGACAGTATACATGTATATTTTTCTCTCTTAGTTAACTGATTTAAATATCAACTATATGAAATAACATGTTTTATTAGGCCTACAATATATAAAAGTATAATTTGGGAGGGGCCAAGGTGGCAGAACAACATGGAAGGTTTTTTTGCATTTTGTATCCATGAAATACAGCCATATCAATACTAAACCATCTTGCACACGTAAACTGATTTGAGAAATAACACAACATCTGCACAACCTGAACCAGAGAACAACCACATTCACTGGTGCTGGAACAAGGACGTTAAGGGTGAAGCCTGGTGTCAGATGTGTGTTGTGATTTTCCATATCCCTGAAACGCTGCTACAAGATCATGTGAGCTTTTTCTGGGATGGGCTGGCACCCAGCCACAGTCTCTGGGCATCAGCAGCAGCATGGTCCCACAAACGTTCCCGGATGCGACTGGCACCTGGCCATTACTTGGTGAGACCCTCCCCCAGAAGGTCTGCGCAGGTCAAAGCCGCAGTCTCTCAGAAGTGAGGGGAAACAGCCACAACTGAGAAAAAACGCAGAGGGGGAGGTACAGCCTGGCAACCTGACACCTTGGTCATGGACAGTGTAGAACTAGGGAGTGGATGGAAGGTGAAGACAAAGGATGGGTGCACAATTGCTGATCAGGGAGAACAGTGTTCCAATACTAGAGAGTGGGTATCTGGGTGGTGCCATCTTCACCTCTCCTGCGCATGTGCATACACACCTCTAAGTGCCAAAACAATCCACCCCAGTAAGCTAAGCAGTGCCATCTAGTGGAGAACGGAGCCATTACACTAAGCCCTGCCCAACTGGACCAACCTCGCTCTTAAGGAACACCACAAGTCTCTCCGCCTGCTCAGTTTACAGACTATAAAGTGCTTCATAGTTTGACTTCTAGGGGAAAATGATGTAATTTCAATCGTATTTCAGTCTGTTCGCTGGTCCATCTATTCAACTTTTTTTTCTTTTTGTGAATACGGAAAGAAATTTATTTTTATTGTCAATTTTTATTAACATTTTTCTTTAATTTTTTCTACTATATTTACTTTTGTAAATTTTTCAAATTTTATTTTACTTATATCATTTCATATTACATTTCATTGTATTCATTTTTCAAATTTTCAAACATTTTACTTTTATTTTTTCTTTTTTTTCTTGTCTTTCCCTTCTTTCTCTAATCTGTCAAGCACCTTTCTTTTTTTTTTTTGTTATTAACATAGTTACTTCATCCTTTATTATATTTATTATGTTACAAATATAAATACTATATGTTTAATGTTCACTGATTCCATAATCATATTTTCTTTTTTTTTTCTTTTTTTTTTATATATGAAATTTATTGACAACTTGGTTTCCATACAACACCCAGTGCTCATCCCAAAAGGTGCCCTCCTCAATACCCATCACCCACCCTCCCCTCCCTCCCACCCCCCATCAACCCTCAGTTTGTTCTCAGTTTTTAACAGTCTCTTATGCTTTGGCTCTCTCCGACTCTAACGTCCTTTTTTTTTTTTTTTTTTTCCCTTCCCCTCCCCCATGGGTTCCTGTTAAGTTTCTCAGGATCCACATAAGAGTGAAACCATATGGTATCTGTCTTTCTCTGTATGGCTTATTTCACTTAGCATCACACTCTCCAGTTCCATCCACGTTGCTACAAAAGGCCATATTTCATTTTTTCCAATGTTCATAGCAGCACTCTCAACAATAGCCAAATTATGGAAAGAGCCTAAATGTCCATCAACTGATGAATGGATAAAGAAATTGTGGTTTATATACACAATGGAATACTACGTGGCAATGAGAAAAAATGTCAAGCACCTTTCAACAAGCAGACCAAAACAGACCTAAGATCATAGCATAATTTATTTGATTTTTTGTGTGTTGCTTTTAATATTTTTAATTTAATATTTTCCCCTTATTCTTTTTCTTCCTTCAAAATGATAAAATGCAGGAATTCACCCCAAAAGAAAGAGCAGGAAGAAATAACAGCCAGGGACTTAACACAGATACAAGGAAGATGTCTGAACCAAAATTTAGAATCGTGATAATAAGAATACTAGCTGGGGTTGAAAATAGATTAGAATCCCTTTCTGCGGAGATAAAAGAAATAAAAGCTAGTCAGGATGAAATAAAAAATGTTATAACTGAGCTGCAATCTCGAATGAATGCCACAATGGCAAGGATGGATAAGGCAGAGCAGCGAATCGGCAATATAGAGGACGAACTTATGGAGACTAATGAAGCAGAAAGAAAGAGGGAGACTAAGGCAAAAGAGCACAATTTAAGAATTAGAGAAATCGATGACTCATTAAAAAGGAACAACATCAGAATCACAGGAGTCCCAGAAGATGAAGAGAGAAAAAGGGGGTAGAAGGGTTATGTGAGCAAATCCTAGTGGAAAACTTTCCCAACCTGGGGAAAGACACAGATATCAAAATCCAGGAGGCACAGAGGACTCCCATTTGATTCAACAAAAACCGACTGTCAACAAGGCATATCATAGTCAAATTCACAAAATACTCAGGCAAGGAAAGAATCATGAAAGCAGCAAGGGAAAAAAGTCCTCAACTTACAAGGGAAGGGAAGACAGATCAGGTTTGTAGCAGACCTATCCACAGTAACTTCGCAGACCAGAAAGGAGTGGCAGGATATATTCAATGTGCTGAATCATAAAATATGCAGCCAAGAATTCTTTATCCACCAAGGCTGTCATTCAAAACAGAAGGAGAGATAAAAAGTTTCCCAGACAAACAAAAATTAAGAGTTCATGACTACTAAACCAACCCTGTAAGAAATTTGAAGGGGGACTGAGGGAAGACAAGACAAACCAAAACCAAAACAAAACCCCAAAAGCAACAAAGACTAGAAAGGACCAGAGAACACCACCAGAAACTCCAACTCTACAGGCAACATAATGGCAATAAACAAATATCTTTCAGTACTCACTCTAAACATCAATGGACTAAGTGCTCCAATCAAAAGACATAGGGTAACAGAATAGATAAGAAAACAAGATCCATCTATATGCTGTTTATGAGAGACCCACTTTAGACCTAAAGACACCTTCAAATTGAAAGTAAGGGGATGGAGAACCATCTATCATCTTAATGGTCGCCAAAAGAAAGCCGGAGTAGCTATACTTACATCAGACAATCTACACTTTAAAATGAAGACTACAACAAGAGATGAAGAAGGGCATTATATAATTAAGGGGTCTATACACCAAGACCTAACACTAGTAAACGTTTATGCTCCAAATGTGAGAGCACCCAAATATATAAATCAATCACAAACATAAACTCATTGATAATAATACCATAATAGTAGGGGACTTGCAACATCCCACTTACAACAATGGACAGATCATCTAAACAGAAAATCAACAAGGAAACAATGGCTTTGAATGACACACTGGACCAGATAGACTTAAGAGATATATTCAGAACATTTCATCCTAAAGCACAGGAACACACATTCTTCTCCAGTGCACATGGAACGTTCTCCAGAATAGATCACATACTGGGACACAAATCAGCCTCAAAAAGTACAAAAAGATCAAGATCATACTGTGCATATTTCAGACCACAATGCTATGAAACTCGAAATCAACCACAAGAAAAACTTTGGAAAGATAACAAATACTTGGAGACTAAAGAACATCCTACTAAAGAATGAATGGGCTAACTAAGAAGTTAAAGAGGAAATTAAAAAGTACATGGAAGCCAATGAAAATGATAACAACAGCCCAAAACCATGTGACACAGCAAAGGTGGTCATAAGAGGAAAGTATATAGCAATCCAGGCCTTCCTAAAGAAGGAAGAAAGATCTCAGATACACAACCTAACTTTACACCTTAAAGAGCTGGAAAAAGAACAGCAAATAAAACCCAAAACCAGCAGAAGACAGGAACTAATAAAGATTAGAGCAGAAATCAATGCTATCAAAACCAAAAAACAGAAGAGCAGATCAATGAAACCAGAAACTGGTTCTTTGAAAGAATTAACAAAAATTGATAAATCCCTAGCCAGTATGATCAAAAAGAAAAAGGAAAGGACCCAAATAAATAAAATCAAAAATGAAAGAGGAGAGATCACAACCAACGCAGCAGAAATAAAAACAATAATAAGAGAATATTATGAGCAATTATACACCAGTAAAACGGGCAATCTGGAAGAAATGGACAAATTCCTAGAAACATATAAACTACCAAAACTGAAACAGGAAGACATAGAAAATTTGAACAGACCCATAACCCATAACCAGAAGTCGACTTAGTAATCAAAAATCTCCCAAAACCAAGAGTCCAGGGCCAGATGGCTTTCCAGGGGAATTTTACCAAACATTTAAGGAAGAGTTAACACCTATTCTCTTGAAGCTGTTCCAAAAAATAGAAATGGAAAGAAAACTTCCAAATTTGCCAGTGCTGAATCCAGCATTACCTTGATTCCAAAACCAGACAAAACCCCACTAAAAGGAGAACTATAGACCAATTTCCCTAATGAACATGGGTGCAAAAATCCTCAACAAGATATTAGCCAACCAGATCCAACGATACATTAAAAAAAATTATTCACCGTGACCAAGTGGGATTTATACCTGGGATGCAGGGCTGGTTCAATATCCGCAAAACAATTAACATGATTCATCACATCACTAAAAGAAAGGACAAGAACCACATGATCCTCTCAATAGATGCAGAGAAAGCATTTGACAAAATACAGCATCCTTTCTTGATAAAAACCCTCAAGAAAGTAGGGATAGAAGGATCATACTTTGAGGTCATAAAAGCCATATGTGAAAGACCCAACAGAGCTTTCCTCCTAAGGTCAGTAACAAGACAGGGATGTCCACTCTCGCCACTGTTATTCAACATAGTATTGGAAGTCTTAGCTTAAGCAATCAGACAACACAAGGAAATAAAAGGCATCCAAATCGGCCAGGAGGAGGTCAAACTTTCACTCTTTGCAGATGACATGATACTGTATATGGAAAACCCTAAAGATTCCACCAAAAAAATTCTAGAACTGATTCATGAAGTCAGCAGAGTTGCAGGATATAAAATGAATGTACAGAAATCAGTTGCATTCCTATACACCAATAATGAAGCAAATGAAACAGAAATCAAGGAATCAATCCCATTTACAGTTGCACCAAAAGCCATAAAATACCTAGGAATAAATCTAACCGAAGAGGTGAAAAATCTATATGCTGAAAACTATAGAAAGCTTATGACAGAAATTGAAGAAGACATAAAAAAATGGAAAAAAGATTCCATGCTCCTGGATAGGAAGAACAAATATTGTTAAAATATCAATACTACCCAAAGCAATCTACATACATATTCAATGTAATTCTCTCGAAATAACATCAGCATTCTTCACCGAGCTAGAACAAACAATCCTAAAATTTGTATAGAAACAGAAAAGGTCCCAAATAGCCAAAGCAGTCTTGAAAAAGAAAGCCAAAGCAGGAGGTGTCACAATCCCGGACTTCAAACTGTATTACAAAGCTGTAATCATCAAGACAGTATGATACTGGCACAAGAACTGACACTCAGATCAATGGAACAGAATAGAGAATGCAGAAATGGACCCACAAACGTATAGCCAACTAATCTTTGACAAAGCAGGCAAGAATATCCACTGGAATAAAGACAGTCTCTTCAGCAAGTGGTGCTGGGAAAACTGGACAGCGACATGCAGAAGAATGAACCTGGACCACTTTCTTACACCATACACAAAAATAAACTCAAAAATGGATGAAAGACCTAAATGTAAGACAGGAAGCCATCAAAATCCTCAAGGAGAAATCAGGCAAAAACCTATTTGACCTTGGCCGCAGCAACTTTTGACTCAACACGTCTCTGGAGGCAAAGGAAACAAAAGCAAAAATGAACTACTGGGACCTCATCAAAATAAAAAGCTTCTGCACAGGGAAGGAAACAGCAAAACTAAAAGGTAACCAACAGAATGGGAGAAGATATTTGCAAACGACATATCAGATAAAGGATTAGTATCCAAAATCTTTAAAGAACCTACCAAACTCAACACCCAAAACACAAATAATCCAGTGAAGAAATGGGCAAAAGACACGTATAGACACTTCTCCAAAGAAGACATCCAGATAGCTGATTAACACGTGAAAAAATGCTCAACATCATTCATCATCAGGGAAATACAAATCAGAACCACAATGAGATACCACCTGTCAGAATGGCTAATATTAACAACTCAGGCAACAGCAGATGTTGGTGAGGATGTGGAGAAAGAGGATCTCTCTCTTTTGCACTGCTGGTGGGAATGCAAGCTGGTGCAGCCACTCTGGAAAACAGTATGGAGGTTCCTCAAAAAGTTAAACATAGAATTACCATATGACCCAGCAATTACACTACTAGTTATTTATCCAAGGGATACAGTTGTGCTGTTTTGAAGGGGCAGAGGCACCCCCATGTTTATAGCAGCACTTTCAACAATAGCCAAAGTACGGAAAGAGCCCAAATGCCCATCGATGGATGAATGGATAAGGAAGATATGGTATGTATATATATGTATATATATATATATGTGTGTGTATATACATATATATGTATATATGTATATATGTATGTATATACATACATATACATATATGTATATATGTATATATGTGTCTATATGTATATACATATATGTACACACATATATATACATATATAATGGAGTATTACTCGGCAATCATAAAGAATGAAATCTTGCCTTTTGCAACTACATGGATGGAACTGGAGGGCATTATGCAAAGTGAAATTAGAGAAAGACAAAAATCATAGGACTTCACTCATATGAGGACTTTAAGGTACAAAACAGATGAACATAAGGGAAGGGAGCAAAAATAATATAAAAACAGGGAGGGGGAAAAACCATAAGAGACTCTTAAATATGGAGAACAAACAGAGGGTTATTGGAGGGGTGTGGGAGGGGGGATGGGCTAAATGGGTAAGGGGCATTAAGGAATCTACTCCTGAAATCATTGTTGCACTATCTGCTAACTAATTTGGATGTAAATTAAAAATAAATAAGAAAGGATAAAATAAAAATAAAAGTATAATTTGTACTTCTATAACACAAAGGAGGTGGGTAGCAAAGCTATACTGGGTAAGTAACTGAATACAGATGGTACTTTGAATCCACAGCATCAAAGAAGAAAATCAAAAACAATAAGGGGCACCTGGCTGGCTGAGCTGGCAGAGCATGTGACTCTTGAGCTTGGGATCATGAGTTCAAGCCCCCCATTGGGTGCAGAGCTTACTTAAAAAAAAAAAAAAAGATAAATAAAATTAATATAACAAATGCTATATATGTATATAAGATTTCTTTTGTTCTGCTTTTTAAAAGACAAATAACATTTCTATATCTCATTGGAATTTAGTATATACTGGAAGCTGTACACATTAAGCTCTGGATCAACCATTAAAAATATTTGCAAATCATTTATCTCATAAGGGGTTAAATACCCAAAATATATAAAGGATTCCTACAACTCAGTATAAAAAAAGACACAATCCAATTAAAATATGGGCAGAGGATTTGAATACATATTTTCTCCCAAAATACAAGAGGCAAACAAATAAATGAAATGGTGCTCCATATCATTAATCATCAGAGAAATGCAAATCAAAACCACAATGAGATACTGATTTACACCTGTTAGAATGGCTGTTATCAAAAAGAAAAGGAGTAACAAGTGTTGGAAAGTTGTGGAGGAAAGGGAAACCTACATATTGAGAATGTAAATGGGTGCAGCAGTTATGGAAAACACTATGGAGGTTCCTTAATAAAGTAAACATAGAACTATTGTATGACTAGCAATTCCACCTCTGGATATTTATCTAAAGGAAATGAAATCTCAAAAAGATTTCTGCAGACTCTAGGTTCACTGCAGCATATTTACAATACACAAGGCATGGAAACAACTAAACGTTCATTGATGGGTGGAATGTTAAAGAAAATTTGGTGTGTATACACAATGGAATGTTATTTTGCCATAAAAAACTAAGGAAATCCTGCCATTTACAACTACATAAATTGACCTTGAGAGGATTATGCTAGGGGAAGTAAGTCAGAGAAAGACAAATACTGAATGATCTCACTTATATCTGGAATTAGATTTAAAAACAAAACACCTCACAAATACAACACATTGGTAGCTTCCATAGGTGTGGGGATAAGTGGAAGAGTGGGTGGGCGAAATGGGTGAAAGTGGTCAAGGAAGGTACAAATTCCCAGTTATAAAGTAAGTCAAGGGGATATTAATGTACAGCATAGTAATTATACTTAATGATACAGCGTATGTTTGAAAGTGGCTAAGATGTTAAATCTTAAAAGTTCTCATCAGAAGGAAAAAAGTTAACAGAAGAAGGTGATGGATGTTAACTAAATTTATTTCTATAATCATTTTGTAATATATACATATATTAAATCATGTATACCAAAAGTAGTTGTATGTCAATTATATCTCAATAAAACTAAATGAATTAAGAACGGTGGTGAAGGCAACTAAAAGGCAAAAATATATAACCCAGTAGTATTGCATTTTTTTGTTTGTTGTTCCTCCCTTTTTGCAATACGTTTAAAGACCTGCATAAAACATAATTATAAACCTATTTAAAGGGTACACTGTATAAAGATATAATCTAGGACAAAAGCGACTTTAAAAGGGAGAACTTGAGCAGTTACAGGGGCAAAGTTTTTCTATTAAAGCTAAATAGGCATACAGTGAAGGTTTGACTCAGCGGGTCTGAAATGTTTAAAGCTTTGCCTATTCCAAACAAAAGTGAAGGTCCTTTACGAGCTCCTGGTAGATTACCTGGCATTTAATGATTTTAATCTGTATCCTGTCGGGGGGGGGGGGGCGGGCAAAAACTGAGTACAACAGTTTTTCTGACTTTTTAAAAAAAGGTTTGTTTATTGGGCACCTGGGTGTCTCAGCTGGTTAAGTGTCCAACTTCAGCTCTAGTCATGATCTCAGAGCTCATGAGTTTGAGCCCCACATCAGTCTCTCTATTGTCAGCACAGAGCCTTTGTGGTATCTTCTGTCTCCCTCTCTCTCTGCCCCTCCCCGCTCATGCACTCACTCTCTCTCTCTCAAAAATAAACCTTTTTGGGGCGCCTGGGTGGCGCAGTCGGTTAAGCGTCCGACTTCAGCCAGGTCACGATCTCTCGGTCCGTGAGTTCGAGCCCCGCGTCGGGCTCTGGGCTGGTGGCTCAGAGCCTGGAGCCTGCTTCCGATTCTGTGTCTCCCTCTCTCTCTGGCCCTCCCCCGTTCATGCTCTGTCTCTCTCTGTCCCAAAAATAAATAAACGTTGAAAAAAAAAAATTAAAAAAAAAAAAAATAAATAAACCTTTTTAAAAAGAAAAAAACTCATGCAAAAAAATGTTTATTTTGAGAGAGAAAGAGAAAGTGGGGGGGGGGGGGGGGGGAGAGAAAGAGAGAGAATCCCAAGCAGGCTCCATGCTTTTAGCGCAGAGCCCCCTGAAGGGCTCTATCCCACAAATCAGGAGATCATGACCTGAGCTGACATCAAGAATTGGGACATTTAACTGAATGAACCACCCAGATGCCCCAACTTTTTTTTACTTTTGTGAGTCCTTCTAGAAAATCACTGAACCTGAGAGTGATTTTGGGACCCCTGAATAAAGTTAGTTTTATTTCAAACTAGTTCATCACAAATGCAAATTTTTAATTGAAATCTACAGGATAAATGCTAATAAAATGATTAAATTGTATAATGGGGGCGCCTGGGTGGCGCAGTCGGTTAAGCGTCCGACTTCAGCCAGGTCACGATCTCGCGGTCCGTGAGTTCGAGCCCCGCGTCGGGCTCTGGGCTGATGGCTCAGAGCCTGGAGCCTGTTTCCGATTCTGTATCTCCCTCTCTCTCTGCCCCTCCCCCATTCATGCTCTGTCTCTCTCTGTCCCAAAAATAAACAAACGTTGAAAAAAAAAAATTAAAAAAAAAAATTGTATAATGAATAGGAAATATAAAAGGAGTCAAATGGTAAACTACAAAAAAAAGTCAGTGGAACAGAAAGGAAGTCATTAATTAGGGATAGAAAAGCACAGAAGAGGGGCACCTGGGTGGCTCAGTCAGTTAAGCATCCAACTTCAGCTCAGGTCATGATCTCACAGCCCATGGGTTCGAGCCCCACATTGGGCTCTGTGCTGACAGCTCAGAGCCTGGAGCCTGCTTTGGATTCTGTGTCTCCCTCTCTCTCTGTCCCTCCCTCGCTCTCTCTCTCTCAAAAATAAATAAACATTAGAAAATTTTAAAAAAAATAGAAGACAGTATATATAGAAAACAAGTAGAAAAGTCCTCCTCAGTTATTACTTTACATGCAAATGTATTAGAATCTTCAACTAAAATGCAGAGATTGGCAGAATGGATAGAAAATACAGTGCAACTGTAGTCAGTCTACAACAAACTGATGACAAATCCAAACATATAAATAGGTTGAAAATAGGATATAAAAATGTGTTGCATACCAGTAGTCCTCAAAGAGTTGGAAGCCTACATGAGACCAAATAGGCTTAGAAGAGACAAGAGACAAAGGAACATCTTCTATGTTGATAAAAGGGGTCAGCCCACCAAGAAAATACAACTACTATGAATATATATGCCTTAAAGCCCCAAAATATATGAAGCAACAATTGACAGGATTGAGGGGAGGAATAGAAAGTTCTACAATAAAGTTTGAGACTTCAATAAACCAACTCCAATAATGGATAGAAAGACTAGGCAAAAGATAATTTGGAAATAGGAGAGTACAGCAACACTATAAATCAATTGGACATCCCAGATATACACCAAACACCAGAATACATATTCTCAAGTACAAATGAAAAATGGTCTAGAATACATCACACGTTAGGCCATAAAAGAAAACACAACACAATGGAATATTAGCCATCAAAAGGAAACAATTACTGATACCTGTTAACATCATGTGAAATTTGAAAACATGCTAACTGGAAGAGGCCAGACACAAATGCCTTTCAATTATTATATTGTTGTCCCATTTATATGAATATTACTCCATTTATTTGAAATACCTAAAATAGATAAAACTTTAGATTTTGAAAAATTCGTTATTGCAAGGGGTTGAGGGAGAGGCAGTGAAGAGTGATTACTTACAGGGTACAGAGTTCCCTTTCGGGATGATGAAAAATTCTGCAATTAGATGGTAAAGGTTGCACATTGTGGGTTTACTTAATATCACTGAATTGTATACTGTAAAATGATTAAATAGCAAATCCTGTTATGTATATTTTCACAATTAACTGACAGAAATAGAGAAAGACAATTCAGCAAAAGTGGCCACAGACATCAATATCCCACGCTCATAATGGATAGAACAATTAGGAAAAAAGGTCAAGGAAACAGAAAAACCTATAACCAACACTATAAACCACTTAGACTTAACAGACATTTATAAAACACTTCACCCAACAATAGCAAAATATACATTCTTTTCAAATGCACATGGAATATTTTCCACAAGAAACTATATGCTAGGCTAGAACAGAAAACTTAATAAATTAAAAAAAAAACAATAAAAAACAGTTTGTCTATCCATAATGTAGTTACAAATAAATAACGGAAAAATGGGAAACTCCAAAACATGGAATTTATTTTTTTTTTAATTTTTTTTTTTCAACGTTTATTTATTTTTGGGACAGAGAGAGACAGAGCATGAACGGGGGAGGGGCAGAGAGAGAGGGAGACACAGAATCAGAAACAGGCTCCAGGCTCTGAGCCATCAGCCCAGAGCCCGACGCGGGGCTCGAACTCACGGACCGCGAGATCGTGACCTGGCTGAAGTCGGACGCTTAACCGACTGCGCCACCCAGGCGCCCCCAAAACATGGAATTTAAACAGAACACTCCTAGGGGCGCCTGGGTGGCTCAGTCGGTTAAGCGTCCTACTCAAGCTCAGGTCATGATCTCACTGTCTGTGAGTTCAAGCCTGGGCTCTGTGCTGACAGCTCAGAGCCTGGAGCCTGCTTCGGATTCTGTATCTCCCTCTCTCTCTGCCCCTCCCCCATCATGCTCTGTCTCTGTCTCTGAAAAATGGATAAAGCTTAAAAAAATTTTTTTAAACAAAACACTCCTAAATAATCAATATATTAAAAATGAACAAGGAAGGGCACCTGGGTGTCTCAGTCGGTTGGGCGTCCGACTTCAGCTCGGATCATGATCTCACAGTCCATGAGTTTGAGCCCTGCATTGGGCCCTGTGCTGACAGCTCAGAGCCTGGAGCCTGCTTCAGATTCTGTGTCTCTCTCTCTCTCTCTGCCTCTCCCCTGCTCATGCTCTGAGTGGGGGGGGGGGGGCAGAGAGAGAGGAAGACACAGAATCTGAAGCAGGCTCCAGGCTCTCAGATGTCAGCACAGAGCCTGACACAGGGCTCGAACCCACAAACCGCAAGATCGTGACCTGACCAAAGTCGGATGCTTAACCAACCTAGCCACCCAGGCGCCCCTGGTTCTATGAAAAGTTTTTAAAAGTTCACAAATGTTTAGATGATCAAGAATGACCAGAGAGAACGAAGACTCCTATTACCACAATCATAAGTGAAAGAGGGAACAGTACTACCAACCTTACAGAAATAAAAATTGATTACAAAGAATAGGATGAACAATTGTACAACAAGAAATCAGGAAGCCCTTGGGGCGCCTGTGTGGCTCAACTGGTTCAGTGTTCAACTCTTGGTTTCCACTCAGGTCATGATCTCACGGTGCATGGGATTGGGACCCCGTGTCAGGGCTCTGTGCTGACAGCATGGAGCCTGCTTGGGATTTCGATTTCTCTCTCTCTCTCTCTCTCTCTCTCTCTCTCTTTGAATCTCTCTCCCTCTGCCTCTCCTCTGCTCATGCACTATCTCTCTCTCAAAATAAATAAACATTTAAAAAAATCAGAAAACTCAGATGAATTGGATAAAATCATACAAAGGCACAAACTTCCAAATCTACTCATGGAGGTAGAATATTTGAATAATATTCTAACAAATAAGTAAATGAATTAGTTATTTTAAAAACTACCCATAAAGAAAAGCCTAGGTCAGCACAGCTTCACAGTTAAAGTCTACCAAACCAAGCAGAATACTAATTCTTTACAAACTCTTGAAGTAAAAAGGAGGGAAAACTTCCTAATTTTATGAACCCAAAATTAACCTGATAGCTACATCAGAAAAAGACATTACAAAAAAGGGCAACTATCACTAATACCTTTTATGAATATGGATGCAAAAAATCTAAACAAAACACTAGTAATCTGAATCTAGGAACATATAAAAAGAATTATATACCTTGACCAAGTGGGATTTATCCGTGGAATTCAAAATTAGATTGTTAATCTAATGTAACATATCGGAATCATAAAAAATAGGAGCACATGGGTGGTTCAGTCAATTAAGCATCTGACTCTAGATTTTGGCTCAGGTCATGATCTCACCGTTCATGGGTTCAAGCCCTGCCTCAGGCTCTGCACTGACAGTGCTGAGCCTGCTTGGGATTCTCTCTCTGCCTCTTTCTCTGCCTCTTCCCCACTCACGTGCTCTGTTTCTCTCTCTCTCTCAAAATAAATAAAACTTAAAAAAATAAAAAATAAACTACATGACCATCTTCATTCATGAAGAGAAAGCATTTACAAAATCCAACACCCTTTCATGACAAAAGAGAGTGAACGTATGAATAGAAGGGAACTATCTCCACAGGATAAAATTGACAGCTACCATTAGACTTAGTGATACTTACCCCTGATGTTGGAAGAGGACAAGTCTATACCTTATTGCCTCTTCTAATCAACATTGTTCTACAGATCTAGCTGGGACAAATAGGAAATATCAATAAAGGCACCCATAGTGGAAAGAAGGAAGGAAAATGATCTCCATTAATAGATGGCATGACCTTATATACAGAAAATCCAAAAATTTGACTATAACACTATTAGAATGGAGCAAGATTGCAGGATGCAAATAAATATGCAAAAATAAAATATTTTTATACACATGCAATAACAATCTGAAATAAGTAATTCCATTTATAATAGTATCCAAATTAATAAAATATTTAACAAAAATTCAAACTGTATACTTTAAAAAATACAAAATACTAATGAAAGAAGTTAAGGTAATTAAGTGAAGATCATCCCATGTTTATGAACCAGGCTACTCAATAATAAGATCACGATATTCTCCAAAGTGATCTAAACATTATGCAACTCCTGTCAGAGTCCCAACTGGCTTCTTTGTAGAAACTGACATGCTGACTTCTAAATTCATATGAAATTGCAAGTAATTCAGAATAACCAAATCAGTTAGGGGAAAAAAAAACAACCCTGAAAAACTAACATTTACCAATCTAAAAGTTACAAATATACAATAATCAAAGCAGTTGGACACTGGCATAAGGTTAGATGTATCTACTATTTTGTTTTTTGTTTTTTGTTTTTTTTTTTTAGAGAGCACAGGCAGGGGAGAAGGGCAGAGGGAGAGAGAGAATCCCAAGCAGGTCCCACACCCAGCATGGAGCAGACTCGGGGCTTGGCTCGATCCCCACAGCCCTGTGATCATGACTCAAGCCAAAATCAAGTCGGACACAACTGACTAAGCCACCAGGCGCCCCATAAGGTTAGATATATTAATCAACAGAATAGAACTGATTGGAAATTAAATCCAGGTATCTATCTGGTCCATTGATTTTTCTTTTTTATTTTGAGAGAGAGCGAGTAGGGAGGGGCAGAGAGAGAGAAGGAGAGGATCCCAAGTAGGCTCCATGCTGTCAGCACAGAGCCTGATGTGGGGCTCAAACTCACAAACTGTGAGATAATGACCTGAGAGGAACCCAGGAGTCGGATGCTTAACCTACTGAGCCACCCAGGCGCCCCTCTGGTCAAATGAGTTTTGACAAGAGTGCAAAGACCTTTTAGTGGAGAAAGGACAGTCTTTTCAACAAATGATGATAGGAAAACTGGATAGCTACATACAAAAGAATGAAATTAGACCCTTTCCTCACAATATATACAAAGATGAACTAAAAACTGATCAATGACCCAACTATAAGGCATGCAAATATAAAACCTATAGAAGAAAATACAGGAGTAAATCATCATGACCTTAAATTTGGCAAAGGATTCTCGGCACACCAAAAGCACAAACAAGGAGAAAAAAATGGAAAAATTGGGCTTCATCAAAATTGAAATTTTCAAAGAACATTCCCGGTAAAACTGAAAACACAATCTACAGAATAGGAGAAAATATTTATAAATGATATATTTGATAAGGGTTTAATAGCCACATTATGTAAAGACGCCCACAACTAAAGAACAAAAAGACATCTGGTAACAGATTTCAATAGACATTTCTCCAAAGAAGATATAGAAATGTCAATAAGCATGTGGAGGGAAAAATATGCCAAAAGTCGTGATCAGGGAAATGCATATAAAAACCATAACAGGGGCACCTGGGTGGCTCAGTCGGTTTTGCGATCCACCTCGGCTCAGGTCATGATCTCACGGTCCGTGAGTTCGAGCCCCGTGTTGGGCTCTGTGCTGACAGCTCTGAGCCTGGAGCTGCTTCGGATTCTGTGTCTCCCTCTCTCTCTGACCCTCCCCCGTTCATGCTCTGTCTCTCTCTGTCTCAAAAATAAATAAACATTTAAAAAATAAATAAATAAATTTAATGAGAGGGGTGCCTGGGCGACTCAGTAGGTTGAGCGTCCGACTTCAGCTCAGGTCATGATCTTGCGGTCTGTGAGTTCAAGCCCAGCGTCGGGCTCTGTGCTGACAGCTCAGAGCCTGGAGCCTACTTCCAACTGTTTCTCCCTCTCTCTCTGCCCTCCCCTGCTCATGCTCTGTCTCTCTCTCTGTCAAAAACAAATAAACATTAAAAAAATTTTTTTAATAAAAAATTATTTAAAAAAAAATTAATGAGAGAGAGCAAGAGCAAGTGCTGGGGGGTTGAGGGACAGAGAGAGAGGGAGACAGAAGATCTGAACCAGGCTCTGTGCTGGCAGCAGAGTCCCATGTGAGGTTCAAACTCATGAACTGCAAGATCATGACTTGAGCTAAAGTCAGATGCTCAACTGACTGAGCCACACAGGTGCCCCTATTAATTTATTTTGCATGTGTGTGCAAGGTGGGTAG
This sequence comes from Lynx canadensis, assembly GCF_007474595.2. Lineage (NCBI taxonomy): Eukaryota > Metazoa > Chordata > Mammalia > Carnivora > Felidae > Lynx > Lynx canadensis. Next base: position 44,660,524 of record NC_044317.1, on the reverse strand, counting down.
GGGCAGAGAGGGAGAGGGAATCCTAAGCAGGCTCTGCACTGTTACTGCAGAGCCCAATGCAGGGCTCAATCTCACAAACTGTGAGATCATGACCTGAGGTGATATTAATAGTCAGACACTCAACCAGGTGAGCCACCCAGATGCTCCAACGGGATGATTCATTTAAAATGCTAAAAGGGCATCAGCTGGCTCTGTCCATAGAACATGCGACTCTTGATCTTGGGTCGTAAATTCAAGCACCACGCTGGCCACAGAGATTACTTAAAAAAAAAAAAAGTCAAAATGCTAAAAGAAACACTGTCAACTGAGAACTTTGTATGTGGCAAAATTGTCCTTTAGAAAATGGGGGGGGGGAGTAAAAAAAAAAGTTAAAAAAAGTGGGGGAGAAATTAAGACTTCCCTGATAAAGGAAAACTGAGAGTTCATTTTCACTAGACATTCTCTACAAAAAATCCCAAAGGGAGACTTTCAAGTTGAAAGGAAGCCAGACAGTAACTCAAACCCATATGGAGATATAAAAAACTCCCATAGAGGAAAATACACAGGGAAAATATAAAAGCCATTATTTTTGTAATTTTGGTTTAACTCCACTTTTTGTTTTCTACAGATATAAAAGATAAATGAATAAAAAATAGTTATATATACATTAATGGGTACACAGTACATAAAAATGTTAATTCATGGGACACCTGGCTGGCTCAGTTGGTGGAACATCCAACTCCTGATCTCATGGTCATGAGTTCAAGCCCCATGTTGGGCATAGAGCCTATTAAAAAAAAAAAAAAAGTTGGGGTGCCTGGGTGGCTCAGTCGGTTAAGCGTCTGACCGGCTCAGGTCATGATCTCGCGGTCTGTGGGTTCGAGCCCCGCGTCGGACTCTGTGCTGACAGCTCGGAGCCCGGAGCATGTTTCGGATTCTGTGTCTCCCTCTCTCTCAGACCCTCTCCCGCTCATGCTCTGTCTCTCTCTGTCTCAAAAATAAATAAACGTTAAAAAAAAAAAAAGAAAGTTACCTCATGACTTAATCTAAAGTCAGTGAAAGTGGAACTGAAAAGTAGAGTTTTTGTATGTGAACAAAGTTGATGTCAATTTAAAATAGATTGTTATATAACTTTATGATATATACTTCCCATGGTAACCACAAACAGGATACTATAGAACATACCCAAAAGGGAATCAAAGAGTGTCACTATCGGTACAGAGTTTCAGTTTAGAAGATGAGAAAGTTCTGGAGATAGGTGGTGATGGTTGCATAACCATGTAGTGTATTTAATGCCTCTGAATTTTAACCTTAAAAATGTTTAATATACTAAATCTTATTTAAATATATTTTAGCAGAGTAAAATACTACAGTGAGATACTACTTCATACCTACTAGGATACCTACAAAGAAAAAGTCAGATACTAACAGGTGTTGGGGGGATGTGAATAAATTAGAACCCTCATATGCTGCTGATTGGAATTAAAAATAGTGTGACTGCTTTGGAAAACAGTCTAGCAATTTTTCAAAATGTTCAAAATGGAGTTACCATATGATACAGCAATTCAACTGGTAGGCATATAGAAGAGAAACGAAGATGTATGTCTACACAAAAACTTGAACATGAATATTCTTTGCAGGATTACTCATAAGAATCAAAAGGTAGAGGAGTGCCTGGGTGGATCATTATATAAGCCTCCAACTGTTAATGACACAAATGCCCATCAAAAAATAGGACAGATGTGCCTGGATGGCTCAGTCAGTAGAGCATGTGACTTTTGATCTTGGAGTCATGAGTTGAACCCCATTTTGGGCATAGAGATTAGTTAAAAAAAAAAAAAAGGAGAGCAAAATAAAATAGGATTTATTCTTATTATGGGAGATTACCTAATGATAAAATAGTACAAACACAGATGATTCTCACAAATGCGAAATTAAGCAAAACAGGCCAGATAAAAATGTATACAATATTATGTAAAATCACATTTATATCAACTTCTTTTATATGAATCTAATTAAAATGAATCTATCATAATAGTGGTAAGAACAGTAGTTACCTTTGTTGAGGGTAGGGAGGGGTGAGTTGGTAATGACTAGAAGGAAATACGTTTTTCTTGTGATTAAGAAAATGGTTAAATGGGTATATATACATGTTAAAATGTGATGGTTAAATGGGTATATATACATGTTAAAAACAAACTAGAATGTTGTTTGCATGATTTGCAGTAATTTATGTTTCAGTTAGAAAAAATATATAAAACACATGCAAAGATAAGGTGGCAGAGGTGAGTTTGGAATTCACATTCTTCTCACTACAAAGTAAGTTGTAACTCTGGTTCTTGCCTGTGTAGTTCAGAATTACTTCATTATGGAATGAAATCTGAGCATGAGTAATTTGCTGGAAAGTTAGAAATAATCTATAACCTACCAAAATACACTAAAGCATAAAGGTTAGTAAATAATTCCATTCACCTCCATGGATATCACTTGGGTGCAATAAAAATTAGTAGACCTGGAGTACACAGACTCTGCACTTTCCACAGAAAGGAATGGCCCTTGGCCAGCTACTGTGAGATAAGCTGGGAGCCTTTAGAATATCCTCCCTTTAAAAGCTTTTTTTGAGGGACACCTGGGTGGTTCAGTTGGTTAAGTGACTCTTGATTTCAGCTCAGGTCATGATCTCACAGTTCCTGAGTTCGAGCCTCATGTCGGGCTCTGTGCTGATGGTGTTGGGCCTGCCTGGGATTCTCTCTCCTCTCTCTCTCTGCCCTTCCCCTGCTCACTCACTCTCTCTCTCTCTCTCTCAAAAATAAATAAGTAAACTTAAAAAATAATAAAAGCTTTTTTGAGCTATGCCAAATAGTCTTTGCTAACAATGTGACTTTTGGTAAACTGTTTTGTTGCCAGGGGCCCTCTGTAGGGGCTTGAAATTGAGTAGGTAAGGGTAAATCACATAGTTACTCCATGCCTATATTTCATTTGTTTGTTTGTTTGTTTCCCGTGGCTGTTTCTGATCCTCAATAAAAACTCTGGACCCAAAAGCTCAGGTGAGCTTCCATGGCTCAGTTCACATGTGTTCTTACAAATTGTTGCTGGGAGAATTAAGCACTGTTTGTGTGAGTCCAATGGAAGCTCACATCTAGTTTTTTCCTGCTCTTCATCCTATGTGACTTTTCTCTTTGCTGATTTTAATCCTATGTGACTTTTCTCTTTGCTGATTTTAAATTATATCCTTTCATAACCACCATTTTCTTTAATTCTGTAAGTCTTAGCACATCATCAAATTTGAGGATGTTTTTGGGGAACTCTGACAAATCATGGCTTTAGTGTAAGTTGATCAAAACCTTATAGCCTTGGGTTTGTGTCCATTATATCCCTTTTCAACAACTACAAAGGGACATTGTCTGATTTCTTTAATAATCTTTACCATACCCTACCATAGTTTTAGTCCTATTCATAGTATATATTTACATGGTCTGTTATAAACAAGTTAAGGGATAGAAGCTATGTCTCTTTAAGTTACATGAACAATACTGGCATACTTTAGGCACTTAATTACATGTTACATGAACAATATTGGCAAATTTTAGGCACTTAATATCTGATGTTTGACTTAGAAATGCAAATTCTAGAAATTCTTCCTTAAGAAACAGATATAAGGGTGCCTGGGTGGATCAGTTGTTGAGCATCCAACTTCAGCTCAGGTCATGATCTCACAGTTTGTGAGTTCGAGGCCCACATCAGGCTTGCTGCTGTCAGTATAGAGCCTGTTTCGGATCTTCTGTCTCTCCTCTCTCTCTCTCTCTGCTCCTCCCTCACTTATGCTCTCTCTCCCTGAAAAAAACATTAAAAAAAAGAAAAGAAACATATAAAAGCAGGGATGCCTGGCTGGCTCAGTCGGTAGAGCATGTGACTCTTGATCTTGGGATTGTGAGTTCAAGCCCCATGTTGGGCATGGAGCCTACTTAAAAAAAAAAAAAAGAAAAGAGGGGCGCCTGGGTGGCTGTTGGCTGAGCGTCCAACTTTGGCTCAGGTCATGATCTCATGGTCCGTGAGTTCGAGCCACGTGTTGGGCTCTGTGACGACAGCATAGAGCCTGGAGCCTGCTTCGAATTCTGTGTCTCCCTCTCTCTCTGCTCCTCCCCCACTCATGCTCTGTTTCTCTCTCTCTCTCCTTCAAAAATAAATTTAAAAAAGCATTAAAAAGAAAAGAAACATATGAATGCAGATAAAATTCTATTATAAAGATCCACATATATTACAAAATAGTTTATGATCATTCTGAATATCTAATAGTAGGCAATAAAGGTTAAATAAAGTATGGTGAGCTGTAGGTTGTCAATATCTGCAGTATTTGCCCTTGATCCATATTAAATGATGAAAAAAATTTGATGAATTAGTGAGACAATCAGATTTAAAAAATGATCAGAGGTTGTATACTATCATAATAAAGAACATAGAATCTGTCATCCAAAATTCAGTTCATTAACCTTATTTTTGGTTGTTACTAACTGTGTAACTTTTTACTACATTACTTAACTGACTTTATTTCCTCATCAGTAAAATGGGAAAAACAACAGTGACCTACCTCAAAGTGTTGCTGTATGTATCAAATGAAATAAAACATATAAAGCACTTTCAGTGGCATAATAATGACACCAAGTAAAAGTTGCCTATTAATTAATGAACTTGTAAAGAATATTTCATGTATCTTGTTTCATTATTTTTGAAAATTCCCTTTGTTCTTCTCCTTTTTCTTACAGTGAAATTTGAGATTCTCAGGTCTGTTTTTCCATGTCATGGTAACTTATTTCAGTGTTCTTCCTCATTAATAATATTTGTCACAAAGATTCTCAAAAAGCATAGGAGGACAAATATTCTTGCCCTCCACATAAAGCTGCATACATATAACTAGTTTAAAGAATCTTATCTAACAAGCGACAGCTTGAGCCTAATAATAAAAGGCTCAATCTTGTTCCCATATCCAACACAGGAGTTATATGCATATTTACTTCTGTGTCTGTAAATATGTCCTTTCAAGTATAATGTGTATGATGAGGTCTTGTATGAAACTTGGATCTCCCAGATCATTCCTAGGTCTTATGAAAGAAATCACAATCTCTAAAAAATATGAAACTCTGAATAGCAGTCTTACTAGTTTTATTATGCTCCTCTGGTAATTGAAATTACAAAAGTTTTGAATATTTAGATGTGCCAGATCACATGGTGACCACTACCACTATCTACTTATAACTACATGTCTAGAAGTATGATAAAACTGTAACTTTGTCTCTTTTAAAAATGTGGCAAATTCATGGGCCAAATTTTTTTTTTAATGTTTATTTATTTTTGAGACAGAAGGAGAGAGCGCAGTAATGGGGAAGGAGTAGTGAGAAGCAGGACAGAGGATCCAAAGCAGGCTGGCAGCACGGAGCATGACACAGGGCTCAAACTCATGAACTGTGAGATCATGACCTGAGCTAAAGTCAGACACTTAACTGACTGAGCCACCCAGGTACCCTCACAGGCCAAATTTCTTGTTGGCAGAAGCAAAATAAAAAACATACTCAAATGCATAAATCTTCCAAAAATAGCAAACTGAATTCAACAATACATTAAAAAGATCATATACCATGATCAAGTGAAATTTATTCCAGGAATGCTAGGATGTTTCCATATCCACAAGTCAATCAATTGACACACAATGAAGGATTAACAAAATTAAGGGTAAAAGGACAAAAAATTAAGGATAAAAATCATATGGCCATCCCAATAGATCCAGAAAAAGCATTTGACAAAATTCAACATCAATTTGTTAAAAACTAAACAAAGTGGGCATTGAGGGAACATACCTCAACATAATAAGGTCATATATGACAAGCACAAAGCTAAGATCATACTCAGTGGTGAACATCTGAAAGCTTTTCCTCCAAGATCAGAAACAAGAAAGGATGCCCACTCTTACCACTTTTGTTCAACATCAGAAGTCCTAGCCAGAGCAATTAGGTAAGAAAAAAAATTAAAGGCCTCCAAAACAGAAACGAAGAAGTCAAACTGTCACTATTTGCAGATGACATTCTATTATTATTTATAAAATTTCTTTCTGATCATTAATTATTAGCATATAGAAATGCAACTGATTTTTGTACATTGATTTTGTATCCTGAACCTTTATTGAATTTGTTTATTAGTTCTAAGAGGTTGTTTTGGTGTAATCTTTAAACAATCCCATTTACAATTGCATCAAAAATAATAAAAAAACATAGGAATAAATTTAACCAAAGAGGTGAAGGACCTGTACACTGAAAACTATAAGACAATGCTGAAAGAAACTGAGGAAGACACAGATAAATAGAAAGGTAATCCACGCTCATAGACTGGAAGAATTAAATACTGTTAAAACATCTAGACTACCACAAAAGATTTATAAATTCAATGCATCCCTATCAAAATTTCAATGACATTTTTCAGAGAAATGCAACAAACAATCCTAAAATATGTATGGAACCACAAAAGACCCTGAAGAGTGAAAGGAATCTTGAGAAACAAAGCTGGAAGCATCATGCATTTTTATTTTAAACTGTATTACAAAGCTATAATGATCTAAACAGTTATGATATTAATATTTAAAAAAAGACACATTAGTCAATGGAATAGAACAAGGAGCCCAGAAAGAAACCCACATATAAATAGTCAATTTATGACAAAAGAGCCAAGAACATACAGTATTCATGACACAGTGTTGGAAAAACTGGACAACTACATGCAAAAGAATGAAATTGGAACATATTTTACACCATACACAAAAATGAACTCAAAATGGATTAAGGAGTTGAACATAGGACTTAAAACCATAAAGTTCCTAAAAGAAAACATAGTAAACTCCTTGACAATGGTCTGGGCAATGATTTTTGGATTGGACACCAAAAGCAACAAAAACAAAAATAAACAAGTGGGACTACAGCACATTAAAATGCCTCTGCACAGCAAAGGAAACCATCAACAAAATGAAAAGGTAACCTACTGAATGGGAAAAAAGAATTGTAAGTCATACATCTGATACGAGGTTAATATCCAAAGTATATGAAGAACTGGTTCAACTCAACAGCCAAAAAACAATCTGATTAAAAATGGGTAGAGAGTCTGAATAGATATTTTCCAAAGAAGACATGCAGGTGGCCAATACACATGAAAAGTTGTTTACCACCACTAATCATCAGGGAAATACAAATCAAAACCACAATGACACATCACTTCACACCTCCTAGAATGGCTACTATCCAAAAGACAAGAAATAACAAGTGTTGGGAAGGATGAGGAGAAAAGGAAATCTATTCTTGTGCACTGCTGGTGGAAATGTATATTGGTGCAGTTGCTATGGAAAACGGTATGGAGGTTCCTCAAAAAGTTAAAACAGAACTACCATATGATCCAACAATTTCACTTCTGGATATTTATCTGATGGAAACTTGAACATTAACTCAAAAAGATATATATAGATACCCCCATGTTCACGCAGCCTGGGTGTGGAGCCTGCTTAAGATTCTCTCTCTCCCTCTTCCTCTGCCCTTCCCCTGCTCAAGTGCGTGTGCAGAAGACACGAATTGACATTTTTCCAAAGAAGACACCCAGATGGCTAAAAGACACATGAAAAATGCTCAACATTACTCATCATCAAGGAAATACAAGTCAAAACCATCATGAGATACCACCTCACACCTGTCAGAATGGCTAAAACTAACAACTCAGGAAACAGATGTTGGCGAGGATGTGGAGAAAGGGGAACCCTCTTACTGGTGGGAATGCCATCTCATGCAATCACTGTGGAAGCTCCTCAAAAGGGTAAAAATAAAACTACCTTATGACCCAAGAATTGCACTACTAGGTATTTATCCAAAGGATACCAAAATGCTGATTCGAAGGGGCACATGCACTCCAATGTTTATAGCAGCAACAAAAATAGCCAAACTATGGAAAGAGTCCAAGGGTCCATGGACTGATGAATGGATAAAGAAGATGTGGTATAGACAGTGGAATATTACTCAGCCATCAAAGAAATAGAAATCTTCCCATTTGCAATGACATGGATGGAGCTAGAGTGTATTAACCTAAGGGAAATAAGTCACTCAGAAAGATAAATACCATATGATTTTACTCATATATGGAATTTAGGAAACAAAACAGATGAACATATGGGAAGGGGGAAAAAAAAGAGAGAGGGAAGCAAACCACAACAGATTCTTGATAGAGAACAAACTGAGGGTTGATGGAGGGAGGGAGGTGGGGGATGGGCTAGATGGGTGATGAGTATTAAGGAGGGCACTTGTTATGATGAGCACTGGGTGTTGTATGTAAGTGATGAGTCACTAAATTCTACTCCTGAAACCATTATTACACTATGTTAACTAAGTAGGATTAAAATTTTTTTTCCATTTCATTTATTTTAGAGAGAGAGAGTGGGAGACAGCACGCACATGAGTGGGTGAGAAGGAAGAGGGAAAGAGAGTGAGAGAGAATCTCAAGCTGACTCCACGCTCAGTGAAGAGCCCAACACAGTGTATGATCCCACAACTTTGGGATCATGACCTAAGCCGAAATCAAGAGTCTGACATTCAACCAACTGAGCCACCCAGGCACCCCTTAACTAACTAGAATTTAAATAAAAATGAGGGAGCACTTGGGTGGCTCAGTCAATATAGCGCCTGACTCTTGGTTTCAGCTTAGGTTATGATCACATGGGTTCACGGGCTTGAGACCCGTGTCAGGCACCATGGTGACAGCAGGGAGCCTGCTTGGGATTCTTTCTCTCTCCCTCTCTCTCCACCCTTCCCCTGCTCGAGTGTGTGCGCACACGCTCTCTCTCCCAAAATAAATAAATGAACTTAAAAAAAAGAAATACATATAAATAAACAATTTGGAAAAAGAAAACTAAGTTCTATTCTAGGACATTAGCAAATCTGATTTTCAAAGATTCCTTTTAAATCTCATCAAAATTAATTTTATATCTTTTTTAAAAAAATTTTTTACACTTATTTTTGAGAGACAGAGTGAGACAAAGCGAGAGTGGGAGAGGCATAGAGAGAGAGGGAGACACAGAATCCGAAGCAGGCTCCAGGGTCAGAGCTGTCAGCACAGAGCCCGACGTGGGGCTCGAACCCACAAACCGTGAGATCATGACCTGAGCCAAAGTCAGACACTTAACCGACTGAGCCACCCAGGTGCCCCAATTTTATGTCTTTATTGTTCTTGATTTTTAGAAAATTTATGGTGGATACTTAGACTCTTTACATAACCATAATTTCATTTGTTTCCTGAGGATTTGATAAATGCAAGGCTGTTATTAAGTGATCTAGGGCTGTGCCCAGATTAATATATCCAATCCTCATAAAAAACCCATAAGGCATTGATATCATTATCTACATTTTACAACATAAAATTGTAAAACATAAAGATTAATAACTATTGATCTCCTTGAAATGTAGCTAGAGTGAACAAGGAACTGAAATTTTGTTTTAATTGTTAAAGATTTTTTTTAATGTTTACTTATTTTTGAGGGAGAGAGAGAGAGAGAGAACAGGGGGAGGGGCACAGAGAGAGAGGGAGACACAGAACTGGAAGCAGGCTCCAGGTCTGAGCTGTCAGCACAAAGCCTGACACAGGGCTCTAACTCACGAACCATAAGATCGTGACCTGAGCCGAAGTTGCACGCTTAACTGACTGAGCCACCTAGGCGCCCCTGTTTTAATTTTTAATTTAAATACAAAAGTGATATAAAATGTTTTCCAATTAAACACAACTTTACAGTTTGGGTATAACTACATTTCTTTTTTTGTTTCAATATACGAAATTTATTGTCAAATTGGTTTCCATACAACACCCAGTGCTCCTCCCAAAAGGTGCCCTCCTAAATACCCATCACCCACCCTCCCCCCCCCCCCCATCAACCCTCAGTTTGTTCTTAGTTTTTAAGAGTCTCTTATGCTTTGGCTGTCTCCCACTCTAACCTCTTTTTTTTTTTTTTTCCCTTCCCCTCCCCCATGGGTTTCTGTTAAGTTTCTCAGGATCCACATAAGGAAATACATTTCACCATAACCACTGAAAATTTAGCATCCAAACTGAAAAGTGCTATAACAATATGTATCAGATTTTGAAAACTCAGTATGAAGATAGGAATGTAAAATATTTCCATTTATTTATATTATTACATGTTGAAATAATATTTTAGATATATTGGTTAATGGATATTATACTTAATTTCAACTGTTTCCTTTTACTTTCTAAACTGTGTACAAAAGAAATTTTTAAATTACACAAGTGGCTTGCATTATATTACCTTTAGATTCAAATACCGTTATATTATGCAGCCTCTCACAGTATGTGGTCTGAAAAAGTCATACTGCCAAATCTCAAGACTTAGTTCTCACCACTCCAAGCGATTGGATTCTCAGGAAAAACTCCCTGCCCTTGTTCACACAGACCTCTCTTCACAAACTCCAATCATATTCCTACTCCTAAAATGTCTTACTGACTAAAATCAATGAAACCATTTCCTACCTTCCTTTGTTTGAAAATCAAGTCTGTGAATAAAATCAAAGGTGTCTGGTGTGTTATTCTACCTAACCACCAGTCTCTTCCTTGACAAAACACACTCTAAAGTCCTTAGTTTATCCTCGAAGAGTTCAACTAGTTCTATTTCTGTACCATCTTTAGGAAAGAAAACAGCACATGAGGAAAATGAATAATTACCAATATGTATATGAATATTAACTGGGAAGGAAAAGGAAAAGCACTGGAAAAGAAGGGGACCCATCCCTATGGTCCTGTTATTAACTGGGAAGGGGCAACCACCTAGGGATCAGGTAAATGGATGGGTCACAATTAGGTCATACAATCTAGAAGGAAAGCAAATATTTTATGTTCTGTAAAGCAAATATATATGACAGAACAAAAAGTAAACACGAACTGACCTTGAACGCGCTGTTAAGTAGCAACACTCTCCTCTACTTCAGGAGGCTTCTCTTGCAGAACTACAAGACCAAGAAGGGACCCTTGAGGTTCTGGACAGGCTAAACAACACACTGTCCACCATCAGACATGACCCATGACCCACCACAAATATATCTAGATGTAATAAGAGATAAATAGAATACTGCTGACTTTTAACAGTGTCACACTTAAAGGCCATACCTATAAACAGCGCTGGAATCTAAGTTCACAGCAGTTTCTAGGGGGCACACTGTGGTTCTGAAAGCAATGACTTCCCCTCTGATGTCTATTTCTTTATAGATAGATCAAACTGGCTCTAAGATGTAAGAACAGAGGAGAATCCAGGGAAACACTTCCAAGTAACCATGGAACCTACAGTGGACCCTGGGTGGGCAACACTCACTTCCCCAATATCCCCTCTGTGTGAAGCACTCCTACAGGTTTACTGGGGAAATTTTAAAAAATCCTACCCACTGCGTTCAAACTTACATTCGGTTACAACCCAGCTGTCACAGGATCACTCGGTCACAGTATCAGACACCTTTCGTCACCGTAGACTGTGTACTGACAGTCCCACTAGCCTTATCGTATACCAGTCTGGGCACTCCAGGGCCTGTCACACACACTCTCACTCACACGCATGCAGGCGTGTGCACTAAGAGTTCACAACGAACTTGTCACAGACAATAACGCCCGAAACCACCGTCGTGCGAGGTTTACGCAAACACCGGGACAAGGCTCCTGGCTCCATCTGCCTTACCCGCGCCCCGGGAGCTTAGGACCTCCATACCGCGAGCTCCTCCCGCAACCCGACCTGGATCACCTTAACTCACCAGGCAAAACCCAACAACCACGAAGATACCGGAAGCGGAACCAAAAGTCGAAGTCCATTCGTGGCCCTGGGGCCTGTGGGAAACGTAGTCCAACACTAAAAAAAATGTTCTGGTTTTCGAGCGCGGCAGAGTACAACCGTCGCGAATGCCACGTCACGCCCCCGAAACTCCTGAGAGTTCCGGGTGGGCTGATCTTTCGTCCTCCGCGGAAGGTTGCCAGTGGCGGTTCTTAAAACACGAAAGAGCCGGGTGATGGTTTCGTGGGAGCGAGAGGTCTTTGCATGAACTAGAGCCCAAGCCGAGAAAGTAATCGGAAACCTGAGCAGGGAGGAAAGTAAAGGGAAGCGGAAGCCTGCCAGAGGCGGGGCAAGGAGGAAAACGGAGGCAGCCTGAGTCTGGGAAGACCGGGAGAGAACCGGAAACCCTAACCCAGGAGCGTTGAGGGAATCGGATCCAGGTTGAGGAGGGCCCGGGAGGCAAACGAATCCGTGCTGAGGGATGTCGGGCCGAGAAGGGCTGAGGAGGGTACTGCAGTTCGGGCAGGAAGGCTGAGGTGAGAAACGGGAGCCGGTGCCTGTCGAGGTTTCTCTTCACTCAGGCCTGTGTGTGCGGGACCCCGTGGTCGTGAACCAGAGATGACGAGTTTTGTCAGTTTTTGCCCCTTGAGAAAGCCCCAGCACCCAGAATGGCGTCTGGCATATAGCAGACGCTGGGTATGTGTATGCCTGCCCTGGTGTGTATTTTATACCATCGCTGCCAGGAAGTTCTCTCGTGTCCTTTTCCAGTCTCACAGCATAGACAGCCAAAGTTCTTTTTTTTTTTTTTTTTTTTTTTTTTTTTTTTTAAGTTTTTGAGAGAGAGAGAGAGCGCGCGAGCGGCGTAGGGGCAGAAAGAGGAGACACAGAATCCTTAGCAGGCTCCAGGCTCTGAGCTGTCAAGACAGAGCCCCACGGGGGGGGGGGGGGGGTCGAATTCACAAACCATGAGATCATGACCTGAAGCGAATTGGGAGGCTTCACCTAGATGCCCCCGCAATAGTTCTGATATACATGCCCACATTTTAGTTCTGTCAGTTCTGCAATTCTCTTTTTCACATCCTAGTTTTGTAAGGTTTATTAATGTGTAGTTCATTCTTTTCATTTCTGAACAACATTCAATTGTGTGAATGTCACAATTTGTGTATGCATTTTTCTCTTGGTGCACATTTGTTGTATTTCCAGGTTTTACATATTATGTATAAAGCTGGCATGTTTCCATTTCTCCTGGGGTAATACCTAGAAGAAAAAAAAGCTGGGTAATAATTCAGTTTACATTTAACTGTATAAAAAGTTGATAAACCTTGCAGAATAATTAGTTGTTAGTGACTTGTGTTTGAGGCTCTATGTAACTGTGGAGTAAGTGGTTTTCGAGTTTGATTTGCTGTCTTGTATGGAATTATGAGATGGACTTAGCGGAGTTATGAATGTGATGTAAGATCCTATGGGATTGTGGCTTTGTGAAGTGGGTGAGACATAGGAGACCCAATGAGTATGTACCAACTCTTATTTATCGTGATTTTGTGTACTTACTCAACGCCATGGTGACTATTAATTTAGATCACTATGTAAGTGGTATTGACTACTGAGAAACACTATGTATCTAGTAAGGTATGTGTCATTTTGATTCTGCTTATGGAATTATGACTGTTTCTAATCAAGTAAAATAGCAGTATAGAGATATCCAAAGGGAATGAAAACAGGATATCAAAGAAATCTGCATTCCCATATTCACTGTAGCATTCTTCACAATAGCCAAGACATGGAATCAACCAAAGTGTCCACTGATGGATGAATGAATAAAGAAAAAGTGGTGTATATATACACAATGGAGTATTTATTCAGCCTTTAAAATGAAGTAAATCTGGGGAGGATGGATGGCTCCATCAGTTAAGCGACCGACTTCAGCCCAGGTCATGGTCTCACAGTTTGTGGGTTGGAGCCCTGCATTGGGCTCTATGCTGACAGCTGGGTGCTTGGAGTCTGCTTCGCATTCTGTGTCTCCCTCTCTCTGCCCCTCCCCAACTTGTGCTCTGTCTCTCTCTCTGTCTCTCAAAAATAAATAAACGTTAAAAAAATTTTTTAATGAAGTAAATCCTACCATTTGTGACCACCTGGATGGACCCTGAGGGCATATGCTAAGTGTCTTCTCTGGAAAGACAAATATTGTATGATCTCTCTTACATGCAGAATCTTTTTTTAAAAAAGTCATTGAAATAGTAGAATGGTGGTTGCCATGGGGTTACGAGGGTAGGAGAAATGGAGAGGTGTTGGTCAAAGGATACAAAAGATAAGTTCTGGAGAATCTAAGGTACAGTGTGGTGACTACAATGAACAATACTGTGTATTATGTACTTCAAAGTTGTTAAGAGATTAGATCTTAAATGTTATCACCACAAAACCAAAAAAGATAATTATATGAGAGGATGGAGGTGTTAACTAACTTTATGGTGACAGTCATTTCATAGTGTATACACGTATCACATCATTACATGGTACACATTAAACTTACACATTATTTTTATAAAAAAGAATTGGTAAGTAAGAGGTAAAATTACAGGTGATAGGATTATATACCTGGAATGCCATATTAACTAATTCTAATGTGTTGAAATGACCAGGATTCAATAGGTAGCACACAAGAAAAATACTTCTTATCTCTGTACTTCTTTTAACAGATCGAGGGATTTCTCCCTCCCCCGCCCCGTTCCTAGATGAAATCACGGGTGATTTAATAACTTTTCAGACATTCTGAGTCAAGGAAAAGTATCTGAAATACTCATCACAAAGACAGTCTTATTCTCTAATAAAAATATTTACTATAAAAATCAATATTTGAAAGTTCATATAAAGGAAAATTTTTTTTCCATATGACTGGAGCCTATAGCGTAGAAAACTACATAATCAGTTTCTCCTCTATTACTCAAACCTTTATTATTGAGTAGTTAATATTTAACAATGATTTTTTTTAATGTGGAGGATGTTTATTTTTTTAATGTTTATTTATTTTTGAGAAAGAGAGGGAGAACAAGCAGGGAAGGGGCAGAGAGAGGTGGGTACAGAGGATCCGAAACAGGCTCTGTGCTCATAGCAGAGAGCCCAATGTGGGGCTCGAACTCATGAACTGGGAGATCATCACCTGAGCTAAAGTTGGACACTTAACCGATTTAGCAACCCAGGTGCCCCTAACATAATGATTCTTTTTTTTTTTTTTAATGTTTATGTATTTATTTTGAGAGAGTGTGGGAGAGGGGCAGAGAGAGAGGAGAAAAGTGAGAATTCCAAGTAGTCTCCATGCTGTCAGTGCAGAGCCAAATGTGGGGTTTGAACTCACGAACCATGAGATCATGACCTGAGCTGAAATCAAGAGTCCAATGCACTTAACCGACTGAGCCACCCAGGCAACCCCTAACATAATGATTCTTAATACTTAATAGTAAATGTTTACTGCTGAACTAGGCAGATTTAACCAAGTTATTATGGAAACTTTTAAGGGAAGTGGGATTTTACATGGCTACTTTTGCCTCTCTTCTCTCTCCCTTTTCACTTTCCTAACAAAGTATCCAAAAGAAAAAAGGTCCTCTCTTGCAAATCTTAAAGAAATACCTCAGGTGAGATGTTGTTTCTTCTCTCTTTTCTGAAATATTCTTTTCCCCTCTAGCATTTATGAGCATTTTCCTATCTTGAAACTTCCCGGAGATAGTATTCCCTTTCAAGAAACTGGTCATTTCCTTTTATTCTCACCAGATAAACCTCTGCCTTCTCCAAGTTCTTCTAATTTTAAATACTGTTCACTTATTGAGTATTTCACTCAGCATCTCCTTTCTCATGCCCACAAACATACATTCTCTTGAATTAAGTAACTATATATTCCTTGAATGAACCAATCTTACCTAGACAGTGATTTGATGTCTAAGTAGTGAGTGTGTAGGAGAGCCCATACAAGGGAAAGACTTCATCATGTCCACAGACCTTGGTTTTTCAGTAAAGGTGGAGGTAAAATCAGATTACAATATTAATATATGCATTATTATATTTTATTAATATGTATTGCTAATTATTGTATTAATATGTATTATTATTGTGTACATATTAATACATGTATTAATAATATATTAATATATGGTGAGAAGGGAGGTCCCATATCACAGTGTCCTTCTTCCTCTCCAGCTCACCCTTCTGGATCATGTTTCTCCTCTCCCATGTAGTCATATGCCAGGAATGCCTTGTCCCGTTTATATGCCTCCACTCTATAATAGGCACCAAAAGTATAGAAGTAACCTAGGGTTGAAAGAGCAGATGGGAAAGCCTGCTTTCTATACACAAAGCACTGGAGAAGAGAAAGGACAAGAGGAGCGGGTCCATGATGACAAGAGCCTACAGATAGAATAGCCCTTGAATCTCAGTAAAAGAAGGAATAGTGTCCGAAGCCTTCCTTTGGACATAAATTCAATACTATCCACCCTTTTCTTTCATAGACTCACTGGAGAATTTCTAAAGGATGTACATTGGCAAGAAGGAAGTTAAACCTGGAAAGACTGAATGAGATAAAATCGGTAACTGTTGGAAAATGTAAGCATATACTAAACAATAATTATTAATTTTAATGGCATTTCAAAACAAATTAGATTAAAATCACCAGATAACAATAGAAAAAAAGTACTTAAAGCATTCTAAAGTGTTTCTGGAGATGCCCACTAATTACAAATCAAAGATACAAGTTAAAAATTTAAGGGTACCCTATAAAAGAAATAGAATAGTTTTTAATCCAGTAGAAAAGGGGAATAAAGAAAACATGATCCAACAGAAATCAAAGTGTAGCATAAGAAGTATAAGCTTGATTAAAAAGAAACTGGGGAGATGGGATATGGAGCTAAAAGGAGGCCTGGCAACAGCTCTTGGAAGATAAAGACTCAGTAGAATAGCATGTCACTTGTTGAGGCTAAAGTGCAGTGTCCTTGCCTTTCTTAGTCTGTGTATTTGGAAAAATAAACCCAAATGCTGACTGCAGAGAAGAAGACGAAAGAGAATTGGTTAAATATTCAGGCCTTTCACCTTCCAGTCCCTGCCTTCCCATTACTGCCAGTTTGGAGGTTTATGGGGGCTAAAGGATGAATATGAAGTTTTTGTATAATTTGATGTAGAAACGGGCTACCTCCTGGCCAGCAGATATTCCCAGATTCAAGCTCATGTGGAGACAGTCAGTTACAGGATAATGTTCATGAGTTCTGGGGTCAAACAGATCTAGATTCCAGTCTCCACGTGCACCATTTTTAGTTGTATCCCTATTTTTATTTTAATATCACTGAGACTCATTCTCTTCAGATAAAGTATGAAGATAGACATGCCAGTGCTCTACCTACCATGTCTAAACGAAGGGATATTTACAAAGTATACAAAGGAGTTTATAAAGAATATAAAGTGCTTGTAATGTAGTCATTCAGTAAATTAGTGTTTTTCCACTTGTATCACACAAAACTAAAATTAAAAATAGCTGGAAAACTGTATAGCATAAGGCAACTATGCACACCCAAAGAGATTAATATGAATTCCTGCTAATTGATTACTTTTAATCACATTGACATGCCCCCTTTGTTTATTCTTTAGCAGTGGCAACATGGGAGGTTGAGTTTTTGTGGGTAGTGAGAGCCTGGATCCTCACTGGATCCATCACTGGATATGATGGTTAATAATACACAGCTCAGTTCCCAACTGCGTCAGTAACTATGGATCTGTAAACAACATCTTACATTTACCCTATGTCTTCTGAGTATCAGTATATATGGTTTCTTAATTTACATGCCACATTGTTTAGGATGCTCAGATGTTCCTCATGAGGCAGAAGAGGTAACAGTGAGAAATTAGGCAAAGACAGGATTGTGCAAGATGGAAAGTGAAATGTCATCCTGATTGCAAACATTATATGCTCTGCATTACATTGTGTCTTAACAAAGTTATCTTCTGCAGGGGCACCTTAGGTGGCTCCATTGGTTAAGCATTTGACTCTTGGTTTCAGCTCAGGTCATGATCTCATGGTTCATGAGATGGAGCCCCATGTTGGGCTCTGAGCTGACAGCACTGATGCTGCTTGGGATTTTCTCTGCCCCTCCCCCCACTCACACATGTGCATGTGCTCTTTCTCTCAAAATAAGCATTTATTTATTAGTTATTTTTAAATGTTTATTTTTGAGGCGGGGGGGGGGGAGACACAGAATCCGAAGCAGGCTCCAGGCTCTGGGCTGTCAGTGCAGAGCTCTACGTGGGGCTCGAACCCACAAACTGACATCGTCTGATCTGAAGTCAGACGCTTAACCGACTGTGCCACCCAGGTGCCCCCAAATAAATAAACATTTTTAAAAATTATCTTGTGCACTTTCCATTTCCTTATATTTTGAGCTTTCCAGTCCTGTTTTGTATTACAATGCAAACAAGTTAATGTCTTAGCCTAAGAAGGGAGACCCACCTAATGAACAGTAGTAAAAAATAATCTTAGAAAAATAGGAAGGCCATGTCCTCCCTCTCCCTGTGGAGCTGCAGAGGAATTAATACCATTCTTTGTCATAAAATTTATTTCAAAGAAACTGATATAATAAAGTGTTAAATTGAGAACATTAAATGAATATTAGCCTCGCTCTCCTGTCCCTTACTTTCTAAATCTGTAAACCTATTAGTTATTTATTTCATTATTTGCTGCCCAGGTAATAATGTTTAAACTGTCATCTGTGTTTTATTGAAAGCCATAAATAGTTAAAATATTTTTATGTTAAGGGAATTCTGTTTATTTTCTTTATGCATAAAGGTATAATAAAATCCCAGGACCTTTAGCCAATAGCGAAATGGAAAGCAAAATAATAAGATACTACACACAAGGATGTGCTAGAATCAAATATAAAGGTAATGAGTATTGGCAAGGACATGGGGAAATCAAAACTCATACACAACTAGACAATATAAAATGGTGCAGTTACTGTGGAAAAGAATCTGGCAGTTCCTCAAATGGGTAAACATAGATCCACAATTCCACCCCCATGTATATAATCAAGAGAAATGAAAATATATGTCCACATAAAACATGTACGTATGTTCACAGCAGCATTATTCATAACAGCCAAAACATGGAAACAACCCAAATATCCATCAACTGATGAATGGATAAACAAAATGTGGCATACCCATACAAGGTAACATTATTCAACAATAAAAAGAAATGAAAAGGATACGTGCTATAACTTGAATCTTCAAAACTTTATGGTAAATAAAAGAAACTAGTCACAAAGTACCGCATGTTGTATAATTCCTTTTACAGGAGATATCCAGGAAAGGTAAATATGTAGACAAAATGAATTAATGTTTGCTTAGTGCTGGAGCATATTAAGGGGTACTTAACTAATAAGGTCAGTTGATATTTTTCATACCTATGTATACAGTGTATACAAATTTTATATGAAAAAGCCCTAAAATACAGTAAAATAATGAGAGGTTGCGAAGTATTCATGAGACCAAACATTCAAAACTATTTCCCCTTCTCTTGCTCTCTTTTTCCCACCAACTAGGAGTGACAGTACCTAGAGCTGCAATAGGTCAGCCCTTCTATATTCCCGGTTTGCCTATTCCTCCCTCTTTAATTTCCACATTGAGGCAGGAAAGAAAGTGATGCAATATACAACAGATATTCTATCATAAAGCCCAAATGAATGTTGTACTTTTGAACAAGTTTTAAACCATGAAGCCAAACAGTAGTTTCCCAGAATCAAACCTTGTATCCTTTTTACTTTTAAAAAACATCTTTATTATTTTTTTTTTCTTTTTTGGTCCATTTACACCCCTAACTGGTCTTTGTAGCCATGGAATATCTCAAGCCCTACTTCTATCTTTTCTTGAGGACATCCTTCTCCTCTGACATTTTCCTAAGCAGATGAATGCAGAAATAACAATATATTATCTAAAATGTCTTATTTGCCAACAGAAAATTTATAAGACATGCAAAGAAACTACAGAATATGACTCCTGCTTTGGCAAAAAGAAAAAGAGACTGCCTAATAGAGCAACCAGATGTCAGATTTAATAGACAAAGACTTCAAAGAAGCCATTATAAATATATTCAAAGAACAAAAGGGAATCATGATTAAAGAAATAGTGGCAATGCTACATCAAGTAAGGTGTGGCAATAAAGATAGAAAAAAATTTTTGAGTAGGCTCCATCCCAATGTGGGGTGTGAATTCACAACCTTGAGATCAAGAGTCACATGCTGTACCAACTAAGCCAGCCAAGTACCACAAAGATAGAAGATGGAAATCCTAGAATTGAAAATTTCATTAGAAGCGTTCAAAAGATTTGAATTAGCAGAAGAAAGAATTAGCAAACTTGAAGATAGGTCATTAGTGAGTATACAGGTTGAAGCACAGAAAAAATAATAAGGAAAAATGAACAGAGAAATGTGGGGCACTAGTGAAGTGCACCATTATATGCATAACGGGAATACCAGAATGAACAGAGAGGTTTCAAAAAAAAAAGCATTAAAAAAACTTCAAAACTTCCCAAATTTATTGACAATAATAATGAGAGTTTAGCTAAGCTATTATTATTAGCTATTATTTACTCATTAGCTAAACTAATATTGCTGCTTTGGCATACATTTCGTTTGGTTAAGTGTCTTGCCAAAATCTTCAACTGACACTAACCCCCTCATATAAGCACATACCCTAGGTAGCAGCCTGCAGAGTCACAGCAAATGAAAGTTCCTGATATGATTTCCCAACAGCCTTCTGATCAAGTCTCCTCAGGCTACCAGCATCTGTATGTGCCCCTTAGATAAGACTCCTGTGGGAGTCTTACTAAAATACTATTCTTTTGGTTTGTATTGACCAATCCAGCCCCAGCCCAGGAACCATAAAGAACTCCACTGTAATAAAGCCATGTCCCCATGTTGTACTTTCTCTGTCTGCACTCTGCCTTGACCTTCCCATCTGGCCTCTTGTGTACTTCCTCCAAGACATGTAATGCACTTCTCCATTTCAATTTCTCCTGTGTTCTGTTGTTGAACCATGACTCCCCATCCAGCAGTCTGTGCTCCAGTAAACAAATGTTCGTTTAATAGTCATCATAATTTATGTGTCCACGAAGTTCAACAAATTCAAAGTAGTAGAAACACAAAGGAATCCACCAACATATCAGGGTAAAAATGCTGAAAACAAAGCAAAGAAAACGTCTTTAAAGCACCAAGAGAAAAAGAACTCATCACTTAAAAGGGAGCCCCAACTAGATTAATGGCTGACTTCACATCAGAAACAATGGAGGCCAGAAGGGAGTGGGGAGACAAATTCCAAGTCCTGAAAGACAAATGCCTTTTAACCAAGAATCCTACACCCAGCCAGAGTGGCTTTAAAAAATGAAAGCTAAGGGCACCTGGGTGGCCCAGTCAGTTGAGTATTTAGCTCAGGTCATGATCTCAGTTTGTGAGTTCAAGCCCCGCATTGGGCTCTGTGCTGACAGCTCAGGGCCTGGAGCCTGCTTCACATTCTGTGTCTCCCTCTCTCTGTCCCTCCCCTGCTTGTGCTCTTGCTCTGTCTCTCTCTCTTTCTCTCTCTCTCTCAAAAGTAAATAAAAATTAAAAGCGTTTTTTTTTAATGAAGGCTAAATAAAGCCTTGTTTATTCCAAGATAAACAACTGAGAGGCTTTGTCACCAGCTTTAAGAGATTACTAATTTCTTCAAGCTGAAAGCAAATGACCCCTAATTGTAATTTTGATATACATTAAAAACAGCACCTGTAAAAGTAACTGTGTAATTATAAAATACAATACAAATGCACATTTTTCTACTTTGTTGTCTTATGTTAAAAGCATTTCTATAAAACATGTAAATAATGTGTTAGAAAAATAATATAAAATGTTAATATGTAATATTACTATACTGGTAACAGCACAAAAGAACAAAAGAGGTGGGAGGAAACAATGCTGCTGTAGTAGGGAGATAAGGAAATGAGCCCAGATGGTTACTCAAAACCACAGGAACAAATAAGAACCAGAATAATAAGAAAATACAACAAAATCTATAAATCTATACATATTCTATTAGCTTTAAAACACAATTATAGAAAGTAATGATCATAGCAAGGTATTGTAGAGTTGTAACACAGATGTAGTATGTAGAGATATAGACACAGATGTAGTAAAACAGTAATACATCAAAAATGGAGAAAAGAGAATAAACCCATAGGGAGTCTAACATTTCTGTCTTATTGGATTTAAGTTAGCATAAATCTGAAACTGCTTCTGATAAGCTCCAGAACAAGATTTATGTAATCAAAACTAAATAACTAGAGGCGCCTGCGTGGCTCAGTCGGTTGAGCGTCCAACTTCGGCTCAGGTCATGATCTCATGGTTCGTGAGTTCGAGCCCCACGTTGGGCTCTGTGATGACAGCTCAGAGCCTGGAGCCTACTTCAGATTCTGTGTGTCCTTCTCTCTCTGCCCCTCCCCACTCATGCTCTGTCTCTCTCTCTCTCTCTGTCAAAAATAAACATTAAAAAAATTTTTTGATAAAAAAACTAAATAAAACAATATAGCAAGAAGTCACTGGATACATCAAAATATTACAAAGTATTCACTTAAAGGATGTGGTAAATTAGAAATAGAGGAAGAAAAAGGACATAATAGACATAGAAACCAAATGTACAATAGCAGACAAGAATCCAACCTTGTTACCACTATTCATCTAACTGGGGAGCTTTTTAAAAAGAGAGAAGAAACAGCAGCAGACACACTCCTGGTGGCCTGGAAAAAAAAAAATCATACAACCATGTTGTGAGCTATGGTTGGGGCTATGTGGCTAGTACCTCAGGGTGACCTCTAGGAGATGAAAATGACACTGAGTCAACAGCCAGCAAGAAAATGGGAACTTAGGGCACCTGGATGACTCAGTCAGTTAAGCATCTGACTCCTGATCTCAGCTCAGGTCATGATCTCACAGTTTGTGAGATCGAGCCCCATGTTGGGCTCTGTGCTGACAGTGCAGTGCCTGCTTGGGAATCTCTCTGTCCCTCTCTCTCTGCCCCTACCCTGTACATGCTCTCTCAAAATAAATAAATTAAAAAAAAAAAACCATAATTTTAAAATGGGACCTCAGTCACACACCTGAAGGGAACTGAATTGTGCCAACAACCCAAGTGAGATTGGAAGAGAATCTCTACCTCCAGATGAAATCACAGCCCCAACAAGCACTGGTTTTCAGCCTTCTGAGAACCCATATATATGTACTATCCCCAGACTTCTGACAGACTGAAACAAAAATGAGTATTATCAAGATAAATTTGTGGTAATTTCTTGTGCAGCAGTAGAAAATAAATACATTATCCAATCATTGAACTAACTATTGGCCATCCTTGTCAGAAAGGTGGATCACAAACAGTTCACATTCACTTGGGATGGAGATTTTGCGTCTAAAAAAATTTTTTTTAATGTTTATTTATTTTTGAGAGAGAGAGACAGCTCAAGCGGGAGAGGGGCAGAGAGAGAGGGAGACACAGAATCTGAAGCAGGTTCCAGGCTCTGAGCTATCAGCACAGAGCCTGACATGGGGCTTGAACCCACAAACTATGAGATCATGACTTGAGGCAAAGTTGGATGCTTAACCAACTGAGCCACCCAGGTGCCCCTGGATATTACACATTTTTATTCTGGCTCTACAACTAAATTATTTTAGCTTCCTTCTGTCATATTTCAAAGAGATCTGGACCAGTTGGACATCCCACAGACTACATACTGGTCCACTACATGACTGAAATCATCCTAATCAGACTGGTTTAGCAAAAGATAGTAACCAGATTGGAGGGTTTGGTAAAACACAACAAAACAGATAAGTATTATGAAGATTAAAATGTCATCACAGCAGTGATAATATTGGGGTTATAGTGGTTTGAGGCATTCCAGAATATTCCCTCTGAAATAATGGATACAGTATTGCATCTTGCACTTCCCACCATCAAGAAGCATTAATGACTGGTTGGCCTCTTTGGATTTTAGATGTGGCAGATTCCACAACCAAGGAAACTCCACAATAGGAAACATGCAATGTAGACCTCTCTGGTTCTGGAGCATGCCATGCCATCTTCAGAGAAGAACTATAAAACTTTTGAAAACATTAAGAAACAGCAAACATGACCATGATCCACCAGCTTCTTAATGAAATTTTTAGTCCTCAACAAAAACTAGTATCATCTATGGACAAATTCTTTACTTTTTCTTCACAATTGGCTGCCTTTTCTTTTTCTTGCCTGATTGCTCTAGCTAGAACTTCTAATACTGTGCTTAATAGAAAGATCAAAAATGGGCATCTTAATATTCCTCCTGATCTTACAAGGAAAGCTTTCAGTCTTTCACTATTGAATATGATGTTAGCAGCAGGTTTTTCATATAATGGTCCTTACCATGTTGAGGAAGTTTCCTTCTGCTTTTAATTTAATTATGGTTTTGTTTTGTTTTTTAACCATGAAAGGGTGTTGAATTTTGCCATATGCTTTTTCTGCATCAAATGAGGTAATCATGTATTTTCCCACATTCTATCATGTGGTATATTATATTTGGTTTTCACATAATGAACAATCCTTGTATCTTATGAATAAAAACCACTTGTTCATGGTGTACAATCCTTTTAATATCCTGCCAAATTTGATTTGCTAGTATTTTTATGACAGATTTTACAATATTCCTAAGTATATCACTCTATAGTTTTCCTTTTTTGTAGTATCTTTGTCCTGGCTCTTTGACAAATCAAGGTAATGCTGGCTTCATCAAATGAACTAGGAAGTATTTCCTCCTTGATTTTTCTGAAAGAGTTTGAAAAGGACTAGTGTGAACTCTTCTTTGGTAGAATTCACCAGTGAAGCCATTTGGTCCTAAGCTTTTCTTTTTTGAAAAATTTTTGATTACTGATTCAATCTCCTTGCTGGTTATAGTGCTATTCATATTTTCTATTTCTTCATGAGTCCTATTTGGTGGATTGGGTGTTTCTAGGATTTTGTCCATTATATCTAGGTGATCTAATTTGGTGTTATACAACTGTTTATAGCATTCTATTACAATAGTATTTATTTTTGTAAAATCAATAGTAATGTTCCACTTTCTATTGAGTAACATCTTTTTCTTAGTCAATATAATGGTTTTGGGGGCACCTGCATGGCTCAGTTGGTTAAGCATCCAACTCTTCTTGATTTCAGCTCAGGTCATCATCTCATGGTTCATGGGTTTGAGCCCCGTGTTGGGTTCTGTGCTGACAGTGGGGAGCCTGCTTGGGGTTCCCTGTCTCCCTCTCTCTCTGTCCCTCCCCACTCCTCTCTCTCAAAAATAAAATAAACACCATATATGTATATTGTTTTCCTATTTCTATTTCATTTATCTTTGCTCTAATCTTTATTATTTCCTTCCTTCTGCTAGTTTGGGTTTAGTTTGTTCTTTTTCTGGTTCCTTAAGGTGTTAAAGTTAAGTTGGTGATTTGAGATCTTTAAAAAAATTGTTTTAATGTTTATTTATTTTTGAGAGATAGAGCACAAGCAGGGGATAGGCGGAGAGAGAGGGAGACACAGAATGCAAAGCAGCCTCCAGGCTGTGAGCTGTCAGCACAGACCCCAATGTGGGGCTCAAACTCACAAACTGTGAGATCATGACCTGAGCTGAAATTGGACGCTCAACCAACTGAGCCACCCAGGTGCCCCTGAGATCTTTTCAATGTATGTGTATGTTTCCCATTGTATGCTTTGTTATAGTAATAATTTTATATAATTATTAGAAATGAAATATAATTATAAATAATTATATATATTACAATTTGGAGTATTCTGTTTTCATTTTCTTACATCCCAAAGTATTTTCTAATTTCCCTGGTGATTTCTTCCTTGACCCATTGGTTGTTTAAGACTGAGTTAATTTTTATATATTTGTGAATTTTCAAACTTTCCCTTGTTACTGATTTCTAGTTTCTTTCTGTTGTATGATTATAAACTTTAAAAATGTATTAAGACTTAATGTGGCCTAATATATGGTCTATCTTGGAGGTTGTTTAATATGCACTGGCGAAAAATGTGTAATATCCTGTGGCAGGTAGAGTGTTCTGTATATGTCTGTTAGGTCTAATATACTGTTACCAAAATTCTGTTTCTTTATTAATCATCTGTGTGATTGTTCTGTCCATGAGTGGAAGTGGATATTGATGTCTCCAATTATTATTACAGAAAGCTCTATTTCTCTTCAGCTCTCTCAATGTTTCTGTCACATATTATGGGGCTTTGTTGTTTGGTGCATATAGATTTATGTTTGTTATATCTTCTTAATTTACTCTTTTATCAATATATAATGAAATTCTTGTCTTTTAACAATTCTTTTTTTTATTTTTTTGAGAGAGAGCAAGAAGGCACAAGCGAGCAAGGGACAGAGAGAGAGAAGAGGAG
This sequence comes from Lynx canadensis, assembly GCF_007474595.2. NCBI lineage: Eukaryota > Metazoa > Chordata > Mammalia > Carnivora > Felidae > Lynx > Lynx canadensis. The sequence continues at coordinate 44,634,249 of NC_044317.1, read as the reverse complement.
CTCTCCAGAAGCAGGGTTCGAGCTCATCCGAAGTAGGGTTTGTGCTCACCTGAAGCGGGGGTTGAGCTCACCCGAAGCAGGGCTCAAGCTCACCCTATGCGGGACTTGAACTCACGAGCCATGAGATCATGACCTGAGCCAAAGTCAGATACCTAACCGACTGAGCCACCCAGATGCCTATCTTGTAACAATTCTTAAATTAAAATGTATTTTGATTGATTTAGTAAAGGAACACCTTCTACCTTTTACTATTTGCATGGAATGTCTTTTTCTGTCTTTCATTTTTAACTTATTTGTGTCTTTTTTCTTTTTATTATTGTAAAATATGCATAAAAGTTACCTTTTCTACATTTCTAAGGAGTAACTGACAAATATATATACTTAGAGTGTACAATGTGATGATTTGATATGCATATACATTATAGGATGATTATGAATATAACACATCCATCACCTCACATAGTTAATATAGTTAACTCTAAAATTTACCATTTTAAGTGTATAATTGTAACATTAAATACATTCACATTTTTGTACAACCACCATCCATGTCAAAAACTCAAGAAAATCCATACCCATTTAACAAGAACTCCCCATTCCCCTCTCCCTCAATCCCTAACAACTATCATTCTATTTTCTATCTCTATGAATTTGACTACTCTAAACACCTCATATAAGAGACATACAATATTTGTCCTTTTGTGACTGGCTTCTTTCACTTAGTATAATGTCTTCAATAATACTCCACTATTTACCACATTAGTCAAAAATGTGTATAAACATTCTTAGTGGACTCTTGAGTTGCTTCAACTTTTTCACTACTGTCAAGAATGCTTTACAAACGTGGGTATACAAATATGTTTGTGTCCCTGTTTTCAGTTCTTTTCAGTATATAATCAGAAGTGGAATTACTAGATCAGGTGGTAATTCTGTGTTTAACTTTTTGAGGAAATGTCAAATGTCAGTTTTTCCCAGTGGCTGCACCATTTTATGTTTCCTCCAGCAATGCTTCCACTTTCTCTGCATCCTAATCAACACTCATTTTGTTTTGCCTTAAAAAAAAATCATTCTAATGGGTGTGAAGTGGTATCTCAGTGTGGTTTTCACTTCCATTTTTTTTTTAATGTTTATTTATTTTTTGAGAGAGACAAAGACAGAATGCGAATGGGTTAGGGGCAGAGAGAGAGGGAGACACAGAATCTGAAGCAGGCTCCAGGCTCCGAGCTGTCAGCACAGAGCCCGATGGGGGGCTCAAACTTACGAGCTGTGAGATCATGACCTGAGCTGAAGTCGGATGCTTACCGACTGAGCCACCCAGGCGCCCCAGAAATTTTACTTCTTATGACATATCCGGACAATTAAGAACACTCTTAAAACAAAGGGAAAATAGGAAATCTCAGTAAAGAAACATGATATTAAAGAAAGAGCCAAATGGAAATTTTAGAACTGAAAAATACAATAACCAAAATTTAAAACTCACCAAATGGGCTCAATAGCGAAATGGAGATTATAGAGGAGAGAATCCAGCAAACTTGAAGGTGGAGCAATAGAAATGATCTGATCTGAACAGAGATAAAAAGCTGTTTTCTGTTGTTTTATTTTTAATGAAATGGGAGGTGGGGGTGGTGGGGTAGATAAAAATCAGACATCCATGTCATTGGATTCCTGGAAGGAGAAGAGAAAGTGCAGGGCTGAAAAACAGATGAAGAAATAATGGATAAAAACTTCTAAGTTTGGTGAAAGACCTAGGATTCAATCAGTTAAAGAAACCCAAACAAATACACCCAAAGGAATCCAACACTCTACGATTTTGAAACTTCTATCTACGTGAAGTTCTAACTACTAATTTCCAGAGAAAATTAAATATGTCCTACTTAATGAAGATAAATGTGTCCTGTGTAACAACTGAAGAATCAGAATACAGAAAATGCATTTAAGTAAATTTATAAATCTATAGGTAAAGAAGGAATAGATAAAAAGAAAAAAAGATACAAATAGTAATCATGAAGAGACATTCCAGAAACAGGTTTATACAGCTAGTATATTCCACAAGTTGACCAGAACATACTATTATAAACTGGAAAGCAATTTTGCAATATCTGATAAAGTTGAATGTATCTATTCCCTATGACCAGGTACCTCTACTTCTATGTAAAGAATGGCAACAAGGAGGGGCACCTGGGTGGCTTAGTCGGTTAAGTGTCCAACTCTTGTTTCGGCTCAGGTCATGGATCTCATGGTTTGTGAGTTTGAGCCCCATGTCAGGCTTCACACTGACAGCATGGAGCCTGCTTGGGATTCTCTGCCCCTCCCCTGCTCACTCTTGCTCTCTCAAAAAGAAAATAAAATTTTGAAAATAATTCTGTTCTTATTTTCCCTATCTGAAAAATATAGGGAATGTTGTAAAAGCCTTAGCGGTGCCTGGGTGGCTTGGTCAGTTAAGTGTCTGACTTCAGTTCAGGTCATGATATCACAGTTCATGAGTTCAATCCCTACATCAGGCTCTGTGCTGACAGCTGGGAGCCTGGAGCCTACTTCCAATGCTGTGTCTCCCTCCCTCTTTGCCCCTCCCCCATTTTCTCCCCCACCCCCCCCCACTCAAAAATAACTAAACATTAAAAAAATTTTTAAGGGGCACCTGGGTGGCTCAGTTGGTTGGGCATTCAACTTCAGCTCAGGTCATGATCTCACGGTTCATGGGTTCAAGAGCCGCAACAGGCTCTGTGCTGACAGCCCAGAGCCTGGAGCCTACTCCAGGTTCTGTGTCTCCCTCTCTCTCTGCCCCTCCCCTGCTCATGCTCTGTCTCTCTCTCCTTCAAAAATAAACATTAAATTTTTTTTTTTAAATTTTAAGCCTTGATACATTTCTTGTATGTTTTCTCAACATGTAAGTTCTGATTGTCATTAATGTGTGAATCAAATCTTACTATTAAGCAAATTTCTATATATTTCATAGAGTGTCTCATCAGGAAACCTTTTCTGATATACTCAAAAGTATCTTCCATAGGTAAAGGACTTCCTACATTCCATAAATTCATGAGACTCATCACCAATATGAACTCTAAATTCCCTAAAGCTCTTCCTACGTTATTTACATTCATGTAGTTTCTCAACAGTGAATTCTTTAATTATCTCTAAAATTTCTACTAAACCCAAAAGCCCTGCATATTACTTAATTAATAGTTTTTCTAACTAGCTGTAAATATACCTTTGTAGTTTTAGAAAACAGTCATCTTGCTAATAAATGCTTTGTGGAAGTGAAATGCCTATTAGAGGGTGATGCTCTTCCAGCCTGTTGTGCGTGTGTGTGTGTGTGTGTGTGTGTGTGTGTGTGTATATAAAATAATCTCTTTTAACTGAGATATAATTCATGTAACCATAAAATTTACTCCCTTTAAGTGTAAAATTCAGTAATTTTTAGTATATTCACAAAGTTGTGCAATCACTACCACCAATTCCAGAACATTTTCATTACCCCAGGAAAAAACACTATCAACATTAATAGTCTTCCCATTCTTTCCTCTCCCCAACCCCTTATCACCACTAATCTACTTTCTTTTTTTTTATTTATTCAATTTTAGTTAGTTAATATATAGTCCAATATTGGTTTCAGGAGTAAAATTCAGTGATTCATCATTTACATACACCACCCAGTGCTCATACAACTACTGATATACTTTCTGTCTCTGTGGTTTTACCTCTTCTGAACACTTTATATAAATGAAATCATGCAATATTTGGCCTTTGTGTCTGGCTTCTTTAAATTAGGGTAATATTTTCAAGGTTCATCTATGTTTTAGCATGAATCAGTACTTTATTTCTTTTTTTAATAGCTGAATAATACTCCATTTTATGGATATACAACATTTAAACTTCAGACACTTACTAAGTTTCATAACAGCAGGAATTTTCAGATAATGCATTTCACCATTTGTGCACACAAAAAGGCTTTCCCTATGTTTTACAATCATAGATTTTCTCACTAGAATGAATTCTCTCATCACGAATAAACTTGAACTATAATCAATGATGTTCTCATATTCCTTATCCCATAGAATATCTCTAATAAATTCCCTGATGTGGAATAAGAGACTTACGCTTTTTTATAATTGGTTCCATTTCCAGCCATTATTTCCATTTAGCTAAGATCTCAGTCTTGAGACCCTTGCCTAAATCGTGCTTTTATTTTGCCAGTTATTTCTAAAATTGGGAATCCTCAAAGTCAAGATTTTCCTTCCATTACCTTGCATTGAGAGGCTTTTTTTCCCCTAAAAATGTCTTTGTCTCACATCTGGACTCCAAATATGAAAGGACAGTAGAAGGGAAACAATGATTTTATTTTCCCTGTATCATAAAAATAAAATTATTACATGGAGGAAGTAAATAGAAAATAATGAATATCAGCAGTCAATAGCTAACACGGTATTGGAAATTTGAAGAAAAGGAAGGAAACTCCGAGAATGAGAGGACTGTATATATGATAAAGAAGTTATGAAAAGGTAAAATGTTAAGTCCATGGTTCTGAAATTTAGGTGTTGATCAGAATCAACTGGGAAAGTTGTTGCAAAGTACTGATGTACAGTGACCAACCCAGATGGACTGAATCAGCATCTATAGGGTAGGTCCCAGGCATCTATATTTTTAATGTCTCTATTGGATTAATTCTGATGCAGATCAGGATTTGATAGTCCCTACTTACAATTTTTTTTAATGGCTTGTCTTTTTTCTTAGAATGAAATCCAAGTAATTTCTCATGGATAACAAGGCCCTACTTATAAGACATTTCATTCCACCCCATCCTCTTCCATACAATCCTTGTTTTGTTTTGTTTTTTCGTGTTTATTTTTATATTTGAGAGAGAGCATGACTGGGGAGGGGCAGAGAGAGAGGGAGACAGAGGATCTGAAGGGGACTCTGTGCTGAGAGTGGAGCTTAATGGGGCTCAAGCAGGACTCAAACTCACAAACTGAGATCTTGACCTGAACTGAAGTCAGACACTCAACTGACTGAGCCAGCCAGGCACCTAAATCCTCTTCCTTTTAGTTCCAAGATCATGCAGTATTTATCTCCTGTATCTATCTACCTCCCATCCATGGATGGGCTCATTATATTGTTTCCTCCATTCTCCATTTCATATGACAATAAAAGTATATCCAAACTAGCAGAGCTAAAGCCAACCATACTTACATTTCTTAGAAAAGTATCTCAAAGACTTTTCAGATATTATTCACAAGTATACCATACTATAAAGCTTATAAAATTTTGATCAGAAAGACCTGGACCTAGGCAATTCAGTCAGTTGAGCATCCAACTTTTGATTTTGGTTTAAGTCATGATCCCAGGGTCAGGGGATCAAGCCGCATGTCGGGCTCCACACTGAGTGTAGAGCATGTTTGGGATTCTCTCTCTCTCTCTCTCTCTCTCTCTCTCTCTCTCTCTCTTTCCCTCTCTGCCGTTCTCCCCCTACTCACATGTTCACACTCTCTCTAGAAAAAAAAATTAAAATATAAAAATAAATTTTAAAAAGACTTGGAACTACAGTAGAGAATATGCTAACTCAATAATATGGAGAAAGATCTTCATGGGGACCAAAGTGCCATGGGTGCCATGGCTGTTCACTAGAGGATGGTAATAAACGTTAGCAGATAGCCTAAAGAAAATCAAAAGTGGTGGATTAACCAAGTGGGACCAAGAATAATTTTTCCATTATTACTAAAGCAAGGTATATATAATAAAAGTAAAATAAAACAACATTATTTGGCTGCTTAATAAAATAGATTGATGAAAATTGAGGGAACCAAGACTTTGACTTGGAAGTAAACAAGCAATCTACTAAATAAATCTTGTGTCAATTGTGGAAATATAATCCAAATAAAGAAAACTTCTAGAGGGAGGAAGATGGTGGTAGAGTAGGAGGAACCTAGGCTCTCCTCATCCCACAAATACTATTAGATAACTATCAAATCATCCTAATTGCCCCAGAAATCAACCTAAAGACTGGTAGAACAAACTCCACAACTAAAGGTAGAGAAGAGGCCACATCAAAGAAGGTATGAAGTGCGGAGACGTAGTTGGGAGAGAAATAGACCCTGGCAGCCATGGTGGGGAGTAAGTGGGTAGAGAGAAGGGTGAGAGACAGACTAGCACACAGGGGAGTACATGGAGAAGATGATTCCCCATTACAGTGGCTTGGAAAACAAGAGGGGCTGAATTTCATGAGTTCTTACAACCAGCAAGGCTTAAACCTTGGAGTTTTAAAGGTTAGTGGGCTTGGCTGGGGAGAGCCCAGAGGGCATTGCACTGCTCTTGGAGAGAAGACAGGGCAAACATCATGTGGACACACAGTGTGGAAATAGCAATCTGAAGAGCACCTGGAGCACACAGTGGGGAGCTTAATTGCTCTTCTGGGGGTGTGTCCCAAAGAAGCAGCATTCAGGGAGAGACATCTCCAGGAACAAAGGAACTGGCTAGTGCCATTTCCCTCCCCCACTCCTCAGCTTATGCTGGGCCACCTGCTGGAAACAGAGCAGCACAGATGCTGGCTACCTAATTTGCTTACATCAACCACATGCGTGCGCGCGCGCACACACACACACACACTCCAGAAGAATCACCCTTCTCAGTCATGCTTGCCTCAGTCTCAGTGTGGCGGGCCCCCTCCCTTAGAAGACCAACCCAAACCCCTGCCAACACTGTGTCTCCAGACACAGGAGTTTTATGTATGGAATTGCTGAATCACTATATTGTACATCTGAAACTACATGTAACACTGTATGTTCACTAACTGGAATTTAAATGAAAACTTATAAATAAATAACCTCTAGAAACCATAATATTACAAACATTAAATGATTTTTCAGTAGTACCTAGGGCATACAAGTATAGTGGTCAGAAGATAAATCATAAACTTAATGCTTATATGAATGAAAATAAAATAATAAATAAATGAGGCACCCCTTTCAACAAGTTAGGGATAAAAAAAGTAAAACAAGGAGTGTCTGGGTGGCTCAGTCAATTAAGCATCTGACTTCTGCTCAGGTCATGATCTCACAGTTCATGAGTTTGAGCCTCCCACTGGGCTCTCTGCTGTCAGCGCGGAGCCTTCTCTGGATCCTCTGTCTCCATCTCACTCTGCCCCTACCTCACTCGGGCTCTCTCTCTCTCTCTCTCAAAAATAAGTAAACATTAAAAAAAAAAAAAGTAAAACAAAGAGGGGCGCCTGGGTGGCTCAGTCGGTTGGGCATCTGACTCTTGATTTCAGCTCATGTCATGATCTCATGGTTCGTGGGTTGAAGCCCCACAACAGGCTCCATGCTTGACAGTGCAAGCATGCTTTGGATTGTCTCTCTCTCCCTATCTCTCTGCCACTCCTTCACTTAAGCACACTCACTCTCCCTCTGTCTCTCAAAAACAAATAAACATTAAAAAAAGTAAAACAAAGAAAAGTAGAAGGAAAGAATTAATAAACATAGAGGCAGAATATAATGAATTGGACAACACATTTAAAACTGTATATAATAGGGGCACCTGGGTGGCTCAGTCGATTAAGCATCGACTTTAGCTCAAGTCATGATCTCATGATTCGTGGGTTCAAGCCCCACATCAGACTCTCTGCTGTCAGCATGGGGCCCATTTTGGATCCTCTGTCCCCCTCTCTCTCTGCCCCTTCCCCACTCACACTCTCTCTCTTTCAAAAATAAATACAAATTTTTAAAATAAAAATGATATAAACAGCCTGGGGCGCATGTGTCTACAATGAAAGTATTCAGTTCTCGGTTAAAGAGATTGATTAACTTGATATACATGCCTGCCATGGGGTCTTAGTATCAGGGCTTGCTCTAAGAGAATTTCTTCCCTGCAAATTTTAAAACAGAGGTATAGAAAAAGAAGTGTTTACATATTCTCTGTGAGAGTGTAAGCTGGGGCTGGTGGAGGAGTTCAGTCTTTGTGACTACAACTGGGGACAGAATTAGGGTCTGAGCCCATATTTTGACATGTATAGAGAAACTCAGGCAGATGTTATGGTCTGTATGGATGGCAGACTGGATACATGCAGAGTAACTAAGTAACAAGTAATAATACATCGTATCACCCTGTTAAACTGGATTGGAATTAGAGGTGGCAGTGTACACTAAGCAATTTAAAAATTATTTAAATTTTAATAAAGCAGAATTCCATATCCAGAGAAAAATGTATCCAAGAAGGAATGCCAAATAAAGGCATTTTTAGATAAAAGAAAACTAATAGAATTTGTCACCAACAGACCTGCATTACAAGAAATGATAAAAGGAAGCTCTTCAGGCTGAAACAAAATGCTACCAGTGGGAAAACAGGATCTGCAGGAAGACAGCATAATTGGTAACTCACTGGATAAATATAATAACTCTTTTTATTATCTCAAATTCTTTAAACTACATATGACTATTAAAAGCAGTGTGTTGTGGAGTTTATAATGTATATAGATATAGTATATATAACTAAAGGGACTGTATTAATTTCAGATAAGCTAGACCAGTGACAAAGGCACATTGTCATGTGCCATTAGGAAGATATAATTATCACATATTTGTATGTACCTAAAAACAGCATCAAACAACACTGTACTTGCATGACCCTAAGAATGAGTGCCTCCTTAAATTTTGCACCCCAGGGGCTTTACTCACTTCAGCATTACTGTCATCCCAGCCCTGATTTTAATATCCACCTCTCAACTATTAAAAAAAAAAAAAAGAAAAAAAGAAAAAATTAGTGAGGATATAAATGATATGAACTATCAACCAACTTGGACTAATTAATATGTATACAATAATTCACCTAATGACCATCAAATACATATTCCTTTCAAGTGCACATGGCATATTCACCAAGGCAGACTATATAATTGGGCCATACATAAAGTATTAATGAATTTTTAAGGATCAAAATCATATACCATATATTCTCTGATCAAATGGCAGCAAGTTGGAAATCGGTAAAAATGAAGTATGTAGAAAATCCACAAATATTTGGAAATTAAACAACACACTTCTAAATAATACATGGGTAAAAGAAGAAATCAAAAGGGAAATAAAGTATTTTTAAGTGATTGATAAAAATGCAACATATACATATTTGTGGAATGGAGTTAAAGTAGGGAATTTCTGGCTTTGAATGTTATATTAGAAGAAAAGTCTGAAGTCAGTAACCAGAGGTTCCACTTTAGAAAGCTAAAGACAAGGAGCGCCTAGGTGGCTCAGTCGGTGAAGCATCGTCTGACTCTTGATTTTGGCTCAAGCCATGATCTCACAATTTGTGAGTTTGAGCCCTGCATTGGAGGGCAGGGCAGAGCCTGCTTGGGATTCTCTCTCTCCCCCTCCTTCTGTGCCCCTCCCCTGCTTGCACGCTCTCTCTCTCAAAATAATAAACATTAAAAAAAAAATTAAAAAGCTAAAAACAATCAGCACCTAGAAGGAAATAAGAGAAAAACTAAATGAAATAGAAATAAAAACACAAGTTGCCAAAACAGAAGTGATTTCTTTGGAAAGAGCAACAAAATTGATTAAAACTGGCTAAAATGATCAAAAATAAAAAATCATAAAGACAAATCACTAATAACAGGAATGAAAGAGAGCTTATCACTAAGGAATACATAAATATTAGAAGTCTAAAAACCACCTCATTCCAACAAATTTGACAACACACATGAAATGGACAAAATTCTTGAAAAATACAACTTACTATAAAAAAGAAACAAAAAGAGGGGTGCCTGGGTGGCTCAGACAGTTAAGTACCCGACTTCATCTCAGATCATGAATTCACAGTTCATGAATTCGAGACCCGCATCAGGCTCTGTGCTAACAACTCAGAGCCGGGAGCCTGCTTAGGATTCAGTGTCCACCCCCGCCCCCTCTGTTCCTCCCCTGCTCACACTCTGTCTCTCTCTCTCTCTCAAAAATAAATAAAGATTTTAAAAAATTTTTTAAAGAAAACAAAAAAGATGAAATTATAGTATCTGAATAGCCCAATACCCATTGAATAAATTGAATTTGTTACCACAAACAAAGAAAACTCCAGGCCCAGCTGTTTTTACCATAGGATCCCACCAGACATTTAAATAATACCAATTTTACACAGACTTTTCCAGAAAATAGAGGAGTAGAGTTCACATCTTGTTTTTAGAGGCCAGTACTACAATACCACCAATACCTGACAAAGACATTACAAGAAAATGATGTGCCAAAAGCTTTATGAAAAAAAAATTTTTTTGAGAGAGTGCAAGCGAGTGAGTGAGCAGGGGAGCGGGGGGTGGGAGGGTAAAGGGAGAGGGAGAGGGAGAGAGGGAGAGAGGGAGAGAGGGAGAGAGAGAGAGAGAGAGAGAGACTCATGCAGGCTCCAAACTCAGCAGGGAACCTGTCATGGACTCAATCCCACGACCCCGGGATCATGACCTGAGCTGAAATCAAGAGTTGGACCCTCAAATGACTGAGCCACCTAGGGGCCCCAGCTTTACGAAAATTGCTTAAGAAAATGTTAACAATATGCAATGGGAAAAAGACAGTTTCTTCAACAAATGGTGCTGGGAAAAATGGACAGCTATATGCAAAAGAATGAAACTGGACCACTTTCTTATACCATACACAAAAATAAACTCAAAATAGATTAAAGACATAAATGTGAGACTGAAACCATAAAAATCCTGGAAAAGAGCATATGCAATAATTTCTCTGACATCAACTGTAGAACATTTTTCCAAATATGTCTCCTGAGGCAAGGGGAACAAAAGCAAAAACAAACTATTGGGACTACATCAAAATAAAAAGCTTCTGCAAAGCAAAGGAAATAATCAACAAAAGTAAAAGACAACCAACTAAATGGGAGAAAATATTTGCAAGTGACACACCTGATAAAGGGTGTGTGTGTGTGTGTGTGTGTGTGTGTGTGTGTGTGTGTGTATCTCCAAAATATATAAAGAACTGATACAACTCAACACCCAAAAAACAAATAATCCAATTAAAAATTGGGCAGAAGACATGAACAGACATTTCTCCAAAGAAAACATACAGTTGAGCAACAGACATGTGAAAAGATGTTCAACACTGATCATCAGGGAAATGCAAACCCAAACCACAATGTGGTATCACATCACACCTGTCAGAATGGCTAAAACAAAAAACACAAGAAACAGCAAGTGTTTGTGAGGATGTAGAGACAAAGGAACACTCCTGCCTTGTTGGTGGCCTCCTGCCTTGTTGGTAGGAATGCACACTGGTGCAGCCACTGTGGAAAATAGTATGAAGGTTCCTCAAAAAATAAGAAATAGAATTATCATATGATCCAGTAATTAATTCCACTACTGAGTATTTATACAAGGAATATGAAAACACTAATTTGAAAAGATATATGCACCCCTATGTTTTATTGCAGCATTATTTATAATAGCCAGGATACAGAAGCAACCCAGTATCCAGCAGTAGATGAATGGATGAAGATGTGGTGTATATATACAATGAAATATTACTCAGCCTAAAAAATGAAATCTTGCCATTTGCAACATGGATGGATCTACAAGTATAATGCTAAATGAAAGAAGTCAGAAAGAGAAAGACAAATACCATATGATTTCACTCACATGTGGAATTTAAGAAAATAATCAAAGAAAAAAGAGACAAAATAACAGACTCTTCAGTATAGAGAGCAAACTGATGGTTGCCAGAGGAGAAGTTGGTGAGGGGGATGGGTAAAATAGGGGATCAAGAGTACAGTCACCTTGATGAGCACTGAGTAATGTATAGAGTTGTTGAATCACTATATTGTACACTTGAAACTAATATAACACTGTATGTTAATTATACTGGAATTTAAAAAAAGAGGGGCACTTGGCTGGCTCAGTCAGTAGAGCATGCAACTCATGACCTCAGAGTAATGAGTTCAAGCCCTACAGTGGGCTTAGAGCTTACTTTAAAAAAAAAAAAAGAAAGAAAGAAAGAAAGAATGAAATTGAGTAGGAAAAACACACTTCTCCTGAGCTTTTCCTTTACTTTTACACTACTACTATGACACTTCACTTCTGGTCACCAAATGTTTGGGAATTTTCACCCTACCAAGCAATTTTCTAACACTAGATGGGTTTCCTATAATTTAATTCAATTCTGGTGCTATGTACCTGACAGTAGCATCAGACCCCATAGGTTAAGGGCTCAGTCCCACAAAATGATCCTGTCCCACCTTTTAAGATACCAATCATAAGTTCCAGGTTGTTGCCTGTACTCTTGACTGAATGACCATAAACTGGGGTTCCCATGATCCCCTCCTTGGGTTTGAGCATTTGCTAGAATAGCTTTCAGAACTCAGGGAAACATTTAATTACGTTTACTAATTTATTATAAAATAAAGGATATCATAAAGGATACTAATGAATAGCCAGATGAGGAGTAACACAGGGTAAAGTCTGGAAGAGTCCTGAGCCAAAGAAGCTTCTGTCCCCATGTAGCTGGGGTACACCACCTTCCCAGTACATGAATGTATTCACCAACCTGGATGCTCTCCAAACTCTGTACTTTTGGGATTCTTATGAGACTTCAACACATGCATGATCAATCATTAACTCAATCTCTACTCTTTCTCTCCTTTTCATGGAGGGGGGTGGGGCTGAAAATTCCAAGTTTCTAATCATAGCTTGATATTTCTGGTGACCATCCCTCTTCCAGAGGATCACCAGAAGTTGCCTTCTTGGAACAAAAGACACTCCTATTAGGAAATTTCAAAGAACATAGGAACTCTGTGTCAGGAACCAGAATCAAAGACCAAATATTAGAACAAAAGACGCTCCTAGTATCCTTATCACTTCAGAAATTACAAGGGTTTTAGAAGTTCTATACCAGGTACCAGGAACAGTGCAGGGATTGGGTGGGCAGAGACCAATACATGTTTTTCTATTTCACAAATTTAATCTGGAAATATAGATAAGGAAATACAATATGATCCACAAATACAAGGTTGATTTAACATCCAAATGCCAGTCAATTTTATTCATCATATTAGTTGAATAAAGGAGAAAAGACATCACTTCACTAGATTCAGAAACAGTATCTTATAGGGGCACCTGGGTGGTTTGGTTCAGTTAAGTGTCCAACTCTTCATTTCAGCTCAGGTCATGATCTCACAGTTCGTGGTTCAAGCCCCGCATTGGGCTCTGTGCTGACAGTGCGGAGCTTACTTAGGATTCTCTTTCTCCCTCTCTCTGCCCCTACCCTGTCTGCTCTCTCGAAATAAATAAATAAATATTTTTTTAAAAAGTATCTTACAAAATTTAATATCCCTTCATGGTAACAACTCTCAGCAAGCTAGGAATAGAAGAGAACTTGCCAAATTTGATTGAGCATCTATGAAAATCCTCCAGCTATGTGTAATGAAATACTGAATACTATCTTTCTATGATCAAAAAAAGCATGGGGCACCTGGGTATCTTGTCAGTTGAGTGTCCGACTCTTGATTTTGGCTCAGGTCATGATCCCAGGGTTGTGGGACTGAGCCCCATGTTGGGTTCTGTGCTGAGCACAGAGCCTGCTTAAGATTCCTTCTCTCTCCTTCTGTCCCTTGTTCCCATGCCCTAAAATTAAAAAAAAAAAAAAAAAAATTTAATTAATTAATTAAAAAAAATTTTAAGCAACAATGTCTACTTTTACTCAACACTCTGGTGGAAGTCCTAGCAATTAAAACAAGGCAATAAAAATAAATGAAAGATATAAACACTGGCTAAGAAGAAGAAAAACTTTATTTATAGATGGCAATTATTTGCTTATAAAATCCTAAAGAATCCATAAAACAGGAACCAGCACTTATAGTAAATTTAGCAGAATTTCTGGATACAAAGTTATTATATAATAATTGGCTAATTTGATATATTAGCAGCAAACAATTGAAAAGTGAAATTTTTTAAAAAGGCATAACAGATGTAATTAAAGTTCCCTGCCTGATCAGCCCTCACTCAACTGAGCTCTGTCAACTCTCCCAGCCTTCTCTTGCTACAAGAAGGTGGCCACAGTGGCACATAAGAAATAAGTAAGAAATGATATATAAATACTTATAAGAATTAAAACAAATTTGCAGCGCCTGGGTGGCTCAGTTGGTTAAGCATCCGACACTTGACTTCCACTCAGGTCATGATCTCACATCTCATGAGTTCGAGCCCTGTTCAGGCTCCATGCTGACAGTGTGGAGCCTGCTTGGGATTTTTCTTTCTCTGTCTCTCTCTCAAAATAAATAAATGAACTTTAAGAAAAAAGAATTAAAACAAATTTTAAAAATTTTTTAAAATTTTGTAAAGCACTTTGAGAATTAGTTACATTTCTAATGACTGATAGGCAAAAATGAAATACTTCAGAGAAGGGCATAGGGATCAAAAGAACTTTAGGGTTACTAGAGTGCCAAAGAATCACAAAGAATAAGAGAGATGAGAGTGGTAAAGAAAGGTCTTACTTCATTTAACTCCAGAGTGGCTCTTTGTCTTAAGAGGCAATACAGTGTAAAAAGAGAACCGTGTTAGCTATGATTATTATATTTTTGTTTGTTAATTGCTAAAAGGAAAAATGGAGCTTTTTGAAACAGTCACAGGTCTTTTCTAGAATGCTAAATAAATGTTGATATATGCAAAGTTCATGGATTGTAACTTTCAATGACAGAGTAGGTATAAAACAATTTTTGTTGCAGGAAATGAACATGTTCACTTTATTTTTTAATAAATTACTTTGTTTCAATCCATCACCATGTAAATTTTACAGATTATTTTGATAATCAGTACAAATGATCTGTTCTCTCTAAAGGTGGGTCAGAAAATAACAGAACATCTTTACCAATTTGAAGTTCAAACACAACTTAACACCTGGTTTACTTGACAATGGATATTCCTTAGTTGCCCCACAAGTCACATTTAGCTCCCTAAGAATCAAGGAAGGTAGAAATTATATGATGGGCCTAAGAAAGATCTCAATATCATGAAGAATAGTAAAGGTGTTTAAAGGTATTATCTGCAACACAACAAAGCATAACCCATTCCTTTGAAAACAGGGTAAAAAATTTTACCTAGCTTCTTAAAAGATAACCTTTATATTCCAGAGAGCATATTCTGAATCATTTGAAGCAGAGAGTTTAGCCTTTTGAGATTAAGCTGCTGTTCTCCATCATCACATCTCAGCACAACTCCCTCTTGAGCAGAACCCAGATATTCTCACTTCTCTCAAGAGAAGTCTAAGGCCACAATCCTGAATGCTACCCGTCCCTAAAAGCACAAACTCAAGTATTCCTGGTGAAATTCAAAAAATGTTTTCAGGTTTGAAATCCAAGAAGGGAGCTATTACATAGTAAGCAAATAGGCTATGGCTGGAAATCTACGGTAAGAGCAGTTACAGAAATGTGTTTCAGAAACAGATTCTCTACATATCTTTAAGAAATCTGGTTGTTTTATTATTTTTTATTTTTTTAATGTTTATTTTTGAGAGATAGAGACAGAGTGTGAGTGAGGGAGGGACAGACGGAGAGGGAGACACAGAATCCAAAGCAGGCTCCAGGCTCTGAGCTGTCAGTACAGAGCCCGATGCGGGGCTCAAGCCCACGAAGAGCGAAATCATGACCTGAGCCGAAGTCCGATGCTTAACTGACTGAGCCACCCAGGCGCTCCAGAAATCTGGTTGTTTTACACAAAAGATCCTATATATTATGTGATTCCTCAATTATCCAAATATGTCTAGAAACATGGCTAGAAGTGAAGAAAATAATCACAATAAACCAATTAAGTGAAGTAGTGAATTACAAGCAAACTGCATGTTATACAGCTATCATAAATTATCAATAAATGTTCATTTTTATATCCTTTTTTTACATTACAGACTAAGAAAATATAATTTATGGAATTTCTTTTCTAATATGGTATTAAATCTTTAGCTTAGAGTTCACATAAAATTAAAAAATTTCTTTAAGCTTCAGGTTCATCATTAGGTCACATAATTTTTTTCCTAGTTGCCATTGTTTTAATTGTTTCATATCTCACATTATCATTCCCTAAGCTACTTGGGTTTGGGTATGAGACCATTATTTTAAAATATATCCTGGGGCACCTAGGTGGCTCAGTATGTTAAGCATCCGACTTCAGCTCAGGTCATGATCTCACAGTTTGTGGGCTAGAGCCCTCTGTTGGGCTCTGTGCTGACAGCTCAGAGCCTGTAGCCTGCTTCAGATTCTGCGTCTCCCTCTCTCTCTGCCCCTCCCCCACCTGCGCTCTGTCTCTCTCTCTCTCTCTCAAAAATAAATAAACATTAAAAAAAAATTTTAAATATATCCTAAGCACTACCCTTATGCCAAATTATTCAGTAAATTTTTGTATTGGCTACAATATAGTCCACCTATCATCCTTAATTCTTTTTTTATATTACTATGCTTAAGTCGGGGGGGAAAAGTCTCTAACATCTTTTCTACTGATGGGAATCTATAGCTATCTACTCCTTTTAAATTTGGATGATCCACCATCTCTCACTGAATAGTTTCTTTGATCCTGAGTTAGAGGATACAAAATGCAGAATGGTCCAGAATCACATAGATAATCATGCTAAACCGGCAAAATCTTTTTAAGTACATAATACATCTTCTTTCTGGTATTTATTGTTCCATGACTGATCCCTGATCTCTCTGTATGCAGGTCCCAACCTTACTCTGACTCAATCCTAAAAGCCTCACAAATCATGGGATCTCAACATATCCTAACACTCAGGTCAGTCAAGTGCCAATCTTATATCCTCCTAGAAAATACAAAGAATTTCTAAGTTTTTCCATGAGTAATCAAATAAGACCAACTTCTCTTAATCATCCCTTCACCATTCTTTGCATGGTCAAACCTCTTTGAGCCTCTTTGAGGATTTAATTTTACTCCATAACTCTTCTTCTTTTTTTTTAATTTTTTTTTTTTTTTTTTTTATTTTAGAGACAGAGAGAACAGGGTAGAGGAGCAGAGGAAAAGCATCTCAAGCAGGTTCCACACTCAGCGTGGAGCCCAGTGAGGGGCTCAATCCCATGACTGTGAGATCATGACCTGAGCCAAAATCAAGAGTCTAACACTTAATAGACTGAGCCACCCAGGAACCCCTTTAAAAATTAAAAAAAAAAAATTTTAAGTAGGCTCCAGGCCCAGTGTGGCACGTGAACTCATGACCCTCAAATCAACAGTTGATGCTCTACCAACTGAACTAGGCAAGTGCCCCTCTTACCATTTTTTGAGAGTGAAATTTGAGCTTCTTAGGCCTGCTCTTCTTTATAACGCTAATATATTACAGAGCACAACTTGCAAATATAGTCTTCATTAGCATTATCACACAGATTTTCAGAAAGAAAAGGAAGACAGCAACTATAGAGAGTCATCACTCTGTCTCATAAAACTAGCTCAGAGAAGGGGTGCTTGGGTGGCTCAGTTGGTAGAGCATCAACTTTTGATTTCAGCTCAGGTCATGATCTCATGGTTCATGGGACTGAGCCCTACATTGGGCTTTACGCTGACAGCACAGAGCCTGCCTAGGATTCTCTCTCTCTCTCTCTCTCTGCCTGCCGCCACCCCCACGTCACCCCCCCCCAGCTCTCTCTCTCAAATAAATAAACATTTAAAAAAAAACAAACTATCTCAGAGAATCTGATCCACTTAGGTAACAAATTGAAAATATTAACAAAACTCAGTCTTGTCCCTGGTCTAAGCCAGAATTTTATGCATATTTATAACTACTAACATCCAATTCTGTTATCGGAAATTATAAATCCATCCTTGTCAGCATAATTTATATTTAAAAAAAGGAAAGAAAAAAAGAAATACTGAGAACCTGAAGAATTGTGAGTACCTTTATCATTTGATCTCCTGGAATTATACATAAATTTGTATCTGTATAATTCCAAAAGGTGCAAATAGTCAAAAGGTCTGTCAAATCAGTTGGGTATCATTGTCACTTCCTTTTTATCCCCACTGATAAAGTTAATTTGTATATCAAGGCCCACAAAATGGAGGCTACCCTAGTGGCCCAGCTCATATCACGAATCTAAACTTTAGTTAGCCTGCACTTAATGGGAAATACCTGTCAAGGAAACCTAACATATACCAATCACAATCCTTCATCTCAGCTTTAGCTAGCTTACCTTACCCTAAAAAATAGGACCTGTTAGTCTTTTAAGGAAATCCTTGACCTCTTAGCCAATCACGCCATTTCTGTGTTGCCTCTTCTAACATTCTATTAAACTCTCTCTTGCCCAAAATCACTCCAGAAAAGTGTTGCATTGTTTGTGAGGCACAGTACTCCTCCAACCTATGGACTGTTTTCCTTTGAATAAAAGACATCAAACTCATTACTAAATTGTTTAGTTTTGTCACTTGACACTACAGACATGGAGGTATAACAAAACCAGTGACTGGATTGAATTCCTTTTTCAAACTAAGAGGTCTTATTTTTTTTTAATTTTTTTTAACGTTTATTTATTTTTGAGAGAGAAAGACAGAGTGCAAGCGGGGGAGAGGCAGAGAGAGACACACACACAGAATCCAAAGCAGGCTCCAGGCTCTGAGCTGTCATCATAGGGCCTGACGCAGGTCTCGAACTCACGAACTGAAGTCCGACGCTTTACCAACTGAGCCACCCAGGTGCCCCTAAGAGGTCTTATTTTAATGACTAATTCTTATAAACTTTTCTAAAAAAAACACAATCAGAAACATATGTACAAGGAGAACTTTAAAATAATGTATAGCAAAATGTTAACAGTGACTACTTCTGGATGCTAAAATTATGAGTACTTTTAAAACTTTCTATTTTAGGGGCGCCTGGGTGACTCAGTCGGTTAAGCGTCCAACTTCAGCTCAGGTCACGATCTCGCGGTCTGTGAGTTCGAGCCCCGCATCGGGCTCTGGGCTGATGGCTCGGAGCCTGGAGCCTGCTTCCGATTCTGTGTCTCCCTCTCTCTCTGCCCCTCCCCCGTTCATGCTGTGTCTCTGTCTCAAAAATAAATAAATGTTGAAAAAAAAATTTTTTTCTATTTTATAAGTTCAACTTAGGTTAATAATTTTTTCAAGAAGACTATGTTAATTTCTTCATCAGGAATCTATAACAATTTCCATTTCAAGCATATTTATAAAAGTAATTGTATGGTGGGCTATTTTCTACTTATTATGAAAACTGTGAACAAACAAGCTGTAAAAAATACTGGTAATAGCACTAAAACCAGTGTGACTGAAATAAATAAACTTACAAAGTCTTGTACCTTGTTTTACTGTATTTCATCAATATGAGACACTTAAGATTTCCCTGTGAATGAGCACAACTCGGGTGACATTTTCAGACTAAATTGTTTCATCCATAGTAGAGGCTTAATAAATGTGGCTTTATCATTGCCTTTCTCCAATGAATGCCCAGTTAATGTATCATATTGGATATCATCCTTAAAACATTGCTGAGAAATGCCTATAATAGTTAAACTTTATAATTTAGCAATTTCTTGAGTACTTTTGTTCATAAACATGAATACTGCATAGCATTATATTTTATATGTTTTATATCAGAATATCTTTTTAATTATATAAGATTAATTTGGATGCAATGTGGTTAACAATTTTACATAATACAGGAAATTATTTTTGGGCAAACTCATCCTAAAGTTGACTTCCAGGTATAAGTTATTGATTCTAGGTTAGTGATTTAAAACCTGTTTGGGTCATGTACACCTTTGGTACTATCATAAAATTATATGCTTTTCCCCAGGAGAAATATGCATTAATAAAATAAATACACACACACACACACCAAAACAAGACAAAGCAAAACAAAAAAACAACAACAAATAAAACACACACATACACAAAAACAAAATAAAATAAAATAAAATAAAATAAAATAAAATAAAATAAAATAAAATAAAATAAAATAAAATAAAAATACAATTGGGTATACAGTTCCAAGGCAAATCATTTAAGGTGAAGGATTCCTATTCTAGACCATCTGAGTACATGGCCCATTTTCTTACTTACAATTAACTTCTCATTTTCACTGCTCCTTATTATGAATGTGGAATGACTGAGATGGTTCACATAATAACATTTTAACATAAGCACTTATTATTGTCAGTCACTGTTCTAGTGCCCTGTTAATATTAACTACTAATCTTCACAAAAACCCTTTGAAATTCATATTATTATTTGCATTTTACAAACAATAAGTTATGGAATAGAAAGATACTGAATATATTATCCAAACTCAAAAACACTCAATGGTAAAACTAAGATTTTCATTTAGATACTCTAGATTCGGGGTTAGCAAACCTGTGTAAAGGACCAGAGAGTAAATATGTTAGGCTTTGTGGGCCAAAAGGCAAAATCAAGGATATTATGTAGGTGCTTATTTAATAAGAGAGATAACAAATTTCCACAATTTTTTTTATTGATCAAATTCAAAAATGTATTTGTAGACACAGAAATTTGAATCTCATATAATTTTCACATGTCATGAAATACCATTCTCCTTTTGATATGTTCTTAATTATTGAAAAATGCTAAAACCAATCTTCGTTCACAGGCCATAAAAAAATAGGATACAAGCTGGATTTGTCCTGCAAGGTCAAAGTTTGCTGATCCCTGCTTGAGACTCAGAGACCATTATATAGTCTGAAATCAATCAAACCATCTACCATGCCATTTTTCCACTCGTGTCTGAAGAATATCTAAAGTATCTATCTAATGTGTAATTCTGCCTAAGCATTGGTCTCTTCCTTAACAAATAACTGTGTAATAAAAAAGGACTATTTCTGCATCACAAGAATGCTTACACAAAAAGCGTACAAGGGGAGGTGTTTCCAAGTGGTTATGTGAATATTAACTGTAGGAAGAATTCTGATGAGGAACAGGCAAGAGCAATCCATCCTCATGGTACCATCATTAATTGGGAAGAGAATGCCCAGGTAAATGTCTAAATCACTATTTTTTAGGGCGTTTCAGATGAAGTTATTTTATATCCCAAAAAACAAAAATGAAATTTCATAAAACAAAGAGAAAGCTCAAAATGACTTTTAGCTTGGCTTTGAGATGTGTGACTGTAACAATGTTCTCCTTTCATGGCTCTTCTTTTGGAATACAGCAAAAATTGGAAGGAAAAGAGAATCATGACATAATAGGCCTTTCCTGGAGACCAGACAGGCTAAACAAGAACACATCTCCTCATCACTAGCAAGCCCCCCTCATACATAAATATACACTAATGGAAGTATGAGGAAGACTGAATACTGTTGACTCTTCCCTGTATCATAAAGAAAACTCAGGTTCCCAGAAGCGAGGGACTGGAGTCTGTTTCTATGTTCACAGCAGTTTCCTGTCAACAGAGCTATAAAAATGCTGTGGATCTGTAATACAGGGCTTGCCCTCATAGAGCTGCCAAGAGGAATCTTCAGAGGAAGTAATCCCACTGTTGCAGCCTCAATATCCTGTCTTCGGTGGCTAATTCCAGCCCTACAATCGCCTTAATAAACACAGAGCTTTGCTTTTTTAGTTATAACATTCGTTCTAGGTCTCAAATGTTCACTTCCCTTTGACAGCCATTTTTGTGCAACCAGTATTTTTGTGCAGTGTGGCTATAAGGTGAAATGACACAGGCAGTGAAAGAAAACCCAGTGCAACAATTCTAAGAAACCATGGAATTTACAACTGGGTCCAGAATAGGCTACACTTAATGTACTCTATGCCTTCAATGCATTAAGCACTAGGCTGGACAACAGAGAGGGTGCACCGATGAAGGCAACAAAGGCCATGCTTAGAACAGGGGGCCTCTGTGGTTAACTAGGGCCTCGAAGTCTTTCACAGGCACAGATGGAGTCACACAGGGATCTTGTCCACAGATTCCTCAGCCCCAGAACTGCAAAAATGACGCTCTATCTTACTAAAAGTAAAAAAGCTACACTAGGCCAATTTTGATAGTCTCCAGTTGGTCACAATAGCAATGTCACTAGTTCACAGTTCACAGTACAACACACCTCACAGTCACCGCTGACCGTGGTCACGTAATGGCTCCGCCCCCACTCAGGCCCAGGAGCCCAATCTGGGCCAGTCAGGGCCCCCACCATGCGCGCGCGCATACATACACTCTCTGACACACGCATACACTCATGATCACATCCCACATTGGCGCAGGCACACAATCGCACACACACCCACAATCACCTTCTTCATACAGGTCTGACGTTCCTGCCTCTACCTGTCCCATACGCTCCTGGGAAACTCCAGGCCTCCTGCAGTGAGCTCCTCCCGCACCCAGACCCGGGTTTCAACTCACCACAAGGAAAACAGTGACCGAAAGCGTAAAGGAAAATGAACCAGAGGATGAGGTTCACAAACTCCCCCAGGGCCTATGAGAAACGCAGTCCACTCTGGAACAGCGCGGACGTTGACTTAAACACACCGCAGAGCCGGTAGCTGGGACAGCTAGGCTACTAGCGCGCAGCCCCGTAGACTCCTGGGAGCTCCAGCCCACGCGGGAGTGCGCAGGCGCAGACGACTGATCCTTGGCCGGGGGTGAGGTTGGTAGGTCCTAGGGGCTCTGAGGAGGCGGGAACCCCGAGCTCGGGCCAAGACGGCAGACTAGGGAGCGGGTCCCAGTGGGGAGGCCAGGGAGGAAACCGGGAGTCCAAGCTGGGCCTGGTAATTCTGAGGAGGGAACCGGAGCCGAGCCCACGGCAACCAGACACTTGGATCTGTGAGAGCGGGGCCTCGGGCGTGGTCCGTGGGCGTGACCCTGAGGGTGACAATCGAGTTTGACCTGGAGCGAGCTCCGCGCGGGGGCGGATTTTGTCTGTTTTGACCCCAAGGAAGCTCTGCGTTGGGAGCGGGGCCTCAGACAGCCGGCGCTGTGTGTGTGTGTGTGTGTGTGTGTGTGTGTGTGTGTCTGTGTGTGTGTGTCTGTGTGCGTGTGCGTGTGTGTACCGAATTGAGGCGGCCGCCTGTGCTCAACCTGCTGCGTTGGGGTGCGTGCTACTCTGTGAGATGTTGCGACCGATTGTGTGTGAAAAGTGGACGGAGTCCTGTTGCTGCCTGGGGTTCCCTATTTATGTGTCTCATTTTAGACTAGGTGTGAGCGTGTCTGAGGCTGTAGGTGACTATGGAGAAGCGAAAGTGATTTTGTGACTTTGCCTGGAATTATGTAATGTGCTGTCTGAGGTTGTAAATGATAGATGGGTACCGTGAGATGGTTTTCAGAAGTAAGTTTGATTGAATGTAACCATGCATGTGTTTGCAACCTACTGTTATTATTTGTGATGTTTTTGTGATTGGGAAACTCTTCAGGACTACTGTCTAGTTGGGTGTTTAAGATTTGATTATCTGAATCATGGTCATTAAACCTGCCTCCAAAATTGTAACTCAATAGCAATTTAGCAAATAGAGGTATAAGTATTGGAAAGGAAGAGGTAAGATTTCATTTCCTAGATGGTAAATTTCATTACAGGGAAACACTACACGAACTAAAACCAATGAGTTGAAATTAACAGTGTTCCATGAATAAGCAAGCAGGAATAAAACAAACAACTTTTGCCCATAACTAACACTCTCAACACTGATATATGAGTGAGGTTTCCAGCTTCTGGATGAAATCAGTGGCAGAGTCAGTAGCTTCTTCAGGCATTCCAAGATAATAAAAAGTATTTGGTATACTTTTAACGACAAGGCCACCTCTCATTATAATAATTAAAATAGTTTGCTAATTAAAATATTCACTGTGGCAGTCAGTACTTCGGACTTCATTCAGCAGGGTATCATCCTCTCCCTAGGAAGACTGCAGAGTGAAAAGATTAATGTCTTTTCTAGTTCCATACTTGTACTACTAAAAAGTGTTGTTCAATAGCTAATACTTAAATTAGCTGTCAGTAAATTAATAATAAATAAGTGAATTTTCAGTAATTATGCTTATTAAGTAGTATGATACTGGTGAGTCAGTAAAGATTAAGTAGAGGAAATTAAAGTTCAGATATTCTCAAGCATATAGGGATATGTAATATATGATAGAGATGGCATTTTATATCCACTGAAAAAATATGGATAATATAATAGGTAGTATTGCTAAACAAGAAAACATTCAAGGAAGAAATCTTCACAAAGTAAAAATACTTTAATAGTCATATGAGCAACTAAGAAAATTATTTTCAATTTAAAATAGATAATTTACTAAATAAAAAATGATAATATCAACCAACTAGGAAATTAAAACACACACAAAAAATAGACATTATATAAGAAGATGCCATCACAGAAAAGAAGTAAAAGGAGCTTATTCTCCCATAATAAGAAATATGTAAACAAGAACTACAATATATATCTGATAGGCAGAGATTAAAAATGGTAACTGCATTCATCAGGGTATGGAGAGGTATTTTCATGTGCTGATAGTAATAGTGTAAATTGGTAGAAAGTCCATGAAGAACTGTTTGGAAGTAGATGATAAAGCTGTCTTCCATGGGAGGTGGAAGGTAGAGCTGCAAAGGGAAAAGCACAAGGTTCCCTCTCCAACTACAACAGATCACCTAGATCCATTCTAATTCACAAAGAGACTAGGTTTCTGGTGGTGAGGGAGCAAGATTTGTCCTTTTTCCCACTAACCTCCATCATGGATACATGAGAGTGAGCTGAAGCAGTGAAAAGTGATACAGATTTAACTGAATTTTCTGGGAGATCTAAGTCAAATATGGTTTCACATGGCTCTTTGTATTTTCCCATCTCTGCCTTCTCAGGACTCTTCCCTTTTCCATAAGAAGGGCTCAAAAGAGAAGGTTCATCTCTTGCAAATCTCAAAGCCATGCCTCAGGTGAGATGATGTTTCCTCTCTTTATGAAATAAGTTGTTTTCAGGTTATATGAACATTGCTTCCCAATCCTTAAATTTCCTGGATGTTGGCATTTGCTTCCATGAAACTGGTCTCCAGTAGGACAAGCAAGTGGCCTAGGTGCAAAATGTAAGGAGTATCCTCAGGGCCTGTGCATCCCTAAATTTTGCACCCTATGTTCCTCACCCGCCCCACCTAGTTGCAGCCCTGTTCCCAGTTTTTCTTATTCCAGCCATATAAACGTAAGCCTTCCCCACATGTACCTTTAGTTGTAGCCCATGTTTACATATTAACTTGATGTATCATTCATCATCTCCTTTCTTAAGCTTCTCACAAAAGTACTGCTTGAAAGATGTATTATTTTGATTTAAAAGGGAAACATTACTTTAATGACTCTATCTTATCTAGATACTGATTTGAGATCTAAGTTGTGAGGGGTCAAGGAGCAGACATGGAAAAACCTTGATCATCACTACTGACCTAGGTTTTGCAATGATACAATGGGGGGTAGAGTTGGTAAATGACATTATTAGTTTGTGGTAAGATGTTTTGTGAGGTTTCCAAGATAGGGATTGCTTGCAAGCTTGTACAGAAAACTGAGATTTTGGGTGCCTGTAGGTGGCTCAGTCAGTTAAGCGTTTGACTCTTGATTTCAGCTCAGGTCGTGATCTCATGAACCGTGAGATCATGAGATCAAGCCCCACATTGTATAGAGCCTGCTTGGGATACTCTCTTTCCCTTCCTTCTGCCCCCACCTGCCCCCTGTTCTCTCTCTCTCTCTCTCAAAATAAATAAACTTTTTTTTAAACCTGAGGTTTTTGCATTCTCCCTCTCTGATCCTGTCTATATTATCCAGTTCCTACAAACTGTGGCCTGCCAGTGAAAACCTTTCAAGTATTTCAATGCTGTTACAGATTTATTCTTATTTTTTTAGTTTCTTCTAATTTTTTATATGGGAGTGGAGGAGGATAAAATGCATATGCTAGTCCATTCTTGAACTATTCTACTTTGAGGGGCACCTGAATAGCTCAGTCAGTTAAGTGTCTGTTAGTTTCAGCTCAGGTCTTGATCTCATGGTTTGGTTTGTGAGATTGAGCCCCAGGCATGGAGCCTGCTTGGGATTCTGTCTCTCCCTCTCTCTCAGCCCCTGCCCAGCTTATGCTCATGCATGCAATGCTCTCCCTCTCAAAAAAACAAATGAACTTAAAAAAAAAAAAAAGTAATATTCTACTTTGAATCAAAGGGGGTACTTTTTCGTGTTTTCAGGTCTTTCAGAAAATTCCTCTTTATCTACCCATCTTCAAAATACTGGTTTTCCCCAGATGTCAATCAGTTCTCTTCTCTTCACTGTCTCTTTTTCTCTGTGCACAGATCCACATAAAGGTAACACTGACCTAATTCTAGTGACTCTGAAACACTTCTCTCCATACTAGACCTCTATCCAGAGTGTCAGAACCATATATCCAGTCTCCAAAAGTTATGATCACCTGAATGTCCCATAGACACTTCAAGTACATTTCCAAGGCCTACCTCATTACCTCCTTTGGTCTAGCTTATTTGTTCTTGTGTTTTCTATTTCTTAGTCTCAGCACCTAACCACTTGCCTATGCAGGTAACTCAAGAGCTATGCCTCTTTTTTCTACTCTACAACCAATTTATGACCAATTTTGTTGCAACCCCTTATGTACTAAACAGTTTTCCCCTCTCTAGACAACTAATACCACCTTATCTAGGAAATCACTAACAATGGTTACTTAATTGTCTTTCCCACCCAACACATCTCAAGCCTTCTCTAATCTTCAAGGGTATTGCCTCTGAAGTACAAATTTTATCAAATAATATATGTACTGCTTAACATTTCTTCATACTCTGAAAGCAGCAGAACAAGCAAAGTGGGGTGTGCATTACAATGGAATGTACAAGACAGTATATTGAAAGGGAGGAAAATACCAACAAATTACATTCAAGAGCAGATGTGGATTTCCATTAATGCTGACTGATGATTTATAAATAAATATAAATATGTTAGGAGTGTGTTCAGTACATTTTTAAGACCCCTAGTATGTAGGGAAAAAATCCAGTATTTTTTTAAAGTTTTTAAATTTTTATTTAAGTAATCTCTAAACCCAATGTAGGGCTTGAATTCATGACCCTGAGACCAAGAGTCACACACTCCTCTGATTAGCCAGCCACGTACCCCAGAAAAAATCCAGTATTATTAGATAAACATGCCCACTACCTAACTCCATATACCTTTTTCTTCTTAGAGTTCCAAGACTCTTTCCTAACATACTGTGCCTTTTGCTATTTCCTCAGCTTACTAATTGGTTTTCCTCCCCCTGTGAATTTTTTTTAGATTAATTATTAGGTATTTAATGACTTTTAATTTTATTTTGTTATATTTTACTTTGTATAATTGATTTCATTTCATATAAATACAACTGATTTTTCATATTGCAGTTACATATTGATTTTTTATTTTATTTTTTATTTTTTTTTAAATTTATATCCAAATTAGTATATAGTGCATCAATGATTTCAGGAGTAGATTCCTTAGTGCCCCTTACCCATTTAGTCCATCCCCTCTCCCACAACCCCTCCCATAACTCTCAGTTTGTTCTCCATATTTATGAGTCTCATGTTTTGTCCCCCTCCCTGTTTTTATATTATTTTTATTTCCCTTCCCTTATGTTCATCTGTTTTATATCTTAAAGTCCTCATATGAGTGAAATCATATGATATTTGTCTTTCTCTGACTGACTAATTTCACTTGGCATAATACCCTCCAGTACCATCCACAAAGTTGCAAATGGCAAGATTTCATTCGATTGATGAGTAATGCTCCATTGTATATATATACCACATCTTCTTTATCCATTCATCCATCAATGGACATTTGGGCTCTTTCCATACTTTGGCTATTGTTGATAGTGCTGCTATAATTTTAATTTTTTTTTAAATTTACATCCAAATTAGTATATAGTACAACAATGATTCTCCCCATGAATTTTAAAAGGTGGTACCCTGTATAAAACAAATCCATTATGAGTACAAAATTTTGATGTCCTCAGTGAAGCTTTGGTATACAAAATAAAATTTTTCTTTACTTTGTAGCATTTTCCCTTCTACATCTTTCTGTCATCACATCTGTAATATCTGTTGGGTGTATGTATTTATATGTATGCCTCTCACTTAGCCTGTAACTTCTCATGAGCAAGGCCAGGGCTTTATTCATTTTGATCCACCAAGCAACTAGTCACATTCAAGGTAAATAGTATGATCTTATATATTTTTAGCATGAGATAGTAAGTAAATACAGACTGTATTATCACAGAGAATTTTCTACAATACAAAAGATAAAATAAGAAAACTAGTCTGACCACTGAACGTGGTTTCCAATATCTAGTTCTCACTAGTTCCAATCACTTTAGGATGAACTAGAGTCTGCCCTTGCAGGGATCAGTGTCATTCAAGGATGTGACTGTGGACTTCACCCAGGAGGAGTGGCAGCAGCTGGATCCTGCTCAGAAGACCCTCTACAGAGATGTCATGTTGGAAAATTATTGCCACCTCATCTCTGTTGGTAAGAAAAATTCCTTGAATCTTTCAATCTCATACATCTCCTTTCAAGAATTTTTGAAACATATGGAGCTTTGAATTTCAGAGATCAGAGGTGATGAATCCTTTTTTATTAGGAGCCAGTGTGATTATGTCCACACTTGCCCAGTGCAAGGTATTAACTTTGCTAAGATGTTAATGTGTGCCTTGTCTGTCACCTTAGAGCTATATCTTTCTCTTCCTTCAATAGTTTTGAAGCCCAAGCAGCTTAGACCAAGTCTCATTTTTTATTATCAGGGTTTCACATGACTAAGCCTGATATGATCCGTAAGTTGGAACAAGGAGAAGAACTATGGACAACAGAGAGAATTTTTCCAAGTCAGAGCTACCTTGGTGAGTCTGTACAGATAAAATCCAGTGGACTCAGGTAGTTAGCACCTTTGAATGTTTTTAGGGATCTATTTTTTCTAATTGTGGCAAAATACACAGAACTAAAAACTTATTATCTTAGCCATTTTTAAGCATATAGTTCAGTGGCATTAAGTACATTGACATTGTGCAGCTATCACCACCATCCATCTCCAGAACTCTTTTCATCTTGTAGGACTGAAACTCGGTACTCATTAAAAAATAACTCCCCATTACCTCCTCCCCCTAGCTGCTGGCAACCACCTTTCTAATTTCTGTTTCTATGAATTTAACTACTCATAGGTACCTCATATAAGTGGATTTATGCATGTGGTATTTGTCGTTTTTGTGATTAGCTTTTTTCATTTAACATAATGTCCTCAAGGTCTACCCATGTAGAGATTCTGATAATATCAGAATCTCCTTCCTTTAAGGCTGAAATATTCCATTGTATATATTATTTTTTGCTTATCCAATGGACACTTGAGTTACTTCTACCTTTTGGCTACTATAAACAATGTTGCTGCGCTATGAACATGAGTGTACAAATATCTGAGTCTTTGCTTTCAGCTTTTTTAGTTATAAAAAACAATTTTAAACAAAACATTTTAAATAAAGCATTTTTTAAAAAAACATTAACAAACAATTAAAAGAAAAGTAGAATTTCTGGAATATACAATAAGTCTGTGTTTAATGTTTTGAGGAACTGCCATACTGTTTTCCATAGTGGCTACACCATTTTTACATTCCCAGTAACAATGCACAAGGGTTCCGGTTTCTCCACGTCCTCACCAACACCTTTTATTTTCTGTTTGGGGTTGTTTTTGTTTTTGTTGTTGTTGTTGTTTTAATAGTAGCCATCTTATTAGGGATCTGTTTTTAAAGGCCTGAGATCTTTGACATGCCTATACATGACTGACTTCAGTGTGTCTAAAATCTAAATTTTAGCTGTGAATATCACTCCTTATGTAAGTTCTTTCCTTGTCTGCCTTATGTTTATAGAGACTGCTATTTGTTTGCCTTATGTTTTTAGAGACTGCTATTTCCTTACCAAGAATCTACTCCATGCTTTGTAAGTATACTGTACATGGAGATCTTAAGTGTGAAGTCCTTTGAGTTCTGACAGAAGCATAAACCCATGTATGTCACACCCAATATAAAGTACATTTCCATTAACCCATTAAGTTCCTTCAGGCCTCTTCCAAGTCAGTCCCTCCCATTAGGACAATCACACTTATGATTTCTACCAGCATAGTTTTATCTATCCTAGACCTTTTTCATATCTACTTTAACTCAGCTTAATATGTGAGAGATATATACATGTTTTTGCATAAATAAGTAGTTTATTTAATAGTATTCAGTTGTGTGAATATACCAGTTTGTTTATATATCTCCTGTTCATAGATATTCGAAATGTTCCAGTTTGGGGCTGTTATGAATAAAGCTACTGTGAACATTCTTGTAAACATCTTTTTGTGGATATGTTTTTATTTCCCCTCAGTAAACATGTAGCAGGTGGTATCACTCATTCATTAGGCAAGTGTATATTTTACTTTTTTAGAAACTGCCAGTTTTTATAAGTTACTGTACCATTTTAAACTTTTACCAAAAATGTATGAGAATTTTGATTGTCCCATATTCTCTTTTGCATTTGATGTTATCAGTATTTGCATTTTGGTCAGACTGAAGGTTATAGTAGTATATCTTTGCAGTTTTAATTTAGATATCCCTTGTGACCATTGATGTTGAGAACTTTTTCAAGTGTTTTTTTTATCTTCTTCAGAGGTACCTATTCAAATGTTTTACCCATTTTTATTGGGTAGTATATTTTTCCCTCGAGTAGTAGGAATTCTTTACATATTCTGGATAGAAGTCTTTTGTTTGATATATGTACGGTGAATATTTCCTCAGGTCTGTTATGTCTTTTAATAAGTACACACTGTTAACTCTGATGAAATCCAGTGTATCATTATTTTCTTTTATACTTACTTCTTTGACCTCTCAAATATTTGAGATCCACTAGGTTGTGATGATAGTTTCTGTCTTTTCTTCTAAAAATGTTATGAATATTTTGCTATTTTTATTAATTCTGTGGCCCATCTCATGTTAAGTTTGGTTTATGATATGAGGTAAGATTAAGGGTCTGTTTTCTTTCATATAGATAACAGTTTCTCCCATCATGTGCTACATTGAATTAAATTGCTCTGGTGATCTTATAAAAAATTGATTGTATTTGTGTCAGCCTATTTTTAGACTGTTCTTTCCTTTGCTATCTTTTAAGTCTTACTGCCAATACTACCTGGTCTTTGATTGTTGGAACTTTCTAATAAGTCTTGAAGTCATAGTAAGTCTTCTAACTTTATTCTTT
Organism: Lynx canadensis; assembly: GCF_007474595.2. NCBI lineage: Eukaryota > Metazoa > Chordata > Mammalia > Carnivora > Felidae > Lynx > Lynx canadensis. The sequence goes on along the minus strand of NC_044317.1, from coordinate 44,603,067 downwards.
TAAAAATTCTTTTGGCTATTCTAGGTCATTTTCTTTTTCAAATACATTTTAGAATCAACTTCTTGATTTCTTTAAACAAAGGTAATAGAATTTTTATTGGTGAGAATTAACATCTTAGCAATATTGAGTCTTCCAGTCCATGACTATACTATATTTTTCTATTTTAATTACCTTCTCTACTTCTTGTAAGCAATGTTTTATTATTTTTAGTATAGAGGTCTAATACATATTTCATTATATCTAATCTTTTAGTATTTTAATGCCATTGTAAATAGTAGGATATTTGAAATTTCTTTTTCCAGTTTGTTGTTAAAATATGCATCCCCAATTGATCTTTATATATTGATTTTGCATACTTCTACTTATTGTATTGTATTCTACTTATTACTTAAGTTTTGTTGTTGCCATTGTTCTTTGTTTTAGTATATATCTTTCGTTTTTTACACACAAAATATGTCTTCTAGAAAAAAGATATTCCACTTCTACATTTGTATATTTTATTGCTTTCATTTCTTTTTCTTACTCTGTTGTACTGACTAGGATCTACAGTACAATGTTGAATAGAAGTGGCGAGAGTGAGTTTCTTATCAGTTCACTAAATTTATTAGGAAGACACTTAATATTTCATTCTTCATCCTAATATTAACTGTAGGCTTTTCATAAGTGCTCTTTATTAAATTCTGGAAGTTCTTTTCCTTGTTTTTGATGAGTTTAATTATGAATGTTGATTTTAACATGCTTTTTCTGCATCTGTTAAGATGATCATACGATGTTTCTCCTTTAATCTGTTACTATATGTATTACATGAAATAATTTAAATATTAAACAAAATTAAATTTGGATTCTTGGGATGAACCCCAGTTGGACAAGATGTATTATCTTTCTTCTAGATAACTAAAATTGGTTTGTTAATTTTTTAGTAAGTTTTTATGCATGATTTTACCAAGGATAGTGGTCTGTAGTTTTCTTGTAATGTCCTTGAAAAAATCAGAATTGTGTCAGCAATATCAAAAAGACAAGGGGTGTTCCCTCTTCATATATTTTCTTATAGAATTTTTGTTATGCTGGTATTACTGCTTCCTTAAATGTTTGATGAAAATCATTATTAAGCCATTTGGGCCTGCATTTTTATAATTCAAGACTTCTGCTTCCAGCCCTGAGCAAGTAACAGAGTCTGGAATTACACTCCTACAGGAAACAACAAGAAAACTGGACAAAACTATTTTCAGATATTGAACAACAGGCAGCACAGGCCTGGATTCCTGAGAGAAGAGAAACAAATGAGATGAGCCCTACCTCATTCCAGGCTTTCATCTGAAGGCAACTTCCAGACTGCAGTACAGAGAGAGGAATCCAAAAAGAACCTGACAATTTTACTGACTTGAGGGGACTAACATGGGCATTCAAGGAGATTGAGGTTGCTAAAATTTCCAGGACATACTTCCCAAAAGAAGTGAGCTATGCAGAAAAAGAGTTCCCCAAATATGGAAAAGGTTCTCTTTGAGTCTTTGGCTGAATATAAGTCTGCACGTGTATAGGTGAAACCCTATGAGACTAAACAAAGACGTGTTCTAAGGAAAATACAATTACCATAGTGTTGTAAGCTGAACAATTGCCATAGCCTACTGCACCAAGAATCATTTTATTTTCCTCCAGCCAGAATGGAGAGAACTTGTTGATACATAGGACTTTAGATAGAAACATAGAAAGGCCACCCCTTGATAAATGGGGTTATATTAGGCATAGGTTAAAAATTTTGCAAGATTTGCCGTAAAAGTGCTTAAACAAAAGCATCAAAAGGATTAAACCAATCCAAAAATAATTGCTATGTGTCTCTTGGGTCCTCTAGGATGGAGATGCTGAGATAGAGTTAGGAATGTAAAAATTTCCTAGAGGTACATCTATGGAAGATAAAGGGGAAGAAAGTAGGATTAAATATAGGAAACCATTAGATCATGATATGGATCTGGTACCTATGGAAGGAAAGGTGGAGAGGCTAACAGGATTGGATAGGGAGAACCTCAGATCATTGTTTAGACTTGACAAAGTGTCAACCAACCTAGCTGGTCTGAAGCAAAGAGACCTAGAGACCTAGCTGGTCTCCTATCCATCTGAGGAGTCTGCCATGGAGAGAAATAGGCAGCCTCTAGTACCCCCTCGGTGTTCAGTCTTTGGATGGGCACCTCCTGGGGAAACCGTGGTTTGATTCATCATATGAAGAGCATCCTGAAGATGCTAACAATTGCAGGCTGTCAGGTAACTATACTTCTTGCACATCAATGGCAAGTTCTTTTCTGAAGGGAGATCCTAGTGCTGCAACTCTATGGCTGCCACAGAATGCCATTTAAAGAGCAATACTTCATGAAAATATAACCATATCTCAAACTCAGCAACATTAAGTTGATAATGCCTGATGTCCAATCAAACATTATTAAATATATGAAGAAGTAGGAAAATAGGACCCATAGACAAGGGGGGGCGGGGAATCAGTCAATAGAAAACAACAAGTCAATAAAATTAGGGGTGGTGGAGGGGCGCCTGAGTGGCGCAGTCGGTTAAGCGTCCGACTTCAGCCAGGTCACGATCTCGCGGTCCGGGAGTTCGAGCCCCGTGTCCGGCTCTGGGCTGATGGCTCAGAGCCTGGAGCCTGTTTCCGATTCTGTGTCTCCCTCTCTCTCTGCCCCTCCCCCGTTCATGCTCTGTCTCTCTCTGTCCCAAAAGTAAATAAACGTTGAAAAAAAAAATTTTTTTTTAATTAAAAAATAAAAAAAAATCAGGGGTGGTGGAATTTGCAGACAAGGATCCTAAAATGGGCATTATAAATGACCTCAATAGCATCAAGGATGTAAAGCGGAAATGAACATATGGCGAGAGAGCAAACATAGAAATAACAAACAAATGCAATACCTAAAAATGACTATTTAATATCTGAAGTGAAAAGGAAGACCCAGCTATGTGATATGTATTTTAAAAATTAAATAAAAAGACACAGGAAGGTATAACATAAAAAGATGAAAAAGTATATATCATATTGTCTGTGGTTGCCCCATTTGAGGATGAGATCAACACCCCACCCCACTCACCTAAAATTTGACTTCATGTCAAGATTGAAATCTGACATAATTTAATGAGGCTTTCTGGGAAGAACAGGGAAGATTCCCAGACTGGTCCTAAAATGGCTTGAGAGTGCAAGGGGGAGTGTCTGGCTTTTGTGTTTATTGTGGTTGGGGAGTAGGTCGTGAGGATTCTACATGTGGGCTAGTGATTACATAGTTTAAACTTCCTGCCAGCACCAGCAGAAAGAACATGCAAGCTCTCCTATTGGCTTGCCCAGGTGTGGAGCAAGAGGAAAAAAAAGAGTGGGTCTAGGAAGTTGTCAGCAGTAAGACTTCAAAAATAGAATGAGACCGTTACATATGCAAACACAAAGCATAACAAAATGGGAGTGGCTATACATCCAAGTATATTTCAGAACACAGAATATTATGGTGATAAAGAGAGACACTTCATCAGAAGTCATAACAATCCTAACAGAGCTTCAAAATACATCAGTGTTTCTCAGCTTTTTATCATTATCACTCCCTAAGGAGTCTTTTTAGACTCTTTTTCTAATTGCCCCCATTAAATTTTAATAACATACTCTATGTTCTGTTGCTCTTTGAAGGGCCACAAACTATTATAATATTTAAGAAACTTTTTTTCATTTCCCCAGAATAATTTTGCTCCCTTAGGAGAAACCCCCATTGAGAATGCATGAAATACATGAAACAAAAGTGACAGAACTGAAAAGAGCATTATAATTATAGCTTGAGATATAAACACCCCTTCTCTCTCAGTAATCTAGAGAACAAAGAAAACAATAAAGCTATGGAATGCTTGAAAACACTATCATTTGTATCTAGTTCATCTTTTTTTTTTTTTTTCAACGTTTATTTATTTTTGGGACAGAGAGAGACAGAGCATGAACGGGGGAGGGGCAGAGAGAGAGGGAGACACAGAGGGAAACAGGCTCCAGGCTCTGAGCCATCAGCCCAGAGCCTGACGCGGGGCTCGAACTCCCGGACCGCGAGATCGTGACCTGGCTGAAGTCGGACGCTTAACTGACTGCGCCACCCAGGCGCCCCTAGTTCATCTTTTTTTTAATGTTTTATTTATTTTTGAGACAGAGACAGAGTGTGAGTGGGGGAGGGGCAGAAAGAGAGGGAGACACAGAATCCAAAGCAGGCTCCAGGCTATGAGCTGTCAGCACAGAGCCAGATGTGGGGCTTGAACTCACAAACTGCGAGGTCATGACCTGAGCCGAAGTTAGATGCCAACCAACTAAGCCACCCAGGCACCCCATTCTTATTTTATTTTTTTTTAATGTTTATTTTTGAGAGAGAGACAGAGCATGAGCAGGGGTGGGGCAGAGAGAGAGGAAGGCACAGTATCTGAAGGAGCTCCAGGCTCTGAGCTATCAGTACAGAGCCCGACATGGGGCTCAAACTCAATGAACAGTGAGATCATGACCTGAGCTGAAGTTGGATGCTTAACTGACTTAGCCACCTAGGTGCTCCTCTAGTTCATCTTTATAGAATATTTTACATGGAATAGTCACCAAGATAGACCCTATATTCTGGGTTATAAAATGAGTATCAATGAATTGAAAAAAAACTGAATCATAATATGGATTCTGACCACAACAGAATTACATTTGTGTATTGAAAAAGACAGATTTGAATTAAGCAGGCCCACTTACACATGGATTTTTATAATAAATACAGTTCTGTACTGTAAATATATTTTCCTTATGGTTTTCTTAGTAACATTTCTTTTTTCTAGCTTACTTTATTGTAAGAATACAGTACATAATATATGTGACATACAAAATATGTGCTGACTGTTAATGTTATTAGGCTTCAGGTCAATAGTAGGCTATTGGCAGTTAAGTTTTTGGGAAGTCAGATGTTATTTAGGATTTTCATCTGTGTAAGGCACCAACCCTACATTGTTCAAGGGTCAACTATAATTCATTAATATAATGTGTATCAATTATACTTCAATTAAAAAACACCGTATTTCTAAATTTCCCAAATATTAGAAAATTAATCACTACATTTCCAAATAACCCATGAATCAGAGAAGAAATCCTAAAGTAAATTGGAAAATGTTTTGAACTGAATGATAATTCAAGCAAAATATCAAAATTTATGGGATGTATCTAAAGCAGCATTAACATTTTTTTATACTTTTAAAAAAATGTTTATTTATTTTTGAGAGAGAGAGAAAAGATGAGGGACAGAGAGAAAGGGAAACAGAGGATCCCAAGTGGGCTCTGTGCCAACAGCAGAGAGCCCAACGTGGGGCTTGAACTCACAAATGGTGAGGTCATGATCTGAGCTGAGATCAAGAGTCAGACATTCAACCAACTGAGCCACCCAGGTGCCCCCTTTATTATTTTTTTTTTTATCCATTTACATCCAGGATCTAAGATGCCACCCTAAGTAGCTAAAAAAAGAAAAAAGTTAAACTCAAAAGTTAGTAAAAGGAGGGGTGCCTGGCTAGCTCATTCGGAAGAGCTTGTGAGTCTTGATCTCAGGGTCACGAGTTCAAGCCCCACGTTAGGTGTAGAGATTACTTAAATAAATAAACTTAAAAAAAAAAAGCTAGTAAAATGGAAAAAATAAAGACCAAAGCAAAAAATCAATGAATTACATAACAGAAGTACAATAGAGAAAATGAGTGAAGACAAAAGCTGATTCATTAAAATAATTGATAAAACTAATAAACCATAGCTATATGTACTAATAAAAAATACAAGACACAGTCACTAATTAAAAATTACAGAGGCTGTGGGGCACCTGGGTGGCTCAGTTGGTTAAGCATCTGATTTCAGTTCAGGTCATGATCTCATGTCACAAGTTCGAGCCCCGCGTTGGGCTCTGTGCTGACAGCTCAGAGCCTGGAGCCTGCTTTGGATTCTGTGTCTTCCTTTCTCCCTGCCCATCCGCTGCTCATGCTCTGTCTCTCTCTCTCAAAAATAAACAAACAAAAAAATTACAGAAGCTGCACCACTACAGATCCTACAGACATTAAAAGGACAATTAGGGAGTCTACAATTTTATGTCAATAAATAGGAGATAACATTTCCCAACTCATTTTATAAGGCCAACGTTATTTACAACCAAAGACACTATAAGAATAAAAAACTAAACACCAACATCCTCCATGAAGCTAGAAAAAATCTATAATAAAATATATATATAATAAATATTATAAAACAGAATCTAGCAATATTTTAAAAGGATAAAACCTTATGACTAAAAAGAGCTTATCCCAGGAAAGCAAAGATGATTTGGTATTTAAAAATCAATCTATGTAATTCACCATATAAAAGTGAAAAGGGGTCTAAAACCAAGGATCTAAGCTGCCACTTAATGTAACTAGAAAAAAAAAATTTAAGGAGCATCAGTAGACATGGGAAAATCATTAAATTCAGTTACTATTATGAAGCCTTAGACCAGATTAGCAACCAAAGGGAATTTCCTCAGCTTCATAAAGGATATCTTTGAAAATCTTATAGCCAGTATCACATGCAGTGTAGAAAGCCTGAATGCTTTTCTTCTAAGATCAAAACCAGAAAAGATGCCCACTATCACTGCTTCTATTAAACATTGTGCTAGACACAATCAGTACAATAAGGCAAGAAAAAGAAGCCAAAAGGCTACCAATTAGAACAATTTTTAAAAAAAACAGGGAACTATCTTCATTTGTACATGACATGCTTGTGTACATAATAAATCCTAAGGAATCTAAAACGAACTGTTAGAACTAGTAAGTGAATTTAGCACATTCACTGAGTTCTTGTTTTAGAGCAAATTTGAAGAAATTTTGGCCAACATTTCTATGATTATTTTTCTGCTCTGTTCTCGATTATATTTTAAATAATTTTAACCTATCCTCTGTAGAGTTTATTAAGGAGTTAAAACGATTTTATGATTTGGGTAATTTCTGTTAATCAGACTTTCACTTTACTGATTCTTCATTCTCTATGTTCTATGCTGTTAAACCCATCCAATGAATTTTGTATTTAAGATAAGAGGTTTTTAAAGTTTGCATATCCTTATCTCTCCTGAACTCTCCATCTCTTCACCCATATTTCTATCTTTTCTTGTAGATTTTGTAAACATATTTATCATGGTTATTTTAAATTCCTTATCTTGTAATTTCAACATAGGGGACATATATCAGTGTGATTCTATTAACTGGTTTTTATCTTCTCTTCATCACATTTCCTGTTTCTTCTCAGGAAAACCTTGTAGATAATATGTTGTCAAGATACTGTATTCTTTTTCTGCCTCTGAAGATTGTTGAGATTTCACTTGGAAGGCAGTTAAGTTACTGGTGGCTCATGTTGATTCCTTTTTAAGATTGCTTTTAAGTTTTTTAGATGATTTCTATTTCAGTTTCAATTTTGCCTTTAGCTTTATGCTGTTTCTCTTAGTGCTGGGATGCAGCCTTTGCTCTTATACATGGTCATTCTGGGGTTTCAGTACAAAGACCAAAGGTTCCTCTCACCAGATTCCTCAGACTTGGCACAGGACCAGAATTAAAAACTATTTTTCCAGGGGTTCCTGGGTGACTCAGTCTGTTGAGCGTCCGACTTTGGCTCAGGTCACAATCTCATGGTTCGTGGGTTTGAGACCCACTTCGGGCTCAGAGCCCGGAGTGTGCTTCAGATTCTGTGTCTCCCTCTCTCTCTCTGTTCCTCCCCCACCTCTCAAAATAAATAATTTTTTTAAAAATGTTAAAAAAAAACAACAACCCTTTTTTCCCAAAGGTAAACAGCTGCTGAAATCTGTAATCAGTTCTTTCAGTGTTCCAGCTTTCTTTTCCCTTTGTGCTTCTTGCAGTCTTGCCCTGAAGATGCAGTTAACCAAGGTTTTGAGGAGGGGTTTATACTATCTTTGGGGTTCTCCTTCTATGACTTCTCCATTCTCAGAATGACTTCTCCATTCTCATATTTTGTCCTCAATTTATAGCCACTCTAGTGACCCCAAACTTAATCTCAGATTTTTCTGCACAGGATGACTCCTACTTTCCCCCAGAAATCTATCCCCTGGGTGCTGCATAAACTATCAGGGCCCACAATGGAATATCTGGATAAATGTAGATCTTATGAAGTGTGGTTTCTTCCTTTTCAAATGTTATATCCACTTAAGTTTTTGCCTCCTTTTGATCACTCGTTAGAGGTGCTTTCCAAAACAAATTGGTCTTTTACAGTTGGTCCACAGTTTATCATACCAGCTGGAAGGTTGTTTTGATATAAACTTCTTTGCCATTACCAGAATCTGGATGTCTAGTTGAGCAGTTTCTCAAACTTTTTAGTCTTGGGACTTGTTAATATTTTTAAATTATTAAGGATTAAAAGAATTTTGTGCATATGTGTGTGTGTACCCTATTAGAAATTAAATATTTTTCACCACTCATTTACTAATTCATTTTAATACAATATAAAAATAATAAACTCATTGCATGTTGACATGAAATCATATTTTTACAAAAAATAACTATTTCCCAAAAGAAAAAAAATACTGACAAAAGTGGAATTGTTACATAATTAAAATTTATTTAATATCTTGCTTAATAAACAGCTGAATTTCACATCTGATTCTGCATTCCATTTGTTGCAAAATGTTGTTTGATTTTGAAAATATGAAGAAAACCTTCCTTCATGCATTATATGTAGTTTGAAAGAAAATATTTAAAAAGCCTTCTTAGATTGTCATGGATATTCTTCATTAATACCACACCCAAATGTAACAATTGGTAGTTCCTAAACAATTAGTTGCAATACAGAATCTGAAACCATAGCAATGAACTTTTGTAGACTGTTATGTAAAATCCGATGGTCTATTTAAAAAAAATTTTTTTAACGTTTATTTATTATTGAGAGACAGAGACAGAGCATGAGCAGGGGAGGGGCAGAGAGAGAGGGAGCCACAGAATCCAAAGCAGGCTCCAGGCCCCAAGCTGTCAGCACAGAGCCCAATGTGGGGCTCGAACTCACAAACCAAGAGATCATGACCTGAGGAAAGTCAGACACTCAACCGACTGAGCCACCCAGGTTCCCCCCAGTGGTCTATTTAAATGGATATTTTACCCAGGCATTTTCTTGATAATATTATGTATTAGTCATTTGGAAAGTAACAGTTCACTAACAGAACATTTTCCAAATTTTGACATATTCTCATATACAATATTACTTGAAAAAACCCATAACCCACATGTGTTAATATCATCACCAACGTCATCAGAAAAGTCTGTTGGGAAGCTGACAAGCTCACAGTAGCAAATACAAGCTTTCCAACATAACAGCCTTTACTTGAAAGCTTGGATTTTATCATTGGTAACAAATATTGGCACATGTTTTCTCTTGAATTGATAGGTTCACATTGTTCAAGAAAATGTCTACCAGATACCCACATCTGAATAATAGTTTTACTGAAGTAAAAATGCTATTCCACAAAAAGATACAGATATCCCGTTTTTTGAAAGTTTGTGTTATGCCACTTTGTTTTTACTAGAGACCTCCATTCGTACCTGTTTTCACTAACCAAAAGAAATCCAAAGATGATTTTTGCTTTTACAAAAAAAGGTGAAATGCAAAACCAGCTTTCAGTGCTTGTTTTGCAGTGAACTAGCTATAAAGGCACTGCTAAGCTCCTTCCCAGGAATTGCACTCAGCTTCACAGCATCAAGCTACCATAGCTTTGAACTATGGTCTGTGAGCATCTTTGCTTTATCTCAATTTATTTTACACATCCATTAACAAGATGTGTCAGAAAAGCCAAAGACAGGTTATTTTTTAGATCTGGGAACACTTAAGAGTTTTCCCATATAAGTTAATGGTAATTGCTTCTTCACTTTATGCCATCTCAACTTATGAAACATTTCACAGGAACATTTTTTTTTTTTTTGGATATGGTGGGATGGCAGGGGTAGGCCCCTGTTTTCAGTTCTCAGCTCAAATAATTACACCATCACTTTTCCTTACAAAATATATTATAATTTGATATGCAACAGAAGTGCCTTATGCATACTTCTTTAACTATCACACAGAATATTGAAAATATGTGTACTTGAGGGTTGGAGATCTAATAAAAGTGATTTTTTTCTCCTGCTCTATCAAGAACAGTCTTACATCGGGGCGCCTGGGTGGCGCAGTCGGTTAAGCGTCCGACTTCAGCCAGGTCACGATCTCGCGGTCCGTGAGTTCGAGCCCCGCGTCAGGCTCTGGGCTGATGGCTCGGAGCCTGGAGCCTGTTTCCGATTCTGTGTCTCCCTCTCTCTCTGCCCCTCCCCCGTTCATGCTCTGTCTCTCTCTGTCCCAAAAATAAATAAACGTTGAAAAAAAAAATTTAATAAGAACAGTCTTACATGAAACTTTTTCCCTATGAATTAGAAATGTAGTTGTTACTATTATAGATTGGTGCCAGTGTTATGTTGATGTGCCTGCATTTTACCCACTGTATTAATCATTTTTTTATCTTCTATATTTTATGATATTTTGAAACTTTGGAGGGCCTTGCTGGCTGGGGAGAGATTGCCCCTCCTAGAGCTGGCTGATTTCGTAGGGATGGTAAACCACCTGTTGGTGAGCCTACATTTTATATAAAAACCAACCAATCCCAAGTCCATCCCCTCAACCATGTGCTTTATCTAACTCTCACACACCTAGCCAACATTTCCTGTGTCCTAAATCACCCAGGACTAGGTACCATACAACTACAGACACATAGCCTCCAACACTACTCTAAAAAGCCAATGCTAAACTGTTTCTCCTACCCTGCCTTGCCTTTCCCATGCAAGCAGGTCCCACAAAAGGCTCTCGCATAGGCTTTCCCCTCTCTCCTTTCTGGGTCCTGACCAAGCCTGCTGCTCCTCTATGTGGCCCTACAAGGCATGGTGTGCCCTCTCCTCTAAGGAAATGTAATGAAAATCTCCTTTCGGTGAGATTAGCCTATGTCATCACTCAGCCACCTTCATAAATTAAGATTCCATAAGTACAAATGAGACACCCACCTTTAAAAGACAAGGTTGTTATTATTAACAAAAAGAGTTTTGATTTTGTGGACTACCTTCCCAAACTCTCCTGCATAGGGATCTCACATACTAAGATCCATGTCACACTTCGGGAACTGCTGGTTTAGGCCTTTCTGCTTGTTTTTCATGTCTTTAACATTTCAGTCCTCTTTCTTTTGTTTAGTCTTCTATTTATAGGCATTCTTAAATCTCTCCACAAAAAGAGAAATCATTGTCTAATATTTATCTTCCTCTTAGTTTTCATATTCTTTCCTTTCTTTCCCTGTGCAATGTTTTAACTGTTTCTTCTGCTCAGGCTCATATCCTATTCTCACCATGACACCTGCCATCAAATTTCAAAATCAATATGCTTTGGGCCTAGGTGATAGTTTAGTATCACTTCTTTTCAATAAATTTCTTTCCAATAAGTCTCTGTATTCCATATCATAGCGCTCAACCTACCCACCTTGATTTGGGTGAAAAACACTAACTCATTCTTAACATATTTCCCAGGTGCCTTTTCACATCTTCATTGCTTTTCTTCCCCCTTATTGCCTGGGAAAATAAATATTTGTTGATAAATGGATTTTATTTCACTGGTCTCTTGTTGTTATGCTTTAAGGATCTTTCCTCTTCCTCAGTTCTTGCCTTTGTAAAAGTCCTATCAGCTATAATAATCTGATCCATTCTCAAGTTGTGATTTTCTTGTTTTATGTGAATGGCTTTCAAATACACATTTTCAGCCCACTTCTCCCACCTGAACTCTAGTATCTATTTTCATCTGCCTATAGCAACACAACAACAATTATCTCATCCTTTTGGTTATTGATATATCATAAATAATAGTCCTTGTGTTTACCTTATCCTTACTTATTTCTATATCCTTTTTTCCCCATAGTCAGTCTCTTGTAGTATCAGGTTGATTCCATCACCTCTGCTACACTTGATCTCTCCACAATTTGTGTTATTTCACTTTGTGAAATATCTTTACATCCTCTCATATCCTCATTTGCTACTGACCTCTTCCAAAATGAGAGCATATTATTTCAGTAACTTCTGTAATTACTATTTGGATTTGCCATCATTTTTACCCACTTCTTTCAGTTTATATTGTCCATATGCCAAAAAGAAATTACTTATTATATGAAATTTAAATCCCTTCTTTTTCAAGGGCTGATAGAAGAATATCCCATCTGATCACTCCAAATTTATTTCTCTCTGTGACTGAGAACTCTTGCTCATCTCTCTTTGTTCTAGTCTCCCAGATATACTTCATACAATGGATTTCATTCCTCACAACTGGACTTTTCATTATATGACAGCTGCTATATACCCATATAGATACTTGCAGTTATCCAACTACAAAGGTAGAGGGTACAGTAGTACACACAAGACCACCTTACTTCTGACTCCAACTATAAGTTTGGGGGTCCCCAAGACTACTGCTAATATAAACAATATGCTATAAGGACTCACAGACCTTACTAAAAGCCGTAGTACTCGCAGTTATGGTTTATCACAGAAGAAAAAAATATAGATTAGAATCATCCAGACATAAAGGGCAGAATCCAGGAAAGTACCAAACATGAAGCTTCTGGTAAACCTCTCTCTATGGAGTCACAGACAGCATTACCTTGCTGGTGTGACAATACGTACAGAATATTGCCAACCAGGGAAGCTTCACCTGAGCCCATTGTCCAGAGTTCATACTGGGGCTCCATCACATAGGCATGATTAACAATACATGTAGCCCATCTCAGTTTTCAGCCCCTTAAGAAGTCGAGCTAATACTGTGTGACCTAAAACCCCCACCCTAAATCACAATGTTGGTGTGGCTCAAAGACCTCACCCTAAATTACATTGTTACTTTCTGGCTGGCCAAAGGTTCCCAGGCAAACAAATACATATTCCAAGGGCTTAGAGATTACTTCCCAGAAGCCAAAGGCAAATGTCAGATGTCTCTTTGAGCAAAGTTATATTCTTTACTATATCATTCAGTTAAAAGATCAAGTTTCACTTCCTCCATGAGATGTTCCTTGACTCCTCCAGACCATGTCAATTCCTTTTTTGCTGCATTCATATTCTACTTATGTATGTAAACTGTAAACAGATGCATCCTCTGGTATGATCAAACTTCTTTCCCCATCTGATTAACAATTCCCTCAAATAAGTTTCTCTCTTTTACTTTTCCTTACTGTAGCTTGTAACAGAGGCTAGATATTCAATAGTTACCTGACTCTCTTTGATACCATGCAAGGAAAACATCTTTCTCATCCATTCAGAAATCATTTAATGATTAAGTTCTTTTAAATATACATGCCAAGATCACATCCCTTTATCTCAGATAACCATGTGTTAATGTATACTCAGAAAATAGTCAATAAAATATTGACTTCCAAGATCATAAGTTTTAGTTGGCAAGGCAATATTATCAAATGGAGCATTTCACATATAATATTCATATTAAAATAGCAGGTTGTTAAAAGATTTCTTTAAATTTTTTTTAATGTTTATTTATTTTTGAGAGAGAAAGAGACAGAGCATGAGTGGGTGAGGGACAGAGAGGGAGACACAGAATATGAATCAGGCTCCAGGCTCTGAGCTGTTGGCACAGAGCCCGACGCAGGGCTTGAACTCACGAGCTGTGAGATTATGACCTGAGCTGAAGTCGGACACTTAACTGACTGAGCCACCAAGGTGCCCCTAAAAGATTTCTTTAAATGGATGGTCCAGACTATAATTATAATCTAATTTCAGACAAATTAGACATTAAAGGATAGAAATAATATATGAAGGTTTTTGGATAAATTGGATAGTAGCATGTCCCTAAAGGTGGTTGAGGTTCTCAGGAAGATGATATAACTCCAGTTACTAATACAGATTAGTTTCAGTGTGTTCTAGAATTACACATGAATGGAATTGTATAATATATACTCTTTCGCATAAAGTTTTCACTCTGAAAAATGTTTGAGATTCATCTGTTTTGTCATTGTGTATCACTAGGTGTTTTTCCCTTTTTATTGCTGAATAGTATTCCATTTTATACATACATGACACAATATTACCATTTACCTTTTGATGGATACTTGGGCAGTTACCAGTTAAGGGCTATTTGTAAATAAGACGCAAGTCACGGGTAAAATGAATCCATATTTAAAATTACCCTACTAGACGTGGGTGGTAGTAAGGTAACAATAATAAGATATAGACAAAATTTTATAAGAAAAATGATAGTGAGGGTAAGTCAGCATTATAAGCGTACAGTTGAAGAATCCAGTCATTCATATCCCCCATAGGGAGTAAGTGGAGTTAAGGTATGTTACTGCATTGGGAGGAAAACTTGAACTCATCCTTCCTGAAAACTGAAAAAATAATTCAGCAAATGAAAGGAGGAAAAGTTAGAATTGATGGTCAAGAGAATTTAGTACAATAAACATTCTGGCAGCAGCAGTCAGCATACAATGGTGATTATATTCACATTTCAAGTATGCTTTGTCCTCTGGTTATTTTACAATTCCTAATGGAAATACATTTCCCTAAGTCTTCCCTTTCAAGAGAAAATAAGTTGTGTGGAGAGTTAGGGCCTAGTGTTCCTCTCAACACTAGGAAATAAGTGCTTGAGAAAAGTCATTTGCAAGAGAGGAAGAAACAAATGGAAGTATTTTATAATACTTATTTAGGCATAAGGGAATAAATATTTAGGCTTTCATCTCTAACTGAACATTTTTCTTGATCACTGGTTAGTACCCTTGATAAGCTCACACCATTATTTCTGAATCTGCCCATTTCAAGAACAGTGTCATTTTCATCATCCTTTGTCTTCTGTTTACTTATCCTTGTGTTTATTATACCTGCTTAATGCAGGTATTGTATTTATAATATGCCAAAAATTTGAGTGTTCTTTTTATTTTAAGTTTATTTTGAGAGAAAGGAATGTTGGGGGGGGGGGGGGGGGGGAAGGGCAGAGAGAAAGAATCCCAAGCAGGCTGTCCACTGCCAGTGTGCACAACTCACAACTGTGAGATCACCACCTGAGCCAAAATCAAGAGTCTGACACCTAACCGACTAAGCCACCCAGGTGCCCCATGAGTGTTCTTTTCTTACGCCAATTTTTCCACATTTTAACAGTATGGCAGGATTTGGTTTATGTCATATGAATTTTCCCTACCAAGAGGTAATTTATTTTGGCCTTTCTGTAGACCACAATAGTGAGGCATACAGTCACTCAATAGGTTGTTTGTATATACTTTCAATCCATAACATTTATGTGAAGACTTACAGTGTTGTTAATTGTATTCTTTTCTAGAAGAAGATGGGAAAGCTGAAGATGTTTTAGTGAAGTTCAAAGAATACCAAGACAGGCATTCTAGATCAGTCATATTCAACCACAAAAGACTAATTAAGGAAAGAAGTAATATTTTTGGGAAAACACTTACTATAGGCAAGAACCGTATTATTTCAAAAACAGCACTATGTGAATATAAGCCTGATGGAAAGGTTTTTAAAAATATTTCAGAATTAGTCAGTAGAAATATAAGCCCTGGAAGAGAGAAGTTTGGTGAGAGTAATGGATGGGAGAAATCACTCCTCAATTCTAAGAATGAGAAAATTCATACTACAGTGAATCTCTATAAACAAACAGAAAGGAGTGTGAGTGGTAAACAAGAGCTTATTCAACATCAGAAGGATCAAACTCCAGAGCAATCATTAGATCATAATGAATGTGAAAAATCCTTCCTTATGAAAGGAATGTTATTTACACATACTAGGGCTCACAGAGGAGAAAAATCCCTTGAATACAATAAAGATGGAATAGCCCTAATTGAAAAGTCAAATCTCAGTGTCCATTCACAAACTCTTATTGAGAAGAAACCCCATACATACAGCAAATATGGGAAGTTCCTCTGCAGGAAGTCCATTTTTATCATGCATCAGAGATCTCAAACAGAAGAGAAACCCTTTCAGTGTCCTTACTGTGGGAACAGCTTTAGAAGGAAGTCATATCTCATTGAACATCAACGAATTCACACAGGTGAGAAACCTTATGTTTGCAATCAATGTGGAAAAGCCTTCCGTCAAAAAACAGCCCTCACTCTTCATGAAAAAACACATATAGAGGGGAAACCCTATATCTGTATGGATTGTGGGAAGTCCTTCCGCCAGAAGGCAACTCTCACTAGACATCACAAAACACATACAGGGGAGAAAGCCTATGAATGTACTCAGTGTGGAAGTGCTTTTAGAAAGAAGTCATACCTCATTGATCATCAGAGAACTCACACAGGAGAGAAACCATATCAATGTAATGAATGTGGGAAGGCATTTATCCAGAAGACAACCCTCACTGTACATCAGAGAACTCACACAGGAGAGAAACCCTATATTTGCAATGAATGTGGGAAGTCCTTCTGCCAAAAGACAACCCTCACTCTCCATCAAAGAATTCATACAGGGGAAAAACCCTACATTTGTAATGAATGTGGGAAGTCCTTCCGCCAGAAGGCAATCCTCACTGTTCATCAGAGGATACATACAGGAGAGAAATCCAATGGATGTCCTCAGTGTGGGAAAGCCTTTAGTAGGAAATCAAACCTCATTCGCCACCAGAAAACTCACACAGGAGAGAAACCATATGAATGTAAAGAATGTGGGAAGTTCTTCAGTTGTAAATCAAACCTCATCGTACATCAGAAAACTCACAAGGTAGAAACCATGGGAATTCAGTAAAGGATATGACTTTTTTGTCAAACCTTAAAGTAATAGTAAACTTTAAATAAAATAGTACATGGTGTTGCTTGCAAGTATATTGGTATATAACAGTTTAAGGTACTATACCACATATTTGCCTATTGTTTGTGAGCCTATAAAACACAAAAAGAATGACTAATGACAAAAGTCATTGAAAATACAACCCTAAATTTTTTATTATTAGATTCACCAGGCATAAACTTCCTCTGTCAAGTTTCTACAAACATTTAAAATTGCTTATTTTCAATTTCAGTACATATATTCTTGTGACCCAGTAATAAACAGTTCTGCCAGTGGTCCATGGACCACACTGTGATCAGAAGTGTCTTAAAAGAAAGGAAGTGTGAACTGTATTTCTCATTGCAAATATGAAGTAAAAATTAGTTGTTACTTCCTCAAAATTTACCACAGTTATGACTTCTAACATTATAAATTAGGTTTTGCATATTATGAACCTTTATATAAATTGGATTATACATCATGTATTCTCTTTATATAAATTGGATTATACATCATATATTGTGTATATGGCTTGTTTCATTCCTCATTATGTCTCTAAAACTCATCATTAGTGCATGTGGCAGAAGTTCATTTCTTTCCATTCTATATAGAATTCCATCATATGATTAAATTACAGTTTATCCAACTACTGCTGTGGACTTTTTCATTGTTTACAGCTTAGGATCATAATAAATAGTGCTTCTGTGAACATATTTGTCTTTTGGTGTACATATAGTCATTTCTCATGTGTATATAGTAGAGATGGAATTGCTGGGTCCTAGAGCATATGTATGTTTGGTCAGCTTTGGTAGATCCTACCAAACAACTCAGAATTTTCACAGCATGAGTTAATTCTCTCTGAAGGAAAACAACTGTGAATGTTAGCAATATGGTGGTGGTTCCAACCAGAGAATTCATGTTAGAGGGAAACTACAAATGTGGAAACTGAGAATCCAAATATAATGCATGTACAAAGACTTTTAGCCACAGCCTAAAATAATAATATCAAACAAATGTAATAAATGTGAGATTGCCTCTAGCCACAGTAATGCCATATTTGAAATCAAAAATCATACTAAGGCAAGGAAGGCCCCCAGCATGCTTTCTTGCATTAGAGAGTTTTAACTGGAGAAAACCCCTATGAGTACAGTAAAGGGGACAGGAGATAGCTTTTACCTATGTCATGTGTCTTGTTGGATATATAAAAATCATGAATATGGAAAAGCTTATAGCCATAGTTCAAATCATACACAACACCATGGAATTCACATTGAATGAGAACTCTTTAAATGAAATGGTCATAAGCATGACTTTAGTCATAGCTCACTCCTTATGTAACATCAAAGAATTTATACTAAAGAAAGGGATATTAAAAAGGGACAGGATGAGGCTTGGAACTCTAACTCTGGGAAAAACTGCTTCCATGAAAGAAGTCTAACCAAACTGAGATCGTAATGCTAGAAAGTCTATATGTAGGCACCTGGTCAATAGCTCCAGCTAACCTCCCAGCCATCATCCAGTAACATATGTCAACTATATGAATAAGCCATCTGGGACATCTAATCAAGTCTTCAGATGACTGTAGCCTCTGCTAACACCCAACTGGAACCACCAGAAGGACCCTAAGCAAGAATTGCTCAGCTAAATCCTTTTCAGATTCCTGCCCCACAAAATGGTTACATTTTAAAAATTAAATTTGATTGATTAAAAGAAAAAAAATCTACCATTTGCAACTACGTGGATGGAACTGGAGGGTATTATGCTAAGCGAAATTAGAGAAAGACAAATATATGACTTCACTCATATGAGGACTTTAAGATACAAAACACGAACATAAGGGAAGGGAAGCAAAAATAATATAAAAACAGGGAGGGGGACAAAACATTAAAGACTCTTAAATATGGAGGACAAACAGAGGGTTACTGGAGGGGTTGTGGGAGGGGGGACGGGCTAAATGGGCAAGGGGCATTAAGGAATCTACTCCTGAAATCATTGTTGCACTATGTGCTAACTAACTTGGATGTAAATTAAAAAAAATAAATTAAATTTAAAAAAATCTAGGAGTATCTGTTATAAAAATAATGGTATGTATATTTGGATTTGGAGTCAATGAACAAAAGCGTGGTGACTACTAGGAGATTTTTGGCATGAAAAAAAAAAAAACTGATCCTGAAATACAGTTGAAGATTTGGCTGTATTTTTTATTTGCAATTACATACCTGAATAACAACTCACTGAAATGTTCCTATACTATCTTCTTTCTCATTTTCTGGCAGTAAATTATACTTACCAACTTGGTTAGCTTACCTATGCAAATGCATTCTTCACAATTTTGCAAACAAATGAAAATCACCCCAAAAGGCCTACTGTGGATAATGCAGAGGGAAGCAAGTCTATCTTCAAAAAATCCTGTACGGAGTCATTTCCCTGAGGTTCCATGAACTAGATGCAGAGAGAAATCAAGATATGGAATTTAATGGATTAGTACAGCCATATCCTTGTAGAAGGTACTTTGAATGCTTTGAAGAAAGTCTAAATGAATTTTGGTTTCTAACAGCTCTTCATATATAAGCTGCTTCTTAGGAAAAGCAGGCCCAATATTTTATATTTTGGTCTGAAACAGGATTGGATTATATTCCATACCCCTGTATGAAGATTTCTTTTGAAGAAGTTGGGCACTGCTCTTTTTCATTAATTTTTATGAACATTTTATGAATGAATAAATATATAAAATGAGGACTTTTAAGCTAACTAATCTATGTGTGGGTGAATGAAGTTTTGGCAGCCCTTAGGAGTGAACATGATTTTGGAATCCAAGTCCACTTACTCCTAAATACATATACCAGGCTAGGAATTAATTCACAAATTCATATTTTATAGCCCTAACTGCAAGGTCATGAGATGAAAGAGAGTTAACATGTGCAAAGGACTGACAAGATTCCACAGAGCACATCCATGTAATGCTTTCATTTAAAAGTAAAGGATGTGACTCACCAAGAGAAAGGGTAGGTAAGCAATTAGGGAGTCTGAAAATTATCCAGGTGCAAGCTCCTCAGTGTCCTTATTCACACACAGACTGCACTCTATCTCCAGGTTGAACCACTAAGATCTGTGTGACTCTACTTCAGGAGAACTCAAGGCAGAATTTCTTTGCATGGGCTTCTCTGCCCGTCTGTTCACTGGTTATGTAGTCAAGCTAGTCTGTGTAGTCACTTAGAATTATTAAACAAGTTGGTTTTGTGGCCTACAGGGGAACTTTAGACTTTAAATAGCATCTCACCTATCTCTGCCCTTATCTCAATCATGGTCAATGCCAGACATCCAAACATCATAAAGATAATGTTAGAGCTTTTCCAACTGTAAATGAACTCCATCTTACAAACATGGTTCCTTCATTTCCTGTGTATTTTCTGGTAATGTGTGTATGTAAATAAACTTGTTGCCTTCCTTCCTGTCCCCTAGTATCAGAGTATGCACAGTGCATCTCAACTTTGAGTCTTTCTTGCCAGTTAAGGCTTGAATCCCTCCACTCAACTTGTGGTCCAGCAATAGAAACAGGCTTGCCATGCCCTGCCTCAAAAGTAACATGCAATAGCTAAAAACACAGGCGTCAACACTTCTCTAAACATTCACCTAGGATGTTCTACCATCTGAGATATTCATCAGTTTATACTCTGGGACTTTTCAAAACCCTAAATGTGTGACAATACCAAGCACTGAGAGGATCTGGAACAACTGGAACTCTCATACATTGCTAAGGGGAATGAAAAACGATGAAGTCATTCTAGAAAACAATTTGGCAGTTTCTTAAAAAGTTAAACATATACTTCCCATATGACCCAGCAATCCCACTTCTAGATATTTATACCAGAGAAATGAAAATTTATGTTCACACAAAAACCTACACAAGTATCTACAGTATCATTTTAATCACTAAAAACAGTAAATAACCTAAATGTTTTTCAGTGGATAAATAGATATACTTAGAACACCTACATAATGGAACAGTAAACAATAAAAATGAATTTACCCATATTATATGCTAAATTATGCTATATAAATTATGCTATAAATATAAATTATGTATGCTAAAGGAAAGAAACCAGTTTTAAAAAGTCAAAAATTACATACTGTATGATTTCATTTATATGACATTCTGGAAAAGGCAAAAATATAAGGAGAACATATCAGTGGTTGCCAGGGGTTAAGGGTGGGGGGAAGGTCTGAATAGAAAGGGGATGCATGAGAGAATTCTCTGAGGTGTTGGAATTGTTTTATAAACTGTTTTTGGGAAACAAATACAAATACAGTAAATATTTACAAATCTATGCACGTGTAAAAAGATCATAGAACTGTGCACATGCGTGCGCACACACACACACACACACACACACACACGTGAACTGGAGCAGTGATAACCAGATTGTGGAATAGGAGTTTTTAACACTTGCTCTCAAATAAAAACATTAATATGAACAACCATCCACACTTGAAGTTTTTCATCTTCACAAGAAATAAGAAATCCAAATGACCAATTATAGCATTTGGGAGGAGCACAGAAATAAAAGATGCATTAAAGAGGGCAAAAAGGACAATTTCATACCACCTGCCTCACCCCTTCCCCATGCCCTCAATAAACTGTGGAGAACTATGCCCTCCACATAGTGGAAGGAGAGTGAAGAGAGCACCCAACTTTGCCATGGACCCCAGCACCATGCTTCCCAGTGAACCCAGGCTCTAGGCAAGCCCCTGCAGGCCTAACCTCCAGGCCTGCACCAGTGCCAGGCTAGCCTCTAGGACCCAGACTCCAGGTCCACCACTATGGCTCAGGATCCAGGCCTGCCCCTGTGGACCCAGACACAAGGCTCCAGTCCAGCCAATACAGACAATATCCCAGCCCACTCCAGCACAATACTGGCTCCCACAGATCCAGACATCAGGCTGTACCCATGGTCCCAGGCTCTAGGCCTGTCCCAGCATCAGGCCAGCACCCACAGTCCCAGCCACCAGGCCCACCTCCATTTACCCAAGTACCAGTCCTGCCCCAATGGACCCCATAACCAGGCTGGCCCCCAAGAACTCATGACTAGGCCCATCCCCATGGACTCAGACACCAGGCTAACTCAAGCACCAAAGCTGGCTCCTGCATACTGAGGTTCAAAGCCTGCTACAGCAACAGTCGACTCTGTCTGACAGACCCAGATCCCAGGCCAAGACCAGTGAACCCTAGCATCAGTCCAACCCCTGCAATCCTAGGCTCCAGGCAGGCTGCACAAACCCAATCAACAGGCTCAGCCCAGTAGACTCCAGTGCTAGCTTTGCCATCATGGATCCAAGCTCCAGGCCTGCCCCCTGCAGTCCCAGGTAGGCACCAGGCCCATCCCATGCACCCAGGTGTCAAACCCACCAATTTTCTGACCCAGACACTAAGAACAAGCCTACCCATGAACCCCACTAGCTGACACACCCAGAATCTCTGGATAGGCTAACTTGTGAGGGATTTCACTACTGAAGCCATTCTGTAAAGACTGGAAGGGGTGCCTCTTCAAATGTGCAGATACCAAACACAAAGCCATGGACAATAAATGTAATAAGTACCCTTATAATAAGGAGGTAGTCAGAGATTCTACTCTAGAAGAAAGAAGGTGATATAACCACCTCAAGCAGAGAGAGAGAGGGATTTGAAGATGCTATGCTGTCAGCTTTTAAGATGAAGGAAGGGTCTATGTGTCAAGACATGCAAATAAGGCAGTTCTCAAAAGCTGGAAAAGGCAAGAAAACAGGTCCTCCCCTCAAACTTCTGGTGGGAGCAAGGCCCTACTGACAGTTTCATCTCAGTGAAACTGATTTTGGACTTCTGGTATCCAGAAATATAAGAGAACAAATCTGTGTTATTTTAAGCCACCAAATTTGTGGTAATTTGTTAGAGTAGCCATAGGAAACTAATATGGCTGGTGGCTTATAACTGCTGGAGAATGTGGAGAAAGAAAAAGATGAGCTCAAGACTTAAAACTCCCAGTTCAAGCTCTGCATAAATGACCTAAAAGCTTCTTTATCTTCCCTGGAAGAAAAACCTTATCTCGTGTACCCTCAAGGCCAAGATTTCTGAAAAAGAAGCCCAGAGCCTCATCCAGCCAGTGGATGTATTACTCTGCAAATTAAATTCCTAAACTTCTAGGGTATCTTCTCTTAAAGTGAGAGCACTGATTGGAAAAAAAAATGGGATGCTGAAAATAGGAGTTGGAATACATGGACAGGTGACAGCAAAGCTAGGGACATTGAACCCGTAAATTCTTTTGAGTCTTCTTTGCCATTAGAAGCAACCCTACTACCCCTGCCTGAGGTTACTTCTCCTTTGCCTGAAGAACTTGTCATGGCCCCCCCAGAGGTAGTTGCCTGGAAAGGCACTGCTGATTCTCCTCAAGACTAATCCTTCCATACCTCTTTGCTTCTAAACCAATGAAGAGATTCAAGTCCCAGGATACTGTACCCAAAAAGTTAGGTACAAAGTGTGACCCAAAGGAGTTGTGCTACACACCAAAAGAACTGCATGATTTTTCTAATTTATGCAAATATAAATCTGTGGGTTATGTTTGTAAATGGATTTTAAGGTGTGTGATTATGGTGGAAAGAATATAAAGTTGTATCAGGCGGATTCTGGAGTCATTGTTTTGGTTTGAGGAGTTAAGAAAGGCTCTAATTGGCTGGCTAGCTAAAACATGGACTAACAGTGGACTACCCTAAATGAAGCTGATATGCTAGAACCTCCTTGGTATACTGCGGAGTAAGGTATCCAAAGGCTTAGGGAGATTGGAATGCTAGACTATATTTATCACCTGAGACCTGCTAACCTACTCCAGAGATTCTAGAAGACAAACTTTTCACTATAACTGTGACGAGGAGGCTCAGCATACCAAAGAACTCTGTTTTCATCATTGAAAATTATGGTGGAAACTGTTACCAATGACTGGAATCTCAAAATACAATAAGGAGGGGCACCTGGGTGGTTCAGTCTGTTAAGCATCTGACTTTGGTTCAGGTCGTGATCTCATGGTTTGTGAGTTTGGGCCCCACATTGGGCTCTCTGCTGTCAGCACAGAGCCCACTTCAGATCCTCTGTCTCGCTCTCTCTCTGCATCTCCCCTGCTCTCTCTCTCTCTCTCAAAAATAAATAAACATTTAAAAAATACAATGAGGATAATGGGATCCTGGAGTAGCAGGGGCCGGATTCCTGGCCAGTGTGGTTATGTAAAAAGCAGCAAAGCCAAAGCAGTAAACAATGTAGTCCGACTCACAGAGACCTATGGTGTTTGCTAATTGATCACAGTATACCTAGAAAAGACATATGTGGTTAGATTACTAAATTCTTTTTCTTAATTTTTTTAATGTTTATTTATTATTGAGAGATAGAGCGAGATAGAGCATGAGCATGGGAAGAGCAGAGAGAGGAGGAGACACAGAATCTGAAGCAGGCTCCAGGCTCTGAGCTGTCAGCACAGAGCCCGATACGGGGCTCGAACCCACCCACTGGGAGATCATGACCTGAGCTGAAGTCTGACACCCAACTGACTGAGCCACCCAGGCACCCCTAGTTTACTAAATTCTTATTTGATCTATATAAGCAGAAGACTTCTAGGCTGAGTGAACAGAAGTCTAACTAGAATTACTACAGTGATTCATAACCCCTCAACCAATTCCCAAACCTGAGCCATTTTACAGACTCAGAGCCCCTTGAATAAAAGGGAAGGCCCAGGTCCCTCTGAAAAAGAACACTGCTACAGTGTCAAAAATTTATATTTTTAATCTTTCACCTACCCTTTTCCAGAGGAAACTATGGCCATTTACCAAAGTAAATGCCAAAGCAGCTGCAATGGGTAAAAAATAATTATACTTTTCAGGAATTAATGAACATTTGGTTGAACTAACTCTAATTCCTGGAAACCCAAAATGTCACTGTGGTCCACCAGTTAGAGTAGGGACTTATGGAGGTCAGGTGATCAATGGAATTTTAGAGTCCATTAGTTTCCCAACCCATCTTGTGGTTATTTCCCCAGTTCCAAATGCATAATTGGAATAGACCTACTTGGCAACAGAACCCCCATATTAGTTCTCCGACCTGTAGCATGAGAGTTATTATGTTAAGGAAGGCCAACCAGAAGCCTTTGTAGGTATAACTGCCTCTACCCACAAAAATAGTAATTAAAAAAGAAAAGTAATACCATAATCCTGCAGGGATTGCAGAGATTTGTGCCACTGGACTTGAAAGATGAGAGGGGTGGTGATATCCAACATATTTCATTCAAGTCACTTATTTGGCTTATGTGGGAAACAGATGGATCTTAAGTGACAATAGAAGATCATAAATTTAATCAGGTGGTAATCCTAATTGCACTCCAGATATGGTTTTGTTGCTTGAGCAAATTAACATATCCTTTGGTATGTGGTATAGAGCTATTGACCTAGAAAAAATTTTTTTTCTAAACACCTGTTAGTAAAGACCACCACTGTGTTTTCAGGCTAGCAATACACCTTTACTGTTCTACCTCAGGAGCTGTGCTAGTCTGGGTTCTCCAGAGAAACAGGACCACTTAGAGGTTTATACACAAATACACACATATACACATAGATATATATGTGTACATACACATACACACATGTATATATTTACTAACATGTATGTATACAAACAACATATATACACACGTATATAAACAAACAGAAGGTAGACACAGTGAAAGAGATTGACTTATTTTAAAGAATTGGATCATGCAACTGTGGAAGCTGGCAAGTCAAAAATCTGCAGGGCAGTCATGCAGGCTGGAAAACCCGGGAAGAGTTGATGCTGCAGTTCAAGCCTAAAGGCAGTCTGCTCACAGAATTTCCTCTTCAAGAGAGGCCAATTTTTTTCTATTAAAGCCTCCAACTGACTGAATGGGGACCACACATATTATGAAGGGCAATCTGCTTTACTCAGTCTGCTGATTGAAATGTTAATCTCATCTAATAAATACCTTCAAAGAACATCTAGAATAATATGTGAGCAAATATGTACTGTGGTCTACCCAAGATGACACATAAAATTAACCATCACAAGAGTATATCAACTCTCCAGCTCTATATCATAATTTAGTCCACCTACACCTTGATCACACTTCCCTTCCCCAAGTCATCATGTTAGTCCATTACATTAATAAGGTATAAGGATGGTAGATGTATTGTTAAGATATCTGTAGGTCAGTGAGTGGGAAATACTTTAGCAAAAATTCAAAGGCCTTCCACCATAGTGGAATGTCTATGGAGTCAAAGTGGTGGTATATATCTATAGATCTATATAGTTTATTTACTTTTGAGAGAGAGAGAGAGAGCGCACAGGTGAGGGAGGGGCAGAGAGAGGGAGACACAGAACACAGAATCTGAAGCAGACTCTAGGCTCTGGGCTGTCAGTGCAGAGCCCAATGTGGGGCTCAAACCCACTAACTGCGAGATCACGACCTGAGGCAAATTCAGACGCTTCACAGGCACCTTGAGATATCCTTCTTAAAGTGAAACTTTAAGTGAAACTGGCCCCTCCTAGAACCAAAATAGAGCCATGACATGTAGTGTGCTCTTTGGATTTTAGACAAAACATAGTCCTCATTTGGATATGCCATTATGGCCCATTTACTTAATGAACTGAAAAGCTGCTAGTTTTGAGTGGGACCCAGAATGACAGAAAGCTCTTCAACAGGTCCAGGCTTCTAGGCAAGCTGCTTTCCTACTTGATCCATATGTTCCATAATATCTGATGGTGCTTGAAGTATCAGTGGCAGATAGAGATGCTATTGGGAGCCTTTGGCAGGCCCCTATTGGTGAATCACAGTGCAGAGCCTTTAGATTTTGAAGTCCTGCCATCCTTTGCTGTTACTCTCTTTTTCAGAAATAGCATTTGATTTGCTACTGGGCTTTAGTAGAGACTCAACAATTAATCACAGTCCATCAAATCACCATGAGATCTGAGCTGCCCACCAGGCCACAAAGTTGGATGTGGACAGCAGCACCACATTGCCAAATGAGAGTGGTATATAGGAGACTTGGCTCAAGCAGGCCCTGAAGGCAAATTTGCATGAAGAAGTGGACTAAATAAATGCACATGACCTCCAATTCTATGATACTACCTTTTCCTAGCCCATACATGGGGAGTGCCCTACAACCAGCTGGCTGACAAAGAGAAAAATGTGAACGTAGTTTACAGATGGCTCTGTAAGATATGCAAGTACCACCCAAATAAGGACAGTTGCAGTACTATAGTCCCTTTCTGGGACATTCTTGGAGGACAATGATGAAATGAAATCTTCCCAGTGGGAAAAATTGGAAGGAGAGCATCTGGTTGCTTATTTTGCCTGGAAGGAGAAATGGCCAGAAGCAAGAATCTATATTCATAGACTATGGCCAATAGTTTGGTTGGATGGTCAGGGATTTAGAAGGAATATGACTGGAAAAATGTGTGATAAGGAGGTCTAGGGAAGTGGTATATGAATAGGTCTGAGTAGGCAAATGATGTGACGATACTTGTGTCCAATGTGAATGTTTATCTCAGCAGAGGAGGATCTTAATACATGTATAGGATGATCAACTCTGTGGATATCAGTCAGCCTCTTTCCTCAGCCACTCCTGTCATTGCCCAGTAGGCTCATAAAACAAAGTGGCCATGGTCCCAAAGATGGAGGTTCTGCATCCACTCAGCAACATGGACTTCCATTCATCATGACTGTCCTGGTTACAGCTACTGCTGAGTTCCCAGTCTGCCAGTAGCAGAGACCGACAGAGTCACCAATATGGCATCATTCCCTGGGTGATATGGCTTTGTTTTTCCTGCACTCAATGCTTCCACCAAACCACCATCTGGGGACTTATAGTGCACCTTATGCATCACTGTGGTATTTCAAGTAACATTTGCTTCTGATCAGAGGGCTCATTTCACAGCAAATGAATTGTGGCAACAAGCCCATACTCATGCTACTCACATGGTGTTGCCGTGTTTTCTATCATCCTGAAGAAGTGGTCTTGATGGAGTATTAGAATCACCTTTTGAAGCCTCAGTTTCAGTGTCAGTGAGGTAGCAGTATCTTGTGGGACTGGGGAAGCGTCTTTGAGGATGATGTATATGCTTTAAATAAGCATCCAATATATGGTGCTGTTTTTCCCAGAGTCCAGGAATCAAGGGGTGCAAATGGGAGTGGTTCCACTCATTATCACCCCTAGTGATCCAATAGCAAAATTTTTGCTTTCCATCCCAGCAACCTTAGGCTCTGCTGGACTAGAAGTCTTAGTTACAAAGAGAGGAATGCTTCCACCAGAAGATACAACGATCATTCCATTAAAGTCAAAGATGAAGCTGCCACCTTGGACTGAGGCCACTTTGGGCTCCTCATGCTTCTGAATCAACAGGCAAAGGAGGTGGTTACTGTACTGAATGAGTGATTGGTCCTGATTACCATGAGGAAATTGGTACTACATAATGGATGTAAGAAGATTATGTGTGAAATATAAGAGATCCTTTAGGGTGTCTCATTACTGCTGCATCCTGCAGTTAATGTTAATGGAAAACTGCACCTGGATTCAGGGAGCACTCCTAAGGACTCAGACACTTTAGGAATATTTGGGTTATCCTGCCAGGAAAGAATCAAAGCCAGCTGAGGTGCTTGCTGAAGGCAAAGTAGATATGAAATGTGTAGTGAAAGAAGGTAGTTATAAATGCTACATGACCAGTTGTAAAAATGAGAACAGTAATAGTATGCATAATTCTTCCTCATTTTGTTATGTCTATTTATTAACCAAATATTTTTGTTTCCTTCCCTCTCTTATCCCATCAAACATAAGATTTATTAATAATAGTTAACTTCAGGGACACCTGGGTGGCTCAGTTGGTTGACTTCAACTCAGGTCATGATCTCACAGTTTGTGGGTTTGAACCCTGCATTAGGCTCTGCACTGACAGCTCAGAGCCTGAAGCCTGCTTCAAATTCTGTGCCTCTCTCTCTCTGCCCCTCTCCTTCTTGTGCTCTATCAAAAACAAATAAACATTAAAAAAATAGTTAACTTTATATCACAATATTTAAGTTACAGGGTATAAAAAAGACAGTGAACTTCATCCAAAGGCATCCTCTCCTGGAGAAAGGGTTAATGTGTTTTCAGTTGTACACAGAATGTTTCATGTTAGTTGGAAGTAGGACTCATGGTCTTCATTTGAAGAGTGTAATTAAAGGAAATGTGTGTGGGTGCCAAGTTGATAAGCGGTGGACAGTTAAGATCATGTATATGTGTCAACTTGGCTAGACTACAGGTATTCAATCAAACACTAATCTAGGTGTTGCTGTGAAGGTATTTTGTAGATGTGTCTGAAGTCCATAATCAGTTAACTTTAAGGGAGATTATCCTAGATTTCATCAGTTGAAAGACATTAAGAGCAGAGCTGAGGAATTCCCTGAAAAAGAAAGAATTCTGCCTGTAGATAGCAGTTTCATCTCATGTCCAAGAATTCTAGCCTGCTGTTCCCGATTTTAGGCTTGCCTAGACAGCCCCTACAATCACATAAGCAGATTCACTACAATAAGTCTTTATATATACTGTTTCTATTTCTCTGATTAAATATTGACTGATAAAACTATCTTCTAACCTTTCTTCTTCCAGGCCCCTGACTAGGCCATTTACCCAAGGAGTGTGATTATTCTTCTCTTGGGCCACTTCTCCTTCTACATGAAGTGGATGACCAAATGCAATACATTAAGTTTCATCCAATGAGAAATATTTCTCTTTCAGAGCCACCCCTGTGAAGCTTCTGTGTAACGCTGTTGCTTTCCACTTCAGTTTACATTCACATATAGAGTCAACAAACTGTAAGCCAAGGTCAGCCTTTTTCTTTCTTCCTCAGCTGGTTATGTGGGACTCCCATTTGTCCATATGAGTGATCTGAGACACTGGTGGAAGTGATGGGTGACAGGCTCATGTAGATTCCGTGCGCCCTTTAGTACTTCTTGTGCTTAATCCTCAATGTACCATTTCCAGTTTTTCAAAGATTGCACTGGGCTCATCCAACGTTATCACTTTTGTGGTTCTGACAGGCTATACCTCACAATGGGCAGTTCAGGGTGCATGGTGACTTGGTTTCACATGGCCAAGCAATCTGTCCTCACAGGGTCCAGTAGCACACCAGGAGCTTATTTTCAAAAACTGTAATTATCTGCTTTGGATGACATACTCTTGCTCATCCTGCTCTGATTACGGCTTGCCATGAACTCCACACTGCATCATTTTCATCAGTCATATCTCCCAACAGTACAGTTATTTCAGATCACGTAGCTCCAGTGGAAGCACTGATTGTACCTCAGCTAGGACATGCTACAGAGCCCTTTACTATGTTAGGATCCGCTCAAAGCTGATAGCATTCTTTGCCACTCTGTATATGGGTATTCTAAAATGTTGAATGTGTTGCTTTCATAGCACAAAGAATTTTGCCTGGAAGCATACTTTCTTCTCAGTAGTAGAGGATACAAATAGAGCAATTTCTTTTATTTTACTAAGTGGAAGGTCTCTAAATCTTTATAGGTTCTTCTCTCATCCTCTGAGGAACATGTGTCTTAACAAGGCTTCCAATGTGCATGACATCCTTCCCCCGTGCTGTCTTATTAGATTGATTTCATCAATGAAATTAATTACTGTGAATGTCCAAATCTCCTGTTATATTTTGACAGAGGTGGCAAAATCATAAATACATATTTTGTCTGTCACTTGCAAACTGTTTTTGGTTTTCTTTTGTGATTGGGATAGAAAAGAATAAACTCATTCAAATCAATCACTGTATACTATACATCTGCTATAGCAAAAATATCACTTCCAAAAGCTGCTAATTGGTAGAGTTTGCAGTTACATTCACAGACTGGGATATAAAACAGACGTATGAGTAAAAACAGGGAGAGGGACAAAACAGAAGAGACTCAAATATGGAGAACAAACTGAAGGTTATAGGAGGGGTTGTGGGAGGGGGGGTGGGCTAAATGGGTAAGGGACACTAAGGAATCTACTCCTGAAATCATTGTTGCACTATATGCTAACTAATTTGGATGTAAATTTTAAAAAATAAAAAATAAAACAAGTTAAAAAAATAGACATATGATACTGAGGTATAATAGTGACCACTAACCTTACATCCTTTTGATCTTTAGGGTGGGACAAATCTCTACCATCTCTCTGGGATGTGATACAATTTTTTATTTACCATTGTAGCTTGAGGGAACAGGAATAATCTCAGAGGTTTCCACTTGGTTTTTTTCCACTGCAACTCTAACACTAAAGGCCAAGGATCCCATACGTGGATTAACTTCAACTCCAAAATATGTTAATACTTATTGTAAATTTAGGGATACATAAAAGAGCCACCAGATCGTCTATGAACCCAATAGATCCCCTGTAAACTAGAATCAACTTATTACCTGACACCCACATAAGACTATTTTAACATGTGGACTATGATAATGCTTTAGGTCTCTGGGTATCACTGTCAAGTCAGACGACGATTTCAAGATGTCTGAGTATTTTCCTTTTTCCAATGTAAAGTTGCTCAAGTAAATGGCCATAGGTCCCTGTGGCAGAAAGACTACAATGTCCCTCAATGATCCCTGATCCTGACATGCCTGCCTTTGTGTAATCCCCTTCCTTTGAGAGTGGACTTATCAACTTATTTCTAACCAACAGAATATGGCAAAGGTCACAGGAAGTCACTTCCATGATTAA
Source organism: Lynx canadensis (assembly GCF_007474595.2). Taxonomy (NCBI): domain Eukaryota; kingdom Metazoa; phylum Chordata; class Mammalia; order Carnivora; family Felidae; genus Lynx; species Lynx canadensis. Next base: position 44,571,486 of record NC_044317.1, on the reverse strand, counting down.
AGTTACAAAAAACAACTTCTTTCTTGCTATAAGACTCTTTATTGACTGTGTCTTGCTGGCTTTGATGAAGTAAGATGCCATAGTGGCGAAGCCCAGACAGCAATGAACTGAAATTGGATCCTGGCCAGCAACCAGTATGAAACTGAGGTCCTTAGCCTAATAGCCTATAAGGAATTAAATCCTGCAAATAACCATGTGAGCTTGGAAGTGATCCTTCCCCAGTTGTGCCTTCAGGTAAAACCTGATCCATACCTTGACTGTAGCCTTTTTTTCGTTGTTTTTTTGTTTGTTTAAGTTTTATTTAAGTAATCTCTACACCCAACGTGGGGCTCAAACTCACAACCCTGGTATCAAGAGTTGCACACTCTTCCAACTAAGCCAGCCACATGCTCCTTGACTGTAGCCTTATGAGAAACTTTGAAGTAGAGGACCCAGCAAGGCTATGCTTAGATTCATGAACCTCAGAAACTGTAATAGAATGACTGTGTGTTGCTCTAAGCTGCTGTTTGTGGTAGCTTGTTACAAAGTAACAGATAATACAGTGTACTAAAGGGTATGATTCCATTTTTGGTGTTTGACTGTTGTGTGTCCTTTCCTTTAGTGCATGGGAAGTTCAAACTACACAAACCCCAGCCTCTTCATGGGAACCCTTACACAGCCCCACCCCTAAGCACAATAAAAACCCAAGTCACTCTCCCCTCCCTGATCTCTCAATCCATTTTGAGACCTGCTTGGAATCCTGCTTTGTTCTCCCCAGAAAATATCATTATGTGAGTAATAAGCCTTTCCATATTCTGTTGGTGCATGTGTGGCAACATCAGTTTTAACAACCAAACAAAATTTTGAGTTGGGGGTATATCCCACATCTGTACTGTGGCTGCAAAAATTAAGGCAGTGATCAGAGCGTCTAAGCAATAACTGCCACTACCAGGGGTCTTTCTTCTATGCTTGGGTTTGCTAATAAGCTCTGTTGCCTTTTGGCAACTGTGCATTTTGAGTTGCTAACTTGAAAGCACACTGTTTGATTTGTGCTGCTGTCTGAGAGTTTGTGCTTTGAGTTTTGCCGCTTTGTGCTGTATTTTCTGAGTCCTACAAAACCTCTGTTAAAGATTTAACTGACCTAAATCACAAGTTTTGATAACTGGTATTTACAGAAATGAGATTCAGACCCTCCTTAAAGTAGTCCTGGGTCATGTGTCTTTGCCCAAATCTCTACCTCAGATTGAATCATATGTCTCAATTCCAGCATAAGTCATTACTGATGCTAGGCTCAGGGAAATCACACTTACCCTGGGACAATTAGTTGTGTGTTTTAAGCAGGCACTGAACACTCATTCTAAAGTGCATGCAGGAGAAAGAGTGATAACCTGTGCAGTATTCAGGACCACTGGGTGATGGCTTCTTTGAAAGAAGAGCATATCACCATTTGGCATGCTAAAGCCTATACTCCTAAAACCAGATGGTTAACATCCTATAACATATCTTTGCTGGTGCTGCAGCCTATGCCTCTGCAAAATAGATTCTGATCCTCAGAGTTACAAAACAAAAAACAAAAAACTCATGGAACTCTGTGGCACAGTCCCTTATGAAAAGTGGCCTTGAATGCTTTATGACCACCCCTTTAAAGAATGTAAGACAATATCACCGTATTAGCCAACTGTAGAATTACACTAGAAACAGGTCACCTGGGTGGCTCAGTCAGTAGAGCATCTGACTCTTGACCTCAAGGTCATGAGTTCAAGGCCCACAATAGATGTGAGCCCACTGGAAAACAAACAAACAAACAAACAAACAAACAAGAAAGACTCTGGGTTTGATTAAGGGCCACAGATTACCAACGTTCAGAAACCAGGGTGGAAAAATCAGTACCCAGAGTTGCTAAAATATGTAACACGATATATTACCTCAAGTGTCAATTTTAAACAAAAAATTATGAGACATACAAAGAAACAGGAAAATATGACCCAAGCACAGGAAAAAAGCAAGCAATAGAAATTGTCTGTGAGAGGGCCCAAGTATCTCACTTAACAGAAAAGGACATCAAAGCAGCCATTAAAATTATGTTCAAGAACTGAAGGAAACCATGATTAAAGAAGCAAAAGAAAATATGATGACAATGCTTCATCAAAGAGCAAACATTAATAAAGAAATCAAAATTATAGAGAACCAAATAGAAATTGTGGAGTTTAAGACTGCAATAACCAAAATGAAAAACTAACTTGAGGAACTCAACAAATCTGAGCTGGCAAAAGAATCAATGAATATGACCATTATGGAGATCATGTAATTCAAAGAACAGAAAGAAAAAAGAATGAAGAAAAATGAACAGAGCCTCAGAGAAATATAGGACATCATTAAGAATGCCAACATACATGTAAAGGAGAGAATCAGAAAAAAACATTTAAGAAATAATGGCTGAAAATTTCCCAGTTCATTGAAAAACTTTAATATACACATCCAAGAAGCTAAAGAAACTAAGCAAAGATCCACAAAGACCTCATAGTAAAATTGCTAAAAGGTAGTCAAGAAGAAAATCTTGAAAGCAACAGAATGACTCATCACTTACAAGGGAGCCCCAATAAAGTGAACAGTAAATCTCTTATCAGAAACAACACAGACCAGAAAACAATGGGATGACATATTCAAAGTTCTGAGAGGAGTTCTGGTCAGGTTGAGGGTGGGTGGGAGATCTGTATACAAAAAATTTTATATGCAAGTAAAGTTGCCTTTAAAAAATGGTGAAATAGGGGCGCCTGGGTGGCGCAGTCGGTTGAGCGTCCGACTTCAGCCAGGTCACGATCTCGCGGTCCGTGAGTTCGAGCCCCGCGTCGGGCTCTGGGCTGATGGCTCAGAGCCTGGAGCCTGTTTCCGATTCTGTGTCTCCCTCTCTCTCTGCCCCTCCCCCGTTCATGCTCTGTCTCTCTCTGTCCCAAAAATAAATAAACGTTGAAAAAAAAATTAAAAAAAAAATGGTGAAATAAAGACATGACAGTCAAACTCAAACTGAGAGAATCTGTTGGTAACAGACCCACCTTACAAAACACACTAAAGAAAGTTCTTCAGAATGAAAACAAGTGACCAAAAAAGCACCAGTAAAGGTAATGATGTAATTATAAAAGATATCACAAATGCATATTTCTTCTCTTATTTGGTCTAAAAAGCAATTATATATATAAAACAATGTTTGTGCCAGTCCCATGCTATTGATAATGAATGTTGTGGCTGGACTACCCTTGTGGTTCTTACTAGAATTGCAAGATGCCCTCAACAATAAACATCAGGAAACTTTGAAAGAGAACACTCAATGGGGCACCTGGGTGGCTCTGTTGGGTAAGCATCTGACTCTTGATTTTGGCTCAGGTTGTGATCTCATGGGTTCATGAGTTCAAGTCCCACATCGGGCTCTGTGCTGACAGCATGGAGCCTGCTTGGGATTCTCTGTCTCCCTCACTCTCTGTCTCCCCTGCTTTCTCTCTCTCTTAAAAAATAAATAAACTGGGGCGCCTGGGTGGCGCAGTCGGTTAAGCGTCCGACTTCAGCCAGGTCACGATCTCGCGGTCCGTGAGTTCGAGCCCCGCGTCAGGCTCTGGGCTGATGGCTCGGAGCCTGGAGCCTGTTTCCGATTCTGTGTCTCCCTCTCTCTCTGCCCCTCCCCCGTTCATGCTCTGTCTCTCTCTGTCCCCCCAAAAAATAAATAAACGTTGAAAAAAAAATTAAAAAAAAAAATAAATAAATAAAAATAAAAAAAATAAATAAATAAATAAATAAACTTATGGGGCGCCTGGGTGGCGCAGTCGGTTAAGCGTCCGACTTCAGCCAGGTCACGATCTCGCGGTCCGTGAGTTCGAGCCCCACGTCGGGCTCTGGGCTGATGGCGCAGAGCCTGGAGCCTGTTTCCGATTCTGTGTCTCCCTCTCTCTCTGCCCCTCCCCCGTTCATGCTGTCTCTCTCTGTCCCCCCCCCAAAAAAAAATAAATAAACGTTGAAAAAATAAATAAACTTAAAAAAAGAGAGAACGTTTATTATTTGCAAATCCTGAAAATTACACGGCACATCTGGAGCCATACAGTGAGGTTGCACACAGAGAGAGAGAGACAGAAAGTGAAGGGTTTTACTTTTATTGTTTGACTAAGCGCTCATAGGTGGGAGGCCTAGGGTTTAGGGGGCTTACTCTTTATTGATGAGGTTAGAACATAAGAGCAGGAATTTGAAGTGCAGGAAGAGAAAAAAAAAAAAAAAAGGAGCCCAAATGGTCAGTTATTGAAATCAACCAAGATCTCTAAACCTAAAAAGCCTTGAGAGAGGGGAGGCCTGGCTCTTTATCTAGTCATGTGGCTGGCAATGTGTTGGAGATAGCCATCTCTGAAGTGGATGCCTTGGTTTAAGTCAGGCACTTGCATTATTAAAGAAGAAAAACTGTCAGGACTTACACTACACAATACCTATACAACTGTATACAATATAACTATATTGTTAGACCTAGAACATACAGAAATTACTATATTAAACAACACAAGGCAGGTGGGAGCAAAGCTGTATTAGAATATAGAAATGATACTAGATATTAATTTGGATCCACTGGAAACAAAGAGAAATAGAAATGGTAAATAAGAAGGTTAATATAACAAATTCCATAGTATATACTTTGCTTCTTTTCTTTACTCAGCATCTTTAGTAGACACAAAAAATATAAAGTTTAGGTTCATAACAGGATATAATATGTATAATAACACAAAATGGAAGAACAAGAAACAGAGCTATATATGGGTAACATTTCTGTATCTCTCTGGAATTAACACACAGGTAAAGTAGATTTTGATAACTTAAAATGTATATGGCAAGCTACACAGGCAAGATTAAGACATTCTCAGACAAAACCTATGGTAGTTCATCACGACTAGACCTGTCTTAAAAGAAATGCTAAAGGGAATTCAAGTTGAAATGAAAGGACACTAAGTGACAACATGAAATCTTAGGAAAGTATAAAACTCACTGGAAAAGGTAAATAGTCAAATTCACAATAATATTGCAAAAGTAGTGCATAAATCATGTTTGAGTATAAAAGTTAAAAAAAACAAAAAATATTAAAAATAAGTAGCTACTGTAATTTCTTGATATGCAGTATAAAAAGACAAAATATGACATCAATATAATAAAACTTAGGGGGAGGGCAGAGGTAAAAGAGAATTTTTATGCAACTGAAGTTGCTATTACCTTAAAATAGACTGTTATGGTTGTAAGATGTTTTATGTAAGCCCCATAGTAACCAAGAGAAAAAACCTATAGTCAATACACAAGAGAGAAAGGAACCAAAGCATACTTATATTTAAAAAAAAATCATCAAATCACAAAGGAAGACAGCAAGAGAGGAAGAAAGGAACAAAGGAACTACAATGCAGTCAGAAAACAATGAATGGAATGGCAATAAGATCTTACCTATCAAAAATTGCTTTAACTGTAAAGAATTAAATTCTCCAATCAAGGCCACAGAGTGGTTGAATGGACCAAAAAAAGAAGGAGAAAGAGGAGTAGAAGGAGAAGAAGGAGGCAGAAGAGAGGGAGGAGGGAGAGGAAGGAGAAGGAGGGAGAGGGAGGAGGAAGGAGGGAGGGGGAGAGAGACAGGGAGACAGAGACGAAGAAGAATTCCAAAATATGCTGACTACAGGAGAATCACTTTAGCTTTAGGACACACATAGACTAAAAGTGAAAGGACAGAAAAAGATATTCTGTTCAAATGATCACCAAAAGAGAGCAGGGGTGGTTATATCACTAAAAATAGACTTTTAGTCAAAATCTGGATATAAGTCATTATATAAGTCATTATATAAGTGATCATTCATAAAGTCATTATATAAGTGATCATTCATAAAGAGAATATAACAATTGTAAATATATATGCATCCTACACCAGAGCATTTAAATATATGAAGCAAATACTGACAGATCTGAAGGGAGAAGTAGATAGCAATAAAAAGAGCAGAGAAATTCAATATCCCACTTTCAACAGTAGCTCTTTTCAGACAGAAAATCAATAAGGAAAGAGTGGACTTGAATAACACTTTAGACCAAATGGAACTAATGAACATACACAGAATATTCCACCCAACAGCAGCAGAATACACATTCTTCTCAAGAACACACACAACATTCTCCAGCATAAATCGTATGTTAGGCTATAAGATAAGTCTTAGCACATTTAAGATTGAAATCCTATCAAGTAACTTTTTTGACCACAATGGTATGAAACTACAAATCATTAACAGGAGGAAAACTGGAAAATTTCACAAATATGTGAAAATTATACATATTCAGGAGTACACACTCCTGAACAACCAATTGATCAAAACAGAAATCAAAATGGAAATCAGACAATATCTTAACAAAAATGAAAATGGAAACAAACATATGGTATATAATAAATGCAGTTCTAACGGGGGAGTTTACAGGGATAAAAGCTACATTAGGGGGAAACAATCTTAAGTACCTAACTTCACACTCCAAGAAACCAGAAAAAAGAACTAAGCCCAAAGTTTGCATAAGGAAGGAAGTGATATAAGAGCATATAAATGAAAGATACTTAAAAGACAATAGAAAAGATCAATAAAACCAAGGGTTGGCCCTTTGAAAATATATAGTTGAAAAACTATTAGCTAGTCTGACTTAACCAAAAACAAAGAGACAGAGGACTCAGATAAATAATGTTATAAACAAAAGAGAGAGTTCCAATATTGCAGCGAAGGATTGCAGGCAATGAAGGATTTGGAGAAGACAGGAAGTAAATTGATAGTTGGCACGTCTGTAAATCCCTTGGAAATACTGAAATGAAAGAGGGCTAAATTTGGAACGATGAGAATTTCATGAAACAAAGATTATGATTAATCCACTTTCATCCAAAGAATTTAAAAAATTTAATCCCGGGGCGCCTGGGTGGCGCAGTCGGTTAAGCGTCCGACTTCAGCCAGGTCACGATCTCGCGGTCCGTGAGTTCGAGCCCCGCGTCAGGCTCTGGGCTGATGGCTCGGAGCCTGGAGCCTGTTTCCGATTCTGTGTCTCCCTCTCTCTCTGCCCCTCCCCCGTTCATGCTCTGTCTCTCTCTGTCCCAAAAATAAATAAACGTTGAAAAAAAAAAAAAGTTAAAAAAAAAAAAAAAAACTTTAAAAAAAAAAAAAAAATTAATCCCTGGAAGAATACAAAAGACCTGACAGCTGGTCCTATAGAATCAGGTATTAAGAAAGCTTTAATTCTTACTTTACTTGTTTGATAACTTTTGAATTTTGTAGCATGTATTTTTATTACCTAAATTTTTAAACTAAAAAATTAATGTAACATCAAAACTACATACACTCTCACGGTCGGCAATCTACCCAATGGAAATAAAAGAATGATGAGATAAGAATATTTACTGTATGATCCTTTGGGATGAAAAAGAAATAGAACA